>NC_132780.1:37612725-38226059 GCF_048418805.1 Vulpes vulpes
GGAGAACAAACATTTTCTTCAAGTACATATAGGATATTTACAAAAGTTAGCCATGTATTAGAACTTAAAGCTATGCTCAACAGATTTAGAAGGCTTGATATTAGTCAAATCAGGTTCTGACCAGAGGGCAATTAATAGAAAACAAACAAATGGATTAGAAAATACAATCAATTTGGAAATTTATAAAATATACTTCCAAACAAATAAAAGATCAAATAAAAATTATAATGATTTCTCATGTAAATATGTAAAATTGGGAAAAAGTGAAAATACTTTATATAAATACTTACATGTTGAAATTTATGGGAAATTATATAGAGAATTTCACACTTTCTAATATATACTCAAATGCTTACAGTAGGAAAGGCCAACTAAAAGTTAATGTAAGAATTAGCACAGACAAGTTTTATTTTGAGCCTTCTGACATATAAGTACATATGGATTCTTGGTCAGCTAAACCAAAGGATAAAAATGTGGGAAAAAATTCATTTTTACCAGGATATTCCCATTATAAGGATGAAAGTAAGAAAGGGGCTAACTATAATAGAATTGTTATGTTAATCTCATCATATAACCTGTTCAGCTTTAAACATCACCAAGCTTTGTTAATAAATTATTTTGGTAAATAATTCGCCAATGTCTAGAACTATGTTGGGCAATACAACAGTCAGTAACTACATGCAGTTATTTTGATGTAGTTTTAAACTAATTAAAATAAAATTCAATTTAATATATGGTTTCTGAGTCATATGAGCCACCAGTGATGAAGAAAATAGTTTTCTTATTTCATTTAATTTTAATTAACTTAAAATTAAATTTAAATAGCTTCATGTGTTTAGTGGCTACTGTATTAGACAATGAAGACACAGAACATTTCCACCATCACAAAAATTTTACTAGACAGTGCTGGTTTAGAACATAAGTCAGGAAAATTTTTCTGTAAAGAATCAGAGTAACTTTCTGTCTGTGCAAAACTTTCTACCCAATGCTGCCTATATAACACAAAAGCAGCTATATACAACATAAAAATAATGGGTATTTCTTCAGAAATAAAGCTGTATTTCTGAAGAAAGACAGCCAGCCATGGGATTGTTTGCCTAATCCCTGGTTTTAGGAGAATATCACTGAGGGAAGCAATTTTCCTCAGTAGTCAAGTACTTTCCAGGCAAGGATCTAGAACTGCTTGTCTAATGCCATGTCAAAAAAACTGAGTGCCAGTTTTTACAACTAATATGATACACACCACTGGATATTGAGAAAAACATCATAACTGTTCTACCCCCAAAAAATGAATAAATCAGGCTCTTAAAAATGGATTCAAAAGATAGAAAGAAAGAAACAAAGAGAAAGGGATCCTTTTAATTAATAGAATAATTTCTTAATGATTCTATTAGAGGAAAGAACTCAAAAGTCTAAACTACCTTATTAATTTCCTTAATCCCCTTAATGTTCACATATTCTCTTTTCTCCAAATCCAAATCAAACCCTATTTCATCATCCCTGGAATCTTACTTATAGCCCCCATCAGCTTCTGGTATCCTATATGTTTTGAAAACAAGCCTGTGTTTTCTCTATTTAAAGATAATACAATAATATATTTAGCTAATGTTAGTCTAATGTGAGTCTGAAAATGTTTAGATTTACCTTGGCTATACAGTAATGGAAGAGGAAAGGTAGAAAATACAAAAATAAATAATAGTATCCTCTAGAACAAGGCTGTTTATAAGTAGAAGTTACTGGTGAGGTAGGTCCTGAACTGGCTTGAAGAGTTACCCCTGAATGGACTTTTAGAAAAATATCCGAAGCTTGGAAGGCACAGGTGTTAGGCCTGAGAGTGAGAATCCAGCTCCATAACAGACATGCAAAGTGTAGCCCAGTCTTTAAAGTTCTTCAGCTTCTCCCTGTTGGGGCCAAACACTGTTTGGGTCTGTTGTTTTTTCAGACCCTAATGAGGAAGCTGTTTCTGATCTTTTATGCTCTTGACCTTCTTCCCCAATTTTTGAATCTGCCTCCACTCTAAACACGTCCATTAATCTGACTCCATTGCTTACATGTTCCCTCTTTTAGAGTTCTGCTTTATTTTCCTTAACTTGTATTCTGACTCCCACTACCTCTTGTATAATATAGCAAGAAGAGCTCAACTCTCTTTCCTTGAAAATTAATAATGCAGTGATTACCTCTGCATTGATTATTGTTACTTATTTTAAACATAGATTTCTCTGGTCCTCTCTAATTATTTCTACCTACTGGTAATGATTCTCTACTTGAATTCCACTGGCCAGTATAATTTCACAAGCAAACATAACAACACTCTCAATATCTCACATAATGAATTTCTCATCAAAGCCCAGACCCTAAGCTAGGCCAATAATGATTCTTCATGGTAAAACAACAAATAGGACACAGGCATTAATTAATTTGCTAATAGCTGTTTCCTATTTACAGACCCAGATCCTTTTATTTTTCTCTTTTATACTGCAAACAGAAACAGATGTGCAAAATAGTTTGGCTGTACATTCACTAAAAATGTTATTTTTTGCAAGTGAAAAAAATGTATCAAAATTGTTATCTTTGAATAAAGAAACTGAATTTCTTTTCCCTTTTTTAGTACATTTAACATTTCTCTACATAGAACATGTGTAATTGGGGTAAAAAGGAAAATAGTTTTAAATTTTTAAAAAATGGTCAAAAGTCCAAGGCCGATTTTTTAAACAACATACGTATATTGATATAACTAATTATTTTAATGCTACCTTCACAAAACATGTATTCCAGGATCCCTGGTTGGTTCAGCAATTTAGTGCCTGCCTTTCAGCCCACAGCGTGATCCTGGAGACCCGGGATGGAGTCCCATATCAGGCTCCCTGCATGGAGCCTGCTTCTCCCTCTGTCTGTGTCTCTGCCTCTCTCTCTCTCTCTCTCTCTCTGTGTCTCTCATGAATAAATAAATAAAATCTTTAAAAAACAAACAAAAAAACAAAACGTCTATTCCACCAGAAGTAAAAGGTTTATTTTAATACACATAATTATATGCATTATATAAGTACTAATGTAAATATATAGAAATATATAATGTCAACATATAAGTATTAATGTAAATATGTATTAATATATTATCAAAATAATGTAATACCTATAAAATACATTCCTAAGTGTGTGCATATGTGTGCATAAATACCTAAAGAATAAATAATAAACTTCCTACATTTTATTTTGAGAAGTTCCAAATTTGCCAGAATAGTATTCTTTTATACCAGTCTGCTCTGGAATGACATCTCTTAATTCAGTATTTATAGTCTACAATATATTACTTTGAAAATAGCTCCATTTCATCAGAAGCCCTTGCAATAGAAGTGGTTTCCTAAACTACACTTTTGTGTGTTCACTTAAGTGTATCTACATGTGGTTCACCAGGAAAATATTGTAAAAAGCAGAGGACTTCTCCCTCATAGGGTGTTGTCTTATGCTTATCGACAGCTCATCCAAAGATTTGCCTTTCCCTTAAAATGCCACAAATACAAAAACAACAGGGTATAGTCTTTGGTTCCTAGCAATATGGTCCCTACCTTTTTATTTTCAATATATCACCATTTTTTTTCAAAGCCAAATACATACTCTTCAGAGCTAATAAAAGCAAACTCAAGCAGACTCCACCCTCAGCATGGAAGCCCCACACAGAGTTCCATCTCACAACCCTGAGATCACGACCTGAGCCAAAATCAAGAGTCAGATGCCCAACTGACTGAGCCACCCAGGTGCCCCAAAGGCAAACCTTATTAAATTTTAATAGAGACAACTGTAGTAGATAAAGCCTACATAAAATTATTCACATAGAAATAGATGCACTAATTAAGGTAGGGGGAAAAGTGATATTTTGTACATCTTTAAATATGATAGTATAAGCTATGGATTCTTTGATAAAGAAACTGAATTTCGTCTTCACTGATTCAACAATGACAATACTGAATCCAGACAGCCTTTATCGATGTGAAGATGAATATAAAGTGCCTCCCACATTCTTAGAAGAAACCCAGAACCATCTTAGATATTTTGGGAAGCTTTCATTTCCCCTCAATGAACTCACATTTCTCAAACTGAAGGAGGCACCAGAAGCAGGACTAAGGTGTGAACAGGAGAAAAGAGCAGCTATAGCTCAAGGGACAAATGTCAGGGAATAATCTGCAAGTGAATTGTGAACAAGGATTAATGATTCTGTCACTTCAACATTAACTCAACATTATGGTTCTCTGAATGTCCTTATTTATCTGAGCCATTCTGCTTGTCTGTCTTTCACTTTGTTGGCTTCAGCCTCTGAGTCCCTTGCTTCATCATCCTAAATTTTACAAATGTTTTGATGCTCTCAGCTGTTATAAGCTGAATCATGTCCCCACAAAATGTGTATGTTTAGGACCTAACACCCAATGCCTCAGAGTATTACTGTATTTGAAGATAAAGCCCTTAAAGAAGTGGTTAAGATAAAATGAGGCCATAGGGTGAGCTCTCATCCAGTATGACCAGTGTTCTCATAAGAAGAAGAAATTTGTACACAGATATCTACAGAAGGAAAACACATGGGAAGTCAAGGAGAAGATAGCCATGTACAAGCAAAGGAATAGACGGATCCTTCCCTCGTGGCCTTCAGAAGATACCAATCCTGCCAACACCTTGACCTTTGACTTCCAGCCTCCAAAACTGTGAAGGTAACTTTTTGTTGTTTATGCCACCCAGTCTGGGGTACTTTGTTAAGGGAGCCCTTACAAACCAATACCTCAAATTTTCAGAATTAATTTGCATGCTGTAAGCCACATGTCCTAGAGAATCCACTTGTCAGATGCCTTGTTTTTTGGAAGAGTTAGGGTTAAGCTGGGGTCTGGATGAAATGAATGGTTTGGGGAAGAAGACAGGATTCTGCCCCCAGATGGACAAATGCTATATAGAATCTGCAATGAGACCATGAGAGTGACAAGCTATCCAGAGGATAACAAAAATAAACCAGAAGGTTCACCATATGTTCCTATTACAGATCAAGAAAAAGGGTCTTCTGTGAGACCCAAAAGGAGAAAAATTTTTGTGGAAGAGGGGCCACTTATTCCCATTACTGGGTTAATACTTTTGAAAAGAACTTGGTCTCAATTTAAATGAAGGTTAGGTCTCAGAAAGTGTCTAGTAATTCAAAACAAATTTATACTTAAGTGAACTGTCTTTTAAAAATGAGGAAAAGTAAATCATCCTGCATTCCAGTAAGCTTGGTTTTGCTTCTTTTTCTTTTGTTGTATGACATTTAAAATCAACATGAAAACCTACAGAAAGTGAAACAAATTATTCATTAAATACATCAAAAAGGTCACTGATCATGTTCAATGGAGTCAAACATTGGGTGATAACCATTTTAACATTATAAAAATACTGATCTAAGAAGTCATTCTAAACTCTTACAGGCGTTGTTATATGTTGTTCAGACTATGATTTACAGAATGTGAACCACAGGATAATGCTGGCAATCTTTTGATCATTTTTAAAGGCAACAAGGGTTTCTAGATTTAGCATATAAAACCACAGGATACCCACTTAAATTTGCATTACCAATAAACCATGATAATATTCAGTAAAACTATGTCCCATGAAACATTTGAGACATGTTTATTAAAAAACAAATTATTCTTTGTTTATCTGATTTATATTTTTCTTAACACCCTATTATTTTATCTGGCAATCCTATGTACATTCTCCATTTTTACTCAAAGGCAATAGTTTTTCATGATTTCCTCATCAGAGGTGTCCCAATGATGTTACCTAAAGTTTTCTGGCTTTACATTAAAATCTTTAAAAACAATCAAGAAACACTTTCAATTCACAGAGTTCTATCTCACATCACCTAAACATTACGTAGCTGGTTCAGTGGGATACCCTGAAAATTTCGATAGGTACTCAATTAACGTTGTCTTGAAGTTAATTCATGTATGTTATTAAAAGTGTTGATTTTTCTTCCAAAACTATTCAATAAGCCACACAAAAATATGAACATAAAGGATGCAAAAACATTAGCTATCATGTCATGTTTTATAGTCACAGATTTTAGAATTCAGAAAAGCAGTTACAGTTAATATTGTCAAATTCCTACTGATGAGAAATCTTTGATTATCTCATACAGAGAGTCATTTATCTTCACAATAGCCTTTTTTTTTTCATTGTCCTGAAACATGGATCTCCCAATTGCAGGGGAAGAGTTTATTCCAACTAGAATAGATGTATCTGTCCTCACCCTGGGTTGTATGCTGACTAGTAAATTTTTATATTGTATTTTTTAAATTGTCAAAGTAAGCATGCATTAAAGTTAAAGTAAAAAAAAAAAAGATATTTTTAAAATTAATTTGTTATGTAAATTTCTTTGTATATCAAGACATTATCTTTATGTCACATCTCATTATTGGTTTGATTTATGGCCTCAGAAACAAACAGGCAAGTAAGATTCTCTCTTTAATGTAATGATCCATTTCAAATAATTAAAAACAGTGTTTGTAATTTTCTCTTTATCTTCTTTAAGATAAATAGTTTGATTTTCTGTTAGGATTTCCTCATGTCCACCATTTTAGATACCCACATTTTCTTAAAGCAGAACTTCCACTGCAATATGAGTAAAGGAAAATAGCAATGATCCCTTCCCTCCTTCTGTTAGTAACACAAATTATTAGTACAGCTTACTTCTTATCTTCACACTGTTTTTGTAGAGTGACAAGTTAGCTGAGAAGTCTTAACTCGGGAAGGCATAAATATGAAATTATTTTTATTTTAGTCTTTGTCATCAACTCTGTTACGTGAATATCTCTTTTGTATTGACATCATGTCAGACAGAGTCCTTAACTTTCTGGTCAGCTCCAACTATTAAAATGAGAAATCCATTCAAATTAAAACTCAGATCAGATTCAAAGTTCTGTCTAGCTCTTCCAGTATGCTAAGGCAGGGAGAAGGGCCAGAACCGGAACTCTTTTCTTGTTTAATCTCACCATTTCTCTAACTGGCCAACTTTATCCTCTGTATGATTCTTGTTAACCCCATATGTCACCCAGGTAGCATCTTGAATAGTTCCTTGATTTGGGAGATGAAGCTCTGGCTTATCCTCTTCCATAGCCGACAACCCCCTACCTCCCACCACCAACAGAAGGTACTCAGCCTTTTACTGCCAGAGTTTTGTCTGGTAGAAAGCTTTCTGGGATGGAATCATTTCAAGGCCATCTTCTTCCTTAAATATCTGTTCAGCCCATGGGGATTCAATTATCCTCATTACACCAAACCTTGAAAGTACAGGCTACATTACTGCTACACCATTTCTGACTCACCATCTTTGCTTTTTCTTTTCTTCTGCTTAGAAACTGCATAGGAAAAGATCAAGAGATCTACTACCTAGGAAGATTTCCAGCCAGTAAATGAGTGTGCTCATCTTTTAATGAAACTTCTAGACCATCTCTTACAAACATGTACATCTCATTGGTGGAAATCTTGGCTCTTCTTGTTCTTACCTATTCATGTGTCGACCCATGATTCTGAGATAATAGAAAAAAAGGTAAAAAAAAAAAATGAACAAAAGCAAAGCTAAAATCCTCTCAGTACTCTATTGTGTAATTCAAGCACTACTTTAAATACTTTAGAATGGGTTCTTGGGGTGCCAGGGTTGCGCATCCAACTCTTGATTTCAGCTCAACTCATGATCGCAGAGGGCTGAGATCATGTCCTACACTGGGTTCCATGCTTAGTGGGGAGTCTGTTTAAGATTCTCTCCCTCCCCCCATTTGTGCATGTTTGCACATGTGTGCTCACTCTCTCTCTCTTAAGTAAAATAAATAAATCTTCAAATACTTTAGAATGGATTCTTGAATGGATTCTTTCAGAACCTATAGGTATGTATGTCAAAAATAATTTCCTCACAAGATACAATGGTAAAAATTCTCACTATATCATTTTCAAGACACATTCCCTCCTGGCTAGTTACTTGCCTGTTCATAGGTCAGCTTAAAATTTTCATGGCAACATTCATCCTCCACCTCCTCAACCACAGGTAAGTTACCATCATATGATAATTTTCAGATTTCCAAGTTAAAACTTTCAGATTTGTATAATTTATATTTATGTTTATTTTTAAATAACCCATGTATGCCTTAGAGAAAATAGAAACGTTGAAGACCACTCTGAAATGCAAGCATTCCCAGAAATGCATTCCAAAAAGGAGTCCTATCTCCCAACTCTTTTTTTAAAAAGGCTTTTTATTTATTTATTCATGAGAGACACAGAGAGACAGAGAGAGAGGCAGAGGCACAGAGAGAGGAAGAAGCAGGTTCCCCCACAGGGAGCCTGATGCGGGACTCAATCCCTGGATACGGAATCACAACCTGAGCCAAAGGCAGACACTCAAACCACTGCGTCACTCAGGTATTCCAACTCTTTTTAATAGTACAAGTAACTGGTAAGTGTTCTATCAAACAGTATAGAAGATGCTTTATATCACAATTGTAATAGGTCTATTAGGTAAATATTATTGCTCTGGTCATTTTATATAAAATGAAATGAAACTATAAGAGATTAAGAAGGCTAGAAACTGGCAGACCTAATGTTTGAAAATGCATTTGTCAGAAAGACCATTTTCTCTGTCTAACTCTAGAGTTTGGACTTATAACTAATTTAACACAGGCCCTGCTGAAGCTCCTTACCCAACCCATCACCACTGGCCTCTAGTTCAATGGTCTATAGACCATAGCTCACAGATTCTCCTATTTTACAGCAAGGGAAGTCCCAATCCCATCAAAATTGATTGAGGACATTTGAATTTCTGAAGCTCTTCCAGTAACATGAGAATATATAATGGGCAATATCTATATTGCTATTAGTACAGTATGAAGGGTGCTATATTTCAGAGATAACACATGCTACATATATTTGCTGGCTACGAATCTATCCCAATACTAAGGTTGAAAAGATCAGGCTGAAATAATTAACTTGTACATAAACTCTCAGAATACAATCTATTCATAAGTTTGAGTCTATCTTTCACCTGCTCTTTGTGAATTATACAAAGTTTGTGTATATGTCCATGCATGTTCCTTTACATAGAGGGAAAAAACAGATTATAAATAATTTAAATTAAATGCTTGTTTGCAAGTGTGATTAAGAGTGGGGATTCAGAACCAGACTGGAATCAAGTTGTGGCTCAATCACTTAGTTCTGTGACCTTGGGCAAGTTCCTGTGACTCTCACTTACTTAGCAGTTCTTCCTTTTAGGATTACTATAAGGAGTCAATACAATGAGACATTAATTATCATTTTAATGGTGCCTGATACATATGAAATGTTAAACAATTTTACATAACATTATTAATATTATTGTTGTAGCTGTTCCTACTGTTTTTTGTATGGCCTTACTTTCTAAGAGACTTACTAAGCCAAAGGAAGACCTAGGTATTTGCCCCTATGCCCTATAATGCTATCTGGTTTTTATTTATTTTATTTTATTTATTTATTTATTTATTTATTTATTTATATATCTATCTATCTGGTCTTTAGAGTGTTACCTGTCTTATGGAACCAAGAAAACTCCTATACTACTTGTTTGCATATGCAGAGCAAACCAACAGCCTAGATTTAAAATGTCTAAAAATAGACATATGTCCTCAAAATTTACTTGAAAATAAACTATGGAAATTAAGGCTACCCCAATATCTTGAAGATACAACTTGCTTTAGTCTTATTCTTTTCTACTCATATTTTCTGAGAGACTGAAGAACATTACACTCACATGCCCTCTCTCATTTCCTAACTTCTATTTAAATAAAATACCTAAAGGTATATCTGTTAAAACATACTACCATTTTAGTAACAATATCAGTAACCTGACCAAGTGAGAAGCCAAGGTTATATTTGGAACACCTCTAAATTCTTGAAGCTGGTAAATGATAAATGTAGACTTCCATCACTATCTCTTCAAAGATACATCACACACACACACACACCACAAAGATACATCAAAGAATATTACAAAAATGTTATAACGCAGACACTATGATTGCTTTTTGACATTAATGATAAACCAGATCAGGTTGAAATCTGGCATTAGATCTCAATAGGAATGCAATCTTTTTTTGCTACTTCCTTTTAAAGAGATCATTTTCTAGCTAAGAAAACAACAGTACATAATTGAATATAGACATATTTATTTGACTAAAGTGATACATTAGCAACAACATATTTTTCTTTGTTTTTGATTGCTTAAATACTGTCCCCTTCTCTCTCTGACCTTCTATTCCCTCATGGCAATTTAATTTCATGTTTATGATGCCTGCAAATAGCTTGGAACCAAACTAGAATGCTTTGTTGTCATATTTTATAAATAAATACTAGGCATTGTCATATGAAAACAGAATGCCCAGGTCTGGTTTCAATCCCAATATTCCATCTGTTGTTTAAATAGAAAGAAGTGGTCTTTGGTACACCAATCTGTGGCATATCTCAATAAATTTAATCATCTTTAGATGGTTAGCTGGAGGGATCCCTGGGTGGCGCAGCAGTTTGGCGCCTGTCTTTGGCCCAGGGCGCGATCCTGGAGACCCGGGATCGAATCCCACATCGGGCTCCCGGTACATGGAGCCTGCTTCTCCCTCTGCCTGTGTCTCTGCCTCTCTCTCTCTCTCTCTGTGACTATCATAAATAAAAATAAAAATTAAAAAAAAATCTTTTAGATGGTTAGCTGGATTAGAGATAAGAAGCAGTATTAAGAAGTAATGTCCTTTTCAATTTCAACCATAAAATTAGCATAATTCATGTGATTTCATAAACCAAACTCCCCAAAATACCTTTTTCAAAAAGCCTGTATTTATATACAGACTTATTTATGTGTATTTGAAAGAATTCCAAAATTCCCCTGCTTTTTTATGATAGTTCTATTTATTTGTTTTTTATGCTTTAATATATGTAAGCATCAGCCCTAGTGTTTGCCATTAAGCACAATGTTCCTATATATGTCTACAAAGAAATACAGGAACAAATTGAACAACCTAGAAGAAATGGATAAATTCCTAAAAAAACATGCAACCCACCAAGATTGAATCATGGTGAAATAGAAAACCTGAACAGACTAATTACTAGCAAAAAGACTACATCAGTAATCAAAAATCTTCCAACAAACAAAAGTCAAGGACCAAAAGATTTCACTGGTAGACTCTACCAAACATTTAAAAAATAATTAATACCAATCCTCAGACTCTTCCAAATATTAGAAGAGGAGGGAACACTTCCAACTCATTTTATGAAGCCAGTATTGTCTTGATATCAAAACCACAGAAGGATGGCACAAGAAAAGAAAATCACAGACCATCATTCAGTTAAGCGTCCAACTCCTGATTTCAGCTCAGGTCATGATCTCAGGTTGTCAAGAGCTCAGTGCAGTATCTGCTTCTCCCTCTCCCTCTGTTTCTCCCTCCACTTGCACTCTCTATGTCTTTCTCTTTCTCAAGTAAATAAATAAAATCTTAAAAAAAAAATCACAGGCCAATACTCTTGATGAACTTAGACACAAAAATCCTCAGCAAAATGCTAACAAGCCAAATTCAAAAATATATTAAAAGCATCCGGGATCCCTGGGTGGCGCAGCGGTTTGGCGCCTGCCTTTGACCCAGGGCGCGATCCTGGAGACCCGGGATCGAATCCCATGTCGGGCTCCCGGTGCATGGAGCCTGCTTCTCCCTCTGCCTCCTGTGTCTCTGCCTCTCTCTCTCTCTCTGTGTGACTATCATAAATAAATAAAAAAAAAAATTTAAAAAACAAAAAAGCATCCTACACTATGATCAAGTGGGATTTATTCTAGGGATGCAAGGATGATTCAACATCAGCAAATTAATCAATGCAATACAGTTCATTAACAAAACAAAAGATAAAAATCATATGATCATTTTCATAGGTACAGAAAATACATTTGATGAAATTCAACAACTATTTATGATAAAAACCCAACAAGTAGCTATAGAAAAAACATATCTCAATATAATAAAGACCATATAGCGCAAGCCCACAGCCAACATCATATTCAATGGTGAAAAGCTGCAAGCTTTTCCTCTAAGATCAAGAATAAAACAAGGATGTCCACTCACATCCATTTTTATTAAATATAATATTGGAAGTTGTAGCCAGAGCATTTAGGCAAGAAAAAGAATAAAAGGGACACTCAAATTGGAAAGCAAGAAGTAAAATTGTCACTACTTGGAGATGACATGATATTATATAAAGAGAACCCTAAAAATCTATAAAAACACTGTTAGAAGTAATAAATAAATTCTGTAAAGATGCCGAGATACAAAATAAGTATGCAAAAATATGTTCTGGTTCTATACACTAATAACAAAATATCAGTAAGAGTAATTAAGAAAACAACCCTATATGCAATTCCATCAAAAAGAATAAAATACCTAGGGTGCCTGGGGGGCTCAGTTGGTTAAGCATCTGCCTTCAGCTCAGGTCATGATCCCAGAATGCTGGGATGCAGGTCCACATTGAGCCTGCTTCTCCCTCTCCCTCTGCCTGCTGTTCCCCCTGCTTGTGCTCTCTGTCAAATAAATATATAACATCTTTAAAAAAAAAAAAAACAACTTAATAATATTTTTAACCAAGAAGGTAAAAGACTTGGATTTTGACAACTAAAAGACATTAATGAAAGAAATTGGAGAAGACACAAATAAATGAAAAGATATTATATGCTTATGGAATTGGAAGGATTAATATTGTTAAAATATCTATACTTCCCAAGGCAATATACATTTTCAATGTATTCTCCAACATCAAAATTCCAATGGGATTTTCTATAGAAGTAGAAAAAATAATCCTAAAATTCATATGAAAACAGAAAACACCTCAGATAGCCAAGGCAATCTTTTTTTTTCCTTTTTAAGATTTTATTAATTTATTTGAGAGAGAGAGCAGAGCAGAAGGGAGGAGGGAGAGGGAGAAGCAGACTACCTGCTGAACAGGGAGCCCAATGCAGGGCTAGATCCCGGCCCAGCACCCTGGGACCATGACCTGAGCCAAAGGCAGACACTTAACCAACTGAGCCACCCAGGTGCCCCTAGCCAAGGCAATCTTGAGAAAGAAGAACAAAGCTGGAGGCATCATGTTCCCTTATTTCAAATTATATTACAAATCTAAAGTAATTAAAACAGTATGATATTGGCATAAAGACAAACACATGGATCAATGGAACATAATAGAAAGCCCAAAAATAAACCCATGCATTTATGTTCAATTAATTTATGACACAGGATCTAAAGATATACAATGAAGAAAAGAAAGTTTCTTCAATAAATTATATTGCAAAAACTGAACAGCCACATGCAAAAGAATGAAACTTGACAACTATCATATAGCACACATCAAAATTAACTCAAATCGGATTGAGAACTTGAACATGACTTGAAACCATAAAACTCTTAGAAGAACACATAGGCTGTAAGCTTCTTGACATAGGTCTTAGTGATGACTTTTCAAAATCTGACAGTAAAAGCAAAAGCAACAAAAGCAAAAACAAACAAATGGGACTACAAACTGAAAAAAAAAATATGCACAGCAAAGGAAACCAACAATAAACAGCAAAGGAAACCAACAATAAACTAAAAAGACAGCTGACTGAAGAGGAGAAGATATTTGTAAGTCATATATCTTGTAATATGCTAATATCCAAATTATATGAAGAATTCATACAATTCAATAACAAAAAAAGAACAATAATCTTATTAAAAAATGAGCAGAAGATCTGAATAGACATTTTTCCAGACAAAATACACAGATGGCTAAAAGGTACATGAAAATATGCCCAACATCATTAATCATCAGGAAAATGCAAATAAAAATCACAATGAGATATCATCTCATACCTGCTAGAATGGCTATTATCAAAAAGATAAGACATCACCAATGCTGGCAAGAATGTGGAAAGAAATAAGAACACTTCTGCATCGTTGATAGAAATTTAAACTGGTGCAGTCACTATGGCAAACAGCTTAGAGGTTCCTCAAAAAATTAAAAATAGAACTACCATATGACCCAGCAATTCCACTTCTGGGTAATTACCAAAAAGAGAGAGAGAGAGAAAAAGAGAGAGAGAGAAGAAAACTCTAACTCAAAAAGATATATACACCTCCCTTGTTCACTGCATTATTTACAATAGCCAAAATATGGAAATAACCTAAGTATCAATCAACAGATGAATGAATAAAAAATTGTGGCATATGCACATAATGGAATAATATTCAGCCATAAAAAAAATGAAATTGTGTCATTTGCAACAACATCGATGAACCTCAAAAGTATTATGCTAAAAGTTACATAAGTCAGATAAAGACAAATTTCATATGACCTCTCTTACATGTGGAATCTAAAAAACAAAACAAAAAACACATTCACAGATCCAGAGAACAGACTGGTAAATGCCAGAGATGGGGTTGGGTGGTGGGAGAAGTGGGTGAATTGTTTTGTTTTTGCCATTGTTGTAATTTTTCCTTTAAAAATTAAAGAATTCGAATTTCTGCTTTAATATGGCAGTTCTATTTACTTATATGCCATATACTTTAATAAATTTAATGCACCAACCCAAGTGCTTACCTTTCTACCCAACACTCCTACATATAAATCGACAGCTTCATTTAGGTTGGATAAGAGGGAGATACCAGTCATTAAGAAAACCAGTAAGCCAATACCAATATTTACCTTGTTTTCAATGAATTTTTTAAAATATATTTTTTGTTTTCTTAAGCTTTCAATTTTGTTCTTGTATTCAATTTACCCAGTTCAATATTATGACTTATTCACTGGTACAAAAGTGAATGGGAATAGTGTGAAAGTTCATGGAGTTTTTGCATGTTTTTTTTTTTTAATTTTAAAATATGCACTGCATTAAATTATTCCAGAAAATAAATATATTGAACATTTGGACAAGTATATTTAATACCTTAACAAAAAGATGATTTACAGAAAAGCAAATAAGAGACTTTTTTCATTTTAAGCAATAAGAATAAGACATTATAATAAGCTAGCCATAGTGCTAAGAATATTGTAATTGTTCAATGAATATGTCATTCTTTTATTTTCATTATTACAGCTTTTATAACCACTTTTATGTCAAAAGTGAGGATACCAAAGGAGTATCGATACTTTTCTGTTAAATTTTTCTGTTAAAAATGATAGTGGTAGGGGATCCCTATGTGGCTCAGCGGTTTCTCACCTGCCTTTGGCCCAGGGCACGTACTTGGAGTCCCGGGATCGAGTCCCACATCAGGCTTCCTGTATGGAGCCTGCTTCTCTCTCTGCCTCTGTCTCTGCCTCTCTCTGTGTGTGTCTCTCATGAATAAATAAATAAAATCTTAAAAAATAATAATAATAGTGGTACTGGAGTGTCGTCCCTATAGTAAAAATGGCAGAGTTTAAATATATCCTGTGAAAAACAGAATTTCACTAATTTTAAGAAGACAAATTCTCTAAAGTAGGCTCCATGCTCAGCAAGGAGCCCAACTCGGGGCTCAAACTCCCGACCCTGAGATCAAGACCTGAGCTGCGATCAAGAGTCAGACTTTTAGGGATCCCTGGGTGGTGCAGGGTTTCGCGCCTGTCTTTGGCCCAGGGCGCGATCCTGGGGACCCAGGATCGAATCCCATGTCAGGCTTCCGGCATGGAGCCTGCTTCTCCCTCTGCCTGTGTCTCTGCCTCTCTCTCTGTGTGTGTGACTATCATAAATAAATAAAAATTTAAAAAAAAGTCAGACATTTAACCAACTGAGCCAGCCAGGCACCCCCAAGAAGACAAATTCTTATATTTTGTCATAGAAGGCCACTTCTTCTAGGAAAATAAATATTTTACATGGTTACTTATATTATCAGCCTGTATTGTTCTTTCAATATTCATGAGTAGAATTGAAAGGCCTGAAGAGAATTTCTTCAATAAAGTGATTCATTCTTGACTAACAGTCCTTACATTGTCCCAAAATGTTTTGTCATATAAAATAAATTTTTCATGTAACTGTCACAATTCTTGGTGACCATCTAATTTGGCTCATTCATATGATAGCATTAAATGAAGTCTGATACACAAAATTGGAATCATTGTATTACAAAACACAAAATGGTTAACACTTTTCATCTAAAAAAAAACAATGAATTAATATTTAAACACTGAAAAATATTTTTGTTCTGTCTCCTCTTCTAAAACAAAATTTGCAATGTTTAAAATAAAATAAAAAATTCTGTGCATTCATTTTGTTACTCAGAGATCTTAGTTAAACAATCATATTCTGAGGATAGAACCATAAGTAAGTTAAAGCTTCTACTGGCAGAACTTCAAATGGATTTGTAATGCTGAAAAATCTAAACCTTATTTCTTCTTCCTTCCAGTGATTGGGGCTTTTTGTTATTGCTAAGCAGATGAACTGGAATTATTTCTTACCAAACAGGCTAACAGTGTGAGGTGCCTAAAAAAATTGAATAGTAGCCAGAAGTCTTTCTCACTTTATAACAACAAGCTCCCTTCATTTTCCCTACAAATCAACCTCAGTGACCATGTTTGTGTAGTTCTGTCTGTAATATTGCCGGAATGTGTTTGCCTCTGAGGAGAGTTGGGAGGGATGCATAGAACTGGCTGAGAGATAATCATCTTTCATATATCACCACTTACTGTGCTCTTCTCAAGAAACAAATATTGAATTTGGTATACTATGTGTTGAATTTGAAAAGAAAACAATTTGTATTGAATAAAGCACTTAGGAAGTAGAAAAGCATACTAAAACTTGAAGAAGTATATCCAGTTCAGTAAAAATTCAGTGATAATGAAAGTTTCTGGTGCACTAAAAGCATATATAGGAATATGGAAACTCGATCCATTGGTGTGAGGTTAAGCCAGCCAAGGGATTAGGTGCGTCATTTGCCCTTGACTATGTCAAAATGAGCAAATGCATCTCTACCAATAAAGAAACAGCTTGAACACACAGATAAAAGTTGTCACTTCCTACTTTAGATTCATGACAAAAGTATGACTCTGAGGACTTTTTTATCATTATCATTGGAGTTTAAACACGGCACCATGGCAAGACATTGAAATAAAAAAAAAATGAAAAGCAAGAAAAGTCTCTTCTTTTCCCACAATGTACCATCAACATTTCCTCACTTATGTGAAGACAAGAGAAGAGGAAATCCCCAAAGCAGGAAAGATGCCTCCATTAAGCCTTACTTCATGCTGTTCCCTATGGCTACTACCAGATGGTTTAGAAAATGGATGGCAATTGCTGCCTATGGAAACAGGCAGAAGGCAATCAGTGCTTCCTTAAAGACAACTTTGATGGTGGAATCTGACTTTTGAATGACAATTCACTTAGGTAAAGTTATCTACACTGAAATATAATATTAAACACAAATAATATTGAGGATGCTATGAATAATTAATGCTTTCAACCTGCCAGGCACTATCAGAAAGGCACTACCGATATTATTTTAATTCTTAAATCACGTCTATGTGATAAGAATAGTGGGTTACGGGGATCCCTGGGTGGCTCAGCGGTTTGGCGCCTGCCTTTGGCCCAGGGCGCGATCCTGGAGTCCCGGGATCGAGTCCCACGTCAGGCTCCCGGCATGGAGCCTGCTTCTCCTTCCTCCTGTGTCTCTGCCTCTCTCTCTCTCTCTATGATAAATAAATAAATAAATCTTTAAAAAAAATAAAAATAAAAGTTAAAAAAAAAAAGAATAGTGGGTTACCATTGTTCATGCATTTAACTTCACATCATTTGTGGCACTCAACTCTGCCAGATATGCGGTCTTTTTTTTTTTCTTTTCCCTCTCTTCTATAGAATTTAACATAAAATCATAGTTTGCATATCTGCACTCTTCCATGCCAAACTTTCTCTGAACGTTTGTGTACAGGTACTCTTGCACAAAGCTGTATACACGAAAGCATGCATACCATACATCGTAGACAATTAAATGCATTTTAAAATATAATTTCACAGTACTCAATTTTTACTCTATTTACTCATCTTTGCACCTTAGCACATCATTGTAAGAGCATGATAACAATAGCAATAGCTTGTCTAGAGATCATGTGAATTGTTAGATACTCTCCTAAGCAGTTTACACCCAACTCACAGAAACTACAAAGGTTTTCATTTCTGATATCCCATTTTACAAAGGAAGAAACTGAGGCAGAAGGCTATTGAATAACCTGTCCAAAATGACAAGCAGTAAATATTACTCTCAGCATGACGCTCTGGCTCATTATCGTACACTGCCTCATTTCCGAAGCTACTGTATTATAATTATCAATAGTTTATAGATAAAGATAAAGATGGCCTAGAGATGTCAAGGAAATTGCCTAAGGTCACAGACTTAATAGCGGTGGGGCTGACACTGCACCCTACCCCTAAGGACACACTCTTAAACATTATATCATGATACAGTTCACGTGCCCCTCTTCCACACCATGGGGCTGGAGTTTCATTCATTCATAGTTACTAAGTTGTATATTAACTACCTCTGCATCAATGGACAAGTTATTTGGCCTCCTGTTCCCTCAGTCTCTCAAAAAATCAGGCACCCTGTCCTCCATTTGTGAGGACAAGCACCAGTGATGCACTCTCTCGGAATGAGAGAACAGGGAAGGAAAAGACAAACTTTACATTTTATAAGGCATTCACTGGAAAGCCATCTTTAATCCCCTTGCTCCCCAAAAGGATTTAAATGGAATTGAATTAAATAACAACTAAGAAATGCTTCGAGATGTGTAAAGGAAGAGACCTTATGCCATAGTCCAGGACTGCCATTGCTCCTAATGGCGTAAATTATGAAACTTTTTCCTGAATGATACCAGTCATCAATTTGAAGCTACCCAAATGTTTTCCTTTGCTGTGGTTTCCTCTTGCTTGCCATGGCAGGAAGTGAACTGTTTCACAGAGAATGATTTGAAGGGCAAGAGCAGCCAAGTACAAGGTCACAAAAAGATGGAGACAACCCTGTATGTCAAAGTAATTATCAAGGATTTCAATATAGAATGGAACAATTTCATACTGATAGATCTGTTTTTTTTTCTTCCCCCTACCATTAACACCAATATGAGAATCTATTGCTACATGGTAAAAGGACTCTCACTTCTTCATGAGAGAAAACAGTGTAGCCATCATTGAAAACTCCATCATGAGAAATAAACCCGAGGAAATAAACTTCAGTTGCGGCTAAGTGTCATGGTGATTTTAGCTCCCTTTCATTAGCTACTATTTAACTACAGGTAAAATCTTCCAGGAATGATGTCTCTCAGTATGGGAAGCTCAAATGTTAAGTGGGAGAGCTTTGCCCATATCCATAAGTAGAATGGCACTTTCATGCTTAAGTATATACCTTATAATGCTTTATATTATCATGCTATGGGATTGTAAAACTGATTTCACAGCAAGTTATTTATTAAAACTCCGGCCGTCACACAGCATTCCTGTGCACTGGATTTTCAATTTTGTTGTCGCTCTTGATTCCCTTTTGCATATGTATTTGCCAGGAAAACCAATTACCAGATGGCACATGGTTATTTTTACATTTTGTATGGAGGGCTTCCAGCTGATAATTATGACATTACAGGAAGACTCCTATGCTTTGCATTAAGAATCTTTGGCAGAGGCCATCACAAGCTTTTCCATTTGACTCTACACCTCCTGACTGATATGTATGTATCCATTATTTGTAGATAACTCTCATATATCAGGGAAGAACTTCCTTTCTTTTAAATGGGGTTCCACAAACATAACGTTCATGAAACAATGAGATGCTTTTTTGTCCATCCCTACAGTTTGTCAGCAAACTAATATGTATTTAAAATTTTCTAGTTCAAGGTAACTCAAGACAAATTGTCACAGCCCTTGCAAATCAGAAAAGCCAGAGTCCAGTGGTCTATGTGTGACCGAAGCTTTCAGACCTGTCAGGTGGCATCTGTGTTACAGCATCCAGTCATTTTTTTTTATTAGCTCCCTTTGCTTTAACGCCTCTGAGGGAGGTTTTAAGAGAGGCAGAGAGAAAAGGAGAGCCTGAAAGCAAAGGTAATAGTACAAAATGACTATAATTACAATTATGTAGTAGTAATAAATCCAGAATTGCGGTGTAACACACCAGAGTAGAGCCAGGTCTTAAAACACATTAGGGTTAGAATTAATAGGCTATACTTTTGTTAGTATATCAACCCCCAACCCAAAATATACCTCAGTTCCTAGAAAAACATTGTGTTGTGTTCCTGCTATGCTCCCAACTTGGACACTTCTTTCCAATTATTCTAATTATGTAGAGTATATGAAATCCTTTTTCCTTAAATGTCACCAATGTTTTCCTTTGACTCACCTCAGTAACAAGAAGTACATTTTCCCCTGCATATATATACTATTATTTTTGTTGTTTTTACTTCTTTTAAATTATTTTTAATGTAAGAGAAGAATGGTTATTACAGTGCCACCAAACGAATATTGATTAAATATACTATATGTTCTAGGCAAATATTGCTCTAATATTAATACATTTAAAGTGGGCTGTGAGGAAATGTTTTTAAACAGCTTAATTAAAATTCAGAAAATTTTGCCAGCTTGTTTCCCAGTTTCAATGATAAAAATAAAATGCTGTGCGGTTGATATGAGAATTAGTCCCTAGAGAATAAAGAAAGGACTCAGTAGAAATCTGTATGCTTCCAGACTGTATTTTCCTGCTCAACCCAGTGAACACGAAGCATGCATAATTTGGCACTGCTGCCTCTGTATTTGCATTTAGCACACATACATTAAGCTAATTAATCATGTTGTGTCCTACTCCCCCCAACAAATAAATTAACTATTTTGTTAACTGATGACAAAAGTGCTAATTTTAAATTTTTAAATAATATCCACACTAAAAATTCCAGTATGATTCTATTTCTATTTTACATAATTAAGTATTTATTGACAGTCAATGCTTTTCTAGACTGACCCTCCTCCTTCTCAACATAATTTCTGTGTGATTAATATGACAAAAAGAAAAGGCATGCGCTGAAGAATTCTATGCACACTGACTGTTCATACAATTAATACCCCTGTTCTCCACAAAGAAAAGCATAACGGTGAAAGCATCGTTATCGAAAGAAGCTCCTTATTAAGTTGATCAAGTTAAAAATTAGAAGCAGATGGAAGTAATTGGAGAAAAGCATCACGATGGAAGACTTCCTCACGATTCCTGATATTAAAGTGACTTCTAGAATAACAATGTTTTCTGTGACTCGTGTCCGAGAAATGTAGACAGCTTTCAGTGCTGACTCTCGTTATGAGGACATGCCTTTAATCCTCTCACTGGTCTTGACCTTGATTCTGAAGATTAGCATTCCACAAAAATGAGTGATTCGGTTATTCTGGCAAGTTTTACAATCACTGACTTAGAGCCTCGTTCTGATCAGTGTGGTATAAGGCTCAGGTAATGCTTGCTCTTCCTGACTTTTTTCTTCTCTCATTTTCTGTTAAGGAGACAATCCAGTGGCTGTAGAAGACGTTACAAGGGTCGGTGTTTGAAAGTTTTCTCTAAAACCACATTAATGGAACAAAATAATGGGGAACCAACTGAGACTGAGGCCTAATTTAAAATCATTTTGCCAGATTAAAGCCTAGCCTTTCACCCACAGAACCACATACTTTACCTGCATTTGTCTTTTTGGTCTGCTTCTGTGGATCCATATAACGTTAAATATCAAAACACATAAAAATAAGCACTCTGAATAAAATCTGGAAGAAGTTCAAGATTAATACAGATATTGCCAACTTGGATAATACATTTTTCCCCCCAAATGGAGACATTTGGAAGTTAGGAAGAAAACTCCAGTTGTTTTAAGAGAACGTGTTCTGCATCCTGGAGATGGCAAAGAGAAGGCAGGTGGGCAGTTATCATTTACTAAATGGCTACAAAACAAAAGATCCAATCTAATGTGTTAGATTCAGATAGGAAATTAATCCATTATACAATTGAGCAAAGGCTGTTTTTGTAAACTGAAAGAAAATGATTACTTTACTTTGAATTTGAAACCATTAATATTGAAGTTGAAATGTTTAAACTCAAGATATAGAAAACAATGTTTTCTTCAGTCCTCTCTTCACTGTCTCAAAGATAGTATATCCAAACTGAGTTGCCTTATTTCTAATTCAAGATAAATATAGGTCATCAAAATCTATTTTACAAAAAGAAGCAAGAAAGAAAGGAAAAAGAATGAGAGGGAGGGAGGAAGATCCTCAAATGGATACCTCAGAAATAGTTAAATCCTACAAACAAAAAAATAGTTGTATAACATTGTAAACAAAAGGAGGGAAAATAAAGCTAAAAGTGTATGTAGAGTTCGTCTTCCACAGAAGTTTTACTTTCTCAAGCTTATGTGTAGTCTTTTATTAATAAGAAAAAGTTATTTTTACCCTTTATTTCTTGAAAAAAAAATTATTTCTTGAAAACTTTTGATGAAAAAAACAATTGTGAATCGGTAGCATGAGATATGTTCATTTTTTGATCCGGGAAAAAGTCATAATTTTTCCTAGGTCTCCAAAAGTGCCAACGGCTCTGTTGGCCACACTATATATACATAAGATTTGGAAGGATAAGCAGTCCAGAAGTAAAAAAACCCTTTAAGTGCCTAAGGGAAAATGAAAGCCATTGATAAGTACAGATATTGATGTAATATCTTCTTTTGTATTTAAAAATGACAGTGAGAAGACAACTATATATATATTTTTTCACACGTATGAGAAGAAACGGACATAGGATGTGTCTATTCTAGGATGTTTATAGAAAGACCATCCTTCAGGTTGGAACTCTTTCTTAGTCTGCAAGTCATCTTGATTCTTTGATCCAAATGAATCAGGCCATCCCGGATGGCTGCAAGCTTGGTTGGCCTGCTGTTGCTGTTTCCTAGCATCACATAGCTGTGCTGCATGTCACATGACAAGGTCACTACCCAGGATGTGCTGCTGCCATGCTCATTGGCACTCAAGCGGCACACATCAACTGGCCTGACCTGTATAGAAAAGAGATGATGTTACAGGCAACTGCTAGAAGGCAGGCGAGAGTGGAATAGGTTTGAGAGAGATGCTACGGGGACACAATCCGATGGTTTTGTCTCATTGGTGGGTACTAAGACAGCATCATGTCAACCTTGCTGTAAGTCTCAACAAGGTAGGATGATAGTCACCACTCAAGTAGTTGGGACATATTTCCTGCACTCTGGCTCACTGACATTATTTCTGTATCTTTTTATTGAATGTAGTTAAAAAGTGTAATGGAGTATCTAAAATGAGAATGAAGTGTGATCTCAGGATTTCCTTAGCCTTATAAAATAACCTCAATGGAAAGAGATCTCTTATGGAGTAAGTTTGTAGGGGCCTGTATGTGACTTCCTTGAAAAGGGTTGAGCTTCTTGTTTTCTGGGAATTCAAGTGGACTTGCAGAGAAAGGGGAGAAGAGAGGAAGAAACACAGTTCATCTAAAAACTGGTTTTGATTTAAGAAGGTCCATATCAAGAAACACTTCAGGAGCTTTAAATTAACAGTGAAGAAACTTTGGCTTATGTACTTATTTACTTTCTAACAGCTTTATTATTATTTCACCATGTTGAATACTTTTCATCAAATGCCACTGACTTATTCAAACCAAATCTGACTGTTGTTTTTGTTTTTTGGGTTTTTTTTTTTTTTGAGGTTGTGGCTTTTTAAAAGATAATTAGATCATAAGAGGAAAGATAAGAGGGACAGGAAGTATTTTCATTCACCTTATGCCAGAGCAGCAGTAAAATTTTTTTTTGTAGTTATTAAAGATAATGTTGTTTGGTGAAGGTTTTCAAAAAATCCCATTTTCTCCTATATATTTGTAAATACTGAAAAAGTACAAAACTGAAGTTGAGATTAAAACAAACTAATTTAGACTCATGATCTCCCATGCAGATCCCAAATCTGCTTCTCATCTTCTGTTCAAGATTTCAATGTTAAATATCAACCACTTGCAGTAAATATATAGTTAATTGCAGCCTCAATGTTCAGAAAAGTTTTCAATGCACACTTAAAACATAAGATAGAAAAAGGTTTAAATGTACTAGTTGGTAGCAAGAGCTAGAATATTTTTATGAGATAAAATGTGAGAGTAAAATGAAGCTATAAATAAACATGGAAAGAGGTAAAGAATTCTAGAAAAAAAGAAGAAAGAAAAAAGGAAAGAAAGGAAAGGAGAGAGAGAAGAAAGAAGAAAGAAAGAAAAGAAAAGAAAAAAGAAAAGAAAAGAAAAGAAAAGAAAAGAAAAGAAAAGAAAAGAAAGAAAGATCTGTCTTAGAACAGAAGCACCAATTAAAAAGTGAAAATTTCAGCCAAATCATCAGTTTGAGAGTATGTTTTTTTTTCTCCTCCCTCAGAACATATTTTGACATATTGCCATATAACTATGGGTTTATTTTTTTCCAAGTGAATTGACCAAATTAACTGATTGCTTTCGCAAAATTTCAACCTAAGGATGGAGAAAGTTTTAAATTTGCAGGTGGATTGTTGCTACTGTCTGCTAAACAAATGTGTTGAACATCTTGCGATTTGTCCATCATGTGCAGCCTGGGTGTTCTTTTTATTTTTGTCTTTAATTGCTTCTTGAGCTAAATATAAAACAAAGCCAGCCTTACTATTGTTGTGCAGTGTTAACAAACCACCTTAATAAATTAGTTTCAGGGTGGAAATCCTGGCGGAGAGCCACTTATGTTATTGTTTTTGTTGTAATTGTTGGTTTGGGTTCGGTTTGGTTTTGAAGTACACTACTCCCAGTTCTGTTTCCAGTTTGTCCTTTACCTGCCATTGAAACTTGCTGTCACTCAAAAAGCTGGTCCTTCCTCCAGGTCTCCTCTGCCAAAGTATACCTGAATATTTTCAGCTAAAAAGGGGTGGGCACAAAGTGGTTGCTACCTCTTGCTTGTGGCAGTTTCAGATTTTTAGACTTTTTACACTTTACGTGGTCTAAGATTTACCGAAAAAAATCATGAAAATAGAAAGAAAACAAAACACACGTGAAATTTACACAAATATACTGCCCAGGGCATGAGTTGATACTTGTCATAAAAAATAGGATGGAATTATACAGACAATTGTCTTTGAGGTCTTTAACAATTAGTCAGCTAACCAATGCATATTTTTGAAGCTCCAGCAGGCATAAGGTACCATGCTGGGCTGAAGGAAGAAGAGATTGGAGCATCCATCTTTGTCTACAAGATTTCAAGAAAAAATATAGAAAGTAGGATCTGACCAAGATGATGACAAATCTCCACGCTCTCACACTTTCACTTTTCTAATCATATGGCCTTGGTAAAGTAGCACACCCCCTTCAAACCTCTATTCCCTCATCTATAATTAGAAACATTTCTACTTCACAGTGATTTTGTGTGGATCAATAAGATAACACATGTTAAAGTGTTCTGAAGAAAATGCAATCCTATTCTAATGAAAAGAATTATTTCTATTGACACTTTTTATTGCTGTGGGGGCTGTCCTGTGAATTACAGGATATTTACATAGCATCATTGGCCTCTATCCACTAGATGCCAGTAGCAACTCCATCCCCTGGGTTGTGGTAACAACCAAAATGTCAAATTACCAAATGTCCTCTGCAGGAGTAGGGGAAAGATTGTGTTGCAGTTTGAGAACATTCATTTTACACACACACACACACACACACACACACACACACACACACACACAGTAAAAAATTTCAGAACCAAGGCCATAAAACATCTAATGTATACAAATGTTACTTAGCCCACCAAAGAAAAATATCCATTTGTTTGGAATTAACAAAAAAACCCTTCAGACATGTTTTGCACTGTGTACAGACCAGCCCACTCAATTCCTTAACAACCTCTGTCCAGCATGGTAGAAAACTGGTATGTCTTCTTTGGCACTTTCTCCTACCATAGCTGTCTCACTAGTTCAAAGAAATATTTATTTTCTATGTCATAACAGAAGTTAAACACTAAACTTCTCCTTTTTATCAGCCTTATTAAAATGTCTTTGAAATGGATATTCCAGTGAAATGAGTATTCCAGTGAAATGGATCAAAATACCTACAGAGACTTTATGTTAATATAAAAGGAGGAGACAAGCTGAAACCAAGCTTGATGTGGCAATCTATCATCCACTGTGACCTTGGACCAGACGCTTACTGTTCTAAGCCTCAGTTTTCTCAACTGTAAAAACAAAAAAATAATGCAACCTTCACAAAACATGATGTAGCTATGCAAAATTCAAATATTACATAATAATTCTGGAATATTACATAAATATAGTAAATGTTATCAGTTCCTTTCTTTCATAATACTAAGCATGTTTTACAGTAAGTTTTCCGTAGTTTATAAAAGAATTCTACAAAATTTATTTCATTTAACTTCCAATAAATGTAATGAGTTATGTACTAATATTCTGATTTTACATTGAATCCAGAAAGAATTAACTAATTTGCCCAAAGACACACAACTAATACAAAGCAGACAAAAGATTCAAAATTTTACCTTCTGCTCACAATGCTTATTAATGCCTACTGTGTCTTCTTTAAATTTATGACCTCTCTAACCATTTGCCTTCTCTAGGACTCAGTTTTTCTTTCTACATGAGGCTATAAAAGTTAGATGCCATCAAATACATTTTTCAACTCTAAAAGAATATTTCCATTTTCTCTACTTGACCTAATTCTAACATACACCAAGGTGAACGATGGTATTATCATGAATAGTAACCACTGGTATTTATTTGGGGACCAATTATAAGGGCCAGGATTTCACACTTATCTAACTATTTTGATCAAAGAATTTCTTAATAAACAAAAAAGGATACACTTAAGCACTGTGTGTGTGTATACATATATATAAATATGTTAAGTTCAAGAGTGCTGGTCTATTTCTAAAAAAATTTAAATTACTAACTTGGTTTTAATCCCATTTCAAAATTACAGTTTTGAGTTGTACATCAGATAATTTCCTCCAATAAAAAATGTAATGGTTACTCAAGAGTTAAAATCTTCTCTCACTTTTGCAATTGTGACAATTTGTCTATTTCTAGTTTAATATGTGACTATCTCGAGGGACTTAAGGTGCCATTAGTGAATGCAGAGCTATTGCTGAGGAAATGCTAAATAAAATTAATGTCTTTGGAGTTACTAACCCCAAACACAGCCGCATTCCCTGGGCATGTGACTATGGAAAGACCGTGCATATGAGCCTAAAACCCAGGAGACCACAGCATTGTACTATGAAGAAGATCTTGATTTAGCAACATCTGGTCTTTTTGTTAAGCTGAAAAAGGTAGTGAGGACGCAGGGAAATGCAGTTATTATAGCCATGCTAAAATTAATTTAAGAAAGATGACACAGCAGTCATGATTATTTCCTTGAAGATCTTATCCCCACTAGGCTTCTGAAACCTGAACTTAAGCTGCCAATGAAGGCAAATTACTTTTTCCTGCCAGATTCTATGCAGGGACGGGAAGGGATGCAAAGCACAAACTGCTCTGGGAATCTCTAGTTCTTCTTCCAAGGCTCTCAAGCAAAATGGTAAACCATTTTATTCGCTCAGCTGGGTGGGGGAGTGGGGGGTGGGGAGGGTCTCCAAAACCTGAACAAAGTGCAACAAACTGCATCCCCCCTTCCTATGAAATTGAGGAAAGAGTGAAACAAGGGGATCCCACTGGAGCAGGGGAGTCCTTCTCTACTTCTTCCTCTGTAGGGAAGCTCCTCAGCCTCTACAATTGAAAGATTCAAGACAGAAATCACAGGATCATGGCTCAGAGTCAGTGACCACTTTCCCACCCTTTATCTTCTGTCTCTGTCTTCCTCTCAGTTGGAGATTCTGATGCCTTACCTCATGTAGGTAAAGTCCTGCCCAGTACTTCAATGACCCTGAACAGCCAGCACCAAGATTCATTACTATAAGGATGAATACGGGGTCTTTAAAAAAATTAAATTATGCTTTTCAGATGCAGGGTCTGGTGTCTCAGTGATAAATTCTGCATGGGGGAATACCAGCCATACTTCATAGGCAATCTCTCTTCTAGTCCAACTCAGATACTTCGTACCAGGTACCAGCCCATCATTTTAAAAAGGCTCCAATTCAAACTTTTTCATATTTCCTATACTAGCTTCATTTAGTTCTCTTTGAGCGTGTCAAGAACATTGTTTAGCTCTCCACCTCTATTCTACCCCAGCTAAATTCTAAGTACCTTCCTTAGCTCCTGTCTACTCTCCATTCCTAGGCTGGATTCATCCCTTTCTCTCCTACCGGTTGGAGGCCCCTAGATCTAAAGAGATGTTCCAAAGTCTAATAATAAATAATAGCCAACATTTATCAAGTATATGCTACAAGCCATGCATAATGGCTTATGCCATTTTGATGCATTATTCTCCCCATTTTATATGAGAGCTGAGAAACATTAGGTATGTCATCATTGTTAGAAGCCTCTATCCCCACCTTTAATATATACATTCTCCCTAATGTCCCAGAATACTGAACTTAAGACAATAGCCAAGATCATTCATAGGATCATTGCTTGAGTGATGCTAACCAGCCATTTTGGGGCAGGCAATATGGCATCTAACATCCAAGTCAGATGAAACTTTTAACAAATGTTTTATTAGTACATATATTGATTGCATATCTTCTTTGAACTGAGCTTATCTGCATATCACCATAACAGTCCTCCTCCCATACAAAACAGGACTTTTATTAAGAGAGAATGCAGAAGAATAGAGCTGTTGATGTTTATCCATGGAGAACAGAGGCACTTCTGGTGCCTTCATACACTTATTGTGAGTCTCTGACATTTTATAATTCAATTAGCACTGAAAGATTTCCAGATACATCTCATTTTCCTAACATCTGGCAGTACGCACAACACTGATACAAACCTCTGCTCTCTCCAGTCTCCAGTCTCCAGTCTCTCCAGTCTCTCCAGCAGCCAAACATAAAATAAAAAGTGAGCATCTAAGTTACAGAACTCCTATAGAACTAAAAGGGAGGGAAATCCCAATTCCTAACTTCTTTATTACGTCCCAATTTTGTCCATATCTTTTCTTGTCTACTACTACCATTAGCTCAGATCTGCATAAACTCTGCTCTAGACCAACGGGATACCTTCCATACTGGGACTCTTGCTTCCTCTGCTTCCCCCAGACAACATCCAAAGTCATCTCTGGATGTAATTCAAATCAAAGATGTAATTCAAATCATTTCAGTCACCTACTTAAAATCTTCTTTTAAAAAATTCCCCAACACACTTTAAGTGCAGCATAGACTTGGAAAGTGGTGTTTGATCCAACTTTTATATCATATTACTACCTTGCCCACTCTGTGCTTCCCACACTGATCTTTCTTCTCCTCCTGATAAGATCACACCTGCATTAGAACTTCTGTACCACCTGTTCTGCCTGTCTTGGTGTTTTTCATCTCAATCCTCCCGGAGCTGCTCTTTCCAGTCATTCAGATTTCAATTCACTCATCCTATTTAGAGCAACCTTCCCTGCCCACCCAGTTGACAAAAGACATTCGGTCACTCCCATGTCACCTTATTTTAATCCTCTGCCTAGCCTGCATAAAATGTGTTTGGACTCTCTTCACTTACTGTATTTTAACTCCTTTATGAGTGGGTTTTTTGTCTGGTGCATACCTAAAGTATAGTAGGAAATTAAGAAATAATTTGTAATAAATGAATGAATGAATGAATGAATGAATGACTCCTAGTCAGAAGAAGGAGGCTGAAGATCCACTGGGCTAAAAGAGGGAACATCCAGGTCTTGAATAAGTAGATGAAGTACAATGAGGAAAGCTATTTTGCAAAAACAAGCAAAGGCTGTTCCAGGATGAGAGCTGATATATATATATATATATATATATATGGTTAAGGACTGCTTTCTGACACCCTGCCTGACTACCAAGTAAGGGACCTGCTGGAAAGCTCACAGGGGATGGGACCTTTTCTCCCATCTCCCAGATCCTGCCACAATCCTGTCTGTCTAATGCCCTTGAATATCAGACCACCCAACTGTCCTTATCAAACTCAGTTTTTGCTTCTAAGTTTCAGTTCTTATTATTATAACTTAACTAAGGAGAGGAGCTCTGAATCACTGCTCTACACCAGTCCCAAACTGCCAAAAACCTCAGCATGCTTTTCAATATAGACCCCACAGAATGTCAACACCTCAAGTAATACCATGTAAATATTTTAATTTATCCTCCTGCCCTTCTGGCAGCCCTCTTGTATCCAAAATTAAGTGTTCCAAATGTCCTGAAGAATTCAAACTCCCCTAGGACATAAACATCCTTATGAATCAAGTGTCTTAAAAAAAAAGAATCAAATATCTCATAAAAATGTTAATAACCTCATATTCCATGTTATTTTCATTAACTTTTATTGTAAAAAATATACATGATCTACAGATACTCTAGAAAATATTTAGACAATTTCTCAAAAGCTTAATCACACTTTTTTTTTCGTATGATTCAGTAATTCCACTCCTGGGCTTTACCCTAGAAAAATGAAATCTTATAGCCACACAAAAACCTGTATGCAAATGTTTATAAAAGTTCAATTTATAATCTCCAAAAATTAGAAATGAACCCAAGCATCCTTCATTGATAAATAAACTTTGATAGGTCCAAACAGTGGAATACTACTTAGCAATAAAAAGGAAAAAACTACTGATATATGCAACATCTTGGAGAGATCTCAAGGGTACTACACTGACTGAAAAAAAAATCTCAAATGCTCATACTCTATATGATGTTATTTATATAATATGCTCAAATATTCAAAATGATGGAGTCAGAAACAAATCAGTGTTGCTAGGGGTTATGGGTAGGGCAAGTAAGTGACTATAAAGGGATCACATGAGGGAGGTTTTTGGGGTGACAGACCTGTTCTATAACTCTATGGTTGAGTGTTACATAAATCTAGATGTGTTAGATTCAGAACTGTACACAGAAAAAATATTACTGGATGATAATTTTTAAAAATAAAAATTAACTATATATGCCTACATTTGTGTGTGCATTTGTATCTGTGTTGCAAAACATCCAAACAGGAGAAAAAATGCATATAAAAAAATTTTAAAGCTTCTTCCTCCATTCTTCTAAATTCTATTTTCAATTGGTAATTGCTGTGGGATTATGTAGTTCCAGAAAAAATCAAGTGTATACCTTCTTTAGTGTTTATCTCTGCCTAGAGATAGAAAATACATAGATGATAGATAGATAGATAGATAGATAGATAGATAGATAGATAATAGATAGATAGATAGATAGATAGATAGATAGATAGATGATAGATAATTGATAGATAGATAGAGATATATATACCTATAGGTCTATATTTGTTAGTGTGTGTCTGCACACACACATACACACAGATTTGGAAATGGAATCATACTATACTGTTATGCAATCTGTCTTTTTCTGTTGCCACTCTATCATAGTCATCTTCCAGTATCACCAAAATCAGTAGCAACATTTTTATAACTACATTAGGTTCTAATGTATGGATAAAATGATTTATTTAGGTGTGCCTTGTTGGTAAGTACTTAGATTTTTTCTAAGCATTATAGTTTGTGTTTGTTCTTACTATTTATTTTAAGTAAGACTGAATGAATGCTCTTGACATTTTTTTTGTCATACTCAGATGAGTATTTTTGTAAAAATGATCCAAGAGAGGAGTTAGTGAGTAAAAGAGTACACCCATTTTAAGTTTTTATAAACACTGCTAAGTTCTCCTCTCTTGAAAACAAATCCTAACATAGGTAAGAAGAAACTCTAATCAAAAATATTGCTGGATATAGTGAAGGTGCCTATTGCAAAGATATACAAGCATCTCAAAGGTCTGGCAGAAAATGATTTTTCTTTTACAAGAAAGAATAAATTTTTTTGGAAATAATGCAGGGCTATTAAGAATTACATGTTGGGGAGTGGACTAAACAGGTGATATAATGGGGCAGCTGATCAGAAAATGTTTTTCCCTGAAGTCAGATGATTCTTTAGAGAGACCTTTCAAGAGAGTTGCTCTGTATGGCACAGTGTCCAAGGGTAGACCAAAATTCAGGGGCCTACCAAAGAAGGAAAGAAGCCTGACTAAAGTTTTGTCAATTAAGTTAGCAGTTATTTTTGTCTAAATTGGTCAGTGGGGATAAACAGTATAGCTAATCATTTATGAGACCCCAAAAATAGGAATTTGGTGCATATGTGTCTCATCAAGAGAAAACAAGGGAATCAACTGCCAAGTCTTATGCACGTCATATGGGAAAGAGTGACTCTTTGCAATAAGCTGTTTCTGGGAACACAAAAGGGCAGTGGGAGGATTTCTTGACCATAATTATTTTCCAGAACCACAAGTACTTAAGCAAAGTTAAACACTGCCCCCTTTAAGAATGACCATAATATGTCTACTTGATATGCCCTTGTCAACTCTGAATTTTAAAGGATTCTTAATCTTCAACAATGTCAAAGGGGGGAAATGGTATTTCATTCTTACTTTAATATACCAATGTCTCTCTTTCTCCCTCCCTTTATCCCTCTCCCTCCAGTCCCTGCCCCAAGTTAGGCTGAGCTTCTTTACATGTGTTGTGGCATGGTACAAAGAGTCTGCTGTAGGTTCTCTGGCTCCGAAATAAGAGTAAGAAAGTATGCAAACTTATGTGAGAACAGATGAATCCCTGAGGCTTTAGGAAATCTCTCCCTGATCAAATGTAGAAACCATAAGCCTGCAGCTCTGACATCTTCTGACCTTGTAGATTTCTTCCACCACACAGGTTACTTCAACAGCAGAACCATAAATTCACCTCCCCAAAGAATCAGGGAGGCCCTGGGGACTTGTCTACCCAATTGTATGCTTGTTTCATGCATGCCCTTTTCTAAATTTCTTGTTTGCTGGGCCAGTAAGATAGAAATAAAAGTAACTTAAGTAAGGAGTTAACCTTAGCACTCTTCACAAATGAACCATTAGGAGGTCTGGCCTAGCTCATATGTGTGTCATAAGTATCATATGTGTGTTTCTTGAGTTAACTGTTTATGACCTTCTCCTGTTTTTCTTTGCTTTACAAATGAAAATTTTTTTAATTTTTCTAATGAAATAAGTTAGCCTTTTCTGATTCCATGTTGCAAAAGAGTATTTTTCTCAGTTTATCTTTTGCCATTAAAATATTGTGTAATGCTTAGACTTCTGGTAGACAATTTTCCTTTTCTTTTCTTCTTCACACCATCTTTGAGTTCATACTTATAAAAGTATCCCTGGGCAGCCCGGGTGGCTCAGCAGTTGAGTGCTGCCTTCGGCCCAAGGCCTGATCCTGGAGACCCAGGATCTCAGGGTCCCTGCATGGAGCCTGCTTCTTCCTCTGCCTGTGTCTCTGCCTCTCTGCCTGCCTCTCTCCCTCTCTCTCTCTCTCTCTCTCTCTCTCTCAATCATGAATAAATATATAAAGTCCTAAAAATAAATAAAGTATTCCTGCTCCAATATTATAAGATCATTCAGCTATTTTCTTAATATTTTATTGATATAATTATAAATTTTTTGTTTTTTAAAATTTTATTTAAATTCAATTAATTAACACATAACATATAATATATTGGTTTCAGAGGGAGAGGCCAGTGATTCATCATTATTCTCACATAATACCCAGTGCTCATTACATCATATACCCTCCTTAATGTTCATCATCCAGGTACCCCATCCCCCATCTCCCCTCCCCCCCACCGCCAACGACCCTCAGTTTGTTTCCTATGGTTAAGAGTTTCTTATGGTTGTCACTATCTGTGATTTTGTCTTTTTTTTCTCTCTCTTCCCCTATAATCCTGTTTTGTTTCTTAAATTCCACTTACAAGTGAAATCATATAATAACTGTCTTTCTCTGATTGACTTATTTCCCTTAGCATAAAATCCCCTAGTTTCATACATATCTTTGCAAATGGCAAGATTTCATTTTATTTTTTTTTTTTTTGATGGCTGACTGGTAGTCTTTTGTGTGTGTGTGTGTGTGTGTGTGTGTGTGTGTACACAGACACCTTCTCTATTCATTCATCTGTCGATGGACATCTGGGCTCTTTCCATAGTTTGGCCATTGGGAACACTGCTACTATAAACATTGGGGTGCAGGTGCCCTTCAAATCACTACACTTGTATCTTTGGCATAAATACCCAGTAGTGCAACTGCTGGGTCATAGGGTAGCTCTATTTTTAACTTCTTGAGGAATTTCCATATTTTTACCACAATGACTGTGCTAGTTTCCTTTCCCATAAACAGTGCAGGAGGGTTCCCCTTTCTCCACATCTTCACCAACATCTGTTGCTTCCTAACTTGTTAATTTTAGCCATCTGACTGGTGTGAGGTGGTATCTCATTGTGGTTTTAATTTGTATTTCCCTGATGCCAAGTGATTTTGAGCATTTTTTCTTGTGTCTGTTGGCCATTTGTATGCCTTCTTTGGAGAAATGTCTGTCCATGTCTTCTGCCCATTTCTTGATTGGATTATTTATTCTTTGGGTGTTGCATGTGATAAGTTCTTTATAGATTTGAAATACTAGCCATTTATCTGGTGTGTCATTTGCAAATATCTTTTCACCAAAATACTAGCCAATAGGATGAACGGTAGGTTAAAAGGATTATTCACCAGGACCAAGTATGATTTATTTCTGGGCTTCAAGGGTAGTTCAACATCCATAAATCAGTCAGTATGATACACTACATTGATAAAAAAAAAAAAAGGACAAGAACCATACACTCTTCTCAATAGGTGCAAAAAAAGCATTTGACAAAGTACAGCATCCTTACTTGATTAAAACTCTTCACAGTATAAGGAGGGTGGGAACATACCACAACATCATAAAAGCCATGATAAAAGCCACAGTAAATATAATTCTCAATGGGGAAAAACTGAGAGCTTTTCCCCTAAGGTCAGGAACATGATAGGAATGTCCACTATCACCACTACTGTTCAACACAGCACTAGAAGTCCTAGCCTCAGCAATCAGACAACAAAAAGAAATAAAAGGCATCTGAATTGGCAAAGAAGAAGTCAAACTAACTCTCTGCAGATGACATGATATTCGATATGGAAAACCTAAAACACTCAACCCCAAAATTGCTAGGATTCATACAGCAATTCAGCAAAGTGGCAGGATATAAAATCAATGCACAGAATTCAGTTGCATTTCTATACACTAACAACAAGACAGAAGAAATAGAAATCAAGGAGTCAACCCCATTCATTTTTGCACTCAAACCATAAGATATCTAGGAATAAACCTAACCAAAGGTGCAAAGGATATATACTCAGAAAACTATAAAACAGTCATGAAAGAAATTGAGGACAACACAAAGCAATGGAAAAACCTTCCATGTTATGGTTGGAAGAAAAAATATTTTTTTAAAATGCTTATGCTACCTAAAGTGAGCTATACACTCAAGGCAATCCCTATCAAAACACAATCAACTTATTTCACAGAGTTGGAACAAATAATCCTAAAATTTGCATGGAACCAGAAAAGGTCTGGAATAGCCAAAGGATTATTGAAAAAGAAAACCAAAACTGGTGGCATCACAATGCTGGACTTCAAGTTCTGTTACAAAGCTGTAATCAAGACAGTATGGTACTGGCACAAAAACAGACAGATCAACGGCACAAAATAGAAAACCCAGAAATGGGCTCTATGGTCCACTGATCTTCAACAAAGCAGGAAAGAATATCCAATGGAAAAAGACAGTCTCTTCAACAAATGGTGTTGGGAAGGACAGCCACATACAAGAGAATGAAACTGGACCATTTCCTCACACATACAAAAACAGACTCAAAATTGGTGAAAGACCTAAATGTGAGAAAGGAATCCATCAAAATCCTAGAGGAGAATACAGGCAGCAACATCTTTGACCTTAGCCAGAGCAACTGCTTGCTAGACACATCTCCAAAGGCAAGGGAAACAAAGGCAAAAATGAACTATTGGGACTTCACCAAGATAAAAGGTTTTGCATAGCAGAGGAAATAATTGAAAAACCAAAAGGCAATGTACAGAATGGGAGAAGATAATTATATAAATTTTATATCTATTTTGGTATTCAATGTCATCTTGACTCCACTCTGGTAATTTCTAAAGTAAATCTCAATATTATTTCATGGATTATCTTTTTATTTATTTTTTATTTCATGGATTATTTAGTTTTTACTTTTCTCTTGGCAGGGATTGATGTTTATCATGGCTTTCTCTCATTTCCTTTCTTGATGAAATAGTTCCTAAAACTATAGAGCTAAAAGGTGTTTCTGCCTCACTCTATTTTTTTTTAATTGGTGTAACACCCACATTAACAACTGCTCAATCTCCCACAAAAATATTCTTTGTGCTATTCCTTTATAGGCACACACTCACCCCCTACTCCTCTCATCCCTATCCCCTGGAAACCACCAATCTCTTCTTCAGCTACATAATTTTGTATTACATCAAAATATTATGTAAGTGCAAATGATATAATTCAACATAATTCCTTGTGGATCTGATCTGTCCAAGTTGTTGCATGTATCAAGGGTCTGTTCCTTTTTGAGGCTGAGTAATGTTCCCTAGTATGTATATACCACATTTTCTTCCATCATTCATCTAGAAAAGGACACTTGGGTTTCCAATTTTGGGTGATTCTAAATAAAGCTGCTATAAACATTTGTGTATAGGTTTTTGTATGAACATAAGTTTTCATTTCTCTGGAATAAACTCCTAGGAGTATAAATGCTAGGTTACATAATCATATAAATGTGATACTTGCACATTTAATTTTACAGGAACTGCCAAAATATTTTCCAGTGTGGCTATACCATTTTACATTCCCCAGCAATGTATAAATAATTCAGTTTCTCACAAGTACTTGATGTTATTTTTTTAATTTCAGCCATTTTAATAAAACTATCATTACCTATGATTATCATGTCACCTAAACTCTCATTTTGGCTTTAATTTTAATTATCCTAAAGACTAATTATGTTGAGCATCCTTTCATGTGCTTGTCATCTGTATTTATTTCTCAGTGAAGTACTTGTTCAAGTCTGTTGCCCATTTCCTTGTTGGAATTTATGTGTGTGTGTGTGTGTGTGTGTGTGTGTGTGTATGTGTGTGAAGATTGTATTTATTTATTTGAGAGATAGAGCACACAAGCAGGGGAGTGGGGTGGCAGAGAGAGAGGGAGAGGCTGACTTCCTGCAGAGCAGGGAGCCTGACTCAGGGCTCCATCTTTGGACGGAGAGATCATGACGTGAGCTGAAGGTAGATGCTTAACTGACTGAGCCACCCAGGCGTCCCTTTTTTTATTTTTTTAATTTTGAGAGCTCATCATATTCTAGATGAAAGTAAGAGATGTGGTTTGAAAATATTTTAATCTAATCTCTAGTTTGTTTTTTTTATTCTCCTACAAAAGCAGAATTTTTTATTTTTTATGAAGTACAATTTTTCCTTTTCTGTATCATGTTTTTGACATCAAGTTTAAGAACTATTTACCTAGTCCTAGGTCCCAAAGATTATTCTCCTATATTTCTTTCTAAAATTTTTGTAGCATAACATTTTACATTAAAGTTTGTGATTTATTTGATTTAATTTTTGTATAAGGTGTGAGGTTTAGATCAAGGGTTTTTTTTTTTTAATTTCTTTTTCTTTTTTCCTGCCTATGGATATCTAATTACTCCAGTACCATCTGATAAATGGCTGTTCTTCCTATTAAAAAGTTTTTATCCTTTAGCTGAAAATCAGTGGAACTAAGGACACCTGGGTGGCTCAGCAGTTGAGTGGCTGCCTTCAGCTCATGATCCCAGGATCCTGGGATAAAATCCCACATCAGGCGCCCTTCAGGAAGCCTGCTTCTCCTTCTCTCTATGTCTCTGTGTATTTCTCATGAATTAATAAATAAAGTCTTAGAAAGAAAGAAAGAAGGAAAGAAAGAAAGAAAGAAAGAAAGAAAGAAAGAAAGAAAGAAAAGAAGAAGAAGAAAGAAAGAGAAAGAAGAAGAAAGAAAGAAAGAAAGAAAGAAAGAAAGAAAGAAAGAAAGGAAGGAAGGAAGGAAGGAAGGAAGGAAGGAAGGAAGGAAGGAAGGAAGGAAGGAAGAAAGAAAGAAAGAAAGAAAGAAAGAAAGAAAGAAAGAAAGAAAGAAAGAAAAGAAAGAAGAAAGAATCAGTGGCACTATTTACGGGTCCTCTATTCTGTCTACTGACAAAAGTATTCTCTGTCAATACCACAGTTGTGGCTTTTACATATAATAAGCCTTAATATCTAATAGGGATTTTCTTTCCATTTTATTATTTTTTAAAATAAAATAGTTTAAGCTATTGTAGGACCTCTGTCTTTTCATATAATTTTTAGAATAAATTTATGTGTTTAAAAATATTTGCTGGGATTTTTATAGGAATTGCATCAAAATTATAAATTAATTTGGGAAGTACTGACACCTTTATTAATATTGAGTTTTCAAGTGGATAAGTACATTATGTCTTTCTATTTTCGTCTTTTAATTCTTTTCATGAGCACTTTGTAATCTGTAACATACAGGTTCTGCACATCGTTTGTTTAATTTAAGTTATTTACATTTTTTTGGAGCAAATGTATATTTAATTTTGTTTTCTACATGTTCATTGTATGTAGAAATGCAATTGATATTTTTTGTTCTGTGTTAAAGGTATTATTTCTAGATTTATTGTATAATTCATATGCAAAAATATGTACACAATTAATGTCTACAATTTAGTGTGGTTGGACATATATACATATACTCATGTTATCACCAAACAAGGTAATAAACATATCCATCATTTTCAAATGTTTGTGTGCCTCTTTGCTTTGTCTAAGAATACCTAGCATAAGAACTACCTTCTTAACAAAATTTTAAATGCACGCTTACTGTTAATCATAGGCACTCTGTTGTACAGCCTATGTTGGGAACTTACTCATTTTATACCCACTGAACAACTTCCTTTATCCTCTTCCTCCACCCCCTGATAATTACCATTCTATTGTCTACTTCTATGCATTTGGCAGTTTTAGATAAAAGGAATCATGCAGTATTTGTTTTACCATGATAAATCCTGCTGGACTAATATTAGTTCAAGAAATTCTTTTGTAGCGTTCTTCACATTTCCTACATAGACAATCATGGTATCTGTAAATAGGCACAATTTTATTTCTTCCTTTCAAATCTGGCTTTTCGTTCCTTTTCTTGTCTTATTGTGCTGGCTATAATTTTCAGTACTCTGTCCAATAAATGTAGTAAGTATAGACATCTTTGTCTTCTTCCACATGCTAAGGGGAAAACATTCAGGATTTTAACATTAAGTATGATCTTAGTTTCAGTTTTTAGTAGGGTTTTTTTAAATCAATGCAAGAAAGTTCTTATCTCTACTTAAGAGTTTTTATCACAAATAGATATTGAATTTTGTTCAATGCTTTTTTTATATCAATTGCTACACTCAATGACTTTTTTTTCTTCTTTAGTCTACTGAAATGATGGACTGCATGAATTAACTTTTGAACATAACTTCATTCTTATGTACATGGAATAAATCTCTTTTTTTTCTTGATGTGAAAGTCTTTTTATACTTTGCTGGATTTGATTTCCTAACATTTTGTTGATTTTTAAAAATTAAGTTCATGAGAGATATTTATTTGTAAGCTTATTTGTCTAGTTTTGGTTTCAGCATAATACTGGCCTCATACAATGAGTCTGACTCATAATTTTAAAGTTATCTTGTCATAGAATGTTGCTGACTTTGCAAAGTCTAGAACAGGTTGTTTTTTTTTTTAATTAATTTTTATTGGTGTTCAATTTACCAACATACAGAAAAACACCCAGTGCTCATCCCGTCAAGTGTCTGCCTCAGTGCCCGTCACCCATTCCCCTCCAACACCCGCCCTCCTCCCCTTCCACCACCCCTAGTTCGTTTCCCAGAGTTAGGAGTCTTTATGTTCTGTCTCCCTTCCTGATATTTCCCAACATTTCTTTTCCCTTCCTTTATATTCCCTTTCACTATTATTGATATTCCCCAAATGAATGAGAACATACACTGTTTGTCCTTCTCCGATTGACTTATTTCACTCAGCATAATACCCTCCAGTTCCATCCACGTTGAAGCAAATGGTGGGTATTTGTCGTTTCTAATTGCTGAGTAATATTCCATTGTATACATAAACCACATCTTCTTTATCCACTCATCTTTCGATGGACACCGAGGCTCCTTCCACAGTTTGGCTATTGTGGCCATAGCTGAGAGAAACATCGGGGTGCAGGTGTCCCGACGTGTCATTGCATCTGAATCTTTGGGGTAAATCCCCAACAGTGCAATTGCTGGGTCGTAGGGCAGGTCTATTTTTAACTCTTTGAGGAACCTCCACACAGTTTTCCAGAGTGGCTGGATCAGTTCACATTCCCACCAACAGTGTAAGAGGGTTCCCTTTTCTCCGCATCCTCTCCAACATTTGTTGTTTCCTGCCTTGTTAATTTTCCCCATTCTCACTGGTGTGAGGTGGTATCTCATTGTGGTTTTGATTTGTATTTCCCTGATGGCAAGTGATGCAGAGCATTTTCTCATGTGCATGTTGGCCATGTCCATGTCTTCCTCTGTGAGATTTCTCTTCATGTCTTTTGCCCATTTCATGATTGGATTGTTTGTTTCTTTGGTGTTGAGTTTAATAAGTTCTTTATAGATTTTGGAAACTAGCCCTTTATCTGATATGTCATTAGCAAATATCTTCTCCCATTCTGTAGGTTGTCTTCTAGTTTTGTTGACTGTATCCTTTGCTGTGCAAAAGCTTCTTATCTTGATGAAGTCCCAATAGTTCATTTTTGCTCTTGTTTCTTTTGTGGACAAGTGGCCAAGTTCAAAAAGGGTGTTGCCTGTGTTCTCTTCTATGATTTTGATGGACTCTTGTCTCACATTTAGATCTCTCATCCATTTTGAGTTTATCTTTGTGTATGGTGAAAGAGAGTGGTCCAGTTTCATTCTTCTGCATGTGGATGTCCAATTTTCCCAACACCATTTATTGAAGAGACTGTCTTTCTTCCAATGGATAGTCTTTCCTCCTTTATCAAATATTAGATGACCATACATTTCAGGGTCGACTTCTGAGTTCTCTATTCTGTTCCATTGATCTATGTGTCTGTTTTTGTGCCAGTACCACACTGTCTTGATGACCACAGCTTTGTAGTACAACCTGAAATCTGGAATTGTGATGCCCCCAGCTATGGTTTTCTTTTTTAAAATTCCCCTGGCTATTCGTGGACTTTTCTGATTCCACACAAATCTTAAAATAATTTGTTCTAACTCTCTGAAGAAAGTCCATGGTATTTTGATAGGGATTGCATTAAACGTGTATATTGCCCTGGGTAACATTGCCATTTTCACAATATTAATTCTTCCAATCCATGAGCATGGAATATTTTTCCATCTCTTTGTGTCTTCCTCAATTTCTTTCAGAAGTGTTCTATAGTTTTTAGGGTATAGATCCTTTACCTCCTTGGTTAGGTTTATTCCTAGGTATCTTATGCTTTTGGGTGCAATTGTAAATGGGATTGACTCCTTAATTTCTCTTTCTTCAGTCTCATTGTTAGTGTATAGAAATGCCATTGATTTCTGGGCATTGATTTTGTATCCTGCCATGATACCAAATTGCTGTATGAGTTCTAGCAATCTTGGGGTGGAGGCTTTTGGGTTTTCTATGTAGAGTATCATGTCATCGGCGAAGAGGGAGAGTTTGACTTCTTCGTTGCCAATTTGAATGACTTTAATGTCTTTTTGTTGTCTGATTGCTGAGGCGAGGACTTCCAGAACTATGTTGAACAGCAGTGGTGAGAGTGGACATCCCTGTCTTGTTCCTGATCTTAGGGGAAAGGCTCCCAGTGCTTCCCCATTGAGAATGATATTTGCTGTGGGCTTTTCGTAGATGGCTTTTAAGATGTCGAGGAAAGTTCCCTCTATCCCAACACTCTGAAGGGTTTTGATCAGGAATGGATGCTGTATTTTGTCAAATGCTTTCTCTGCATCTAATGAGAGGATCATATGGTTCTTGGTTTTTCTCTTGCTGATATGATGAATCACATTGATGGTTTTACGAGTGTTGAACCAGCCTTGTGCCCCGGGGATAAATCCTACTTGGTCATGGTGAATAATTTTCTTAATGTGCTGTTGGATCCTATTGGCTAGTATCTTGTTGAGAATTTTTGCATCCATGTTCATCAGGGATATTGGTCGGTAATTCTCCTTTTCGGTGGGATCTTTGTCTGGTTTCGGAATTAAGGTGATGCTGGCCTCATAAAACGAATTTGGAAGTACTCCATCTCTTTCTATCTTTCCAAACAGCTTTAGTAGAATAGGTATGATTTCTTCTTTAAACGTTTGATAGAATTCCCCTGGGAAGCCATCTGGCCCTGGACTCTTGTGTCTTGGGAGGTTTTTGATGACTGCTTCAATTTCCTCCCTGGTTATTGGCCTGTTCAGGTTTTCTATTGCTTCCTGCTCCAGTTTTGGTAGTTTGTGGCTTTCCAGGAATGCGTCCATTTCTTCTAGATTTCCTAATTTATTGGCGTACAGCTGTTCATAATATGTTTTTAAAATCGTTTGTATTTCCTTGGTGTTGGTAGTGATCTCTCCTTTCTCATTCATGATTTTATTAATTTGAGTCTTCTCTCTCTTCTTTTTAATAAGGTTGGCTAATGGTTTATCTATCTTATTAATTCTTTCAAAGAACCAACTCCTGGTTCTGTTGATCTGTTCCACAGTTCTTTTGGTCTCGATTTCATTTAGTTCTGCTCGAATTTTAATTAACTGTCTTCTTCTGCTGGGGGTGGGGTCCATTTGTTGCTTTTTCTCTAGTTCCTTTAGGTGTAAGGTGAGCTTTTGAATTTGAGTTCTTTCCAGTTTTTGAATGGATGCTTGTATTGCGATGTATTTCCCCCTTAGGACTGCTTTTGCTGCATCCCAAACATTTTGAATGGTTGTATCTTCATTCTCATTAGTTTCCATGATCTTTTTAATTCTTCCTTAATTTCCTGGTTGACCTTTTCATCTTTTAGCAGGATGGTCCTTAACCTCCACGTGTTTGTGGTCCTTCCAAACTTCTTGTTGTGATTAAGTTCTAATTTCAAGGTATTATGGTCTGAGAATATACAGGGGACTATCCCGATCTTTTGGTATCGGTTCAGACCCGATTTGTGACCCAGTATGTGGTCTATTCTGGAGAAAGTTCCATGTGCACTTGAGAAGAATGTGTATTCAGTTGAGTTTGGATGTAAAGTTCTGTAGATATCCGTGAAATCCATCTGGTCCAGTGTATCATTTAAAGTTCTCGTTTCTTTGGAGATGTTGTGCTTAGAAGACCTATCTAGTATAGAAAGAGCTAGATTGAAGTCACCAAGTATAAGTGTATTATTATCTAAGTATTTCTTCACTTTGGTTATTAATTGGTTTAAATATTTGGCAGCTCCCACATTCGGGGCATATATATTGAGGATTGTTAAGTCCTCTTGTTGGATAGATCTTTTAAGTATGATATAGTGTCCCTCTTCATCTCTCACTATAGTCTTCGGGGTAAATTTTAATTTATCTGATATAAGGATGGCAACCCCTGCTTTCTTTTGAGGACCATTTGAATGGTAAATGGTTCTCCAACCTTTTATTTTCAGGTTGTAGGTGTCCTTCTGTCTAAAATGAGTCTCTTGTAGACAGCAAATAGTTGGGTCCTGCTTTTTTATCCAGTCTGAAACCCTGCGCCTTTTGATGGGGTCATTAAGCCCGTTCACGTTCAGAGTTACTATTGACAGATATGAGTTTAGTGTCATCATATCTATTCAGTCCTTGTTTTTGTGGATTGTTCCACTGAACTTCTTCTTAAAGGGGAATTTTAAGAGTCCCCCTTAAAATTTCTTGCAGAGCTGGTTTGGAGGTTACATATTCTTTCAGTTCCTGCCTGTCTTGGAAACTCTTTATCTCTCCTTCCATTTTGAAGGAGAGCCTTGCTGCATAAAGTATTCTTGGTTGCATGTTCTTCTCATTTAGGACCCTGAATATATCCTGCCAGCCCTTTCTGGCCTGCCAGGTCTCTGTGGAGAGGTCTGCTGTTACCCTAATATTCCTCCCCCATAAAAGTCAGGGACTTTTTTCTCTTGCTGCTTTAAGGATCTTCTCCTTATCTTTGGAATTTGCAAGCTTCACTATTAAATGTCGAGGTGTTGAACAGTTTTTGTTGATTTTAGGGGGGGATCTCTCTATTTCCTGGATCTGAATGCCTGTTTCCCTTCCCAGATGAGGAAAGTTTTCAGCTAGGATTTGTTCAAATACATATTCTGGCCCTCTGGCCCTTTCGGCGCCCTCGGGAACCCCAATTAAACATAGGTTTTTCTTCCTCAGGCTGTCATTTATTTCCCTTAATCTATCCTCATGGTCTTTTAATTGCCTGTCCCTTTTTTCCTCAGTTTCCCTCTTTGCCATCAACTTGTCTTCTTTGTCACTCACTCGTTCTTCCACCTCGTTAAGCCTCATCGTTAGGACTTCTAGCTTGGATTGCATCTCATTTAATTGATTTTTAATTTCTGCCTGATTGGATCTAAATTCTGCAGTCATGAGGTCTCTTGAGTCCTTTATGGTTTTTTTCTAGAGCCACCAGTAGCTGTATAATAGTGCTTCTGAATTGGCTTTCTGACATTGAATTGTAATCCAGATTTTGTAACTCTGTGGGAGAGAGGGCTGTTTCTGATTCTTTCTTTTGAGGTGAGGTTTTCCTTCTAGTCATTTTGCTCAGTACAGAGTGGCCAAAAACAAGTTATATTGGGAAAAGGAGAAAAAGAGAGAGAAGGAAAGAAAAGAGAAAAAGAAAAAAGAGAAAGAAGAAAAAAAAAGGGGAAAAAGAGAAGAAAAAGTGAAAGAAAAAGAAAGAAAGGAGAAAAAAAAGGGGGTGGGGGAGGCAACAGAAATCAAGAAGAAAGAAAGAAAAAAAAGCACAAAACAAAACAAAAACAAAAACAAAAAAACAAAAACAAAAAAAACACGGGGGAGTATCTTCCGATTCTGTATATTTTAAGTCCCTTGACTTCCCCTGGAACTGGTCCCTCCAGCTGGTCTTCTGAGGGAGGGGCCTGCTGTGCTGATTTTCAGGTGTTAGCACTTGGGGGAGCTGCTCTGCCCCTGCCTGGTGCAGGGCTCAGTGGGGGTTGTTTACCCCGTGAGGCCCCGGGAGGAAGCCACAGTGGCGGGGGCAGCTCTGGGACCCTGGAGTCAGCCCCTGCAGTAACTCTGGGGCTCTCCGTCTGCAGGGCCTGGGGGTTCCTGGGCGGGGCTGCTGATCTGCTCAGCTCCAGGCAGGAGCGTCCTTGCTGTCCTGGGCCCTCCCGGCCTCTGCCTGTCCCTTGATAGAAGCGGGAACTCTTCTCACTGTAGCATTCCAGCTGGTCTCTCTTTAAATCTCAGGCCGAATTCGTAGATTTTCAGGATGATTTGAAGGTTTTCTAGGTAATTTGTTGGGGACAGGTGATTTGGAGACCCTACTCTTCCACCATCTTGCCCCTCCCCCCTAGAACAGGTTTGTTAAGTTAAAATAAAATGTATAGTTTGGCTATACCCCAGACATGTAACATTTTGCTTACCAATGCTGATTATTCTAACTGGCATTTGTAAAATTTCTCTAGACTTTCTTCAAGGGAATTTATTTTTATTACACTCTGTCAACAATCATACTATGATATTTATGTGTTGTTGACCTGTTGCTTTATTCAACATCAGAGAGCTACATTTCAGTAATGAATGAAGTACTTTCCTAGAAATCTGATGTATGAATACAAGACAAATTATTAAACGACTATTATATTTTTGTTAAGCATATTTTTCATGATGTCAATTTCAATAAACTATTTTAGGATTCTTACCTCCTCCAAATAATCAGCAGCAATGAGCAATTAAGCAAAATGCATGTGTGCATGCATGTTTAGTGAAACACATTTAAGTATATTAGATAGTATGGACAGATCACTGAACATGGAAATGCAACATATGAGTTCACATTCTGCCTCTACCACTTATTAGCTATGACTCTGGACAAATAACCCAGCTACTCATATTAATTAGTAGAGACATTTACATTAATATAAGAGAGATTTAAATAAAATCAGTTTGGGAATAAATATTAGGCAAATTTTTACTATAACAACCTACATTCACTGCACCCTTATTTGACTTCGAGTATAAGCTTTCCTACAGAGATACATACTACTGATGCTGACATATACCAAATGATTTTGAAATATACTCGATCTGTAGTGAAATTTTCAAGTACTGCAAGTCGGGAAGGTCAGAATTTTTTGAATGAACAAACAAAAAGAACACTATTTTCCATGGAAGAACACTACTACTAAAAATTATATCTGGAAAAAAATGGGTAAAATGGGAAGATGTTCTGAGTGCAAGAATTGTTTTCCACTTCAAAATTCTATAATTCTCATTTCATAATTCATAATGCACACTTGTTACCAAAATCTCAGGGAAATCTTGAAATAAAGAAGCCGATACAGCTTCATTTAACCTAAATTTTAACACTGATTTATATATGAAGATCCCTCTAAAAACAATAACAACAACAAAGTCAAACTTGTTTTCTCTGTAAAACTTTGTGAGTCATTCAATAAGAAAATCCTTTACTGAGAAGAAAGCAAAGCAAAGCCATCAATGTAGGGCAAGGATACCTGTGAAAAAGATAACATTTTCTTGCTAAAATTTAAAAAGAAATTAAAATACATAAATGAGGTCTGGAAATCTTAAAATTTTTAGGAAAGCTAGAAGAGCCATGTGGTTTATCTAACTCATATGATTTTTGAAATATTTTAATTTACTGCATTTTCAAGCACTTTATTTAGCTTGCATTACATTTAATAATGTATAATAAATAGCTAATGTAAATATATTTAAGTATATATTTATATCTTTAAATTTACAACAGCATAAGATCAATATATAATATTAAATATAACTACATTAAATATGTTAAGTTACATATACTTAATATTTGATTATTTTGCATGTAATTTTAATAACTTAATATATGATATATTAAGATGATATGGATAGATATTTTAAAATACATTTTGAACAATATTCTAAAGTACTATAAAGTAAAATATTTTATATCTCATGTGTTAAACTATGCAATATGCATTTAAACATACATATTTAATGATGTCTTCTTTAATAATTTAATATATTAAAATAACTAGGAATATATACTCTCATATATCATCTATAAATAAAAATTATATATAAATATATAAATAGATTTATATATTTAAATTTAAAACATAAATATATGACATAAAATATATCAATATATTTTTCTAATGCATCTAACTTGGAAAGAAAAATTGTTAAAAAAGTCAAAATGTGAGATGGGTATGTGCATCTGATATAAACTAGAAACATAAAACATAAAAGGTAAAGTCACTGATGAATTTCTCAGGTAAATCTACTCTTTCCCTTTTATCCTAAGAATTACATGCAGTTACAATTGCCTACATCTCTTGAAGTACAAACTCTCAGGTTGTTTCTTTAGAGTGAGGGTTTTAAAATTATACAAGTATTTGACCTAACCGTATTTTAGTCAAGTTTGCTTTTCCGTTTATCTAATGGCTCACAAAACAAAAACAAAACAATCACAATGATATCAAGATACCTCATTGTTTTGAAAAAAAAAGTATAGAAAATGAAAGCTAATGCCAAAGAAACGTCCTTTTTTCCCTTGCATTCAAAAGAAATAGTATAATAGTTGTAAATGTCAGAAGGGAAAATCTTCCTCCAAGTGTTAGTATTTTCATAACTGCCCTCCCTGGGGTGAGAAGGAATGACAACTGTACATGCAAAGCCTGATTTATCAAATTGAGGTGCACTGCCCTATACTGCTAATACAACATCCAACTCGACTATATGCCAAATGGACAAGACACAAAAGCTTCAAAAAAAAAAAAAAAAAAAAAAAACAGGCAATGTGACACTGGCCATATAACACAGGTTTGTGTTAATATTGACCTTCATAGGGAAATGCACCTTTATGATTTGGGTTCTATTTCCACATGACTAAACAAAATAGTGTAATTGTATTTAGCCTATAGGAAGAAGGTGAATTATTAGGGCCAGAAGAAAGACTGCAGTAGGGAGTTTTTCACATGTGTAAATAGGAGATGATATTCATCCACTCACCTCAGTCATCCACTCATTGTCTTATTGCAATGACCAAATGAGGTATTGGATGTAAGGATTTTGAAAACTTTGTCAAAAGCAGGCGCTCTTGCTATATTGTATATTTTTAAAATATGTCCTGGAAGTGATGCCACACAATTGCACCAACTTATTAATTCTATTTCCTTTCTGAAGTACTCTATATGCCATGCAAAGTCTTAAATACAAATAATGTTAAAACATTGGTATAAGAATAAATCAGTTTCCTCAAGTAAATTATTTCTTTTTATTGCAACTAAAGTAGCCAGCCTCTAAGCTGGACCCTAATGATCCTTACCTTCTGATGGTTTTGTCATCTCCTCCTGTTGAGTATGGGCTGGACTTACTGTCTTATAACAGTTAGATTAAGACAGAAGTAACCCACAAACTAGGTCATAAAAGGCAGTGTGGTCTAACTCTTAATTTGCCCCTTGATCGTGCACTCTGAGTGAAGCCAGCTGCCATATCATATACAACTTTACGAAGAGATCCATGTGGCAAGGAGACTATTTGCCCACAACCACTTGAGTGAATCTGGGATAAGATTCTTCAGCTCGAGAAAAAGTTTTAGATGAGTGCAACCCTAGGCAACCTTGAGTACAACTTAATGAGTGACCCTAGAGCAGAACCACAAAGTGGAGATATCTATGGATTTCTAATTCTCACAAGCTTCGTTAAATAATAAATTCCAGTGGCTTTAAGCTTCTATTTGTTAGGTTAATTTGTTACATGATGATAGATAATTAATGCAGATTTTGGTACCCAATGCATCTGAGAAAAAAAAAAAAAAACAAATACACGGGGATGACTTTGAAACCAAACAGCAGCCAGAAGCTGGAAAGATTTTGAAGAGAGGGTTACTGAAAGTTTAAAGTGCTCTCCATACAACTGTTTCTAGAATTTTGAACGTTGAACTGAAGGTAGGTGATCTTGCGAAGGAGACTGCCAACCAGACGGTGTTGAAGTTGCCATCTGGCTTCTTCTCGCGGCTAATAGTGAAATGTGAGGCAATATATAAACTAAAGGAAAGACTATGAAACAAAAAGAAGCCAGCACTGGCTGGTTCTGAAAATTCTCAGTCTCTTCAGATGGCGAACAATGCTGATATTAAAAAAAAAAAAAAAAAAAAAAAAAAGGCTTTTGAGCAAAAGTCAAAAACAGGAAATTTTCAGGAAATTATGGTCTAAAGATGACACTGAGATTGTGACTATATACTCTTTGTTAAGACTTCAGAAAGACCAAAGAAGGTACATTAGGCTCCACTCATTTACATTAAGGGGACTCTAAATATTTTAAGCGTGTAACTGACATATCATCTCAATCAAGTTTCTGAGAAGTTTAAATGCATTGATTGTCCTTTAGAAGAAGCCCAAAGAACAAATTTTCAACATAATGGCTGGCAAAAGGTGAACAAGCCATAGTTTTAAAACTATTTCCTATGAAATGGTTAAGGAAAGATGATAAAGATCAGCGGGAAATTAAGGAGAGTGAGGATCCGTTGATAAAGCTATAGTTGCAACCAATACAATGAAAGGGCACACTCTAGTGCAAAATAAAACATACCATGTAAATAAAGTATTATGTAATAACTCCAAGTGAGAAACTCAAGTTCCAATTCCCAGGTCAGTTAAATCTCAGGAGTCTGTAAAACTGGGCTAGAATCTCATTTGAACAGAATCTCATAAAAGTTCATGTTACTTTCTGCTTTCTATCAGGCCAGCAATTGAAGGGAAACATTCTTTTTCATATCATTTCTTTGCTGCTTGTGATCCTGGTCATATTCCAGGAAAGGGAAGATAAAAGAAAAAAAATGCTAAGCATATTTTTTGAACCCTGCTACCTGAGTTTTAGCTTCTGTTCTTAATAGAGTGGCAGAAGAATTTCACTGTGGCATTCTGTTTCTTGTTCTCTTTAAATAAAATGTCACAAAAGTGAGCAGCAGGTCGAAATATTCTTAACAGCAAAGGCAATTATAACGATAAATTTGGGGAAAAAAACTCTAATTATTAGTGTGTAAATTTCTATTAAGAACCTTTTAGCTACAGTTTTAAAAAGATGCAAAAGGGCAAGGTGAATTTGAATACAATTACTAACACTAAATTTCCACTACTTACGTGATTTTATATAATATGTTCTTCAGGGCAAATTTTCATCAAGTAGCATTCAACTGAAGTTTCTCCCTGTTTTTTTTTTTTTTTTTTTAAGTCTTTGGTATCTATTCTTATATCCTCCCAAGCAACTTGTATCAGAAAAAAAAAAAAAAAGATTAATAGCAAATTTTCTAGCATATGCAGTTGTTTCATTGATGTTACAACCTAGCTCTGTTCCAGTCAAGCTTTTTAATGAAGACAAACCTTTGCATTTGATATCATCATATGAAACCACAGGTTTGCAGTTTTAATTGCCCACAAAGATTTTCCTTACAATTTTTTTTTCTGTTGTACAAACCCAACATATATGTACCATTAAATCCATGCAGATATTATATCATAAAACCAAATGGACCAAAAGGTAGCTTGCTAGCTGAAGATTACAGGCAAACGGATTTAGTGACTCAAGCAAGTAGCATGGTTGATTGTAGTGACAATAAATCACAAGGCCATGCAGTGTCGACAGTCTTCCAACTTTTAATAATGCAATTCTTTAAATACAAGTAAAATATGTCTTATGATTGATTAAATGCATTTTGTAGGTGGATCTGATCTTTTGGAGCTCTAATATTTTATTATATCTAATATTTTATTCTAATATAAGATATATCTAATATTTTATGATATACATTATATTTTATATTTTAATATTTGGTTTTTATATATATACTTTGTGTATTTTATTTTTTGTTCTATATAATGAAATGAATAATAAAATATGTAATACAATTCAAAACATATATATGATTATAATACATTGATAAAAACAAGCATGCAGATAGTTCAGGTAATGAAAAGATAAAGTTCAGGCAACCAATCAGGAATTCTGAAATAGTCCTGACATCTTGTCTCTTCCACTTATATGATATCACTCTAACCCCACTGCAACCTTACAGCCCACGTCAATCTCAATACATCCCCACTGCAAATGTCAATTCTTTGGAACCACCATCTCATACTAAAGTATCAGGCCCCATGCAGTTTTTATTCCCTTCTCTCGGGGCCTCCTCCACAAAGCAAAAACTGGGCACAGTCACAAGGAAAGGAAAAAAGGAAGCAATCTGCAAGTGTTGCCACTTACTGCTGTATAGATGGCTTATACTCCATTGACTTTTGTACTTTGTACACACAGCTAAATTGCTCATATGTAATAATTCTTACAGAACTGAGAAAATCCGAAATTTTCATAGTGGCACCCAAATCTTCAAAAGCTTTTGCTGAAGATATTTATGATTTCAGTGCTCTGAGGAGTTCCAGAAGTCTACAAAAACAAAATAACCTCAGAATAAGAACACATAAAATCTAGCTCCTAGAACTATGGTATTTAATTTATTATTGATTTCTCCTGCACAGTTTGCAAAAGATCAAAGAACAGAGGACAAAATTTACAGATTTGGATAAAACTCACCCAGCTGGGTGAGTTCTAGAGAGGATCTTCCCAGTGATAGAGAACACACTGCGAAGATGACTCTATGCTATTATTTCTTTATTGTCAAATCATGCAAACTGTCATCACATCTCTTTTCTTTTCTATTTTATTTTTATTTTTTGTATATTTTTTATTGGAGTTCGTTTGCCAACATCTAGCATAACACCCAGTGCTCATCCCATCAACTGCCCACCTCAGTGCCCGTCACCCAGTTACCCCATCCCCCTGACCCACCTCCCTTTCCACCACCCCTTGTTTGTTTCCCAGATATAGGAGTCTCTCACGTTCTTTCACCCTCACTGATATTTTCCACTCATTTTCTCTCCTTTCCCCTATAATCCCATTCATTATTTTTTATATTACCCAAATGAATGAGACCATATAATGTTTGTCCTTCTCCGATTGACTTATTTCACTCAGTATAATACCCTACAGTTCCATCCACATCGAAGCAAATGGCAGGTATTTGTCATTTCTAATGGCTGAGTAATATTCCATTGTATGCATAGACCACATCTTCTTTATCCATTCATCTTTCGATGGACACTGAGGCTCCTTCCACAGTTCGGCTATTGTGGACATTGCTGCTATAAACATTGGGGTGCAGGTGTCCTGCCGTTTCACTGCATCTGTATCTTTGGGTAAATCCCCAGCAGTCAATTGTTGGGTCGTAGGGCAGGTCTATTTTTAACTCTTTGAGGAACCTCCATACAGGTTTCCAGAGTGGCTGCACCAGTTCACATTCCCACCAACAGTGCAAGATGGGTTCTCCTTTTTCCACATCCTCCCCAACATTTGTTGCTTCCTGTCTTGTTAATTTTCACCTTCTCACTGGTGTGAGGTGATATCTCATTGTGGTTTTGATGTGTATTTCCCTGATGGCAAGTGATGCGGAGCATTTTCTCATGTGCTTGTTGGCCAAGTCTATGTCTTCCTCTATTGAAATTTCTATTCAGGTATTTTGCCCATTTCATGATTGGATTGTTTGTTTCTTTGCTGTTGGGTTTAATAAGTTCTTTCTAGGTCTTGGATACTAGCCCTTTATCTGATAGGTCATTTGCAAATATCTTCTCCCATTCTGTAGATTGTCTTTTAGTTTTGTTGACTGTTTCTTTTGCTGTGTAGAAGCTTTTTATCTTGATTAAGTCCCAATAATTCATTTTTGCTTTTGTTTCCCTTGGCTTCATAGATGTATCTTGCAAGAAGTTGCTATGGCCAAGTTCAAAAAGGGTGTTGCCTGTGTTGTTCTCTCGGATTTTGATGGATTCTTGTCTCACATTTAGATCTTTCATCATTTTGAGTTCATCTTTGTGTATGGTGTAAGAGAATGGTCTAGTTTCATTCTTCTGCACGTGGCTATCCAATTTTCCCAGCACCATTTGATGAAGAGACTGTTCTTTTTCCAGAGGATAGTTTTTCCTGCTTTGTCGAATATAGTTGACCATAGAGTTGAGGGCCCATTTCTGGGTTTTCTATTCTGTTCCATTGATCTATGTGTCTGTTTTTGTGCCAGTACCATACTGTCTTGATGATCACAGCTTTGTAATACAACTTGAAATCTGGCATTTTGATGTCCTCGGCTCTGGTTTTCTTTTTCATATTCTCCTGGCTATTCGTGGTTTTTTCTGATTCCACACAAATCTTAAGATAATTTGTTCCAAATCTTTGAAAAAAGTCCATGGGATTTTGATAAGGATTGCACTGAATGTGTAAATTGCCCTGGGTAGCATTGACATTTTCACAATATGAAATATTCTTCCATTCCATGAGCATGGAATATTTTTCCATTGCTTTGTGTCTTCCTCAATTTTTCAGAAGCGTTCTGTAGTTTTTATGGTATAGATCCTTCACCTCTTTGGTTAGATTTATTCCTAGTAATCTTATGCTTTTGAGTACAATTGTAAATGGGACTGACTCCTTAATTTCTCTTTCTTCAGTTACATTGTTAGTGTATACAAATGCCACTGATTTCTGGGCATTATTTTGTATCCTGCCACACTGCTGAATTGCTGTACCTATGCTGTATATAAGTCCCTGTTTTTGTGGATTATTTCTTTGGGCATCCTCATTCTTTTACAGAGTATCCCTTAATATCTTGGAGTGGAGTCTTTTGGGTTTTCTATGTACACTGTCTTGTCATCTGCAAAGAAGGAGAGCTTAACTTCTTCTTTGACAATTTGAATGTGTTTTGTCATCTGTTTGCTGAGTCTAGGACTTCTAGTACTACGCTGAAGAGCAGTGGTGAGAGTGGACATCCCTGTCGTGTTCCTGATCGTAGGGGAAAGGCTCCCAGTGTTTCCCCATTGAGAATGATATTTGCAGCGGGCTTTTCATAGATGGCTTTTATGATATTGAGGTATGTTTTCTCTATCCCTCCACTCTGAAGAGTTTTAATCAGGAATGGATGCTATATTTTGTCAAATGTTTCTCTGCATCTATTGAGAGGATCATATTGTTCTTGGTTTTTCTCTTGTTGATATGATCTATCATGTTGATTGCTTCATGAGTGTTGAACTAGCCTTGCATCCCAGGGATAGAACCCACTTAGTCATGGTGGATAATCTTAATTGGATCCTACTGACTAGTATCTTGTTGAGAATTTTTGCATCTGTGCACATCAGAGATATTGGTCTATAATTCTCCTTTTTGGTGGGGTTTTTGTCTGGTTTTGGAATTAAAGTGATGCTGGCCTCATAAAACAAGTTGGAAGTATTCCATCCCTTTCTATCTTTCAGAACAGCTTTAGTAGAATAGGTATTGTTTCTTCTTTAAAAGTTTGAAGAATTCCCCTGGGAAGCCATCTGGCCCTGGACTTTCGTGTCTTGTGAGGTTTTTGATGACTGCTTCAATTTCCTCCCTGTTCAGGTTTTCTATTGCTTCCTGTTCCAGTTTTGGTAGTTCGTGGTTTTCCAGAAATGCGTACATTTCTTCTAGATTGCCTAATTTATTGGCATTTAGTTGCTTATAATATGTTTTTAAAATCGTTTGTATTTCCTTGGTATTGGTGGTGATCTCTCCTTTTTCATTCATGATTTTATTAATTTGAGTCTTTTCTCTTTTGTTCTGAATAAGGCTGGCTAATGGTTTATCTATCTTATTAATTCTTTCAAAGAAACAACTCCCGGGTTTTGTTGATCTGTTCTACAGTTCTTCTGGTCTCTATTTCATTGAGTTCTGCTCAAATCTTTATTAACCCTCTTCTTCTGCTTGGTATAGGTGTTATCTGCTATTCTTTCGCCAGTTCCTTTAGGTGCAAGGTTAACTTGTGTATTTGAGGGTTTTTTCCAATTTTTTGAGGGATCCTTGTATTGAAATGTATTTCCCTCTCAGGACTGCTTTTGCTGTATCCCAAAGATTTTGAATGGTTGTATCTTTATTCTCATTAGTTTCCATGATTTTTTTTTAATTCTTCTCTAATTTCTGGTTGACCCTTTCATATTTTAGCAGGATGTTCTTTAACGTCCACATGTTTGAGTTTCTTCCAAATTTCTTCTGTGACTGAGGTCAAGTATCAAAGCATCATGGTCTGAAAATATGCAGGGGAAAATGCCAATCTTTTGGTATGAGATAAGACCTGATTTGTGACCAAGTATGTGGTCTATTCTGGAGAAAGGTCCGTGTGCACTTGAGAAGAATGTGTATTCAATTGCGTGTGGATGTAAAGTTCTGTAAATATCTGTGAAATCCATCTGGTCCAGTGTATCATTTAAAGCTCTTGTTTCTTTGGAGATGTTGTGCTTAGAAGATCTGTCATTTGCAGAAAGCGCCATGTTGAAGTCCCCCAGTATTAGTGTAATATTATCTCATTATGTCTTTACCCTGGTTATTAATTGATTGATATACTTGATAGCTCCTACATTAGGGGCATAAATATTCATGATTCTTAGGTCCTCTTGTTGGATAGATCCTTTAAGTATGATACATTGCCCCTCTTCATCTCTTATTACAATCTTTGGGATAAACCTTAATTTATCTGATATGAGGATTACTACCCCTGCTTTCTTTTGAGGACAATTTGAATGGTAAATGGTTCCCCACTCTTTCATTTTCAGGCTGTAGCTTTCGTTAGGTGTAAAATGAGTCTCTTGGGCAGCCTGGGTGGCTCAGCGGTTTAGTACCACCTTCAACCCAGAGCGTGATCCTGAAGACCTGGGATTGAGTTGCATATCAGAGTCCCTACATGGAGCCTGCTTCTCCCTCTGCTTGTGTCTCTGTGCCTCTCTCTCTCTGTCTCTCATGAATAAATAAACGTTTTTAAAAAATGAGTCTCTTGTAGACAGCAAATAGATGGGTCTTGCTTTTTTATCCAGTCTCAAACCCTGCATCTTTTGATGGGATCATTAAGCCCATTGATGTTCAGAGTTACTATTGAAAGATATGAATTTAGTGTTATCATAATACCTATGCTGTATATAAGTCCCTGTTTTTGTGGATTATTTCTTTGGGCATCCTCTTTCTTTTACAGAGTCTCCCTTAATATTTCTTGCAGAGATGGTTTGATGGTCACATATTCTTTCAGTTTCTGCCTATCTTGGAAGCTCTTTATCTTTCCTTCTATTCTGAATGAGAGCCTTGCTGGATAAAGTATTCTTGGCTGCATGTTCTTCTCATTTAGGACCCTGAATATATCCTGCCAGTCCTTTCTGGCCTGCCAGGTCTCTGTGGAGAGGTCTGCTGTTAATCTAATATTTCTCCCCATGTAAGTTAGGGATCTCTTGTCTCTTGCTGCTTTAAGGATTTTCTATCTTTGGAATTTGCGAGTTTCACTATTAAATGTCAAGGTATTGAACAGTTTTTATTGATTTTAAGGGGGACCCCTCTATCTCCTGGATCTGAATGCCTGTTTCCCTCCCTAAATTAGGGACGTTCTCAGCTATGATTTGTTCAAATATGCTTTCTGGTCAAATATGCTTCTCAGCACCCTCTGGAACCCCAATTAAACATAGATTTTTTTTTCCTTCTGGGAATAAATGACCCTTAACCTTTCCTCATGGTCTTTTAACTGTTTTTCTCTTTTTTCCTCAGCTTCCTTCCTTGCCATCAACTTGTCTTCTATGTCCCTCACTCTTTCTTCTACCTCATTAACTCTCATCATTAGGACCTCCAGTTTGGATTTCATCTCATTTAATTGATTTTTAATTTAGGCCTGATTAGATCTAAATTCTGCAGTCATGAGGTCTCTTGAATCTTTTATGCTTTTTTCCAGAGCCTCGAGTAGCTTTACAATTGTGCTTCTGAATTGGCTTTCTGATACCGAATTGCAATCCAAATTCTGTAACTCTGTGACAGAGAGTATTGTTTCTGATTCTTTCTTTTGTGGTGAGTTCTTTCTAGGTATTTTGCTCAGTGCAGAGTGGCTAAAAATGAGTTGTACTTGTTTGAAGCACAAACCCTTCTTTCTGTAGCATTCCAGCTATTCTCTCTTTAAATCTCAGGTCGAATCCATAGGTATTCAAGATGATTTGAAAGTTATCTAGGTAAGTTGGTGGGGACAGGTGACTTGGGGATCCTACTCCTCCGCCATCTTGCCCCGCCTCCCTCCATTACATCTTTTCTTTTGGATAAGTCATTGCTCCTGTATGGACCTGATTAGTTTTGAAAGAGTTAAAATAAAGGAAGGTGAATTACCATTGTCTCTTTGGCAGCATGGATTTTCTTTCAAATCTTTAGGCTGGAGGGGCAAGGTGAGGTTTAGTTTTAGTTAGCATAGAGAGTTCTGGGAATCTTTTATGAGCAGCAATGGGGGAAGAAACAAGAGCCAACTGAATCACTGCAACTGGTACAGCATTTTCTTGATGACACATTTTGTTTATTTCTTCATTAGGTAATTACATAAATTTTTGCTATTTAAAGGGCAATCAGGGACACATGGGTGGCTCAGTGGATTGGATCTGCTTTTAGGTCAGGTTATGATCCCAGGGTCCTGGGATGAAGTCCCACATCAGGCTCCCTATAGGAGCCTACTTCTCCCTCTGCCTGTGTTTCTGCCTCTCTGTGTGTCTCTCATAAATAAGTAAATGACATCTTTAAAATATTAAATAAATGGCAATGCATATATAAGAATGTTCACTAAGACTGAGTAAAGAAATTCTCACCAAGTGATATATTTGTAATAATGCAATAGATATTTTAAAATCACATAAAACATATGTAAGTACCCAGACCAATGTTGATCAGTAAACTGAGCACACAGAAATAATGAGCCTAAAGTTTCCAAACAATGATTAGAGAAAAAAACAAAAGACAACATCTACTAAGATATAAAGTAACTTAGTACTTCATAGACAGTTTCACTGTACATTCATAAAGTCCAAGTTAAAAATATTTCCATTGTGACTAAAACTTGAGTTTATGTGAAAAGATATGTTTCAGTCTCTGACATTTTGTGGAGGAATAGCTTTGGGAAAGTCTTTAATTCTTCAAATGTTAGTTTTCTCATGTTAAAATGCAATTAATGAAGCATTCTCTGTGAGGCTTTGAGAGAACTAAAGGGATAACATAAGTCAGATCACATTGCCAATGATAAGACACTACAGAAACATGATATTACCCCAATTCCTATCATTACACTTCCTATTCAGGTGGTGTAAATAGCAACAAACATTCTTTATTTTTTTTAAAATAAATTTTATTTATTTATTAGAGAGAGAGAGAGAGGCAGGGACACAGGCAGAAGGAGAAGGAGGCTCCATGCAGGGAGCCTGACGTGGGACTCGATCCTGGGTCTCTATGATCATGCCCTGGGTTGAAGGTGGCGCTAAACCGCTAAGCCATCAGGGCTGCCCAACAAGCATTCTTTAAATGCTGGCAAAGCCAGGCACCATCAAAGACACATTTTTTTCTTTTAATTTAAACAAACCTTATTTTTCCAACTGAAATCATTAATAACCAAGATGATGATGATGATGATTTCCATGGTCTGAACTGTGAATTTTTAAGAAAGAATTTTTTATTTATTCATGAAAGACATAGAGACAGAGGCAGAGACACAGGCAGAGGGAGAAGCAAGTTCCCTGTAGGGAGCTGGATATGGGACTTGATCTCAGTACCCCAGGATCACACCCTGAGCCAAAGGCAGACACTCAATTGCTGAGCCACCCAGGTGCCCCAAAATGCAAATATTTTTAAACCCAATCCAAAGTCATAGTGGAGACCCAATGTTGAGTCTACACTAGGAGTCCTTCAAACAAAAGTAAACTGAACCAAAATAAATCTTATCCCTGGAAGAGACTCTAAGCCAGTTAGATGAAAAAGAGTCTATTCATTTGAAGAGAATCTTGAAGGTAAGGGCTTAAAAACGGACAATGTGTGGCAAAAACAATCTCCCTATCCCCTCTTTCCCCATCCCTCCATCCCCAAACATAGCTAATGAGTTTCTTTGCTCTGGAGCCAACGTGGAGTCTGAAACTATATAGATTTTTCCCAAAATAAAATTTAGATTGCTGGTATTCATGAGAGCAAGAATTGTATTAAAATCATTTGGCAAGTTTTTTTTCCAACTATCAAGTGCCCTGGCACATCCTTCCCAGCCTATCTGTCCCAAGCACAGGATTCTAATATTCTGATATGCGCAGAAAGACACGCAACTCCAGAAAATCATAACACATTATCGTTGAGGAAGAGAAGGGTTAAGTAGAGATATTTGAAACTGTTCTCAAGTCATTCTCATGCATACTCTCTTCCATCCTCTTCTCGCACAGATTAGTACCACAGGTTAGAAAACGCTCATGTTAGATTGCTATACAGTTAATGATCTTTTTAGAGTCAATCTTTATGAAGTCCTTTTGAAAACAAAAACAAGGTTCTTCACACAAAATATAGTCATGCCAGAGCAGTATTCTTTTCTTTAAAAAATGAACAACTGTATTTCTTCAGGTCTAGAAACAGTCATCCGAACAGTGTGTAAACTGAGAAATGTGTTTTAATAATTACATAGATATGAATAGACACAGATATAGATAGAAATAGAAATATGTAACATAAATTTTCTGAGGTATAAATATATTACAACTCAACAATTGTGCCTGTGTTGAATATATAGTTTCCTGTATCTATAATCCATCCTTCACAGACATTGGCATCAGGATTTGATAAAGGGAGGTAAGGGCTGATATTGTGGTATCATGCAAAACTGAGAATGTGATGGAGAAAAAGAAAAAATAGACATTCAGCAGAGAAACAACATTTTGAAACAAAATATACTTAAAATATACTTAAGTTCAATAAAATCTTAACTGTGCCTCTAGTAATCAGTATCAGTGCAGGTGTTGGTAAAAATAAGATCTGAGCAGATTAGTTATTTACACAGACTGTCCTGACAATTTGCAGTGGACTCACAGGAAGCTTGTTGGGAAGGAGAGAGAAGAGGATTGTTTCTAATTAACTTAGAGCAAGGATAAAGCCAGGCCTTTATTAAGTACATACTACAATCTGCACAGCATTTGCTATCAACCAGAAAAGGCCAGCCTACTGATTGGCCCTGAATGGGGAGCTGAGGCTCACAGAAACTCTTAGAAAGAAAAAAAAAAAAAAAAAGGAGGAAAAGGAGGGGAAAAAAAAAGAAATACACAAGTACTTCCCATGAATGGCTCCGTTTTGTGAAGGAAGAGTGGATATGAATTAGAATTCTCTAAATATTGAGATTCAATTGCCATAATATGCTTAGGGGCATTATTGTGGAATTGAGTGCCTGGAGGCAGATGACGAATTTGACCCAATGCCCTTATCCAGCAATCCTCCAACTCCAATCTAATGAACACATACTCATAATTATTTCTCAAATAGTTTTTATCTAATTTTAAAGTGGATAATTTATACCACTTGTATAAAAATGCATTAAGTTTCATTAAAATATTCAGCATTAGTAGAACTTTGAGCAGAATATATTTCTTATGGTTTCACAAAGTCATACATATTTATAATATTAAAACTCTTCAGTTGCTTTAATAATAGAATCTCTATCCCATAGATCTGAATACTAATTTTAATATGCTCCTATAGAAGAAAGCTGTGTGTACACATAAAAAAAACGCATTTGCATTTTATACTTTCTTGTTTTTGTGCTTATTTCTTTTTTATTGCACTTCCTCTTAATTAAACCTAGCTTTTCAGCAAAGAGCTTGTTTTTCCCTTTTTTCATTCCTTTTTTTTTTTTTTTCTTTTCCTTTTGGTAAGTTAAAAATACATGAGCTTGGAAGGTATTTACCACATTCTGTTACGGAAGTCAAGGAAGGATCTCATCCTTCCAGCATGTTCTGCATTATTTTGATTGGTTTTGTTTCAGTTCAAGGCTTTGCCTAATGGGTCATTTATTTTTGAGAATATAAGCATTTGGGGCAAAGAATCACATATGCTGATGCTCTGCTAGTCTCTTGTGGCAACTCTGAAAAGAGAAGAGGCAGGACATCAAACCAGGAGATTGTTTTTACTGCACATTGCCTGCCACCATTCAGTCACCTCATGAAGTGATGAATTAAATAGTCATAATCAATGACTCTAATCAAATGGAGCTGTGATATATCTACCATCCACCCACCCATCTTCAGAATCCATAAAGTGGCTGACGCATAGGCCTCTCAAAAGTGGGCAACTATACAATCCTAATAGCTCCCATTGGCCTGAGAAATAAGAGCTACTTTCCTGAAGGAGGAAAATATGTGCCAGGACACAGGAACTACCACTTTTTCTTTTCTCAAAGTGCTATGAAATCTTTAACTCTTCTGGCTCACATCCTTGCAATTCCAGGGAGAGTGTAGTGTGAGTTTTAAAAGATGCGTCTAAAGCAATCTATAAACTAATACTGAGATCCTGTTATTCCTGGATTCCTCTGAGGAATCCAGACACTGAGAAACATTAAATTCACCTTCAGTGGCCTTGTGAAATCGCACTGTGGCAGTTTCCCTCTCATACAGGAGTATGAAATGCTCACACCTCATCCTGGGAAGTTGCAGTTCATGAGCTCCATATAGTTATTCTTAGGCTAATTTAACATTAAGCAAGTCAGTCAGTCAGTGACCTGGCTTTTAAAAACAAAACAGGCTTGGAAATTTCACTCCAAATTGGAATTTGGATTTCCTCAAGTGTTAAATTCGTAGTGTGGGCTATCATGTTGGAACAGATGCAGTGTGGTCACTGACATGGGCCTGGGAATCCAGGGATAGCCAGGTCTAACCTTCCTTAGCTACACGTCAACATTTCCCTGAACAACTCTAACTCTCTGAGCCTCTGTTTTCTTTTATATTAAATGTGGATAATAAATGCCGCCATGTTAATGTGGATTTTTTTTTTTTAGACTTAGTTAACACTAAGGCCCCAACATCATGGAGGTCAACCTTTCGAAGTGAATTCTGAAACATCAATATGGAACTTGCAGAGAGTGAAAACAATCCAGTTCTGCCATATGTCTGCCCTTATGCGATCTTTATAAATGACTTAAAGGTATAAAAGGATTAAAGTTGGCCACTATGGAGGGAGTCAGAGATTAAAGGAAAGATTTTCTTGGAGAAAGTTGTTAATATGAGAGGACTTCCTCCACTCCCATGGAGAGTTAACATGGAACACTAGTTTTACCTCATGGTTAGTGAGAAGGGTTTCAAGGAGACTACACAGTGGGTATATGTAGGTGTCTTACAGTTTGTGGGGATACTATGGACTGGTATCTGGTTCCTGTCTGATAAATCAGAAGTGCAAAGGATTGTAGCCAGAGTTGTCAAGGGTGCCAAACATAAAAAGGATTGATTCAGGTGGGTCAAAGGTACCTAATTACTTGCCCTTTTAGAACCCAACCAAAAAGGCCACATACAGTGGTGAAATGACCAGTGAAGAGGTCAGGATGTACATACTGAACAGAAAGGAATGATAAATTACCAACCAAGGTGGAAGTGAGTATTCACCTACTTTAAATGAATTACAAGTGGTAATTTCCAAAGTTAAAGGGAGTCAGATGCACCCAGGAAAGTGACCTGTGAAAGAAACATAAGCTTTAAGCATCTGCTATGACCAGAAGAAGCCAACACCACATGGGCACCTGGCAGGCATGGAAGCCCTTTCTGGTTTCCTCCACCCCTCCCTTTTTCAATGATGGAGACAGCCTGAGCTGGCCAATTGAGTCACTCTAGACTAGAAATTAGAGAAGATACAAGCCATTTTCACCTTTCATAGTACTGGTACAGTGTTTTAATGTGAGAAGTCTGAAGTCTGTGATGATGGCACTGAATCTGACATACATGAGACCATATTATGACTAAAAGTAATCACACTTTTAAAAAAATCTACAAGTGACAAGGAAATCTGTGGGGCCACTCTAGGTTTCATCCAAAGGCTGGCAAAGAACTAGGCCTTCAGAATGTGTTTGGATGGTCACTGCAGGAAAAGAATAAACTTGTCCAATTAAGCCCCTTATCAAGTGCTGGGGTGGCAAAACAGTTGACGCATGAGGGCTGCCTATTACAGCTAAGATCCCATTACTGTGGGCTGCTCTGGTAACAAACATTTTTGCATGAATCTTTTGATATACAGAGAGTCCAGAGAACACAAATGCTAACATGCATAACGGATACTCACTAAAATATAGTCCAGCTTCTCAAACCTATGGCAAGGCTTTGGGACTCAGTGCATGGTGTTTACAACTGAGCTCAAGAAAAGCAAGGTCCGGGGGCACCTGGGTGGCTCAGTAGTTGAGTGTCTGACTTTGGCTCAGGGTGGGATCCCAGCGTCCTGGCATCGAGTCCCACATTGGATCCTAGAATTGAGTTCTGCATCAGGCTCCCCACAGGGAGCCTGCTTCTCCCTCTGCCTATGTCTCTGCCTCTCTCTGTGTGTCTCTCATGAATAAATAAATAAAATCTTAAAAAAAAAAAAAAGAAAGCAAAGCAAGGTCTGCATCCTCAGTAGTTTGACGAGGGAGGGTGGGAGTGGTCTAGTCTGGTGGGGATACGCTGTATCACCCTTGTTTAGAACTGCTGGTGCAAAGTAAGTAAGAAGCCAACTTCCATTTTTTTTAAGATTTTATTTATTTATTCATGACAGACACAGAAAGAGAGAGAGAGAGAGAGGCAGAGGAGACACAGGCAGAGGGAGAAGCAGGCTCCATGCAGGGAGCCGGACATGGGGACATGGGACTTGATCCTGGGTTTCCAGGATCATACCCTGGGCCGAAGATGGTGCTAAACTGCTGGGCCACCGGGGCTGCTCACTGACTGGCTTTTTAAACAAGATTATTTTTACACTTTCAACAGACAATGCACTGCCCTATTGCCTGTGCTTGTAATGAGCTGCTCTCATTTCTTCTCCCTCCTTTTCCTTGGTGTGCCACTGCATCAGACCACTGATTTGCTCTACCGTTGTAGTCCCAGAGATGAAATACTTTAGTGACATCAACTGGGTGTGGAGACAATGTACGTCAAACTTTTGTTAACCCATCATATGCCAGAATTGATTCTAGCACTGCTTCTGGCTAAGCAAGTCTTCCTGTTCTCCCCAGTGGTCCATGCATCTCTCTATACTGCCAACATAATCCATATTGCTGAAGTCTGGTCTTCCCAGAGAGAGAAAAGCTGTGCTCAGCCAAAACATACAGGTAGCTCTAAACAAGGGCTCAGGAATCTTCCATGGACAACATTTAAGCTCAGTAACATTGCTGACACTGGAACTATGCTAAGGAAGAGTCCAGAGGGTAAAAATACTTCTTTTGTCTGGTGGCACACAAAAGGACCATATCCATTTATATCCATGAGAGGTCACAGAAGTTGACTGTTCTGGAAAAGGGGAACCTGAGTGGCAGAAAGAACATGAGCATCTAAGTGTGAATTCAGGTATTGTTTCTTATTAACCCAAGAAAATCATGTTAGTTAATTCACTTCTCTGGTCAGTTTCCTCACCTCTATAATGGTTAGATGAATGCCTGTCTTGGAACTGTCTGAGAACCCAATGATACGATATTAAAATGACCAACATAAGGGTGCCTGGGTGGCTCAGTAGGTTGAGCACCCGACTCTTGATTTCATGATCAGGTCATGATCTCAGGGTCTTTAAATTGAGCCCCCTAAACACAACATGGAGACTGCTTAAGATTTCTCTTTCCCTCTCCCCATACCCATCCCCCTGCCCATGCTTTCTCACATTCTCTCTTGTCTCTCTCTCTCTCAAAAACAAAACAAAAACAAAAATTAAATGACCAACATAATGCCTGACCACATGATAGGTGACCAGTATGCATTTGCCAATTAATTACATATTAAGGGCTTCATGATCATGTTAGGCATAGAGCAGGCACTCAGAAATGTGCTCTTTCCTAGTTTTTCTGTAGAGTGTATAATATATTGGATGGGATATAAAAGCATGACATCTGCAGGCAATGCTTTACGAAGGAAAAAGCTTACATGTGCAAACAGGTTTTCATGGCCAAGTAGAAAATGCATGCACTTTGAAATTATCATTTGATATTTCTATCACCTTGAGTGAATTACTCTATATTGTTTTTTTTCTTTATCTGTAAAACAAAAGATAAAAAATACAATATTTTTTTACAAAATTAAATGATCACATAAAAGTATTAAACACAGTGGCTGGCAGGCAGAAAGTTCTCAGTGTAAGCTTTCTTTTCCTTGTTCCTTTCTTAAGCTGGATAAGGAGGTTGGAACAGGATAATCATTGAAGCACAATACCACATATAAATATATATCAATACATTGATATTCAATCAGCTTATTGATCTACCTTAATTTTTTTTTTTTTTTTTTTAGGAGGTGAGGGAAGAGCAGAGGGAGAGGGAGAATCCTAAGCAGGCTCCACACTCAGCACAGAGCCTGACAGCAGGGCTCGATCTCACAACCCTAAGATCATGATCCGGGCCTAAATCAAAAGTCAGATGCTTAACTGACTGAGCCACCCAAGCACCCCATGTTAATTCTTCTTAGTATATTGTTAACCAAATCTTAAAACTTGAAGGGGAAAAAGATGAAGATGAAAAACAGATGTGTCTATAGGGAAAATGATAATCCAAAGAGATAGTCTTGTACTGAGACACATAGTATCAAAACTATTTTTTATTCATTCTCCATAAAAATAAAAGACAATACACTGACCATATCAGAATTGTAAATTCCTGATATAGTCAAATCATTCCCCAATACATATGCTTGCACTGACTTAAAGTGATCCTCTTCTATTAATGCTGAATCACTTGTCAAACTACTCAGAGTTAGGGATGGAGGTGGAGCTGTGGTTTGTGGATAGTCTCACAATTGGGCTTTTCTAAGTGGTGAGCAAGCTGGTCCAGTTCACACTTTCTAAGAACAGAGAATTGCTATTATCATGGAAATTTGCCCTATAGACATGAAGGAGAAAAAAGATGTTATCTTTGGCTGGAATTGGTCACTGAGGAGTCTAAATTCAAACAGAAAGCCCATAGATCTACTTCAAATGTGCTTTAGAACTGAATTAGAATCATTGTGATTTCTTCCAAGTTAACCACACTTCAGTCCAATTTGGCTAACTCCAATGGGCACTTATAAAATACTTTTGCTTAGAAAAGAAAAATAGCGAAAGGCTTTCAAAAAGCATATACAAGGAAATCTTTATGACTGTATATAATACATTAATCTAATTCTATTAAGAACAGTCCTTAGAGTTACTTCTTAAAGATATGCATTCAATCACTGACAAGATTTTTTTGTTTGTTTCTCATGACTATTCTCCAATTTAACACATCTTTTTTTTTTTGGAAGAAAAATGTTGAAAACATACAAAAACTAAGGTTTACCTCTTTTCTCTGTTTAACCAAGTTAGCTTAGATGTGACTTTCCTAGAATGAACTGAGAAACATGAACTTTCTAATATATATAGTACATGCGTACTTCCTGAGACTTTAGCAATCTCAGAGTTTTGAATGGGGTTAACCAAATACTTGGTTCTTTAGTCACATTTAAACTAGAATTAAAAAAAAAAAGTTTTTAAGTCTCTGAACTATGTATGACAGGGGAAAAAAGAAACTACTGGAGAAAAAAAGCATACATCTTCAATCTGTTTCTAACAAGTAGATCCTTATATCAGAGAAGAATTTTTAGTTAAGAACAATCCATATATTGTGCATTGTGGAAAATAATATTCATTAGTTGACTATGAACATAAAATGCATTGTGGAAAATAATAACTGAGTGAGTGTGAATGTAAAATTAAAGATGTTGAGGCAGGTAACCTGCCCTGAATACAAAATAGTGAAATCAGGAAGAGTTTAGGATGGAACAGTTGACATCAAGACTGGAAGCTGAATGCACACAGCTGGGGTGAGGTTGAAAAGAAACGCAGATTTGGTGGCCTTTGAGTAAGAGGAGAGACCTAAAATGATGTTGTAAGAAAATTTTCCAGTGTTGGGAAGATAGAACATTATGAGTTGAATAATTAACCTCTATTGTCTTTCTCCCTATGAAATCTTTAGTAAAATACCTTTTTTTTCTTTAGTGCCTAAGAGAGTATATTTTCTTTGAATAGAAGTACTGACCCTACTGTAACATTAGGACAGAACTTTTATGGAAGGACTGCATTTATTCAAATATTATATGGATACTAATTTGAAAAGAATACTTAATTCTGACTAAAATCAAGGACTATGTTCAAGTGGGAAAGTCAAGAAGAATTTCAGTGATTTCAGTTGGAATTCTAATAAAATAATTGGATAATTACGCAGTACATCTACCCAATTATCTATTTATCCATTTATATTGAGCCCCTATTATGTACTAGGCATCAGTAGTACAATGATACATAGTTGAAGCAGAAGTTGCTTTTTAATCTGAAGACACATCTTGAGAAGGTAATAGTTAATAAATTTCAAAATACCTTTAAAATCAATCTCCCTATGACAGGTAGTATTTTCCAAAGAAATCATCAAAAATTTTTCTCTCCTCCACAATGAATTTCCAAGACCCCCAAACTTCTTCCTAAGACCTACCATGGGGGCCTTTCATTGTACCCCTCTCATTGTAAAATGTTTCCCTACTGAGAGCAAAGGAAAGCTTTCAAGAGGTACTATTTGACATGGGTAATGAAACTAAGTAAGAACTGCCAGGGAAAGAAAAAGGAACAATGTTTATGCCAGAAGGAACACCATATACAAAGATTCTGATTACTGATGAATATGGACTGTTTGAGTGTGTGGCTCTAGTCCACTGAAAGTGGAGGTGGGAAGGGGCAGGTAAGACTAAGGCTATAGACTAGGGTAGATGCTTAACAGCTCATGTGACAAATCAAAGAAAGATTATTCCATCTTGTGGACCAGAAGGAGCCAGTAAAAGTCTTTAAACGGGAAAGAACATGATCAGATTGTTTACCAGGAAGATTACTGGCAAAAGATGGATAAAAGAGGGTGTATCCAGAGACTGAGATCTAATAGAGAAGTTTCTGAAATAGTCCAGATGGTCTGTAGTAAGACAAGAGCTGCTGTAATAGGAAACAAATTAAAGGGAAACTGAAGATGAAGAATTGATAATAATTGAATGATTGGAATTGGAGGTTAGGAGAGGAGTTGCAGAGAATGGCTAGAGCTTCCTAGCTTGAGTAGCAGGGCAAGCAGAAATGTCCATGGAGAAAGAGAGTTTACATACAGTAGATGATAAGATGAGGGTCCCATAACAAAATATATCCTGTACACACTTCTTCTGAGTCAGTTTTAATATAAATGCTCTACTCTTCAAAATCTTAGCAAAATTTATCTTTAAAATATACAATTTCTAAAATCAAACATCGGTTGCAACTAGAAGACAGAAAGGAGTAGCTTTCCTAATTGGCAAAATTCATTTCCTAAGAAAAGAACAAAATCACTAAATCTTTTAAGTGATGGAGTAAGAACAAAACAAATTAAGGATAATAAAAAAACTGACTAAATTTGCTTCAATAAAACATTGGATTTATAAACTCATCTTAATAATACATAGTATTCTTATACCATGCCGCAAATATTTATATAATGCTTACTCTAAAATGCTGATAATTTCCTATGTTTTATCTTTAAATGAAAGGTAAAAATTAGTTTTTATTCTTAATATACAGCGTGTATAATATGTTGACCACCAATAGCCTGTTAGGTAGGCTTGAGCCTACAGCATTAAGTTGGAAAAAAAAGACTACTGGTGTTTTTCAATAAAGTTTTGTATCATCCAAGTAAGTTTTGCTTCTAAAGTCAAGAGAAAGATCTCATTTCCTATAACTTAAAACTGAAGTAGAACATTGCTCCCATTTTTAAATGACTCATTTAAAAACAAATAAGCATAACAATTATTATTTGTATGGCAACTGACCACATAGTGAATAATAAACAATTAATTTCTTTCCTTTCCAAAAATTTAGTCCTTTTCCAATTTTTGGCCTCTTGGCCTTTATCAAAAGCATTTATCTTATTGTCAGACTCTTGGCCAGGAATCAGTTTGGAATCAGCAAATACCCTCCAGGCAAGGTGAGTGACCTTCCTAATGTCTGATTTTTGTCTTTTATCTATTTCTTCACTCCTCTGTTAGCTCTCAAATGCCTTCAAACCAATTTTTTAAAAACCTATTTTGTCCAACTTTGCTAGGGGGATTTGGCTGAAGTACTAGGAGCAGAAGTCCAACGTATGCTTTAGAGTCAAGATACTTTTCTACCTTTACTACTGGCTTTCCTTCTCCCATAATAATTTTTTCTCCAAAATCCTAAAGGCTTGGATTTACTAACCCAATGTCCTTTCTAGAAGCATTTTTATATTTTCAGCATTTTTATCTGTCCATTATCTTTAGTTTTATATCTCGTGTTTTACCATCATCAAAGATAGAAGGAGTAAAGGATTTCCAATTTGTTACGAACTTGGTTTAGATGGTGTTTATGCTAAGAGGATATTGGAAAATTCCCAATTTCAAGAACCTCAGTTTATTCAAAAACCCGCAGCTGGAGGAACATGTTTAGAGAGATGTTCTGACTTGAACATCAGGAATCCACCGTCTACAAGTTCTCTTTTCTTCTGATTGAAGAAGAAGGACATAACTGGCTTCTCAGATCCCAAAGATCCTAGCTGGACGTTCCCAGCTGGACACACACAAACAGACTGCCAGCCATTAGCTGATACACAGAATCTGTCACTTCTTCCTTTACATATACCTGACTAGTTATAACATGAATACATTTTTGAGTAATGATTAACCATATTTTAATATTTTACAGAAATTTCCAAACTACACTTCTACACCATAGAATTTTAACATTGCAAAACAGCACAGTTGGCTTGGCTAATGTAAGGCTTTTCCTAATAAAAACTTCCACTGGAAATCGTCCAAGATGTATTTACTACCAGTGACTATTCAGGAAAGCATTCCACCACTATCCAGAGTGAATACACACCAGTCCCACTACCACTGAAATCTTGGATAAAATCCATCTATACTCTGTTCTATAAATGTCTACCGAGAACCTACTAGAATGATATACTCAAAAAGACTAATATGAGAGTTAAGGTTGATGAGTCTAAGACCAAAAAGCCAAGTATCCCATATGGGATAGGACCTAGCAAGCCAGAGTGTGGGGAGGCAAAGTGGCTACAGCACAGAAAGTAAAAGTATAGAGTTGGCAAGGCTGGAGAATATATTACTAATAAGACACATTTCCCAGCAAATTTTGTAGTCTGGGTAGACTATAAATAATGTGTGATCACAGAAATTCTCAGAGAGTGAACCTTTTGCTTCTAAGTAGAAGCATGTGTTTGGGGAAAGGGGGGGTGCTAAATTTCAAGTCAAATGATTCCATTCTGCCACCAAGGATTAGTATGACCTTGGAAGGATACCCAGACTCTCTGAGTTTCAACTTCCTCAGCTATATACTGAAGATTTAAAGGATCTCCAAGATATTTCCCAGCACGAATATTTTATGATGTCATTCTCTTGAGTCCTTCTGTGATGAGAAAGAGCACTCAAGGTAAAAGTTAGATGACTTAGAAGAGGCTGAAAGCAGAACCATGCTAAGCAAAAAGGCAGCAATCTATGTAATAGGAATTGAGAGGAACAACAAGACTCTGTCTATGATCTGGGGCCTGCTGTGATGTCATGCCTCCCTCTCACCTCCAATAAATAAATCCTACAGCACTGTAGCCCTTCTCTTAGTGTTGATAGTAGAAGCAGTGCTTTAAAGCTCAATTATTGCAGATGCTAATTTAGTCCTCTCTTTTGCTCACTGAAACTTAACCTGGTATCATCTTTTAATTTATATTACTCCTTTACTATTCTTTTGGTTACTCTATATGCATCCCTATGGGATCTTCCCTAGGTTATCTGTGTTTGATTTATATGTAAGACTATGCATATAAATGGACATCTGAATGGTTCGGGAGCTAATAATACATCCTTCTTTACTCTTACCTAGAGGATTTAATTCTTCATTATAACCCACTCTTCTACACAATAAAGTAATTAAGTCAACAAGGCATAAATAAAAGTTGATAGAAAAAAGACTTTTTTCAGAAATAAATTAATCATTTGTGACAATTTTAATAAGGTTGGGTAAGTAAATTATTTGATTTTACTTTATTGAAAAATTTCCATTTGGAACAGCCAAGTAATATGGGTGGTTTAAAAACTATGTACATATGTGCCCTTCATGGATCATCTCGTTCAGTTGATCCTTTTCAGGCCTCCCCTCTCCATTAGTGCAGGTTTATGCATACAAGAGAGACAAAGCAAGACACTGCAATATTCATTGATGAACTAAGGATCTAGTGAATGGAGGCCAGAGGGCCTTATGGCAAGAACAATAGATCGTAAGACAGTAGTCTCATTGACCACATTTCCTAAAAAAAGCAAGTCACAGAGTAAGGATGCAGGCTAAGTAATACACACTTTTAACAATCTAAAAACAACTTCATGTGAAATATACCTATAAAAAGGTATACATTTTACTTCATCATAAATAATCAGCTAAATTGTTAAAAAAAATTAAAATATCAATGAGAAACTAATCTAGAATGCATGATTGCTATTGCTAACAGGCAATGAGTACAGGAACATAGCAGGACAGACCCCAAAACAAGGGGTGAAAACACACAAAGCATGAGGAGGTTGCCACCACTGATTAGCTTTAGCCTAATCTGTCTGTGCGTCAGTTAACACTTTTGCAAAATGAGGTTACTAACTAGCATCTACGTTTATAAAGAAATTATGAGGGACACCTGGGTAGCTCAGCAGTTGAGCATCAGCCTTTGGCTCAGGGTGTGATCCCAGGATCCAAGACAGAGTCCCACATTGGGCTCCCCGCAGGGAGCCTGCTTCTTCCTCTGTCTCTGTCTCTGTCTCTGCTTCTTTCTGTGTCTCTCATAAATAAATAAATAATAAATAAATAAATAAATAAATAAATAAATAAATAAATAAATAAAAGGGGCACCTAGGTGGCTCAGCTGGTGAAGAAGCTGCCTTCAGCTCAGGTCATGATCCCTGGGTCCTGGGATCAAGCCCTGCGTGGGGCTCCCTGCTCAGTGGGGAGTCTGCTCCTCTCTCTGCCCCTCACTATGCTCATGTTCTGTCTCTCTCTCTCAAAGAAATAAAATTGTTAAAAATAAATATTTCTAATAAATAACATAAATTAAAATTGTAGCCTTCAAAAAACATAATTAATTCATGTTTAAAGTTACATACTCTGGGCAAACCCTTGCATTTACCTTCCAAGCATCATCTGTCTAGCACAGTGCTTTCATTCCTTTTTAAATGTTAATACTTCTGGATGGATAATCTACTTCACTAGGTTTTAATATTTTAAATCCCCACCATGAAAGAAGAGTCTGACGTGATGACGATGATTAAGAGAGAAGAGGGAGGGGCACCAAAAGGTTACTATAAAAAGTCACCTCATCTACTTCACAATTTCGGTATGACCAGTTTATTTCCACCCTAATAAAAAAAACTCAACAACAAACAAAACCCCTTTCGTTTTTACTACAAGTTATGCAATGGATGAGGTAAAAGAGACATGAGCTGTGTCAGTGAGATGTTCCAAGTCTAGCCAAGTAGACAAACAGGACTAGAACAGTGCACCAGGGAAGAGCTCTAAAGAGAAAACAGACTTTATTCCCATCTGTGTTGGTGCCTTCCCTCTTATTTCTCAAATATATCTAAGTATGTTAAGTATTCAGAATTTGTCACATTATTTTCTAAGAGAAACATATTTCTACATATCTGTAATTTTTTCTGATTTATAAGTTATTTCTACTTTCACGTTTGAGACTTGCTTTTATTATTTTCATCCATCTTACTTTTTTTAAATTTCATTCTTCACTTATGTGCATTACATAATTAATAATAACAACATTTCAGGTTCTAAACCTCCTCTTTGGATGGATCTCGAATATTTACGTATGGGGCATATATTATTGCTATTGCTAAAGTCTGTTGGGTCCTGAATTTTTATTTTGAATTTCACCCAGAGTTGGGTTAGAGGAATACACGCACAGGCATATTAACTTCTAAATGGCTGGATTTATTCTGATTTTCTTAATAGTTTTTTTTTTTTTAAACTAATTGTTAGTCTTATTCCATTATGGTCACAGAATGAGGTTCATATAATTTCTGCTTTCCACTTTACAAATATCTCATCTCAGGATCTCTTTAAACTGAAAAATAATAGAAGACCTTAGAGATATTTAATTATATGGGTTATATCCATCAATACTTACTGAATTAGAAAGTAATACAGAAAAATCACCATAAAAGCATTATGATATGTTGGATGTTAATATATAACACATTTGGGGAGGGAACTATGTTTTCCAAGGTAAAAAAGAAAAGCATAGCATCATTTTACAGTTTTGTAAATATTTTTAATGTCAAGTTTAATAGAAAAACAGGTGGTATCTCCTATCTGCTCTGCTTTTAATCTATTGTGAGCTGTTTTGGTTGAAGTATATGAAGAAAATGTAGCCTCATGCAGCTACTTTGCTGGAAGAAGGAGGAGAATCTTAATACACTTTTCAGGTGATTATGGATATTTTTATTTTCTAACACAACAGAACCTGACAAGTTATCTTAAAGACAAATTTCTTAAAAGTTAGTTACAATGTGTGCAATGGACTCTAAAACTACTTCAACTAAGCTTTCACACTCTAATATGTTAAAATCCATGGGTCTATCTTGTACGTTGAATGCATAATTTGTAACATCATTTGTAAAAAATATTGGTTCAGTGAGTTATTTATTTTTCAGTTACAAAATACAAAAAAAAAAAAAATCCCATTCATTAATACCATCACCGATTTCCTTAGAAAAGTCTGGGAAGTTGTCAAATGTACAGTGGGGAGAACAAGTTTTCTGAAATTCTGATGTTTACTTACAAACTTGAAATTTACTTTGGCAAAAATGCTATCAGATTTGTTTTATTCATTTTCAATAAAATGTCTGCCAATGCTCAAATCTGGAAATTTAATGTCTGCTGCTAGTTTTTCTTTCAACCATAAATTGTATTCTACAAAAAAAGAAAAAAATTTTAAAACGCTAGTTCAACTTGCAACTCAAACAATTAAACACGGTCTTTTTCTCGAGACAACCTTTATTCTTCAATATACAACATAAGTTCCTCATAAATATTTCCAAATTAATGACACAGAGTATTACAAAGACATATTCTTAAGGGTTGAGAGTTAATAAAATTAATCATTTTCACTATTTTATAAAAATAGATAAATAACACCTATTATTGTGAAAACAACTGGAACACCTTGGATACTTTGAAAGTGCTTGGGAATACCCAGGGATCCAGAGACCACACGTAAAGAATTGCTGTTATAATAATGAGGTGTATTCTCAATGTGCAGGGTGGAAGATTACATATCTATCAACAAGTTCAACCATACTCTCTTAAAAATCCTGATCTTTGTTCATTTTGTAATAGTTGATATGTCATGGATGCAGCTGTGTTTATAGTTTCCACTATGGTTGTTTCTGACAAATTTCCTTTTATTTAGATCAACTCCACTGTATCCTGCCCTCTACTTTTATCACCAAAAGTAGATTCCTCTAACTCTCCATTATTGTACATTCTTTCTCCAAAAAGTTGTATTATAGATTGTCTCTTTATCAATAGAATCTGACCCTTCTCATCACATTTAATTAATATTTATTTAAATTCTGCTTTATAAGATATTCTCTTTCTTCTCTCTCTACTTCACCCCATATTTTTATATATATATGTATATATATATATATACATATATATATGCTCATTTACTTGTAACTTCTCTGTATCACACTTAATGACTTCTAAAATTATAAAAATTAAGAATTATACATTATTTAATAACATATGCATAATAGTACACATATCTAACAGGTTCTCCTGGTGTAAAAAGGTAAAATAATGTAAGTTTTCCTTTTTTCTAACATATTGCCTTATTTGTATAGGTATAACCTGAGATATTTAGAAATATATTATATATATTTATATTATATATATTTATATATTATATATTATATATATTTATATATTATATATATTTATATATTATATATTATATATATTTATATATTATATATATTATATATATATTTAGAAATATATTTGTTAATATATTTAATACTGTTTAAATACTTTATTCAAATAATTATTTATGACATACTATTATCTATATAAATTCTATGAAATGGATTCATTTCTCACTATACTTGCTTCTATGCCATGGCTTTCTTATTTGGGAGTTCTTTATACTGTTTTTTTAATCATTTGCCTTAATAAGTCCATGCACATTTTCTTAATGGAAGGGAACACAGTCTCTATATTTATATAGCTGTATGCCTGATTTTTTATGTTCTTATATATTAATGCCAACTTTAATGAGAAAAGAATATTTTTGCCTTCCTCATTATCCTTTCAAAGCTGTATAGATATTAGTCTACCTTTCCTGACATTTAATGTTGAAGAGAAGTTTGAGACCATTAATGACATTCATTCTTTTGTAGATAACTGATTTTCTCCATTGATTTATGTGGGAATCTTTTTTTTTAAAAACATTTTAAAATACAACCAAGGTATGTTGTCTCCTTATATTAATATTGCCTGTATGTAGTAATCACTGAGTGTCTTTTGGACTTAACAACTTAAAATTCTTTTTCAATCTTTACTTGTGTCATTTCTCTGATCACTGCTTATATTCTATTTACTCCAACCACGTCTTTAGAAATTCTGATGACTTGTGTATTAGATTTCTGTTATTTACTTTCTCAATCTAATAATTTTCTCATTTTTCTTACTTCTATATCCTTCAACTCTGCATTTCTAGAAAGAATATGAGCTCCCCCCCGCCCTCACCATCACTCACTGGAATTTCCCCAGTGCACATTCTTGTCTTTGCTACTTATAACGAGTTGTCAAATTTCTGCAAGGCACTACCGCTGTCCTTATAGTTTCGTTTTATACAGCTCATGCCCCTTTTACTTGTGATCTGTCATCCTACCATTGCATCATTATATGCATTTTCATAGCAGTTATTTTTTAATTTCACTAAGAAACATAGTTGTTATGAAATGTGCTCACTTTTCCTAAAAGTTTACAAAATTACTTAATGACATATTCATGCTTGAACCAACAGTTTAGAGCCATCCAGCCTAGAACCATCAGAATATGTTGGAACATGCCTATAAAAACTAGATGCCTAAAAATCTATAAATGCCTTCACATGATTACTTATTAAATATAAAGATAAAGCAGAGCATATAAAGTTTGAAATCTGTAGGATGAAAGCTAATAAGAAACATATTACAGAAACCAATATACATTAAAAGTAATCATACAGAAAGAGAATTAAAGATTTAGTCATACTGTATTCCGGATGGGAAAGTAGAAGAGTTAAAATATGTCAGTTCTCTAATTGTTAATCTATAAATTAATTTAATTATACTAAGAATTCCAATGGGATTTTACATACAAAAATAGTTATGCACTAATATTAAGGAGAAATTTTGCCCTAGCAGATGTTCAAATTAATTTTAATGCTACAAAAACTAGTCATGATGATACTGACAAATCAACAGGTTATCAATCAAAATCTAAAATGAGAGCTATAAAAATGGAATTCCAAATCAGTTAGAAAAAGACTTGATTTCATTATCAATTGGAACTTCCGGATAAATTTTGGAAAATAGGAATTTAGAACCAACTTTACACTCAAATTAAAGTAATATCTTGATTGAATTAAGTTGTTAATGTAAGCTATGGATAAAAATAAGTATATTAGAACAAAACAAATATGAATATGTTTATAATCTTCAGTAAGACTGAACTATGCCAAAGTACAACTAAGGAGGCCTTAATATTTCCTCCCTGGACTAGACTTCAGAAAGGCTTCTTCCTGATGATAGGTCCCTGACCTTGTTTTTTTAGAGCACTTAACTTGCAATTGTAATTTTTTCTCTGCTCCTCTCTGCTCTCTGAAATGTGAATATTTTACAACCCAGGAATGTCTTTCTTACTGACCTGGGAACCGCTTCTTTGAAATATAATCAAGAAAGATGGGGGCCTTATCTCCCAATCTCTGGAGTGGAGTAGGAGCCTAACCTCAAGGAGCGACAATTCGCAAACACAGATGGGTAGAATCACAATGATTGCCTGCCCACTCATGTCCTCCATATTTTCCTATTAACTTGCTCCAGCATTTAAAAATCCTCCTGACTTATGTTTTAGCAGAGTTGAGTTCAGTTGCTCTCCCTCATTACAATAACCTTAAATAAAATATTTCTTGCCTATTTACCTGATCCAGTGCAATTTTATTTATATACAACACACACATAAATGGGATAGAAAGACGGTTTTGAAGATTGATATACATGAGCACTGGGGAGTCTAGGTGGCTCAGGTGGTTAAGCATATACCTTTGGCTCAAATCATGATCCCAGGGCCCTGAGATCGAGCCAGGGAACGTGCTTCTCCCTCTCCCTCTGCTGCTCCCCCAGCTTGTGCTCTCTCACATGCACTTTCTCTCTCTCTAGTAAATAAATAAAATCTTAAAAAATAAAAGGTTGATATATGTGAGTACATAAAAATAAAATTTGAATTTTCCTAATAATTAAAAATAATGATGGAGTTATTTTCATTGAAAGAGAAACATCATCATGCAATATTACTACAGAGTAATAAAAAATAGTTATAAAAGAACATGTAGAGCATATATCTATCTGATTTTTCATTTTTTAATAAAAATAGTTATACACATAGTTACACATATACATAAGCACACACAAAGATATACATCAATATGTTGACAGTATTTCTCCCCCTTAGATAGTGGGGATGATAAGCAAAGTTTATTCTCTCCCTGTATTTTCTTAGTTTTCTTATTTTTTTTCTACAACATGTATTAATTTCCCTGAAAAGGAATAGATATGTCCATTACACAAAAATGTAAGGAGGCTGGTCTTGAATGCCATATTTTATTGTCCCTTATATAGCAGAATTCTTCATTGAATTCACGTTAACTCTTGGTTGTTGGTGCTTGTTTGTCTGTTTGTTTACCTGGTCTCAAAACAGTGAGAGACATCCTGGTATTTTGTATGTGCAAAAGGCAATTTTTTTATGATGCCTATGTGTCATGTTTCTCTACTGAATTCCTATGTTTGGCTCATTTCTATGTCCTCCCCTCCCCTGACAAATATTTTAGACTTCCTCTGAGGTGAACTGAATGATATAACTTTTGATTGCCAGTTTAGTTATATAGACATTTTGGCATCTGTAAATTTTAGGGCAATCCCAAAAAGGAAATACCAATTCTGTGATTTTTGCCTCTGGGTCGGGGGAAGCTTTTGACCTAAACGTAACTTCCTGAATATGGTTTTTGTATTTTGACCTACTGCAGATTTTAGGTATTCACTCTTTTCTGATGCTATGATCTGAAATAGCTTCAAATAGGAGTAAGAGAGACACAAAAAGCATAGCCTCTCTCTGGGTTTCTATTTACTATGGCTACATTTGCCCCTTGACAATCACTCTCAAACATTAAGATGCAAAAATTATAGAGTATTTGCTTAAAATGTACATTCTTAAGCCTCTGACCACAGCTTCCATATCAGAACAACTGGGTGGGGGACTAGAGGATATTCATGATCAAGAGTTTGTTGTAAAGGATTCTGGGACTAAGTGTTGAAAACAGCACCTGAGAACTGACAGCATACCTGATCCCCAAATCTACTTTTACCTATATTCCTTTGTCCCATGAAATTAAGATATTTACAAGTGTCTGCCAAATTCTCCTCATGAATGGCCCTCAACACTGTACCATTATCTCATGAGAAATTGTGCATGGGCTTGTAGAATCATCTTTGAGTCCCACTCTGTCCATGCTCTAGAGCTGAGAAACTAAGAGGAAAGACTTCCTTGTACAAGTTCTCACAAGAAAACAGATTTTTCTGTTTCCTATTCTGGTCATCAGTGTTAGTCAAAAGGCATGCATCAATGAGTCATTCAGAAGCTGAACGTGAATTTAAATCTTATTCTAACACCCCCCCCCCCAATAAAATGTAAAATTTTTAAAAGTTGGTATCAGTTGGTCCTGAATGAAGTATATCTTCCAGGAGACACTGTTGTTTATAATGTGAAACTCTGTATGAATCAAAATGCTTTGCCTTCTTCTTCTATTTTGTAACCTAAAAACCTAAAATAACCCATTTCATCACTTATTGCTACAAATGTCCCCACTGCCACATCTTACCTTAGCCAAATACACCTTTCACATGTCACACGCCTACTACCATCCTTTACATGTTATACACCTTGTATATCAGTTCTATTTAAGTACTAAAAGATAAAAAATAACTACCAAGGTTTTCAAGACATAAAGCTCAATATCATCTTAACACCACATCCTGGGTGTTGGCAGATTCTGATGTTTCATTGTCTTGACCAGGTAATGATATAAATGGGATTTTGAGAGTTCATCTGCTGTGTGACCACCATAAATAGGCCCACTACCTATTATCACACAGACAGCCACCCTATAAAAATGGTGGAGATATTATTATAGATGACAAAGCAGGAAAGAGAAACAGAGACAGTGACTGACACAGAGAGACAGAGACAAAAAGAAAGAGAGAGAAAGATTCAAAACTTGAAATCTTGAAATCTAGGCTTCAAAACCTATTGACTCCAATAATAAGGCAAAGAAAAAAATCAAGCTCCAGAAACTCTCTGTCTTGGGACCTCCCTGGATTTGGCAAAAGGCAGACTGAAAAAGCAGGAAGCACACAGGAAAGGCAGGGGTCACAGTTACCTGAGGCAGGGTGGTAAGCTTCTAATCATACAAAGGTTTCAACATACAACAGAAGCTTTAAACTTAGACACAGCGTTGATTGAGAGGCCTGGAGCTACCCGGGCTGCCCTGGAGCTGAAGTGTCTCCTTCAAATAGAATTGTTCAAAACAAAATAACAGCACATTTCTGACCCGTAATTATGCAAGGCATTTTAAAGATTCAGATACAGAACAAACCACTTTTCTGGTGCATAATTTTAAGGGAAGTATTTTGACTATTTTTTCATAACAAATTGCCCCCCAAATATAAAGGCTTAAAAGGGTAACTCCTTTTGCTTGTTTGCTCACATTTGCAACTTGGGGTAGGCTTGGTGAGGAAAGCTTGTCTTTGTCCCTGGTGGCTTTGCTCTATTGGTTGTAAACTCTGGGGTCTGGTCAAGACTGCTGTACTTTGGCCATGGTTCCTGGGCTTCAGCCCTTCCTGCCAGCTGGGTCCTTCAGTTCTCGTCCATGTGCTTTATGTGGACCTCCTCAGAGCATGGCAGTCTCACTCCAGTCTGACTTCTTACCCAGCAGCTAACTACTCTCAGTGTACAAAAAAACACACTGCCAGGTCTTCTTAAGGCTTAAGCATAAAATTGGCAAACTCTTCCTTTCACCACATTTTATTGGTTGAAGCACAACATAGGTCCAGCCCAGAATCAAAGGGAAGGAACCATACAGGCTCGAATGCCCAAAGGCATAGTTCATTTGGTGACTGCCCAAGTAACATTCAACTACAGAGAGAAAAACCTTCCTTTGTATCCAAGCATATATGGATGAATATTTTATCTAAACAAACGTGCCTATATTTTAAATACTTCTTTAGAATGCCTTGTTTTCTAGAACTCAAAGTCATGAAGGTAAATTTATGATCAGATAGTAGCACATATTTTCTGCAGAAAGAGAGTAACAATAAAGGGTTGAGATTGCATTGTGCAAGTCAACAAGAGCAGTTAAAAAATTAGAGTAGTGGAAATTTAAGCAAGGTTCATCTTAAATTTCATTTACAAGCTTCTAAGAGACGTATAAAAAGAAATAAGTTGATGAAGATAGCTGTCTCTCCAATTGTGACCTAATATAGAATAAAATAGAATCTCTACAGATAATCATTTAAAAAATATAATGCATATCCTTCCTGCTCTTTTTACTTTTACATGTGTATCTTTGAGTAACATGATGATTAGATTTAGTTCCTGGGAATATATTCCCAGATAGCATTAAGAAAGAATACAGATATTTTTAAGCTGAGGAAATAGCCTGAATACAAAGAATCTATCAGGATCTTATGGGAAAGAATAAAGTTTTAGATATCTCAGAATAATTATTAAATTAAATATGTAGGCAAATAACACAGGGACCAGGCTTATATTCTGCTATACTTAATATGAAACAGTTTGAAAAAAAAAAAAAAAACAAAACAAAAAATATAAAACAGTTTGAAGGAGATTCGTAAAGAAATTAAAACTGTATTTAACGGAAGCAAAAGTATTAAACAAATTAAAACTTTACCTAAAATTTGTGGGAGTTTTCTATTTCACCAAATATTATAAATTAATATAACTTGAATAATTCAAAGTTTAAAAAGTCTTTTAATGATAATTATGAGCATTCATTTGAATTAAGAATACTGTAAATATATACAATTTTTTAATTTGCAAAACAATTTCACTTACATCACCTAAATAATTTTAATAACTACTCAGTGGAATAGATATTTCCATTTTAGTTTCAGTGATCAAACGATATGCTCTTTTAGTTGGCCACAGTATTATTTCTCCAGTTTAGTTTTTATTTTCTACTCATTAGATTATTGCTTTGTACAGTAGATTTAAACAATACACAGTTTGTATTGAATCAGTAGCATGTTACTCGAAGTTACTGGGAAAGCCTCTGAGCACAATGGCATAGTTTACATAACATGAATACAAGCTGCCAGCACATCATACCCACAGCCTAACATGGCAACAACTGATGTAGCGATAACTGTTCCTCTTTCCAAATGGAATGTGTGCTCTTCAAGGGGACTTACAATCTCCCATTTATTCTAGTTCCACCACCATATTTCCATCTCCTCTCTTTATATTTCTGCCTGGCACCTGCAGGTATATGAAGTCTTACAGACCCTGACTTAACAGTGAAAGTGGCAACTGGAAATTCATTTACTACAATTAAGGTGTTCAAGAGCTCATTAAACTCTACAATTAGTTATTAAGATAAAAAGTTTTTGACAGAGGAATAGATGCAGCTTCTAAACACAGAACAGCAGCCCCTAAAAGCCACAGGCATGGATAAGATGACCCCAGTTACAGGCAGGCTTTGTGGAAGGAGGTTGAGCACAAACAGGAGACAGCATAAGGGCATAAAGATTCTGGAATAAGAGAGAACGTCTCATGTTGGATAGGTACCTGCACAGACAGTATAAAGGCATTAGCTAATGTCAAAAGTCTTGCTGGGATTGCTCACATTCAAGAGAGTTAGTCTGAGCCAGGGATAAAATGGATACTAATCTACCAAGTTTTTCATGATACAATTCATGTTAGGGATATTGGACAGAAAATTACACTTATCTCACAGTACTTTCTATATTTTTTTTCCATGAGAGCTGATAAAAGCTGTACACAAGGATCAGTTTTATATACACGCAGTGGGATATGAGAAATCATTATATAAAGAATTTACTGAATTATTTCTTCTCCCCCTATCAAGGGTATCATATATTTGACTACACAAATGTTCCTTAATCAAAGACTGTGATAATTTTCTTTCGGTTCTCAAGACCAACAAAATATCTGCTACTAAGACAAGGTGACATACTTCATTTTACAAAGTTTCTCTTTCCTAGCTTAGAGCTAATTGATTTTTATGAAATTGCAGTAAGTTTTAAGAAACGTGGATGAATGAAATCTTTTTTATCCTTCACTCATTCATCACTGATTTGTCAACTAAAAAATAATAATAAATCTTGTATTAATTTGTGTATCATAGAACTTTTTAATTTTATTATGTTAACTCTCATCCTGAAGGGTAAGTAAATCATTTTCATATACCTATTTGTACATTTTTTCTAGGGAACCACTGATCCCAAAGTAACTTGCTTGACTAATTCTCAATAATCACTGAACACACTTGTCAAATTACTTTTTTCTGAGTATTTAAGATTTGGCATTTAAAAAAAAAAAGTATGGGGCAGCCCAGGTGGCTCAGCGCTTTACCGCTGCCTTCCGCCCAGGGTGTGATCCTGGAGACCCGGGATCGAGTCCCATGTCGGGCTCCGTGCATGAAGCCTGCTTCTCCCTCTGCCTGTGTCTGCCTCTCTCTGTGTGTCTCATGAATAAATTTTTAAAAAATAAATAAATAAGTAAATAATAAATAAATAAATAAATAAATAAATAGTATGTTTTATTTCTCATTTAGAATTTATTTTCAGTTTTATTGGTCTGGTCATATAATTTCTCATATTTTCATTTCTAATATAGAGGCAAAGGTGTTTATTTCTCAGGGTGATTGAGCATATCCAATGAGATAACATATGCAAAATGCTTTTATAAGCTATGAAGTAGCAGCCTAAATTGTTATTGTCATCCCTCAATTAATAAAACACAGAAAAAATAAAAATAAAAATAAATAAATATATAAAAACACAGGAAAACTGTGTTTTCCTTCAGCAACTTATATTCAGGATTAATTGAAATTTAATGTTAATTGGGATACATTGGGACTTAATGTCTTCTTTTTAAAATTAGCATATATATAGTGATTTAAGTAAATTCCTTAAGTTACTTAATGACTGTCAATCAAAAAAACAACAACCTTTTCATAGGTTGTACTCCCTGGCTGCCCAAAAGAGCAGTAAATGAATATTTATCAATTTCATTAATTTACTTTCCTTTTGCCCTTGTCTCACCAAACTACCCTTACTTTAGATGATACTTTGATATATACTTTGTTTTTTTATTTAAATAATTACTCTTGTATTGTATTACTATTTCAAACATTCATCACCTTTGTCAGAATCAAAGTTGTCTGTCTTCATTCACTACCCCTTACAAGCAGAGAATCCATCTACACAATTGCCAGAAACATCACTACATAATGATCCAAGCATAAATTGACACATTATAAACTCTATTTGTTAGTAATCATATAGGAAAAAGAACATTTTCAAAATAAAATTAGAACCCTCCCGCTTGCTCCTCTCTGTAGTAACAGAAATCCAGAGAATTGAGATCTGATCTACTGATCTAACTAAAATATATTCAAATGGAAGCATATAGAAATTTTAATATATGTTTTGCTACATTATTTTCAACTAAAAGTAATCTTTTAAAAATGCATTTTAGTATCCCAGATGGGAAAGTAGAAATGGAAAATAGGGAAGATATTTCACTTGGTTTTGGAAGGAAAGCACATCAATTAACAGATTTTAAATTATTGGCCTGCTTTCACAAATTAATGTATTTTGAGGCAGTGTGTATATGTAGAAAGGAAGTTTCATAGTATCTGTTACTATTCCTTTAAGAACTGTAACTTCTGTAAGAAAGTAATGAGTTGAAAGAATTAGAAAGACATCAGGAGCCTTCTAACAATTAGAAGAATCTGTTAATTAGCACAGAATATGAATCTTAAGCTGCCTTGCTCATCAAATCATTTATTTTAATGAAGCAATGTGGATCAGAAACCTTACACAAAAAATAATTGTAAGAAAAATATTTAAATAAGCAAAAGCCTTCTACAGAAATACAGTCCAGGACTACAAGATATATAGGCCCTTAAAATTGGAATTATCATGACATATACCTTCCTATTAGGGATTCTGACAGGATTGAGTTATTGGAATTTGCTTTATGAGTATTACAGAATGAAGCATGTCTCTCTCACCAAAAATGGTGTGAATGGTCCATCAAGCTCACCAATTTAAGAGGTTAGAGAAAATAGGAGTGATGCAGGATCAGTTTAAATACAGACCATGGGGGCAGCCCTGGTGGCGCAGCAGTTTAGCACTGTCTGCAGCCCAGTGTGTGATCCTGGAGACCTGGGATTCAGTCCCGCATTGGCCTCCCTGCATGGAGCCTGCTTCCCCCTCTGCCTGTGCCTCTGCCTCTTTCTCTCTCTATATCTATATAAATAAATAAATAAAATCTTAAAAAAAAAAAAAAAAGACCATGGGAGTTCACTATATTCATGACTATTGTGAAGAAATGGGAAAATTATAGCAGCAGCCAGTCAGAATTCATCGATTGCTATTTGTCATTGGATTTTAAAATATCAAAAGAAAAAAAAAACTAAGGAAATATTAGTGAATGCAACAGAGGCTTAGAAGAATATATGATAGAGAATGGTATGTGTGTCTGTGTGCATTCACAGAAATGTATCATTGCGTGGCTTACCTAGTTCCATCATTTGAGAATTTACTTTATGTTCCCAGTGTAATTTTTCTTAGTATCTCTAAAACTTAAGCAGTTTGCCCTTCCATTAGGAGCCCCTTTTCTGTGCTCCTACAGTGTATATTTAGTTTTTTAAAGGAATTTTTTTCTGTCTAATGTGCACTGCAAAATGCTGGCTGCCTGCTTCACTTACACTCAGAATGGCTGTTAGTGAAGTCTTATTACCTTCTCACCTGAGAAGAATGCTCTGCCATAAATCTGAAGTGAGAGAGACAATGAGAGGAAGAGGAAAAAGAAGAAGAGCAGAATAAATTTATACCAGGCATGGTCAGCACCTCACCTTCAAGCCCACGATACATTTAGAAGCCCCAGAAAATGTTTTAAAATCAGGGGGGAAATTAAATTTTAGCTTAGAAAAATTCCAATATAATTTTTTAAATTATAATATAATATTGAGCATATTTATATTAATTTTGATACCATCATACTCTTTTTATTAACTCATTAATTTTTAGTGGAAGAAGAGACATATGCAGGCAGAAGTGGCTAAATTCCACAAAGGTCCTAATGCAGCCCTGAGAGAGACAAACAAAGAGAAAGAGAGAGAGAGTACCTATTTCCCTCTATGAAGAGGAGCAGTGAAGAGAATCACTCTCCAGTTAAGGTATGAAATAAATGCTCTATGGAATTTTCCAGGTGGCAATATTAAATGTCACCTGTACCCAGGGATTCAGGAGGTGTTTCTGTTTTTCACTTTTCTACCATCATATAACTTAAATTGGTTATTCTATACTAACAAGAATTCAGGTAATAAAACCACATGTAAACAATGAAGTTCACATGTTTTTGATAAAAACTTATTTATTTAGCATTGACTATGTGCCAAGCTTCTGATATATTGTCTCACTTATTTGTCTCAATAACCTTATGACTAATGATTATTGCTAATAACCTTTCAATTAAGGGAACAGTAATTTAAGGACAATAAAAAAATAAAAAGATCTAAGAGATTCCCAGGCATATTAGGCCTCAATTGACTTTCAAGATTAGAGGGAGAGAATCATAAATCCATCTTATTATTCACCTATTTGTAGAGATTCTCAAGTGCATATTATTTCAAAAACTTATCTTTCTTAAGCCTATAAATACTTTCTGCCTAAAGAGCTATTATGGAAAGTAGAAGTTTAATCCTTAATCCTAAAAAAGTTAATAACATTTTAATTTCAAATTGCTAATGTTATCTATTAAATCAATGAAAAGATCACTGTTGGAGGAAGTATAAATTGGTATAACACCTTTGGAAAATAGTTGGTAGATCTGGTAAAGCTGAACTGGTGCACATACCATGGCCCAACAATGCTATGCCTAGATAAACACCCAAAAAACATGTGTACAAGTGCACCAAAATATTCAAGAATATTCAAAACTAGAAACATCTGATATATCCATCAAAGCATAAGTTAAAAAAAGGCGTAACATATTCATATAATGGAATACTCTAGCACAATTAGAATGAAGTAACTGCATCAGCAGACAAAACTATGAATGAGTTTTATAAATATATTTGTTGAATGAAAGAAATCTTGTACAAAACAATGCATATTACTGTATGATTTCCCTTGTATAAAGTTCAGAAGCAAATTAAACTGTAGCTCTAGAAGCTGAGACAGTGGTTTTCTTGGGCAAGAGTGGGAGAGACTGATTGAAATGTATCATCAGAATGGCTTCTGAGTTTTAGTAATAATCTCATTTTTTGAACTGGAAGTGATTTTATTCACTGTATTCACCTTGTGATAATTTCTTAGGGTTATGATTTATGCACTTTCATTATATATATCACATTTCAGTAAACAAATATTTTTTAAAGTCAAGGTAAAAATTCATGCAACTAAATTTCTACATTATATTTAATACATTGTGTTAATATTCTGTGCAAATAAAATATAATAGGTTGGAATTTTTCCTACAAGACTTGCTAACTTGTGAAGGAAATTATTAAAGAAGAAGCAAGTGTGAATTATTCTGACACGTTTTTGCAGGAATAACTCATATGGTTATAGCACAAGGGCAAAATTCTGACATGATAAATGGTGACAGAGAGAATTAATTTAATTGAGATGAGGACAAAATCAATGCAATAGATTAACACATTCTCTAAATTTAAAAATCTATGTATTTTCCCCCTTTAAAGATTTAGTTATCTGTGCTGTAGTAATATTATGATTTAATTATAAAACATTCCAAAGTAAGAACTTACTAAATTGATGGTTCATAACCTGTTTTTTTAACATCGTGTGTTAAAGTTACAACACATGAGAAAAATATTACAAAAATAATTTTAGAAGATAAAAAGTAAGGGTAGCTTAAAAATTGTCATATTTGACAAATATTTATAGCTTGGCAAGTCTAAATAGTTTAATGTCTTCTGTATTCTCTCTGGCACAGTTTGGTCTAAAATAGATTAAATAAATGGCAAAATCCATGCTGGGCTCTGCTTTAGTCTGCATGCTACTGAGCAATCATCAAAGTTCTCCAGTAATTTAAGGGCTAGATCTATTATTATCTCCTAATGATTAGGTCAAATCAGTCAGGTTGGAATCCTCATTAGTATGAAAAGAGTCCCTGTGCCACTACCCCATAATAACTTACAACACAGCAAAGTGAATTTTTATACATTTAACAAATGTGAAATTTAATCAACTTATGAGCTATACATTTGTGTTAAGCCTCCTTCCTCTCTAGCATGAACAACCTGCTTTGCTCAGCGCAGCCCCAGTGAAAAGCCTACTGCCAGGGCAGCCATATATATGTTTTAAATAGATGACAGGCTTCTCTTCTGATGGCATCTCATCATCACCGGGCCTAAAAGATTCACACAGAACTACTAAGGAAAATATATAAATATGATAAGCTACAATTTCGGCTATACAGTATTACCTTTAGGCTCCCAGGTGACCTGTCATTTCTGAGAAATCCATGCATACGAGAATACTTACAGATAATCTTGTCAAATGCCAGTAATGTTTGTGGAAAAAGTAGAGAAGGTAAGCCAAACTTTCGGTTCATGGCCGATCCATCTACTAGCTCTTAGCTGGGGTCCTCATTCTCGTGTGGATTCTATTTCCATATCCCACAGAAACCCATTATCTCATCATTATTTATCATATCAAACACCTCCTTTTAATTTTAACTTCAATAGATTTTTTTTGGAGTTGGGGGGGTTACCCTCCCCTTTCCACTTTTCTTCCATCTATTTTTATAAAGATATTTACAACCTTTGGGGAAAAAAGGAAACTGTTTACACGTATAACTGTAGCTAAAACCCAGATTACCAATTCAGTGTAAACTGTTTGATCCAGGACATTGTTAGATACTTAATTACTTGTCAAAAAAGTAAAAATACTTCTTCAGTTCTGGGTCCATTACACAAGAAAGGCCTGCTAGTGAAATATGAAAACACTGAAGCTTTGATGGCAGTAGAATTTTGATTGATAGACACTCAAAGAAAGAAAATGTGCAATAACCAAAATAAATTCCACAGTGGCTGATGTCTTTTTTTAGAATTTTTTAATGGAAAATCAGTGGTTAATTTGCACTGAGAGGGGAGAATGTGCTTCATTTTCTTTAAGAATAAAGCCAAATTCTTCATCCTGGAATTTTACCATAGAATCCGTGATTTTAAAAAAACACACCCTTCTTTACATGAAGATAAAAACTGGGTACACATAAAATGGATCACAGAGCTTAATAGAAGAAGTTAAACTATACAATTTTTATAAGAAAAAATAGAAGTTTATCTATTAACTTGGGTTTGATAAAGCCTTGTTAATTTAATTACCACACCAAAAGCACAAGCAGCAAAAGAAAAATAAAACCGATAAATTAGACTCCATTAATTTTTTTTAAAGTCTGTGTTTCAAAATGACACTATCAAGAAAGTGAAAACCCACTAGAATCTGGAAAATATGTGCATATTACGTATCTGATAAGAGATTCATTTCCAGAATATATAAAGACAACTTAATTTTTTAAAGAAACAAAAGATCTGAATAGAAATTTCTCCAAAAATATACAAAGAGGCACATGAAAAGATGTTCAACCTTATTAGCCATTAGGAAAATATGACAAGATATGACGTTGTACCCATTTGGCTGGCTATAACCAAAAAATAAAAGTAGTAACAAGTGGTGTTAAGGATATGGAGAATTGGAATTTTTATATATTGCAGGTGGGAATGTTACTGTGCCAATGCTTTAAAGTCCTGTTTGACAGTTTCTTAAAATGTTAAACAGAGTTAACATATGACCCAGTAATTCCACTCTTGGGAAAATATCCAAAAGAAATGAAAATACTTGCCCATACAAAAATTAAAAGCCCATCACACAAGACCACATATTGAATGATCCCATTTATAGGCAATGTCCAGAAGAGATATATCTATTGAGACAGAAAATAAAAATTAATGATTGATTAGGACTGAGGGGGAAAAGAGCAAATGAAAACATGGAGGAATTGCTAATGAATACATAGCTTCTTCGGGGGCTGATGAAAACATTCTTAAATTTACTGCGGTTAGTTGTATAACTCAATTAATATACCAAAACTATTAAATTATATACTTTAAATGAGAAAATATATAATTGTGAATTATATAAAATATGTTATATGTATGCTAAAATATGAAAGAAAATCCAGCTGGAAAGGAATACATAGCAACAAAAGAATGTGAGATGACACAAAGGATTGTAATGGACATACCTACAAAGTGCCGAAGGATCACAGCAGAGGAAAAAAATCCACCTCATTTTCTATGTCAATGACTCAGTTCTTGCTTACTGCCATATGTCACTATGCATGTGTTTATCAGTGTACCTATGCGTCTATGTACATACATGTGTGCAATGGCTAGACTTGGATATTTTTGGCTCATTGAGTATTATAACACCGCAGACCCCCAGATACCAGTTTACATTGATGGTTCAGTATAGGTTATAAGCAGTTGTGGACTGGAGCTAACTCGTGTCAGTCTAAGAGAGGTGAATGTAGGTATCACTTCCCAATTCCATGAAATTGGCCATGCTGGAAATGTTTACACCATGGAAATCAGTAAATGCTACAAATCAGGGCTCCCCTCACCACCCCCATCACCACCACCCTTTAGCTTACTGGTTATTAAGCATTTGCCAGCATACCACTGGGTTTAAAAGTTCTTTTGGAAAGTGACTCACATAATATCACACTTGGGATTCAGATATATTTATAAATGCCTGGAAAATTGAAGGAGTCATTCAGAAGCCAAATTGCCTGAGGACACTAATTGAGTCTCTGAGGGAAAAAAAAAATATATATATATATATATATATATATGTCATAAGGCAGTACAGAATCTGGCATGATGAGCCCTCCTAGCAAAAGAAGCTGAGAATCAGGAAGAATCAAGTGTTCTGGGTAAAACTCAAAGGCACATCAGCACCTTGGAAGGAAACAGCTTTGGAGAAAACTAAAAGTGCTAGACACAAACTTCTAGAATGACTCAACGCTCAAGTATTCCTGGTATGGGTCCTTTGTAAGATACAAAGGGGAGTTGCTTCAGAAAGACTGCCCAGCACTACAAGAGCAGCAGGGGCTGTGATGAATCACAGGGATGAGCAGCCTGTTTGAGCAAGCTGCCCCTCAGCTTGAATGAAGAGGCACTGAGCTGAGCATCAGGGCAGCTGCATGGCAGGTGGAGACTGTTCAGAAGGAAGGGACTGATAGCAGAATAGTGTTTAGAGGAGCATGGTGGCACTTGCATAAGTAGAAGCCTGAGCAATGGTGTGGCACTGAAGAACAGCAGAGAGGGGAAACCTTAATGAATGTGTGAATTCACGAGTCTCCTTGGAGACTCTAATATACTTGACGATTAAGGAATTTTCAAAAAGAATCGAAGCCACCAAGGTGTATGAGTGTGTCTTCTGAGGAGGTAGCTGTTACCACAGTAAATTGATAAATTGATCATACATCATCTATCATAAAACTCATACTATATGCCAATCCCTACCCTATAATATATTGTCTGCTCCTTAAGGCAGAAGTTATTCATCTTAACTCCCACAGCAATCACAGGGCACATTGTGAGCATTTCATATTTGTTAATAACAGTAAGAGCTAACAATTAATTCTGTATAACATTTACTATGTGTCAGGCACTATTCAAAGAATTTCACATGAATTCATTTGCAGTTTATGAAAAGGTATTAATACTTCCCCATGTTAAAAATAAACTAAGACACAGAAAAAATAAGTAACTTGCTCAAGGTCATACATCCTCCAAATAAATAATAAATAGATGATATGTAAATAAATGATTGGTGGATAGATGGATGGATGGACAGATAGATGGATAGATATCATTCAGACAATTTGGTTTATCTAAGTTCTGCCACTTTTTCAAAATGTGCTCTATGTTTTTCCGAACTAGAAAGTCGTTAGTAGGTCATAAAATTAATCTAGTGGATTGCAACTAGAATTTGTTTTGCAAGACTAGATCATAGCATTTCATGTGTAACAAATGTGGGTTGCTCTGTGAAACCTCTATTTCAGTTGTGTGTAAGTATGGGGGTGTGTTTGTATATGCAGAGTTGTAATGTAAAATGCATTTCCTACTACGGTTTGCTGTCAAGATTTGAGAAACTCAGATCTAGGAGATATTATCTTGATAGCCTCTGTTCCTTAGTTTCCTCAAAACTATCATGAGTATGTAGTATTCAACAAAGTAGGTATTTTAGAAGACACTTACATTCAGGCATATAGGCTTGAAGCACTCCTATATAATTAAAACACTGGATAAAATAGCTTAAACTAATGAACCAAAATATTATGTTTATAACACTATGATTTGTCTTTTCAGAAGAGATGTTACAATCATTATAACACACATATAAGATTTAAATTTAATTTTTAAAAAAATTTTCTCTGCAAGACAGCTCTGTCCAAGATGTTGTGGCCCTGGTAATAAATGAAGAGAAGAAAACCTTACCCATGAGACTACGTCAGATGCATTACTGAAGTTATGATGGGATCATAACACCACTTGCATTTCTATATGAGAATGTGATGATAGTAAGAATGAGCAATAATAAATGATTAAACAGCTCTCCTCTCTGGAGCAATCTCCTAGTTCTGGGGAAAAGCCTCTTTTCCACCTCCACTCAAGAAAAGAGAAAATGCCAAACTGCTGAGACTTCTAGGGAAAAAAAGAAATTGCCCAAGCATAAAGCTAAAACCAATGCCAGTAGTATCTGTTGTTTAATACTGTTTTGCATATGAAATTATGTAATTACCATTGTCCTCTGTTTTTAAGAAACGTATTGCTTATTGCAAAAGAATGAGAATTAGATACAGCACAAAGCAGGGAATCAGTTCTTCTTTTTGCATGCTTCTTAAAAATCATATATAAGTATTCTATAAATGATAAGTGTTAAGAAAATATTATTTAATTACCAACCAGAATATTATTTCTACGAGGTCAAAAGTGAGTAGTACCTTTTTTTTTTAGTTTCTAACAGGAGTTAGTAATTCTCAAAAAATAATGTATTTAAATTAATTAAATTTAATTAATTAATTAATTAAATTCCTGAAATAACAAATGCCTTCTAGTAAAATGTGTTAAGCCTTGACAAGTAGGAGTCCACATATTAATTGCCTGTCTTGACTAGGAATTTTGTGTATCTTACCTCATTTTAGTTTTATAAAAAGACTGTAAAATAAGACTTACTGCCCTGATTTTAGGAAGAAAGAATGAAGTTATTTGGCTAGTAAATTGCTACGCTGAGATTCATACTGAGGTCTCAATGTCTGCAATGCCCATACTCACTCTATTACACTTAAGAGTAGTTAAGCCATCACACCAAAGTGGAAAGATAAGTAGTACCAGATCCCATCACTTCACAAAGCGTAACCTAGGAATACTGTGCTCTGTTGTCAGAGGTGAGATGTTATCGGAATGAGAGGGACTGATCCATAAATAGGAGACATTTAGGCACTAGAATGACATTTTCTTTCATTATTTCATTTCATGTCATTTGCCACATGTTTCTCTCTAATCCCGTGCATGTTTCTGTACCTATGTAATATTCAGTGTGAAATTCTATGTCAGTATATTTAAACTTCCAAAAGTCAGTAGGTTCAGAGTTGTGATTCCCATAGCAACCATAATTCCACCCCTTTGTTTTTATATAGCATTTGTATAACTGGGGAAGTTGTTAAGTTTTATATCTTAATATAAATATGCAGTCATGTTGAGTGTCTTTTTATAGTTGCTGTGGGAACCACAATTTAGAATTTTCTTTGCATTTAAATTCCCAATCAGATTACTGCAATCACTGGCATTCCTCTAATTTTATTGAAGAAATGGAAATGGGAAAAAGGAATAGTAATTTTATTATAAATTCCCATAGTTTTTATTTTAGGATATTATTTAACTGCCAAAGGGAAATTAAATTTAAAAAAAAAGGAAGGAAGGAAAGAAATGTGGCATATTTTAAGATAAAATGGCAAAAGTAAAGAATAGTATGGTAAAGAAATGTAAAGTAATTTTAAATATGTGCAATTCCCAAATATTTTGAAATGTTATCTTTCCTATTGGTCACAGAGTGGTAAGTGTTAAAAATATAAAGACCTATAAAGCTCTTAGATCTTTTTGTTTAAAGATTTATTTATTTATTTATTTATTTATTTATTTATTTATTTGAGAGAGAGAAAGAGAGTTCTGGGGGAGGGGCACAGAGGGAGGGAGAGAGAGAATCCTCATGTGGACTCCCTCCTAAGCACTGAGCCAGACCTGGGCTCCATCCCAAGACCCTGAGATCATGACCTGAGCCAAAACCAAGAGTTAGCTGCTCAACTGACTGAGCCACTCAGCACCCCTCTTATTGATCTCTTTATAAGTGAAGACATGAGTATGTATATATTGTGTTATATTGGTTGTATTGTGTGTGTGCGTGCGTGTCTGTGTCCCTGTGTGTGTGTGTGTGTGTGTGTGTGTAATGAACTTCTCTTTCCACTCAAAGGAAGGGTTTAGTGAAATTACCCTTAATAAACACACAGTATTTGCATATGATTCAGTATCCTTATAGGTCTTGTGGGACCATAATGTGAATGTGTTTAAAGTCCAGGTAGTTTTTATTTAAATAAGAGCTTACAAAAGTCTTGTATAGAAGTATCTGATCAAGGAAAGGAGTTTGAAGTCAGGATAGATATGCAGACAAATGCAGTAACCAAACTTTACAATTAAAAATGATGGCAGTAGTGACTGCTTTAAGGGACCAGAGCAGATGTTGCTAGATATTAGGACTCAAATCCCAGAACTAGTCACCACAGATCTCAATCCTTCCCCCAACATCCTTCAAGATCCATACATACCACTTTCAGAGGCACCTTAATGAACATTTAATACTTCAGGGTCTACATGAAGAGAACTAAATTGAGATTTTTTTTATGCCATTATGGCCCATATCCTATCTTGTAATATTCATAGATGTGGTATGCTTTCCTATGACTCAACTAAGCACAAAGTTCACAAATGACCATTTGACCCAATGGACACAAAAGTAGTCAGTAAACAGGTAAAAATTAAGGCGGTTTTGAAAAAGTTGACCCTATATGTTTGTCATCACTATTCATAAGAACTGTATTTTACCTTTTTATATATACACAAATACAAACACATTTTTACACAAATGTGAATGGTGTGTGCTTCCTTTAATACTGTCTTTCTTCCACCTCTTTACTTGGCTTCCCCACATTAACAACATACTACCTTTATTGTTTGGATTATATTATCACCTTTACTATATGTTCCCTGTCTCCATATCAGAACAAGAATTCTCCTGTTATGTCTATTCCCATGGACAATCCTAAAACTGGAACTATCAACTTGGATAAATCAAGAACTTTTGCTGCTCTTAAAGAATCTGTAATAAAATGAATTATGCCAGACTGATTTGAGACATGATCTTATCTCTTCTCTGACAACCTATGATGAGTTATAGTCCCGCCATAATCTCTGGGTGCTATAGGATCTTGGAGCAAGATTATCTGGTAGATTCAGATAAACCCAATTACCCTTCTGGTCCTCTTCATAATGGTTAATGGCCTTCACAACCATGGTGTCAGCATTTCAAGGGAAAATAATAAACGCTATATTTAATTCTCCTATATTACAATACTCGGGGTTACAAAGGAAAAATGCCCAAGGTAGGAGAACCTTCATTAAACTGATCCTAGGTTTTTGACATGGTTACTATTGCTATTTCCAAAAGATGGAAATATCATTGCTGTCAAACTGAGCAGGCTGCCATAGGGAGTGGTGGTCACTTTGAAGACTCTGCCATGCAAGGATAATTTTACACAACTTATGAGAATTGTTGATCTGAGGCAGGGGAAGTAATTGTCACCAATGCATAGGCTGTAATAGTTTGGGAGTACTGGTATTAGTTTGTAGAGTGTGGCTTATCTGAGGGGGAGTTCAGAATGCAAACTTCCCTATCGTTGTGTTGTTTCATATTCTATCTTGGAGCACACTTTAAACTGATTGACAGACACAGGAAAAAATATTTTAACTCCAAGAATGTTTAATAATAAAACCAAGGTAAAATCTCCATCAGTAAAACATCTACTGAAATAATAAGAAGGATTTTGTCAAAGAGAAACTCTATAGCTGTTTCCCACTTAACCTATATTTCTCTGTCATCCTTGTATTTTTTATTCCTTCTTCACATTTAAATCCCAGATGAGGAATAAAATTGAAGTAAAAATTTGCATATTTAAATGAATGCTGTCAAATTTATTGGGACTGGGATCAACTGCAGATTATCAGAAAACTCTTAAGGGTGATAGGAGATGTTTCAAAATCAAAAAGTTTACTGCCTTTGCCATCTGCAACATTCTCCAGTCCAATATCCTAATTTTCTTCACTTTGTTTTCTCTATGGAACTTTTTCCTTCTTCCACTGAGATCACTAGTGTCTGCTCAGTTAGGAATATATTGTCTTAATTTTCAGCAATCTCACTATTGCCCATTCTCACCAAATGTTGAAAGAAAAAGTCATCAAAAGTAGAAGAAACCATCCAGATTCATTAACTTTACCATGGACTGTTTCTAGTGCTCTAGCTCACAATATTTGAAATTTTTGACTCAGATATTTAGCTTCAACTCTGGCAGTGAAGTTCATCTCAGGCAAATTAGCTGACACTTTATATTATCTGTGATTATGCTCCCCACTCAATTACTCTAGGTAACTGGCATGTTGGTATCTCTACATTCATTTTAGTTCTTTTGTATGTAATAAATATATCAACAAGAAGTCTCTAATACTATACACTCTCTTAGTCTTCAGTATAAGTAAAAAATGATTACCTAACACTAAATTGACAATTTCATTCATGCAAAATATATTTAAAGAGTTCATCTTGGGGTGCTTGGGTGGCTCAGTGGTTGAGCATCTGCTTTGGCTCAGGTCGTGATCCCAGGGTCCTAGGATGGAGGCCACATCAAGCTCCATGGAGGGAGCCTGATGCTTCCTCTACCTACGTCTCTGTCTCTCTCTGTGTGTCTATCATGAATGAATAAATAAAATCTTTTTTAAAAAATCAATAAATAAATAATTTAAAAAATAAAGAGTCCATCTTACCAAATCTGCATTTGAACTATACAACACATTAAAAGGAAAGAGGAAGGGTGACCTTTGCCTCTGAGGTATTGTAGTCTATAGTATTTGATATGAATAACAAATCTATATGCCTTGATATATATAGGGAACAAGGAGATAGGAAGGTATTTTCCACCTTATATCAGTCTCTCCAATGGAAGAAATGATCATTAAAGTGGTAGAATTTAGAACATACACTGGACCTTTTCTGTCTCTTCCTGTTTATATGAAAATGGTGCTTTCATTAGGTATATATTGCAATGTAACAAATCTCCCAAAACTTGGCAGCTTAAAACAACTAATTTTTATCATCTCATGCAGTTTCTGAGAAACAGGGATCTAGTTGTAGCTTAGATGAATGGTTATAGCTCAAAGTCTCTCCTGAGGGCACAGTTGAAATGTAGCACAGAACTTCAGTCATCCAAAGGCTTGACTGGGCTGAGGTGGGGGGGATCCACTTGCAAGCTATTATCAGAAGCCTCAGTTCCTCATCTTATAGGTCTCTCCAGCGGCCTACTCAAAAACTGGTTTCCCCAAAGTAAGTGATCTAAGATACAGTGTGACTAAAATGGGAGCCACAGTGTCTTCAATAATCTTGGAAGTATCTTACCATCACTTCTGCTAGATTTACTGGTTACAAAAATTAAACTTGGCACAATGTGGGAGACTAGACAAAGTTATAAGTCCCAGAAGGAAAGTATCATTAGGGGCCATCTTGAAGACTGACTATCCTAGTTTTATGTTCTCTCTATCCTGTGGGCACTCCATCTCTCTCTGTAACATATGCTTGCTCTTGCTTCAAGTTCCTATACCCTACAGTTCAACGACAAGGGTTTGGTTATGGGTTTAGAGGAAAGAGGTTGAGACTTGAGGTTAATCTACATGCTTTAAACCTATTTCAACAATACGAGGTATTCTTATTTCCCTTTTTGTGTACAGCTATCTTGATAGGAAATTATTTATAGGACAGAATTGGACAATCCTAGATCCTTTAGTTAAAACTCATCATAAACCATCAAAACTCTTGCCCTGCATTACATATAAATATATATAACATATAATATTTGTATATATATTTATAACATATAACATTCATATATACATTATATAAATAAATATTTTTTATTTTAGCCAACATTCATTGAGTCAATAAATTTTTCGATACCTGTTATGTTTTAACTCCTCTCTAGATGCCTATATTAAAACAGTAAATAAGCATACAAAAATCCCTGCCCTCAGTGGGCTTATATTCTAGTGGGGAAGAAAAAAAACACAAAACAATAAATCATGTTAGAAGATGAAAAGTCTTACGAAAGAATATAACAGTAGAAAGGGGATTATAAATTCTGGGACAGTAGAGGGTAGGGTTATGATTTTTAAACAGAGTAGTAAGAAAAACTCCCGAAGAAAGGGCCTCGGTGTGAACATCTTATGTGCTTAACTGGAGTACTGAAAGAAGCAATAAGGAGAAGTGGAAGATGATATTAGAGAAGTTACAAGGGAATTAATTTGAAGAGGTTTGTAGGCCATTGAAAATATTGCCTTTTACTCTGGATGATATGGGGAGACACTGGATAGTTTGTTTTAAGCAGAGATTAGATAAAAATTAATCAACAAAGAAGTAAAGACATTCACCGTACATAAGTAAGCACAGATGTATGTTTTAATCTTGTTTACATCCAGTGCTATTTCCTTGCCAAATAATTGATATCTAATCAACACAACTCTAAACCTCAATTCCACCCTCCACATTTTACCCTTTAAAATTCGACTCAGGCATTATCACTTGGCTCTCTGGAGAAAGGAAGCCCTGAAAGGTAGCATGTGCAATTTCTATGATATATATACTTCCTGCATGGCTGATTTCAAGGATGGTTGCGTTTAACAACCCACTCCTGGAATTTTCACAGATCGTCCTGAGAGCCTGTATGAAGCAGCTCTAGCATTCCACATTTGTGCTCCACAGAGCAAATACCAAACACAGTGACTTTATAGTAGATATTACATAGATGTTTAATATATTAATAACAAAAAAATTATCACTCTGATACCTGTTATGTGTCAAACACAAAGCTCACCCTATATCAAGTATTTCCTCAAAATCCTTGCAATAACACAGAAAGTAAATTTTCCTGTATTACAGATGAATGTACTGATGTTCTTGGAGATAAAAACAACTTTCCCAAGTTCACTTGCTAATAAGCAGCAAAGTCATGATTTGAACCACCAACTGTTTATACCCTTTCAATTGTGCTGAATAAATGACTCCAACCTGAAATTCAGAACATCAAGTATCCACTATGAACACATTGTATAAATTTTCCACCAATGTGCAATTATTTATCAAGGAATATAGCACTGTTATCAATTCAGCTGATTTTCACTAAATAGCATACATGCATTTTGCACCATGCTATGGATACATACACATTGAGATTCTACTCTCCCCAACAATTTTAGCCAATACCACTAGCTCCCATTTCCTAAAGAAAGGCATTTAAATCAAATCAACAGCACCACACCCATAATTTCATCCCTTCACATTGTATTCTTTAAAATTAGGCTCAAGCACCAACTATCTCAGGAAACTTTTTTTCTGAGAAATCTTTCTCCTCCTGGCTCCCCTCAGAATGAAATTGATGCCCAAAAGTGGTGTTTTCAAGTATCCTGTGAATATATATAGCATTACACTAAAACATAGTTATATGGCAAGTATTCACTTCATTTCTCTTTTCTCTCTTAGGACAAGAACTCGTTTCAACATCTTTCTAGATGCCATATTTCAGAAACCAGAATATAGTACAGTTTGGATGCTTGAGCTCTATAGTGATACCGCCTGAGTTCAGTTCAGTTTTGTTTTCGTCCTTTACTAGCTGGAAATTTATTTCATCTTTCAAAGCTCTTTTCTTAACTGTAAAATGGAGATGATTTTTATAAGAGTTAAATAAATTAATATATATAAAACACATAGAAGAAGCTTGGCAAATAAAAATGATCATTTCACTGGTAAACATATGGGTAAACATAAAATGCACTTATTGATTAAAGCACAATTTGTGTTCACGGCCAGGGCAATGGTTATTTGTGTTTGTTTTGCTTAATAAGACATTATCATTTATGATAATAAACACAATAACAATTCCCACTGCTAATTTTCTCACAAAGGTACACATATAATATTGAAACCTAACTTCACACTCTTTAACTATTTTCCCTAAGAAAGCTAGCAAGAATAATTTGATGCTGATCTCACAATGAGTTTGCTCTCTTACCTGTCTACTCTTCACCAGCATGAGAGATTATGAGAAATGGCATAATCTTTTCAGCCCTGGGTTATGCCATAGTGAAATTGGCATAACATAAACAATCTGGGAAAAATGAGAGAGACTACTTTAATACAGAAAAATAAGCTGGTGATAACCCACCATATCTGATTTTTCAATGAAATTTTTAGGCTAATAGCTATTATCAACAAAAATCATGTTTCCTAATTTATCCTCTCATTTATTCCATCAATGTAAAACTGACCTTAAAAGTAAAATTGGAGGGGCCCCTAGATGGCTCAGTCCATTCATTAACCATCTGCCTTCAGCTCAGGTCATGATACCAGGGTTCTGGGATCAGAGCCCCATGTCTGGCTCCCTGCCCAGCAGGGAGCCTACTTCTCCCTCTCCCTTCCATTTCTCTGCTTGTGCATTCTCTCTATCTCAAATAAATTTTTTAAATATATATATAAATATATATTTATATATATTTATTTATATATAATATTTATATATATATTTATATTTATATATATTTAAGTATATATATAATTGTAAAGACCTTTGTAATAAATCCTTTTCCCTAGTCCTATAATGAATTTCCTTATTTCTACAGATCAAACTCATTTTGTCCAATTTGGTTTTATTTCCACATGTTGGATCAACTAGAATCTAGCTTTGGTATAGGATGCTTCTTTTCTTCTTCTTCTTTTTTTTTTTTTTTTTACTTTCCTTAATGACATTTCATATTTTCTTGTGGATGTTACAAATTATAGTTATTGTGACATACATCCATAATTCTTAAGGTTGTACAATATGCACAAAAATTTTTGTGAGCAAATTTCATTAAATATCCCCAAAACTGGCTGTGCCATGAGGACTGATAATTTGCTGAAAACTCCCTCAAAAATAATTCTGAAAATTGTCATCACTAATTCTATATTATTTTTGCCTTTTGTGATGATATATATCTCTACATGAACAACTCAGATTATTAACCTGAATCTACACACACCTGAAAGAAACCGTGGATGGCGTAACGTATTTGTGACATTTAGAAATATAGTGCAAATATACTTCTTTCTCTAAATACACAGTTCTCAAGGCCAGCTTTAATGGTGATCTATAATAAAATAATAACAAAAATTGGAAATACAAAAAAGCTCTGGGTTTTCACTGGAATATGGCCCTCTTTTTCCGTATTTTACCACTTCAAACTCTGTAATGTTATACTCTCCACGTTCTTCTTATGCTCCTTTATAAAAACATTTAAAAAAAACATCAGATTGCTTCTTGCCTGGCCTGACCTACAGGCCCCAGGCTGATTAATCCCATTCCCCATTTGTATACTATTCCTTTCACTATATGTGGTATCAACTCCTTTGTTAATAGCCAACTGAAAAAGGGAAGGTTTGCTCCCATTCACCTCTAGAAAAGGATAATTATTTATGGAGAAAAAAAAAGTAAGGGGGCTGTGTAATTCTCCAGCTTCACTGGAATTCTATAGTTAAGTCCACATAAAACAAACACTATTTAATAGAATTTAGCTTTATTGAGATCTGTGTTTCAATGGGCAAACTTATCTAAAAGGATACTTTTAGCCCAGGACCCTAAAGAACACCCTGCCCTTTCTACTATCCCCATCACGGTGGCTTTGCGTGGGCTGTGTGCTGTCACATTAATAGGCAACATCAAGTCTAATGGAGACGTGCTGGGCTTCTGCAGTGTGAATTATTAACTCAGGTATATGGGAGAGTATTAAACAATCCTGTGAGGCAAGAAGGCATTGTTTAATGCTCTGTTTGTATCTGATTCCTTGTTGTTTTCATACACTGACGGAAACCAGGTAGGAATGCTAACAAGAAATTTCAAATAGATGAGAGAGAATTTTAAGCCGTTGTCATCAGTCTCAGCTTCTGTCAGTGCATGAAGTAAACAAGTTCAGATGCATTAGGCAACAATGAGAGAGACAAAGGACGTGGCAGAGACAGGTCAGCATTGACACTATCCCTGTGCTATCATTACCAAAGCTCAATTAACTAAGCCTTAAATCTAAGTGAGACCGAGGTTCAGTCTTCCTCTTTTGTTTCTGCATCTCTTGATAGGGAATCTGAGAGCCTATTAGGGAAACAGGACTAAACAAATACTAGCTGACTTTTTATCATATAGCTTTTCCGCTGAAATACAGATTTCTCTATAAAGTATCCCATTCTTATGGTAAAAATAGAGAGTAAGTGAGAACAACAAAACAGGAAGAACATGCCTGCTGGGGAAATCTGGGCTGGTCCGAGTACTTTAATTGAAAAGTTGTTTGAAACAAATATTCATAAAAGTAATACACATATATCCAAATACCTTAATAATTTCATCTTAAATCATTAAAAAATGCACATGCAACTGCCAAGCTTCTGATGCAGAACCAAGGCTTTTTTCTTCTTCTTTTATAGTAAGATCCTTCCCACAATATACCTTCCATGATTTTCAGGATCCAGTGTTAGTTTTTTTTTTTTTTTTTTTTTTTAACTGGAATGAGGATTCAAAGGCTGCCAACAGCCCTTATAATGAGTAGGGCAACTATTCTAATCAACTATACTCATGCCCTACTGGTCATTAAATATTCTGAACATCATCTTTGCTTGTAAAGCAATGCAAGTAAACAATTCTTCCAGATTTGTAAGATTTTTTTCTCAAATATTTTACAATTTTTTTCTACATTTAACAGAATTTTTAGCAATTTGTCTTTATCAACTCTTTCTGAAAGTTATTTGCTTTCATAAAAGCAACTCTTTATCTCTCTGACTTCCAACTGATATATTTATGAAATAGTTAATTGAATAATGCAAGTACAATCATAGTACTACCACCAGAGGAAGTTTGAGGAAAAACCACTGGCTCTTGGAGAGCATGTTATTAAACCTAGAAGTATGCGCATGTCCTAGAAAGTATCTATAAGATGCAAGCGCTTAGTGAGTCACAGGCCATAATCAGTGTGTCAGAACATATTGGAACGGAAAGATGAGAAAACATCAATTAATCCAGAAGATCAATTACCTGGAAGTGAATTAAAAGAGCCTACACTGGGACACCTGTGTGGCTCAGTGGACTAAGCATCTGCCTTCAGCTCAGGTCATGATCCCAGGGTCCTGGGATGGAGCCCTGCAACATATCCCTGCTGAGTGGGGAGCCTGCTTCTCCCTTTCCATCTGCCGCGCCTCCTGCTTGGGCTCTTTCCTCTTAATCTCTCTCTTAAATAAATAAAATCTTTAAAAAAAAGCATAGACTATATTGTTGTATTAATAATTACAAAGACAAAACTATATGCATACTGTCATACCTCAGCACATAACAAAAGTATATGTAATATAACTCGGTATAATAGAAAATTTGAAAAATGTGCTCAACTTGACCAAAAGTATTTGCTTAACTCAAAAGTACTTGGCTCAAAAATATTTGACACAAAAGTGTTTGTTTCATTCATATGGGGAAACTAAGTTACAATATGATTACTAATTAGATCAGATAGTAAACCCCTACAGAACAATAAAGACGATACATTTCATGTTCATTGGAACATAGCTAAGGTGGTTCTTTGTCTTAAGTGGGTTACATATACTCCCATCAGAGATTATCTTGTCTGTGGAAATAGAGATCCAAAATAAAATGGCTATTTGAGTAGTCCTCATGATATTTTTTAATATGTATAAGAAACACTGATAAATCAGAATAAACCTGTGGTAGGAAGAATTCTAAGATGCACTTCCTCTCAAGATCTCAGCCCAGAGGTAAGCACATTTTCTCTCAGGTATGCATTCAAATACTGATCTAGGGACTTTGCTGATGGCATTTTGTACCTATAACTAATGTCCAAAAGCAGTTGACCTTAAAATGAGAGAGACTGCCTATTCAGGTGGGCCTAACCATAGCATAGGAACCCTGTAAAAGTAGAGAGTTTTCTCTGGCTAGGAGCAGGAGAGGGAATCAAAGATGGGGAAGAAATATAGCAAGTGTTATTTCATAAAAATCTGCAGTGTATCATTATGGTATATTGGAGTTGCTTTTCTGGGGATACAATGAAGTACTGTGGGCTACTTTATGGGTGGACTAAGAACAAACCAAACTTTGCTTATGGTCACAAGTGGCTTATAGTTGTGAAAAGACATCAAACTACCCTTTGAGTTCCAACTTCAGCAATTAAGTCTTAATGACTATTATCCATCTTTCTACATTTTATTGAAACAGCAAAAAGTAAAACTGAACCTAATAGCTGGTAATATATTCAGACAGACCCTACAGATAGGTGATTCTCAAAGTGTGGTCCCCAGATGAGCAACATCAGCATTACCTGGGAACTTGCAGGAAATACATACTCTACGGCTCTATCCCAGATCTACTAAATCAGAATCTCTGAAGGTAGGCCCAGAAATATGTGTCTTAGTAAGCATTCCAGGTGATTCTGATGCATGATCAAGTTTGATACATGCTGGTTAAAGTGCCCTTCATTGCTATAGCCTCAACGCCTGCTGCTGGTCACATCCTACTATGGACATTATCTTGTCTGCCTCTGTGAGAATCTTGGTATGTCCACCTTATGTTATACACATTCCTTTCCTCATAATCTTCTACTTCACTGTGGGTTTTCTCTCCTCTAGAATGTAGGTGTGATATTATTGATATTAATAATCAATTTTGAAGACTATTAAAAGTGGGTATTTTTGCAAAAGTCCACCATGTAATAATACCATTCCATAATTTGAAAGGCCAGAATATGTGATTACCCATGTGACTACGCAAATGTCCCATTCTGTTTTCCTGATGTGTATATGCAAGCCAATGACTTTCAAGAGAAAAATGGTAATATTCCCCTTAAACAAATATGTGCATAAATAGCATGGGATTCCTAGTCATTTCACTTGTGCATTGGCACAGATTTGTTGCTATACTTCTGCAAAGATGGAGACTATAGTAATAAAATATATTCTAGTTGAACTTAAAGTAGCTCGTATCACCCTGTCTTATGGACCCATTAATTATAAGGGAAAAAAAAAAAGAAGATAAAATGTGTAGGGAACATAAATGTTTAACCACCACATAGAGCCTGAATAATTAATGGAATGATACCCTTTAGTGCAGAGCCCCATATCTTTAAAATATAGGAGAATATGAGTGCAGTATTTCAATATTTAAGCCGAAGTAAGTGATGTAGTTTCTGCATGTGAACTATACGTCCGGGCAATGGATTGAACAAATGCTTCATAATAATAAAATGGCTTTTAAACGTGAATTGGTCTCATAAGGTATAAGGATTTCCCTAACCAACACAATTTATTCAGAGTAAGATTAGCAAAGACAATTTTTGAAGCAATAATATTCATTACCTCCACATTTTATAATACTGCTAGTTTAGTGTATCTGAAGTGCTCCAGTGTGTTTAGACTGAACTTTCATCACGTCTAAACAGCTTAACTGATAGTTACTTGATAACTCTTTTATGAAGCAGTTTTTTAATAATGCTTTCATATTTCTGGTTTATGATGCCATTAAAGTCATCATTTGTCACATTAGTAATAGAGAGATTCTTAAAATATCCCTAGCAGCAATTCAGGATGGCTTTTAATGTCAGCATAAATTTCTGTATTACTAAACTAGCTATTTGAAATATTAACAGTGTTGTTTGCAATTTCAAAATATATATGACAACATAAGTATATAACGTACATCCCTCGTTTAGGGAAAACCAGCTAGAAACCTAAAGGAATGAAGCTAAAGTAGGTTGGCTTGACCTTGTAATATGATTTAACAGCAAAGAAAAAAAAAAGTTCCTTTAGATGTGGAATGGATTGGTGAAGTATCTGCTATAGAATTATTTATTCCCCGTAGACTAAGCATTTTAAAATGGGGAGAAAAATGGGGGGGAAATCTAAGTTGCTCAGAATTTTATTTTATAGTGAATCCATCTCAATTCAAACACTCTTGGATACAGTTTCCATTTTTTTTTTTTTAGAAGTTAAAACACTGCATAGCATGTTTCCCCCACCCCACTCATATTACATCCTGATATGGGGAATTTTTCTAGAGGGCCATGGATGAGGCTCCAGGGCTCTAAAATTAGACCAGACCAGCTGTGCATAGTTGGTTTGATGCCGCAGGCTTGTGTGCATATGTAACACCATCCCATCACACTGTCAGCTGCTCCATTCTTGGAAACAAATGGAGTATTAATGTCCAAGAACCCCGCTGTTGGGCTGCTTTGGAGACAGGCTTCACATGATGTACGGCTCTGCTCTGTGTCTGCAACATCAATGAGATAAGAGAAGGTTTTTTTGTTGTTTTTTTTTTTCTTTCTTTCTTTCATGGGTGTGTGAGGACTACGGATCTGATCTTCTAAGAGCAGTTTTTCTTCACAAAGGTTTAGGTAGCTCTTATGTGGGTACATAATGAAAGCTATCTCAGGGGTCAAACCATGCCTTAGGCCTGTGAGGTAAGATTATGTTTATAAAATGGAAACACTAACAGGAAAGGACCGTTTGTTATGACGATGGGTTATAGTAGAATTCCAATCTTCTTTCTTGGGCCATAGAGCACCTTTTTACTGTTCTTGGTATTCTATTACTTAATCACACAGAGCATGTCAGTAATAAAAAAAAAAAAAAGAGCACTGAAATAGAAATCAGAAAATTCTTACTTCTAAGCCCAGCCAAGCCCCTCAGTATTGATGTACACTTGTCCAATCTTATTATCTTGCTGACCTCATTATCCTTGTTTCTATAATTACTAATTATATCTGTTTTATCTACTGCAAATGGTTATAAAAATATCAGGAGTACAAGATTTGTGAATATAGGGTTATTAATTAAACTATAGTTGACATTCCAAAATGTCAGTTTATTAATACTTTTTACTAATATTTTGCCTTGAAATTATATTAAATTATTATTAAATTTTTCTTCCTTTTAAATTGTCCTTTGGACATGACAGAAAGACTGAAAAAGAGTCACAATCAAAACATTTATGCCTGACTACACCAAATTACTCCTCTTTCTAACAGAACTACATTTGAATAAACTGCTGGCACTGTGAATGGACTGGAAAATAATTTTGTTATTGAAGAAGTCATTTATCCACTGGAAATGTAACATAATTCTCACAGGTATAAGCCTTTCCCTAGTTCCAAATGTTGACAAGGCCCATGAGGAGTAGGACTTTCATGAAAAAGGGACCAAGTAACTTTCACCAAATGAGAACGAATGTCATGATTTCCCATCCATCTGTATTAGGGTTCTCCAGAGAAAGAGAACCAAAAAGGGATGTGTATGTGTGTGTATGTGTTTGAACATATGTGCAAAATGTATAGGAAAAGAAAGAGAGAATAAAACTTAGTATAAAAAATTAGCTCACATGATTGATATGGGAGGCTGATAAATCCCAAGATCTGCAATGGGCAAACAAGAGAACCAGAGCCGAAGGTACAAATTCTATTCTAAAACCTTTCTGACTCAAGAATCAAGAAAAACCTGTTTCAGTTTGAGTGTGAAGGCTGGAAAAAACCAGGATCCCATCTTAAGACAGGTAGGAGGAATTTCCTCTTATTTGTGGGAGGGTCAGCCTTTTTGTTCTATTCAGGTATTTAATGGAGTGGATGAAGCCCACTAATCTGATTTACCCAGTTTACTGATTCAAATGTTAATCTCACCCAGATACCCTAAAGGACATTCCCAGAATAAAACCTGATCAAATATCTGGGCACCCAGTGTTCCAGTCAATATGTCACATAAAATTAACTATCACATCATCAAAGCTCACAGAAAAGGAGAAATGCCTTATTACATCCTAAAACTCCTTGGTAGACTTGAACGTAAGATGCAAAGTACAGTGGGGTTGGTTCAAGCAATCAAGGTGACTTAAGACCTAGCTAACTATGTAACAAAGTAGTAAAATTGGGGCCAAATGAATAGCTCAATCTACACAGCCTAGAACAAAAAGCTCTGTTGGAAGAGCAGACAGGTGGAAGCTCTTTGGGTTGTATCTGTCTCCACTGGCCCTGAATCCTGCAGGCTAAGCTTCTTTAACTTTGAATCCTGTACCAATTCTCCTCTCTCCTCCAACCCCATTCCCATAATGCTTTAAGTTTACTATAAGTGTTTTGAGGGCTCTTGGACAACACACCCACAATTCATATTTTATTCCACATACTTAGCAAAATACAAACTATTTTCTCTGGATTGAAGGAGTTATTCCTATTTAATTAATAATTTTCTAATTCATGATTGTCTACATAAGAGTATTAATTATTAATTCTTACATGGAAGATTTGTTTTAGGTTTAACAATTCTTGTTACATATTACTATAAAAAACTTTATTAAATACAATTCAAAAGGCAACGATTTAACTAAAGTTGTTCTTATTGACTTACACTGAAAATCTAATTCTGAGATTTTTAACAACTGTATTACTATTTAGTGAAATATATAAAGAAAACTGTCATACTTGGTAAATACTTAAACTCACCTTTAACTTCTAACTAGTAAAAAATGAAATCAACAGAGATGTAAACACAGGCAACAAATATAGACGTGTGTGTGTCTTGTGTGTGTGTATATTCTACTAAGTAAAAATAATATGAACATTTGCTATCTTCATAAAAAGATATAACAACATTCCTACTGTGTCTAGTACAGAACAGTAAAACTGGGTAAATTTTTTAAAACTGTGATGTGTATAGTTTTCTACTGCTTATATACCATATTATAACAAATTCGGTAACTTAATACAAATTGACTATGTTTATAGTTCTCCAGGCCATAATTTTGACATGGTTCCAACTGGGCTAAAATCGAGGTGTTGGCAGTACTGCACTCACTTCTGGAGGCTCTGGAAAAGAACCTGTTTCTTTGTCTTTTCCAGTTCATAGACCTGCCTGCTTTCCTAGATTTGTGGCCCTTTCATCCATCTTCAATGCAAGCAGGGTAGCATCTCCCTGTCCCTTCTCCCATCCTCACATTCTCTCTAACCGTTGTTGAGAAAGTTTCTTCACTTTTAAGGACTCAAGTGATTAAATGCACCCCATTCACATAATCCAAGATAGCCCTCCATCTCAAGGTCATTCACCTTAATCACATCTGCAAAGTCCCTTCTGCCATTTAAGGTAACATGGCTTTTGCCATTCTCAGGATCCATGGATTAAGAAGTGGACAATTTTGAGGGCCATTATTCTGCCTACCATGTGTTATAAAATTACTTTAGAAATATATGTTAATAGATAAAGCCCTCTTATGTTTTGTGGGGTTTTTTTTTTCTTCCTTTTCAGCAAAGTAATCTGTACACAATTAGCTCCTTTCAATTGGGAAAAATAGAAAACACTTTCATATGAGAACTTGGAACCAGAACATATTTAAAGAAAAAAAAGTTACAGCATTAACTATATATCCTAATTAATAGCCCTTCTTAATTACTAATAGAGCAGTCTGTATTATAACTGAAATCAATTTGTCTTCATTTTTAAAATATTTTCTGCACAGTTGTGGCTTGATAATTAAAACACTGGGTCCAGGAACCATCTCCTTCTAAGTCAGAGTCATTATTGTCTGGTGAAGTCATTAACTTGGATTAATTAGGTAAGAGTGGTATAATAATCTGTGGATGACTTCCAGCTCTTAGGAGAGCACTGAGAAACTATTTCTGTTATGTTTAGAGTAACATATAAATTCAAGCACCATTAAATCAGGTGCTGTATCTCCTTTGGTTCACTTCTAGGGCAGTACCTATAACACAATATATGGTGAGTAAATATTTTTGAAGGAACAATGGAAAATTAAATGAGTCAGTATTAAAGTATAAGACGACCTAGAAAAAGTTAAGAATAAAGGTAAGTTAAAATTTGGATGTTTCACATTACTTCAATTTGCTGAGACAAATGGTAATTTTAGCATTGTTCCTTAACCCAAGCATGGTGGCCAGTTTGGAGTATTTAATTTGCAATATATTTGGATCTGCTGCATATATAGAACTTCTAAATGTGTTAGGTCATTGATCTTCTTTCCATATCTACTGATGACTGTTCAGATACTTATTAAGTAAAAGATTAGGTTTTATGAGGCTGCAGAAATAATAAAGCAAATAAATGTAATAAGATCAAATTTTTTTTCTGATGCTCTCGTGTTAGATGTTATAAGGAATAGTTTGCTTTGCTGAAGAGAGCAGTGCCATACGAGGGAAAGTAAGTTCTCTGAAGTCCATTGAAACTAAATGCTTGCGGACTTTAAACAGCACTAACTACTAAAGCAGACCAATCATGCTCTCAAAAACAGGCTTTTCAATTCAGACATCATCTATCCCTTCCTCTGAAGCAAGTCTTGTGAAGAGAAAACTCACAGAAGAGAGAGGAAATAAATCCTACCAGAGTCTTTTGGAGAACTTGACATAGAAATAGCCTGCAAAGCACTTGGCTTCATACCAGCTCAAATGGAAGCAGCAGTGATGTGGCCTTTTCCACACTCAGTAAGGTGTTTTTGTTGATTTTTCTTAATTACATTCTGACTGAAAAACATGCCCTTTTAGCACTGGACTGTCTACAGAAAGAATAAGAATAGTTATTTAACACTATACCCCAACCTGATTAATTTGTAGTCCGACTTAATGTCAAGTTCCATCAACATAGCACGTCAGGTTTTTACCTAAATGTGTGTGTGTGTGTGTGTGTGATTAAATATTTCTTCCAGTGGCTAGAATAATGCTTGGCACATAGAAATGGCTAAATATACATTTCAGTGACTAAAATGATATTTCTTCCCAAACAGAATTGTTATTTTGCATTTTCAATGGGTTTAATATTTTAAAAACATATTTTGATATATTTTTCATTTCAGTATGTCTTTTTTTTCTTTTCTCTAGAAACCCTCTGCTATCTATAGTAAGCCAGATATATCATTGTTCCAGTGATAGAGAGGATTAGAATAGACTAGAATAAAGAGTCTCAGCAATTCTGTGTCAAGATGCTAGTCTTACAAACACAATTTAAAAATGGGCAAAAGGAAAAAATAAATACATACACACATGCATACACACATACATATGGGCAAAGGATTTGAACAGACACATCTCCAAAGAAGACATACAAATGGGCAACAAGTACATGAAAGAATGTTCAATATCACTAATCATTTGGGAAATACAAGTCAAAACCACAATGACATACCACTTCACACCCAATAGAACTACTATCAAAAAAATAAAAAAACAGAATAAAACAAAAAGAAATTAATAAACAATGGGAAAGATGTAGAGAAACTGGAACTCCACTGTGAAAAACAATATGGTAGTTCCTCATAAAATTAAAAACACAGTAACTCTATGATCCAGCAGTTCCACCTCTAGGTATATTGCAGATTGGCCTCCCCAGTGTGGATAGACTTCATCCAATCCATTGAAGTTCTCACTAGAACAAAAGGCTGAGTAGGAGAGAATTTGTTATGACTGACTCTGAGCTGCACCAATGTTCTCCTGCCTTCAAAACTGGGGTCAGACAGGAAATATATTAAGGCTCTCTTGGGTCTCCAGCTTGGTGACTACAGGTCTTGGTACTTCTCAACCTCCATAATCAAATGAACCAATTCCTTATAATAAATCTCTCTATCCTCCCTAGTCCTGCCTACCTCCTCTCTATCTCTTTCTGTGTTTTATCTCTTTTTTTCTGTAAGTCTCTTGGGATTGTATGTAGAAGCTGTTCTCATTAAACACCAAACATATGCTGGTCTATCTACAAATTTAGTTTCATATTCTACTTAACAATTTAAATAAACTGAAATATGTCACATATATATCTCCCTATCCTATTGGTTCTGTTTCTCTGGAGAACCAAGACTAATGTAATGGGTATCTACACGTGTCAAAATTTATCTATATACACTTTAAATATGTGCAGTTTTAAGGAACTAAAAGTATAGATTTTTTTTTTATTTATCAAGATGGGAAAGACTATCAATGTAATGAGTCATGAAGAAGGCTCAGTCTGGAATAAAAAGAAAAAAAAAACTCTATTTCCTTTGTACTCTACACAGTCTACTCAAAGTGGTTCACTTATTACCAGATATATGTGGGTTTTCCACATCAAACAATTTTCCAACTCTCAGGACATCAACTCTATATCCTACAATTTATTTCTGATACTAACTACCTAGAATTAGCATAGACCCTACAAGTTGAGGGCTCATACCCACAGGACTGCCACCCATTTCAAATGCCAATCACAAGTGGTAGATCTCCAGGTTACCTACACTTCTGTCTGATTTAGCCACAAGTTAAGGGTGCTATGCTCCCCTCCTTAAGTGTGATAATTTGCTATACTAGATCACAAAAATCTGGGGAACATTTATGTTTACCATTTTATTATATAATGAAGGATATGATAAAGGAAATGGATAAAGAGCTACATAAAGAGATAAAAGAGGAGGTCCAGAAGAGTCTCAAGCACAGGAGCTTCTGTCCCTATGGAATTGAGGTACACTACCCTCCTGGCATATGAATGTGTTCACTAATCTATAAATTGTTCTCCAAATGCCATGCTTCAAGAATTTTATGAAGGCTTCATCATGTAGGTATGATTGACTATTAACTCAACTTCCTCTCTCAGCTCCTCAGAGGATAGGGGATGGAGCTGTAAGTTCTAAATTTCTAATCATGGCTTGGTCCTTCTGGTTACCAGCCCCATGCAGGAGTCCACCAAGAATTACCTCACTAGAGTAAAAAATATTCCTATTACCCTAGAAATTCCAAGAGATTCAGGAACTCTGCATCAGGAACCAGTGTCAAAGACCAAGTATTAGAACAAAATATGCTCCTAGCAGTAATGCCTAGGAAATTACAAAGGTTTTAGTTCTGGCCAGGAACCAGGACACAAATAAAAATATGTATTTCTTATTACATCACAGTGTAGAATAAACATGCTACGGTACACATATTTACCAACCAACCAAGTGAATTGTTTTGTTGGGGACTGTATATTCAAGTCTAGAGTTCAGAATTGAGACCAGAACATGAGATAAATTTGGAAAGCATCATACTGAATAACATTCCCAAGGAAATAACTGTACTTAAAGAACAGAAGTCTGGGAACTGGGTATTCTTTTATTTAGAGTTTGAGGAAAGTAAAAGGCAAAAGACATTCAAAAGTATGGTCAATGAGGGCAAGAAAAACCAGGAGAATGTGCTCTATGCCACTCAAAAGAAATGCTTCAGATACAGAAGAGTAATTTAAATTGATGAGGCAAAGACTTGACTGTTAAATTTAGCAAAGAAGGGGCAGCCTGGGTGGCTCAGTGGTTTAGTGCTGCCTTCAGCCCAGGGTGTGATCCTGGGACCCAGGATAGAGTCCCACGTCAGGCTCCATGCATGGAGCCTGCTTCTCCCTCTGCCTGTGTCTCTGCCTCTCTCTCTCTCTCTCTCTTTCTCTCATGAATAAATAAATAAATAAATAGATAGATAAATAAATAAATAAAATGTCAAAAAATAAAATAAAATGAATTTAACAAAGAAGAAACCACCATTAAGAGCAATTTCTTAGGGTGAGGTAGGGCAAATATTGTGACTGGTGTGGGTTAAAGAGAGTAAGTTGGGGAGAAAGTGAAGACAGACAGCACTGATGACTTTTTCTTTGGAGATTTAATAGAAAATAGAATAAAGAAATGAGGAGTTAGCCAGAGACTGATATGAAGCCAAAAAAATATATTCTTTGTAATATGGGAGCAACATATTTGGTGCTGATGGAAATGATCCAGTAAAGAAGAAACATAATAATGAAGGAGAGGTGAAGAGAATGTCAAGTGATGTACTTAAAGTAGGTGAATGCAGATGGTACCTAGTGAACAAAAAGAGGGATTAATCTTATAGAGGAACACAATGACTCCACACATAGTAATAGTAAGGAGAGCAGAGTAAATGAGCAAGATGTAAAGTACATGACCAATATGGTGGCGAGAGTTTGTGAAATTTCTCTTCTGAATACCCCTATTTTCTTTCAGAAAAATAAGAAAACCATGTCTTCAGCTGAGAGTGATACATAGGAGGTGCTGAAATTTAAGCAGAGAAAAGAATATGACATGGTCATTAACTGACATGAACACATCAGAGAATGCATCGTGACTTCAGGGCAGTACAATGGGCCTACATGAGATTAGGGCCATGAACTGAAGCCTTGACAGCAGGGCTGTGTATTTTTCCCTAGCAAAATCTGGCTATGCTGATGTAGACATAGTGTAGTCAGAGAACTATACTTAAAAAGGTCTGATGTTTTGCCAGGTAAGTACTATGCACCATGCAAGAGCAAAACACTTGAGAATGTATCCAAAGGAGGGACTGAAATGAAAGATCATGAAATTAAAGTGCACAAGAAAGTAATTGAAGATCCAGGAGTGAATGAGGGATGATGGGGATGAAACTGAAATAAGTCAACAGATTATATATTCTAATGAAGTGGAAGACCTATAGAGAGAGTGAGCCAAAAAATAGTAGTCAGAGAGATTCATATTTGAAGCTGAGATTCTAGAGCAGTTGGGGTTATCAGTATGTTAATTGTCTTGGGAGTGGTTAGTCAATGAGATGGTGTAGAGGAAAAGATCCATTTTTCAAGAACAGGTAAATAAACTGAAGGAGCAAGGTGTGAAAATAATATACATGGACACTGAAATTAGAATAAATAAGGCAGAAGTAGTATTAGAGACTGTGACCATGAAACCAATCAAAATCTTTAACAATGATCAGAAATGTCATGTGAATCAATAGATGACTATAACAAGGCATGGTAGAGAGAATTATAATCTAGTAATATCAGGTTTTACATTGTGTCTTTTTAGAGGGGAGAGAGGAAGAATAGTCTAGAAGTGACCATAAGGATCTAGGTTCCTTTGCTTGTATTGGTCCATTAAAATGAATGGAGATGAAAAGGAAAAACCCTCCACTGGAGATAGAGTCCATTTCACGTAGAGAAGACAAACAAAATGACATTCAGATGAGAGACTGAGTATACAATGGATTTTGATGAGAAGAATCTGAGTTCCAGACACACAGCAGAAATGTTTCAGGATTTGATGAGGGGTGAGAAATGCTATCAGAAAGAGCACATAATGAGCCATATGCGGACCACAGTCTGGGGTGTAAAAATTGTTGTCAGTGACATGTGCTTATGGAGATTGGTATAAACAAGGATATTAACTTGGTTTCAGGAGATAGTGGTAAGTCAAGGAGTATCAGTGGGAAAGAAAAGCTATGAGGAATTCACCAGGAGCAGGTGGAGTTCTGGGGCCCCTTCTGTAGCCAGTGAAGGGGGCTCTGCAAGGAGGGGGAGATACAGACTTCAAAGAGTGTGAAGAAAAAAAAGAAAAGAAAAGAAAAGGAAGAAAAGAAAAGAAAGAAAAGAAAAGAAAAAAAGAAAAGAAAAGAAAGAAAAGAAAAGAAAAGAAAAGAAAAAAGAAAAAAAGAAAAGAAAGACACAGAAGGAGGAAGGGAGGAAGGGAGAAAAGAAAATATTAAAGAAAACTCATAGGGAGCTCAAACTTTGAATGGACTGAATACTTATCTGAAAGTACCTTATAAAGCAGGAAAAATGAAATTACCTTCATAATTTTTAAATTTACACTTTATTTGGTCAACCATGGAAATGAGGGCACATGAAAAGTTTATTTCAGCTATAATATAATATAGATTGCGCCTTCTCTTAATGAACACATGAAAAGTAATAAATGCATTCTGATCACATTACATGTGGGGACTCATGCAAGATTCCTAAAATTCTGTTTGCAGCAAATATCTGCATATCACGTGGTTCTGTATCTTGGAAAGAACAAAAACAGAGCACCTGTTAGAAGATGATGAACTGGTAGTTGGATACATAAATTTTAAAGAAGGTATGAGTTGAAGATGAAAATTTGGGTGTTCCTGGTATATATGGAGTAAGAGATAAAAAGATAGAGATATAGCTACAGATACAGATATAGTTACAGATATAGATGTCGTCTAAAGGAAAATAGTGCAAGGACTGAGTATATATAGAAAAGAAAGAAGACCAAGTTCTCAGCCCAAGGCATAGTCTGGGAGTGCAGTCACTTTTTGTGGTGAAAGACTTACCTGTGAAAGACTTACCTGGGGCAGCCCGGGTGGCCCAGCGGTTTAGCGCTGCCTTCAGCCCAGGGTGTGATCCTGGAGACCCGGGATCAAGTCCCACATCGGGCTCCCTGCCTGGGGCCTGCTTCTCCCTCTGCCTGTGTCTCTGCCTCTCTCTCTCTCTCTGTGTCTCTTATGAATAAAAAAATAATAATAAAAAATTTTAAAAATCTTAAAAAAGAGGAAAGACTTACCTGGTGATCATGCTATTTCCTGGCTCTAAAATGAGGTACAGAGGGAGACAGAGAGTGAGAGAAAAAGAGTCAGAGAGAGGGGGAGAATCTAAGTGCGTTCAAATATTACACAGACCTTAAACATAAGGTTCTATAGACAAAAAAATCGGCATGAGAAAATTTTCCTGGAGGAGGGGCAAGATGGGGGAAGAGTAGGATCCCCAAGTCACCTGTCCCCACCAAAGTACCTAGATAACCTTCAAATCATCCTGAAAATCTACGAATTCGGCCTGAGATTTCAAGAGAGACCAGCTGGAACGCTACAGTGAGAAGAGTTCGCGCTTCTATCAAGGTAGGAAGACGGGGAAAAAGAAATAAAGACACAAAAGGTCTCCAAGGGGGGGGGGGGGCCGCGAGGAGCCGGGCTGAGGCCGCGGCGAGTGTCCCCAGGACAGGAGAGCCCCGTCCCGGAGGAGCAGGAGCTGCACCATCTTCCCGGGGGGAAAAGGGGCTCGCAGGGAGTTAGAGCAGGACCCAGGAGGGCGGGGATGCCCTCGGGCTCCCAGGGGCATTAACAGGCACCTGCGCCCCGGGGAGATGCGCCGAGCTCCCTAAGGGCTGCAGCGCGCACCGCGGGACCCGGAGCAGCTCGGAGGGGCTCGGGCGGCGGCTCCGCGGAGGGGGCTGCGGGGCGGGAGCGCGAATCCAACAGCGCAGGCCCCGGAGCACAGGGCGCCGGGACACAGCCCAGGATCCGGCCTCCCCGGGGACAGGCAGAGGCCGGGAGGGCCCAGGACAGAAAGGACGCTCCTGCCCCGAGCTGAGCAGATCAGCGGCCCCGTCCCGGAGCCTCCAGGCCCTGCAGACGGAGAGCCCCGGAGTTACTGCGGGGGCTGACTCCAGGGCTCCAGAGCTGCCCCCACCACTGTGGCTTCCTCCTGGAGCCTCACGGGGTGAACAACCCCCACTGAGCCCTGCACCAGGCAGGGGGCAGAGCAGCTCCCCCAAGTGCTAACACCTGAAAATCAGCACAGCAGGCCCCTCTCCCAGAAGACCATCTAGACCAGCTAGATGGACCAGTTCCAGGGGAAGTCAAGGGACTTAAAGTATACAGAATCAGAAGATACTCCCCCGTGGGTTTTTTTTGTGTGTGTGTGTCGGTTTTGTTTTGTGGTTTTTTTTTTTGTTTGTTTGTTTTTTTGTGTGTTTGTTTGTTTTGCTTTTTGATTTGTTTCCTTCCCCCACCCTTTTTTCCTTTCTTTCTTTTTCTTTCTCTTCTTTTTTTTTTCCTTTTTTCTTTTTTCTTTTTCTCTTTTCTTTCCTTCTTTCTCTCCTCTCTTTTTCTCCTTTTCCCAATACAACTTGCTTTTGGCCACTCTGCACTGAGCAAAATGACTAGAAGGAAAACCTCACCTCAAAAGAAAGAATCAGAAACAGTCCTCTCTCCCACAGAGTTACAAAATCGGGATTACAATTCAATATCAGAAAGCCAATTCAGAAGCATACAGCTACTGGTGGCTCTAGAAAAAAGCATAAAGGACTCAGGAGACTTCATGACTGCAGAATTTAGAGCTAATCAGGCAGAAATTAAAATCAGTTGAATGAGATGCAATCCAAACTAGAAGTCCTAACAACGAGGGTTAACGAAGTAGAATGAGTGAGTGACATAGAAGACAAGTTGATGGCAAAGACGGAAACTGAGGAAAAAAGAGACAAACAATTAAAAGACCATGAGGATAGATTAAGGGAAATAAATGACAGCCTGAGGAAGAAAAACCTATGTTTAATTGGGGTTCCTGAGGGTGCCGAAAGGGACAGAGGGCTAGAATATGTATTAGAACAAATCATACCTGAAAACTTTCCTAATCTGGGAAGGGAAACAGGCATTCAGATCCAGGAAATAGAGAGATTCCCCCCCCTAAAATCAATAAAAACCGTTCAACACCTCGACATTTAATAGTGAAGCTTGCAAATTCCAAAGATAAGGAGAAGATCCTTAAAGCAACAAGAGACAAGAAATCCCTGACTTTTATGGGGAGGAGTATTAGGGTAACAGCAGACCTCTCCACAGAGACCTGGCAGGCCAGAAAGGGCTGGCAGGATATATTCAGGGTCCTAAATGAGAAGAACATGCAACCAAGAATACTTTATGCAGCAAGGCTCTCCTTCAAAATGGAAGGAGAGATAAAGAGCTTCCAAGACAGGCAGGAACTGAAAGACTATGTGACCTCCAAACCAGCTCTGCAAGAAATTTTAAGGGGGGCTCTTAAAATTCCCCTTTAAGAAGAAGTTCAGTGGAACAATCCACAAAAACAAGGACTGAATAGATATCATGATGACATTAAATTTCACACCTTTCAATAGTAACTCTGAACATGAAGGGCTTAATGACCCCATTAAAAGGCACAGGGTTTCAGACTGGATAAAAAAGCAGGACCCATCTATTTGCTGTCTACAAGAGACTCATTTTAGACAGAAGGACACCTACAGCCTGAAAATAAAAGGTTGGAGAACCATTTACCATTAGAATGGCCCTCAAAAGAAAGCAGGGGTTGCCATCCTTATATCAGATAAACTAAAATTTACCCCGAAGACTGTAGTGACAGATGAAGAGGGACACTATATCATACTTAAAGGATCTATTCAACAAGAGGACTTAACAATCTTCATTATATATGCCCCGAATGTGGGAGCTGCCAAATATATAAATCAATTAATAACCAAAGTGAAGAAATACTTAGATAATAATACACTTATACTTCGTGACTTCAATCTAGCTCTTTCTACCCTCGATAGGTCTTCTAAGCACAACATCTCCAAAGAAATGAGAGCTTTAAATGATACACTGGACCAGATGGATTTCACAGATATCTGCAGAACTTTATATCCAAACTCAACCGAATACACATTCTTCTCAAGTGCACATGGAACTTTCTCCAGAATAGACCACATACTGGGTCACAAATCGGGTCTGAACCGATACCAAAAGATTGGGATCATCCCCTGCATATTCTCAGACCATAATGCCTTGAAATTAGAACTAAATCACAACAAGAAGTTTGGAAGGACCTCAAACACGTGGAGGTTAAGGACCATCAAACACGTGGAGGTTAAGGACCATCCTGCTAAAAGGGTCAACCAGGAAATTAAGGAAGAATTAAAAAGATTCATGGAAACTAATGAGAATGAAGATACAACCATTCAAAATCTTTGGGATGCAGCAAAAGCAGTACTAAGGGGGAAATACATCGCAATACAAGCATCCATTCAAAAACTGGAAAGAACTCAAATACAAAAGCTAACCTTACACATAAAGGAGCTAGAGAAAAAACAGCAGACAGATCCTACACCCAGCAGAAGAAGAGAGTTAATTAAGATTTGAGCAGAACTCAATGAAATCGAGACCAGAAGTTTTCTATGTCCAAAACTGGACATCCACATGCAGAAGAATGAAACTAGACCACTCTCTTTCACCATACACAAAGATAAACTCAAAATGGATGAAAGATCTAAATGTGAGACAAGATTCCATCAAAATCCTAGAGGAGAACACAGGCAACACCCTTTTTGAACTCGGCCACAGTAACTTCTTGCAAGATACATCCAGGAAGGCAAAAGAAACAAAAGCAAAAATGATCTGTGGAACAGATCAACAAAACCAGGAGTTGGTTCTTTGAAAGAATTAATAAGATAGATAAACCATTAGCCAACCTTATTAAAAAGAAGAGAGAGAAGACTCAAATTAATAAAATCATGAATGAGAAAGGAGAGATCACTACCAACACCAAGGAAATACAAACGATTTTAAAAACATATTATGAACAGCTATACGCCAATAAATTAGGCAATCTAGAAGAAATGGACACATTGCTGGAAAGCCACAAACTACCAAAACTGGAACAGGAAGAAATAGAAAACCTGAACAGGCCAATAACCAGGGAGAAAATTGAAACAGTCATCAAAAACCTCCCAAGACACAAAAGTCCGGGGCCAGATGGCTTCCCAGGGGAATTCTATCAAACGTTTAAAGAAGAAACAATACCTATTCTACTAAAGCTGTTCTGAAAGATAGAAAGAGATGGAATACTTCCAAATTCGTTTTATGAGGCCAGCATCACCTTAATTCCAAAACCAGACAAAAACCCCACCAAAAAGGAGAATTACAGACCAATATCCCTGATGAACATGGATGCAAAAATTCTCAACAAGATACTAGCCAATAGGTTCCAACAGTACATAAAGAAAATTATTCACCATGACCAAGTAGGATTTATCCCCCGGACACAAGGCTGGTTCAACACCCGTAAAACAATCAATGTGATTCATCATATCAGCAAGAGAAAAACCAAGAACCATATGATCCTCTCATTAGATGCAGAGAAAGCATTTGACAAAATACAGCATCCATTTCTGATCAAAACTCTTCAGAGTGTAGGGATAGAGGGAACATTCCTCAACATCTTAAAAGCAATCTATGAAAAGCCCACAGCAAATATCATTCTCAATGGGGAAGCACTGGGAGCCTTTCCCCTAAGATCAGGAACAAGACAGGGATGTCCACTCTCACCACTGCTATTCAACATAGTACTGGAAGTCCTAGCCTCAGCAATCAGACAACAAAAAGACATTAAAGGCATTCAAATTGGCAACGAAGAAGTCAAACTCTCCCTCTTCGCCTATGACATGATACTCTACATAGAAAACCCAAAAGTCTCCACCCCAAGATTGCTAGAACTCATACAGCAATTTGGTAGCGTGGCAGGATACAAAATCAATGCCCAGAAATCAGTGGCATTTCTATACACTAACAATGAGACTGAAGAAAGAGAAATTAAGGAGTCAATTCTATTTACAATTGCACCCAAAAGCATAAGATACCTAGGAATAAACCTAACCAAAGAGGTAAAGGATATATACCCTAAAAACTATAGAACACTTCTGAAAGAAATTGAGGAAGACACAAAGAGATGGAAAAATATTCCATGCTCATGGATTGGCAGAATTAATATTGTGAAAATGGCAATGTTACCCAGGGCAATATATACGTTTAATGCAATCCCTATCAAAATACCATGGACTTTCTTCAAAGAGTTAGAACAAATTATTTTAAGATTTGTGTGGAATCAGAAAAGACCCCGAATAGCCAGGGGAATTTTAAAAAAGAAAACCATAGCTGGGGGCATCACAATGCCAGATTTCAGGTTGTACTACAAAGCTGTGGTCATCAAGACAGTGTGGTACTGGCACAAAAACAGACACATAGATCAATAGAACAGAACAGAGAATCCAGTTGTGGATCCTCAACTTTATGGTCAACTAATATTCGATAAAGGAGGAAAGACTATGCATTGGAAGAAAGACAGTCTCTTCAATAAATGGTGCTGGGAAAATTGGACATCCACATGCAGAAGAATGAAACTAGACCACTCTCTTTCACCATACACAAAGATAAACTCAAAATGGATGAAAGATCTAAATGTGAGACAAGATTCTATCAAAATCCTAGAGGAGAACACAGGCAACACCCTTTTTGAACTCGGCCACAGTAACTTCTTGCAAGATACATCCAGGAAGGCAAAAGAAACAAAAGCAAAAATGAACTATTGGGACTTCATCAAGATAAGAAGGATACAGTCAACAAAACTAAAAGACAACCTACAGAATGGGAGAAGATATTTGCAAATGACATATCAGATAAAGGGCTAGTTTCCAAGATCTATAAAGAACTTATTAAACTCAACACCAAAGAAACAAACAATCCAATCATGAAATGGGCCAAAGACATGAAGAGAAATCTCACAGAGGAAGACACAGACATGGCCAACATGCACATGAGAAAATGCTCTGCATCACTTGCCATCAGGCAAATACAAATTAAAACCACAATGAGATACCACCTCACACCAGTGAGAATGGGGAAAATTAACAAGGCAGGAAACCACAAATGTTGGAGAGAATGCAGAGAAATGGGAGCCCTCCTGCACTGTTGGTGGGAATGTGAACTGGTGCAGCCACTCTGGAAAACTGTGTGGAGGTTCCTCAAAGAGTTAAAAATAGACCTGCCCTATGACCCAGCAATTGCACCTTTGGGGATTTACCCCAAAGATACAGATGCAATGAAACGCCGGGACACCTGCACCCCGATGTTTCTAGCAGCAATGGCCCCAGTAGCCAAACTGTGGAAGGAGCCTCGGTGTCCATCGAAAGATGAATGGATAAAGAAGATGTGGTTTATGTATACAATGGAATATTACTCAGCCATTAGAAATGACAAATACCCACCATTTGCTTCAATGTGGATGGAACTGGAGGGTATTATGCTGAGTGAAGTAAGTCAATCGGAGGACAAACATTATATGTTCTCATTCATTTGGGGAATATAAATAATAGTGAAAGGGACTATAAGGGAAGGGAGAAGAAATGTGTGGGAAATATCAGAAAGGGAGACAGAACATAAAGACTCTTAACTCTGGGAAACAAACTAGGGGTGGTGGAAGGGGAGGAGGGTGGGGGTGGGATTGAATGGGTGACAGGCACTGGGGGTTATTCTGTATGTTGCTAAATTGAACACCAGTAAAAAATAAATTTAAAAAAAAAGAAAAGAAAATTTTCCTATTATAATGTGAAGATATAATATTAAGCAAATAAAGAAGGATAAAAAACTATATGTGAATTATGATCTGAGGTGTGTTTGTATGTGTAGATGAGCATGAGTTGGAGTATGTATAGACACATTTAAATCAAATATGCTCAACACTGAATCTTAATTTTGCTATCAGAAATCAATTCCTTTGTGAACTATTTCTTTAACAGTAGTATAAAAATTAAATTATGCTGTATACTGATATTTTAGCCACTTCTAATTTAAAATTTTGTCTATTTCAAATAAATATTTATTACAACTTAAGTATTTTTATTTTCTCAGTCATTACTTGGTAATCTTTCTTGATCATTCCTTCTACTGCCAAAGATAACCTTCTCCAATTCTACTAGAAAATTTTTTCTCTTGACATAATAACAATTTTAACAATCAAAAGAAATTTTAAATGGGTCAAATTCTTGTCCCATCTTCCAAAGTTCTAATAGTGATTAAGCAAGGTGATGTGTTAACATTTTAGAAAACTATAATGTATGCTATAAATATATTCTCCTATTTTCAGCTCACTGGAATGCACTAAACAATTGTTTTCAATTTCTGGTTACATTTTAAAGACTGTGATAATGAATCGTGCACATGTTTGAGTCCATGTGTGAAAATCTGCTTACTGAAGAAAAGTGCAACTCTCTAGGTACAATCAATCAGAAAAATGTGGAACTTCTCTCTATAAAGACCATATTAGAAATCCTCTGGAGAACGGACACAGGACAGTATGTACAGTTTGAAAATGATTACAAAATAATACTGATATACACCTCATCTCCCCTCCCCTCTCAGATTATGAATCACTTCTCTCTGCTATCTATGTCATATTATTGTAGCAAATTAAGTCACAGGAAAGAAACATGATTGAACTGCATTATCTCAGTCCCCATAGAAGTGTCTTTACTACTATGATTTTGTCAGCGTTTGCTCTAATAAAGAGCTATACAGAGATATTTCTGCATCTGCTGTAAAACTATTAAATACATTGCCCATGACTTTATTCAATGTCCTTTACTATGCAAGTACAAATGGTAGAATTTAATGCCAAAGATGTTTATTTCTGAATAATCAGTCTTCTATTTTATCAAGACATTAATAGATAGATAATCTGTCATCTTTCACTCTTTGGCTTCCAGGAAGCAGATTAAATTTCAGGCTTAATTATGGAAATGTCTCACAATTCCTTTTCCTCTCTTTTCTCTATGTTTCCTCATATCTTTTACATCATTGTTAATCTTCTAGCTTCATTTAGCTAAATAGTATTATATGCATTTTAAAGGAATTTTAAAGTAGAAGAAGTATAATAATTTTTTTAAATGAGAGGACTGAAGTCCAGAAAATTTCAAATAAGTGAAATAAAGGGAGAAAAAAAAATAGGGCTTGCATCAGGGCAATAGTATGATCAGAGGCCACTTAAAGAATGAGGCAGGGATGAGCGCTGAACCTCCATCAATGAAGAGTAATGAGAAATATAGGAGAGAAGGTGAGCAAGGGGTTACACTAGGTGGGAGTGATGGGACATTTTGATTCAGCAACCTAAGCAACTCCATAACTCCTGATAAATTGTGAATGAAAGTAGAGGGAATGCAAGAGGACATTAAGTTTAAATACAATGCCTGAAATTTTCTCAGAGAGAAAAGTGATTTTAGCAAGGTGTGGCTGTCTTGTGAAATTCTCCATGTTCCATACAATGTTTTTTTGGAGGATGACAGAGCCTACCTAATACAGAAGGGGACCTGTCCCAGACACCCCATCTTGCCCATATCCTTAGAACGCAGACCACTGAAATACAAGTTATTTCTTAGTTAAATTATACCATGTTATCAGACTGACAGAAAATATCTTTATAAAAGTCCATTTAGAGAACTTAGAAATGTATAAAAGGGAAGCAAATGAATTATTAAAGATCTGTCTGTTCTTTCTTAAATCCTAGAGTTATTTCTATGATTAGACACACTATGATACTATAGTTTCTTTTGGGTTGACCTAATAGTTCTCTGAATTTGGCAGGTCCCTCTGACCCATCCTCAAGGAGTTTTGTCTGTCTGTGATACTTGTAGCCTGAATAGTTCCAATACACCGTATTTTCCCATAGAAGTGGTGCCACCATTAGAAGCTGACACATAGGCAGTGTTTTCATCTCCTGAACTCCTGGTAATGACCTCTAAAATGCTGTGAAGGCTTCAAGCAATGCTCCAGTAATTAATATAGTGACAATAAACTCTCACCATGTTTCCATGCTTATTCTGGACAGAACTTATAGTTCCATATAATCTCGGTGTCCTTTCTTCTCACTCCAGGGCACCAAGAGTCCTCAGAGCATTACACTACACATTTGAGAGTTTTCTTCTGCATGATAGATGAAACTTCATAGATTAATCTGCTGCTAAAATTATTTATATAGTATGTTTTGCCTTAAAAAGGAAGTTTCTTTTCTCTCTCAGACCAATGGAAAAGAGGAAACCAAGGGAGTTATGCACAGAATATATTTAGAAATTGCCTGTCTCTTAAAAAAAAAAAAGAGGAAAATAAAAAAAGAAATTACCTATCTCTTATTATTATATTTTTTAATGACAAGTTTTCGAGATGGCAAAGGCATTATCTTTTTTAGTGTGTTGTTTGGATAGATTCTATTGTTTGTAAATAAAAGCCAAAAAGGGAGTAGCAGTGCTAGAACACAAATATTTGTTTGAAAACCACAAAACAAACACGCTAAATAGATTTCATAACCTTATGTACGTGCATATCTTGTTTTGTTTTAAAGTTTGGTAGAACTATTGTTGCAATTACAGAATGCAGAAATAACTCAATGAAACTGCATAGGAAACCCTTATTCAACACTTTGCTTTGCTCTCCCCTTTCTTTGAGTAAATCTGACGTTATAAGCATAACTGGTTCTCTGTGGACCTCTTAAATAATTTAAAGATGCTGAGCCTTATATTCTACAGCCCAAAGATGCTGACATTATTTTAAATTAGGTTTTTACACTTAAAACGTATTGAAGTGCATTTGGGGGAGATGAAGTTTTGCTACCTGTGCTTTTTTCCTGTGAGAACAGTGTGCAGCAAACAGAGTCAGAATAAAATAGGATCTCTGTGGTTTGTGTTTAATTCTTTATTTCCAGTCAAATGACATGGGCTGGGGTAACATACACATGACAACCTGGTAATTTCAAAATAATAGTTTGGTTTTAATTCCTTACCTCCACTCAAGTGATATGAGCTACGGTAGCACACACATGACAATTTGAGAATAAATTCTGAATGCAAAAAAGAGTTGCTCATATCAGGTGAAAACAGCAACACCTAAACATTTTCTAAGAGTCCTCTTATCATGTGCCTCACTGTTCAATGGATTTGAATTTTGCCATAATTCAAAAGATGTTTGTAATACACAAAGTCATATAGAAGGGACCCCTGAAATGTTGATATGTGGTCATTACTCTACCCTGCGGCACTAATTTCAATGGAGTTCAGCTATGTCTGAATAATCCCAAACCTAAGAAGTGCACTCTTCTTTGTCAGCACCTTTATCTCTCTTTACAGAGAGGCAGAAAGTCAGTCCTATCCTGTTCCTGCATACAACTGCCAAATGTGATTTTCAAGTCCCTAGGCTGGATATATCTGGGTCAGAGGCAAAGCTCAAAGTTGAACCAGGGCTTCATACACTGCATGGCCTCAATCAGAATTTTCCTTATGTGATCAGGCATATTCCCGGTTGCCATGCAATGCAAGTTGGCAAGGGAAAAGAGGAGTTTAAAAAAAAAATCAAGAAATGGCACCTCGCCAAGTTTTCATGGAGTGAAAAATTGGAGCCCCTGAGAGAAACAAATGTTTGGAACTGCTAACCCTTCTGCCCTATCACATTCCAACACAGTCAGATGGTCACACCCATCTCTGCCAGAATATGCCGTGTTATTGAGCATGGAGACAGGTTTCTAGCCTCACAGGATACGGTATAATGTGCTAGGGATTCATATGAGTTCAAATGAAAGTTTCTTTTTTGCTGGTGCCCGATGCTCAAGTTTTAATGCCTCCCTTTTCTCCTTTTCCTTGCTCTGCCCCTCTTCCAGATTTATTTTCCACTGGTATCTTTGATTCTGTACTCAGATGATTCTAGTTAATAACATTTTACTTGCATGAGTCAGACTCATGGTCACTAATCATAGTTTTAATATCCAATGAGCAAAACTGAGTGTAGAAAAGAGAGGCATCCCTCACAACAAAAAGAAAAAGAAGTAAGCCAGAAAAAGATCTCAAACATGGTCAGATTGGGTGTTTTGACCTTGGTAGGTATAGCAACAGAAAACCCTGGCTGGCGATCATCTTGGAAAAAAAATCCCAAGTCAGCCAGAAATAATGAAAAAACATTGGACTTAGATTTTCCATTTGCTGGAGATACAACTTTGGGAAAAACCACTGAGTATCTCAGATTTATCTTTACTCATCTGCCAATGTGTACAATAATGACTGACAGTTCACATTACAAGGTTATTAGAAGCAACTAAGATGGCATATAAGCAAGCGTGTTTCAGAAATGCAGAACACTGTATGTGGTTAAAGAACTATCATCTATCATTTTTCCCAAGAGCCCTAGAAAAGTATAAAGTTGTCATTCCGTCCAAGGGCAGTTGGCCACAAATAGTTAAGTTAGTTCCTAATTTAAAGCCTTCAACAACTGTAGCTTTCTGTTGCTTTGTTTTGTTTGGAATCTGTTTGAACAGCTCTATCAATACATAATTCATATACCATACAATACACCCACTTAAATATATTATTTCATTTTTTCACATGTCCACAGGTTTGTTCAACTATCACAATCCAATTTTAGAACATTTTGCCCACCACAAAACAAAAAATACCCATTTGCAATCACTTCCTATATTTCCTGCTGACAAATCCTCACTCCTGAACCCTAGGCAACCACTAATGAATTTTCTGTCTCTATGGATTTGCCTATTCTGGCCATTTAAGATAGATGGAATGAATCATATAATATGTGGTATTTTAGGACTGGCTTCTTTCACTTAACATAATGCCTTCAAGGTTCCAAGTTGTAGCATGTATCAGTACTTTTATTCCTTTTTATGGCCGAAAAATGTTCCATTGTATGGATATACCACTTTGCTTTATCCATTCATCAGCTGATGGACATTTGGGCTGTTACAACTTTTTGATTGCCATAAATAATGTTACTATGAATATTCATGTACAAGTTTTTGTGTGGACATACTTTCCTTTCTCTTGAGTACCTACCAAAGAGCAGAACTGCTTGGTCAGATGGTAATTCTATGAAGCTTTTGAGGAACTTCCAGACTATTTTTCTTTTTTTTCCCCCAGACTATTCTTCAATTGACTACATCTTTTTACATTTCCACCAGTCATAAATGAGGGTTCTTCCCCCACCCTCCATAGTATTTGTCATTTTCTGTCTTTTTTATTATAGCCATTGCAGTGTGCGTAAAACAGCACATCATCATAATTTTGCTATGCATTTCCTAATAATGTTGAGCATCTTTTCGTGTGCTTATTGGCAATTTGTGTATCTTCTTTAGAGAAACATCAGTTCAGCTCCTGTGGCTTTTGCTAATCAAGTTGTCTTTTTTTTTCCCCCTACTTAGCTGTAAGATTTCTTTATATTTTTTCAACAAATTTCCTTACCAAATATATTATTGGCAAATATGTTCCATTGTGTGGATTGCTCTTTTACTTCTTTACAGTATCATTTGCAGCACAAAAGTTGCTGCAAACTATTTTTGTAATCCAAGTTATTCTGAAGTAATCCAAAATATTTTTTCTTTTGTTGTCTCTGGTCTAAATTATTTTTCAATGAAGTTCAGTTTTTTTTTTTCTCTTTTGTTACTTTTGTTGAATCTAAGAAATTATTAACTAACTCAAGGTCAAAATTTACTCTTAGGTTTTTTCTAAGTTTCATAATTCTAGCCTTTAGGGTTATGATACATTTTGAGTTAATTTCTGGAATTCTTTGAGATAGGTGTCCAATTTCATTATTTTGCATGTAGTTAAGTAGTTCTTCCTGCTCTATCAAAAAGATATATTTTCTTCAAGGAATTGTCATGGCACCCTTGTCAAAAATCAATTATCTAAAGAAGGATTATAAATTTATGGGTTAATGTGCAGAATCTCCATTCTATTGATCTATTTTTACGCCAGTATTATAGTGTCTCAATGACTGCAGATTTTTAGTGAGCTTTCAAATTAGTAAATGTGAGTCCTCCAACTTCATTCCTCTTTTTCAAAATAATTTCATTTATTCTGAGTCTGTTAAATTTCCATATGAATTTTAGGATCAATTTCTTAATTTCTGAAAGGAAAATGGCTAGAATTTTATCAACACTAGCATTGAATCTGCATATCAATTTGGAGATATTGCCATATTAACAATATTAAATCTTCTAATTCATGAATATGGAATGTCTACCCATTTATTTACATTTTTTCGAATTTCCTTTTTTATTTCAATGTTATGTAGTTTTTAGTGTACAAGTCTTGCATGTTTTCATTAAATTCATACCTAAATATTGTATTATTTCAATGCTATTGTTCATGTAATTGTTTGAGTAACTTCATTTTTGGAATGTTCATTGATGGTGTATAGAAATGCAACTGATTTTTGTATATTCATCTTATATCCTAAAACTCATCTGAATTCACTTATTATTTCTAATAGTTTGCTTAATGTCTTCCTTAGGATTTTCTATATACAAGATCATGTCATCTGTAAATTGAAGAAGATTTAGTTTTTTCTAATTTTAGATGCTTTTTACTTCTATTTCTTACCTAATTACCCTGGCTAGAGCCAGTAAAATTGGTATTTAATAGAAGTGAGAGGCTACAATTTTCTACTTTAAGAGAAAATAGTCTTAGAAAAAGGACAGTAATGACAAGCATAAAGTAATAAGCATATTTACTTATTTCCACAATTGTTTTTGTTATAATTATCTTAGTGGATTTGGGATTTTTGTTGTTTATTGTTGATTTGTATTACATTTAAATGTGCAATCCACCTGGAATTTGTGTTCTTCTTTGTTGTTTCTCTATGTTTATATCTGACTTTATTTCCATACAGATATTAGAAGACTTAAGCTAACTGTAGAAGAGAAGATAGCAATGCCACAGGCCCTGTCAGACTTTTAGAGTTTGTTCAGATTGTCACAACTATTCCAGGGCCACTCTTGTTTCACACCTGGCTTAATTAAATGGTCAGTTAAAATCTGATGCCTAGAAAATTAGTGTATTTTTCAACACAGAAACTGTATCAAGTAAGCTAGATCACTTTAATTTCACAAGTTTATAGAAATACTGATAAATGGAAGAAAATACTTAATCAAGCCTGCTGATCTGAGTGATCACATGTACCAATTGTTATATACAAGTCATTAATTTTGAATGAACAAAAGAATATAAATTTGTTTAGATTTTTGTTTTCCATTCATGCAACATGTTGCTGGTTTTCCACTCTGTTTTCACTAAGTTCATCTACATAGACAATTCAATTTTTAGAACTGCATGTTTCCCTCAAAGAAGTCCTCTGATTTATCTTAATTTACGGATTCCATTTATTTGCAACTAAGTAATCAAACACCATTGAAATAGGAGTCTGTGTTCATTTTATTTTTCTTTAATATACATATATCTAGGAAATAAAAATATGATTATTGTAATATGTAAAACAAACTAATATGCATTCAATAAAATTATTCTCACCCTGCCCTCTCCTTCCAATCACTGACCTCTTTCTTTCCTACCACAGGGACAAGTAATCCCTGACAGCAGCCTAATTTATAATCAAACTTACCAAATATATACACATACATAAACTTTTAAGTTTATACATTTGAGATTTTATCAACATTGGAATCACTCAATACACTTTATTCAAATTACTTTTTTTCCTTTAACAATATAACATGAGCATTACTCCAGTTCAAAACAACTAACTTTAAGGGCATCTGGGTGGCTCAGTCAGTGAGGCAGCTGCCTTCGGCTTGGGTCATGATCAGGGTCCTGGGATCCAGCCCCATGTCAGGCTCCCTGAGCCTGCTCAGCACACAGCCTGCTTCTCCCTCTCCTCCCAGCCTGTGCTCTCCCTTGCTATCTCTGTTTCTCTCTCAAATAAATGAATAAAATCTTTTTTTTTTAAATACCAAACAAAACCCAACTAAGTGTAACTCATTGTTTTCATCCTTTTTTAAAAACGTAGTTATATATTTCATGGTATGCCATTCCCCAATGAAAAGTCAAATTGCTTCCAGTTTTTAACCACTGAAAAAATCATCTTTGAACATACATCTCTCCTCTTTTCGGAATTGTTCTGTCATACAATTGTTCTCCCCTCCAATTATCAGTTGGTAGATTTTTCATAGTATTTATTTTGTGCCTATCATATGCATCTCATTTTTTTCCAGTTCATCAGTCAGCTTCTGACATTATAAAATGGTATCTTTAATCAAGACATTTTTTGCCATTATTTACATATTTAAATGTATCCTCTCCTTTACATTCTGTGATTGCCACCTACTATAAAAAGGTAGATAATAGATGAAAGACCAATGTAGACAGATGGATGAATGAATATACATTTATGGGGATGAAGCAAAGGAAGTTTCTGGAAGGACACACTGGAATTTGGAAATAGTGGTTACCTCTGAGAAATAGTGAAAGGAAGCTACTTCTTTCTGTGTGTCTCCTTTCACTGTCTGAATTCTTAGCATATTTAAGTAGGATTGTATTATGCAAAGGGCATAATCTCTGAAGTGAGTCTGCTGTATTCAAATCTCTGCTCTGACACTTACTAACTGGGGAAAATAGATCCAAATTCAGACACTCCCCTCAAATTGTTTCCTGAAAATCCATCACTCTTTTGGTACATTTTCACAGCTTTTAAAAAGCATTTTTATCAATTTCTATTTACTGTAGTTGTTTTGCAACTGTATATTTTGTCCAAACAATCGAACTTAGCATTACTTGAAAAGTCTTGCTTTGAACTTGAATGGTAATGATTCTGGTACTTTAAGAGTGAGCTGGATACACAGACGTATATTCATTTATGTCTACTTATCCATGTTCTATGAAAGGTTCTTACGATGAATAAATACTAAATTTAATTCAGTATCTTTTCAACATCTAAGAAAATAATCATAGAATTCTACTTTGATTTATTGTTCTGGTTAATTATAGTAACAGATTTCATAATATTTATCTAACTTTAAGTTACTGGCTTGGACCTCACATGGCAACCTGTTATTGTTTTTATTTAGAAGTTTGCATGAATATTTGTAAGTGGAATTGGTTTGTAGCTTTTATTGCCCAGTTTCAGTTTCAAAGTTGTATTGACTTCATAAAAAGATGTTGAAAAAAAAAGAAAAGATTTTGAATATTTCATCATTGTTTATGCTCCAGAACAACGTAAATAGTATTAGAATTTTCTATTTGTTAATGGCTTGGTTATTTCATTCTGTGGTTTAATGCTTTATTGAAGGAAGCAACCCTTTGAAAACTCTCTGTTTTCCCCCCTATGGTAAATGTCTTACTTTGCTTTATGTCTCAAGGTTAACTTTTTTAAGTTATCCTCATCATCACTAATTTCTTATATTATCAACTTCTTTCAGATTATATACATGCAGGTATAGAATCAACCAAAGTGCTACCTTACTCCATGCTTACCATTTCTTAAAACATGTTGCTATCTTTTTTTTTTTTCATATTTGGTCATCTAATGCCAAATCTATTTATAAATTTATAAGTTTTCTATTTTTAATGTTTTTATAAGAATTGGTTTTTAGATTCACATAATAGCTCTCTTCCTTTTTTCTTTCTGTATTTTAGAGCTTTAAACATTCTGAGTTGGAGATAATTTTTATTCCTTAGGTCTTAATAATATAACTATATAAAAGCTATAGGTATGACTAAGCCCTTTTTCTGCCATTCTTCCATAGGTTCTGATATATGATACTTCATCATTTATTTTTTAAAATATTTTATAACTTAATTTCTTCTGTGGCATATGAGTTGCTTAAAAGCATTTTTAAAATCTTTCTTTAGTTTCTGGGGCAGTGTTTTATTTTTCCTATGAAAAGATAGAATCATTCATCAGCCTTATGAAATTAGATAGGTTTCCATTAATTTTTTACTTGATTACTCATAATCAGAGAAAAGTAGTCTTTTATGACACATGTTTTCATTTCTCATATATCATATGTTGTTGGGTTTTGCTTATCCTTCTTCAGTACCATTATTTTAGAAATTGAGTTTATTTCCTTTATATTATTTGACAGAACAGAAATATTTGCTATTAGTTTCTGTCATCTTTTTTTTTTTTTTTTTTTAAAGCAAATGAGATGGTGGTGCAATTGACTGAAAGATTCCATCAGGCAGAATGAGAGGGTGTAAAATATCTCTAACAGCAAAAAAGAATTAAATTTATGGAGATAGTAACGTGAAGCAGGAGCAACCATAGCATAACCCCCAATCTCCAAGGTCCTCATGTCCCCAGAAGGACATAAAGTTGCTATGAATATCACCTGTGTGAAGTGAGATTTTCTCAGTTTTTTTTTTTTTTTAAGAGAGAAGTTTTCCTTTGCCATGGCTTACAAAACCTGGCTCCTTTCCTGCCTGCTCACAAGATACAAAAAAAAAAAAAATGGTACAAAACATCCTTTAGCATATCCCTCAGTATTTAGGAAGAGATAAGTAGAGCGAAGATCAGTTTCCCAGGTGTATCATCCCTCAGCCTAACCAAATGGAAGGTCTGCCTGAAGTCTATTTCTGCAGTCCTCTTTAATGATCTTAACCTTGAATTCTGCTTTGTCTGAATTCTTCCCTTCCTTCCTTGCTCCCTTTTTACTTTTGCATTTGCCTGTTACATCTCTATCAATATTTTCAACCTTTATCTGCCACTTTGCTTTAGGTGTCTTTCTTAAAAACAACAAAATATATCATGTTTTTTACACCATTCTGGTTATTTAATATAAAAATATATGCAAATTTGCTTGCTAATGTAACTAACATATGAGGTGTTATTCACTCCATCTGATTTACTATGTAACACATTTACTTATCATTTAACACATTTTTATCATTAGTTTCCCTTACTTACCTTTCATTGATCTTGTCAGCTTACTCAGCTTTCTCTTCATGTCCTCTCTCTCCCTTTTCCTCCTGTTAATTTTGCAGTACTTCTATGCATGCCAGTTTTACTAACAGCTATAATTAAGCCTATATTACTCCATTATTTTATCAAAATTAAATAAAAGCTATAGTCTTTCTCTAGTATTTTATGCTTACTTTTCCTACCTCCCACAAGCTCACTGAACTAAAGCCCTTTGGAATTGAGACTTCTCATTAATAGAGCAGTCCTAGAAAGCCAAGAGAAAAGATCTCCCCCTTTTCTAAAAATATGTAAATGCTAAAATACAAACTCACCCACTAAAAAAAGAAAAACCTAGAAAATATTGACATCAAGAAAGCTACCTGAAGAGAAATCACAGAAGCAGGTTATTTTGTTTGCCGAAGCTGAGAGATTCAGGAGAGTGTAGAAATTGAGGTTTCAAAGCCCGCCTGGGGAGGCTGGCCAGGGTACAGGTTCACTGCAGGGGATGAGCTCCACAGGACAAAGGGCAGCCCTGTTTCAGTTTCTGAAATAGGGAATTGAGAACTCTCCCTACCTGCTTGAAGAAGGAAGCTGAATGCTTCTTTCTTCTTAGGGCCATGAGTAAAAATAGATTCATCTGTTAAAAATTAGAAACCCAAGAAGATTCCTTGACTACAGTGCTTCTCAAACTGGATACAAATCACCTAGGAATCTTACTAAAAATCAGGTCTTGATTTGGTAGGGCTCAAGATTCTGCATTTCTAACAGGGTGCCCACACTTTAAGCAGCAAGTGTACATCTGAATAAAGACTACCCTTAGGAAATGGGGAATTCCAAATTACTATATAAGCTGGCCCATTATGAAACCTGCAGAAACAAATGTAAAAACACACTATATGGGGATACTTGGGTGGCGCAGCAGTTTAGCGCCTGCCTTTGGCCCAGGGCGCGATCCTGGAGACCCGGGATCAAATCCCACGTCGGGCTCCCGGTGCATGGAGCTTGCTTCTCCCTCTCCCTGTGTCTCTGCCTCTCTCTCTCTCTCTCTCTCTCTCTCTCTCTCTCTCTGTGTGTGTGTGTGTGTGTGTGACTATCATAAATAAATAAAAATTTAAAAAAATCTTTAATTCAGTATCAGCAATATCTATAGTAGAGAGGAACCGCAAGTGACATATGCACATAATAACAACGCTAATAATGGATTGTAGGTTAAAAAAAAAAAAAAAACCACTATATGGCACAAAGGACATCCACTGCAATCTCCTCTTCCATGCTGAATTCAAAGTAAAAAAATTTAAACTCACAATAGAAACCAGTCAGTAGGCCTAAAAATGAAAAATAGGTATCTCAAGCATGGCCAACTAGCAAATCACAGAATGCTTATTTGTCAGTACAGATACTTTTGTTTGTAAAGAACAGAGAAAAACAATGATTAGCCACTTAAACAATCAGCACATTGATTATTTCATAAACAAAAGTATAGGTTAGGCAGCTCAGGTTAACCATTGGTTTCCATTCTCTGTGCCACCAACCTCAGCAAGTAGGCTTTACCCTCCAAGTTTCCTCTCTAATGCTCCCCAAATAACTACCACCATTCCAAGCAATACATCTTTAATTGACAATGTCCAAAAGAGAAAAAGTAGAGAAGGAGCAGTTCTTCTAGGTCCCTCTCTTTCCATCAAAGCAAGAACTTTCCCAGAAGTTCCTGACTTTCCAGAAAGTCTCATTCCAAGTATTATGAGAAAGTGTCATACCTCCATCTCTACCACAAATACTGGCAAAGGATGACTTTGCTTGGCTCAAATCAGTCAATGGTTCACCTCTTAAGGTTAGAGAGGGGCTGGCCTTCTGGGAACACATTTTTCATTCTCTGATCACTCAACATAATTGGCATTCTGTTCACTAAAAAGAGAATGACTATTGGTTAGGAAAGCAATATTGTCTGCCCAATCTGATGTTCATTTAAATTTTTTTTATTTTCTGCATTTCTCTGATAAGTCTATTTTAGCTATTTGGGTGAATGTGGGGTTATTTCAAGGTGCCAATGAGAATAAACCTAGGATTTGGATGAGAGCCACATTCCTGTCTGATGTTCCAATATGTCTTTTATCGCCTTTTAAGTGAAATTTGCACATATACTCAACTTACAGCATAGAAATGAAAAAGAATGTCTACATTTTGTATCTGGGGAATGACAGGAAAAAAAAGAAATATATTTTGGAACATTTTTAGGACAAATGCCATGGTGTAGATGTGATATTACTTAAATTTTAGATAATCCTTTTTACATATACATGTTATATGACTTCTTTTATCCTTCTGATGAGATAAATTTTTAAAAAATGAATTTAGAGAGTATTTCAAGTTTTGACAGCAGCCTGATAGCTTTTCAAATCATAATGCTTGAGAGTTAATCAAATAAGAAATAAAATTCTGGTGACAAATCATGAGCCTACTAAAGACAATCACTTTATTAAAAGTAATAAGTCAAAGGGGCTTTCCTGTCTTCCACTCTCAGCATATAATCTATAGGAAAGAGTAATATTAAGAAACTCAAGAAAGTTGATCTGGCAGGTCATAAAGAGGTTTCAGTGCTGTTTGTTTTTTTGTTTTGTTTTGTTTTTCAGAGAAAACTAGTTTTGAGAACTGGAGGGAACTATCAAGAAAAACCAAAATGCTTTAGGCTAACCACGATCTCTAGCCCCTTAAGAATTTTTTGCTGTTTTGTTTTGTTTTGTTTTGTTTCCTTTTTGTTCTGGGCTGAGTCACATGTTTCTTCTCAAAGGTCATGAAGCCTCAGAGATAGAATAAGATTAAAATATCTCCAAATTTTGTCTATTCGCTACTTTAATAGAAATGTCAGGTATCCTCTATCCCTTCTCAATTTGATAACCTCCTCTACAGTTCAAATGATCAAGAATAACTATTTGCTCTATCCCTCATAAATAAAGGGAATTAAAGATAAAAATCCAAATTCCAGGCCTGCCCTCAGCATGTTGTCTATTTGGAGTCCCATCACAAATTTAAAGTTGGCTAAATTTTCTTGCTTTGTTGGGCTAGGTAATAATGAAGAAATAGACCTTCGGGGAAATAGAACAGGTGGCTGTTTTTCCAATGCTAGCGTATGTGTAGGCTGTAGATGGACTTCAAGCAGAGGATGTCACATGGAATGCGAAGTCAGATTTGGGGAAAGCTATAGGAGTACCTACACAAATGGCAATTCATCAAAAGCATTTGTTGAGGGCATGTAGCCATATCTCCACCTTGTCAAGGATCTGTGTTTAGCTCTGTGAAAATACTAGATAAGGAATAATGCTTTTCTTGACTTTCTGAAAGATTCAGATTTGAGTATTTTTATTTATTGCTGCAGCCAAACAAGTAATTAATTGTAAATTCATTCTGCATGTGCTCCCATAGGAGTACACACATCACTGAAACTTGAAAAGCTCCCCGATCGTGGATAAATATTGGAAAAATGAAAGAACGCTTTAGATTTATCTAATACTTAATAGTTTTGGAAAGAGTCAAAAAATAAAGCAGAGATGTTGCACGCCCACCATTTTTGAGCCTCACAAAAACCTGGTGAGAAAAAGGAAAGTAGGATTCAGAATAGCTGACTTTCCCAAGGTCAGCTAACTAAGAAATTTTCTAGACAGGGACTAGCCCTTCAGGCTGCTCTTCAGTTTAAAGATCTTCTGGCCTCAGGTTCAATGCACTTTCTAATTTACATAGCACTATGAGGTTAGTATTTCAAACATAACACATTTTGGAAAAGTGTACTCATTTAAAAGAACAGGGCCCTTCCTTTCCAACTAGGGCCCAGCAGAACGGCTCCTGCAAAGAAGGGTGGCGAGAAAAAGGAGGGCCGTTCTGCCATCAACAGGTAGTGACCAGAGAATACACCATCAACATTCACAAATGTATCCATGGAGTGGGTTTCAAGAAGCATGCCCCAGGGGCACTCAAAGAGATCCGGAAATTTGCCATGAAGGAGATGGGAGCTCCAGATGTGCGCATGGACACCAGGCTCAATAACGCTGTCTGGGCCAAAGGAATAAGGAATGTTCCATACCATATCCGTGTGCGGTTGTCCAGAAAACACAACGAGGATGGAGATTCACCAAACAAGCTCTACACGCTGGTTACCTACGTACCTGTCACCACTTTCAAGAATCTACAGACTGTTAATGTGGATGATAACTAATCGCTGATTGTCAAATAAAGGTATAAAATTGCAAAAAATAAAAAATAATAAAAAAAAAAATAAAAGAACAGGGCCAGAAAAACGGCATGAAGAGTCTTCTGAGTTGGCTTTCTCTTCCACAGAGTTAAGTGCGTAAATGAAGTAGGAAGAATATCCCTATCCTCCTCTCTGTCCCTCTGTTTCTCTTCCTCTGTTTCATTCTCTCTCCCCTCCTATTGCTATTTATTTTAACTTTTTCAAGAAAAACATTCACATTAAACTGAATTTTCTCATGTAGGTATCAGTATTCTGTAAAAAAATTACCTCTGTTCACATTATGGTATCACGTATCATCATTTGTTTCTTCTCAGGTTTCTTTCATCTCATCAGAGTGAGCTCACAACTCAATATTGAGGGCCTCATGTCTTTGGAAACATTTCATATTTTAGAAAAGAAAAACTATAATTAAAAGTTTCCCCTGTTTTTGAAGGAAACTGTAATCTCAAGTGTCTGGGTGTTTTTTTGTTTTGTTTTGTTTTCTTTTTAATCCTCATCCCAATGAATTGTCCAAAATTCCAAAGGAGATGGCAATTGAAACTTAAAACTATGTTGATGTTGATAATTTATTTCAGAGATAAACTGGTTGCTAAACTATAAAACACTTAGGTAAGTTACAATCCCACTTTTTTTACTTCACCCTTTTTTCAACAATTGGGGTTCATTAATTAATTGTTTCATACACTGATACAGGCTGTATCCTCAAACAAAAGAGAATTTCAATGAAGAATGTACTATAATCATGCAAATTTCCTGCTTTTAATATTCATAAACCTTACATTCAACAAACCCCATTTCATGTTGTCAGGGACACACCTCAAGGTTGTCTGGTAGGAGAAGATGGTGGCAGAGTCAGCAAACCCTTCAAATTAAAATGTTAAAGGAAATTAGGAAACAGGGCAAAATTGCACAAGCAAATATGGTTGCATCTCTCTGAGACTAGAGGGCATACCTCACGGGCTCAGTAAAGACAATGATGTAACCTGACTGCAGAGCTCAGAAACAAACTGACAAAAAATGAATCCAGTACCCCCTTGACAGCTCTCTTTACTTTACTAGGGGGCAGCATACTTTGGTTGTGTAAAGAACAGCAGGGTAACTACACACTCATTTAGGTGCAACCAGACAGGTGCCTGTGCTTTGTCAAGGACTCTGAGGTCTTCAGGAAGCCTCATGGATAAAGGACCAACTACAGAGACATCAAGAAACAGAGGTGGTGAGGTGTCAGTGTATAACAGAGGGTGTTGAGGCTGCTGTGAGGCCTGACACACATCTTTGGAAATTTCTTACCTTCTTAAAATAAAATACAGTATTTGATGTTTGAGATATATATATATATATATAAATGGTTCTCTCACTCTGTTTTTTTTCAGTTAGCTTTCCAAACAGGCAGAGAAATAGGTGAACAATAGCCAGCCTTCCTGGAAGTTTCTATGGTAGGGAACTTTTCCTATCTCTGCTGCTGCTAGTATACCTCTGCAGAGAACATCCCACAGTCAAGGCTAACCTCCTTTGAGACAGTAAAGCTCAAGGTAGCCACCTGCAGAGCATGAACCTTTAATTAAGGGAGGAGGAGGAAGAAGAAAAGTCTCAGTGCTGTGATTTAATGAAAGCCAAGGGACCCACTGCTTCTGTATTTCTTCTACTGCCACTTGCACGTGGAAGTGCACAACAACATTTCTGGAATTCTACTAAGTAACAAACTATTTTAGCAAGCCCTAGGACTTGAAGGTGGATGGAGAGAGAAGAAAGGTGAAAGGATTCCAAAGATATCACAGGGCTGGGGAAAGAGAGGAAAAGGAGGTATGAGACTGGAGGGGAGGGTATTAGAGCTTAGCCCTGGGGAGACACAATAGGTCTAGGTAGATGTCTGTGCATTGTGCAGAACTTTCATTTATAGTCATATGCACATCGATAGGAGGGCAAGGAAAGGGTGGTAACTATTACTGGAATGAAAACACAGACAGTAAACTCTCCAAATTAAATGCAGAAAATTTGACTGAACAATATCTTGATCAAACCAACAATAACTGAAAAAAAGGAAAATAAGTCAGACAATCAAAAACATCAAAAATGTAGGAAAAGATGAAAGAAGAAACACTAAGAGAATGAGTGGAATATGTGAATGACTGGAATATGTGAATGACTGGAATATGTGACTAGAGTCACATATTCAAAATACAGTTAGGTTAAAAGCAAAAGCCAACTTAAAGACATACTTAAATCAATGTAAAAATGATAAATTAATAAAGGGAGGAAAAGAGAGACACTAGACAAAGGTAAACCAAAAGGAAGTATTCTGTTTATTCTACAAAAAAAAAATTTGTTTAAGATTTTATGTACTTACTCATGAGAGACACAGAGAGAGAGGCAGAGACACAGGCAGAGGGACAAGCAGGCTCCCCACAAGGAGCCCGATGTGGGACTCCATCCGGGACCCCAGGATCATGCCCTGAGCCAAAGGCAGGCACCCAACCCCTGTGTCACCCAGGCATCCCTATGTTACAATTTTTTAGAGTTTTTACTTTGATAAGCTACAATGTTAGTTCTCATAGTAACACTGAACAGTTATAATTAGTTAATGTGGAGACTCTAAGACAGTTGTTCTCAAAGGTCTGATTCTCAGATCTGAGAACTCTTTAGAAATGGAAATTCTAGGAACCCACCCTGGACCTCTAAAATCATAGTCTCTGGAAAAAGGGCCAGGAATCTGTTTTTAACAAGCCCTCCTGGTGATTCTGTTTATTTTACGATTTGAATGAGCCTATGGATATACTAGTGACTTTAGTAGCCTGAAGGCAGCCCTCTACCAAAGAAACACTGATATTGGATGTAGTGAGGGAAAACATAACAGGGCTGATGGGCAAGAAAAGGTAAAAGAAAATTGACGAAATATGGAGAAGCTGCTACTATCTGCTATAGTTCTCCAAAAGAACTTCATTTTTTTTAAAACAGAGAAAGAGAAAAGTAAACATTGTAATATTGATATTATCAAGAAAGTTGCCTAATAAGACTTTGGGTTCAAGCAGTCTTGGATTTGAATCCTATCTCTAATATTTATAAATTGGGATGACATTTGGCAAATGACTTACCTTCATTAAGCCCTAGTTCTTTCATCTGTAAAATGCAGAATCTTTTTGTGAGAACTAAATGAGCTAAAGTAATAACATACCTGTCACATTGCTAGCACTTAGGAATCATATATTATGGTTATTATTATAATAATAAACATACAATGATGACCACCCCAAACTTAGATTCTTTAAGTGCTCAAATATAGTTTGATTTTGTAATCCTCATAGCAATCTCATGAGGTTTATACCATTAGCACCTCATTTTACAGATGAGTGAACCAAGGTATAGATAAATTGGCTGGAGGTTACCAGCTGGTAAGTGACAGATACAAGATCTCTCTCAAGCAGGCTGGCCCTAAAGGCTGTATAGGAGCCATTGTGCAATATGCCCATTCATCAGCAGGGATGATGATGCTAAAGATGATTACATGGCTTCTCTTATGATGACCAGTTAAACATTTATTTTTCCACTTTGTTTCCACCTTAGAAGTTTATTTTATAAAGAGTGGCTGCCTACCTAGTCATGTAATAAATCAGAAGGCCAAGTCAGGTCTCTTCTGCTAATACAAACGTTGTCTGAAAAAAATTGTCCTTTTATTTATGGTCCACTCAGCCAGTGCTTGGTGCAAAAATCTGTCCTTAGCATCACACAGCATATTCAAATGGGCATACTCTGTGACCACTTCTCCTATCTAGCTGAGGAGCATCATCTCTCCCCTCGACCTCTCCCATAACCCTTCTGTTGTCCCATCTGGCAAATACCAGACTTCAATATCAACATTTTACTCTGCCTAAACTGGTGCTGCAGAGGGTTGGTGAAAAATTATACAACTATTATATGACAGTACACATAAAACACCGCATCAGCAAGCGCATAGCAAGTGCCCAAAAGAAAATGGCAGCTATTATTACTTGTCAATTTTCTTTCATTCCTACTCGTAGCTATTTTTGGCCTACTCCACTCTCCTCTCAGCAAATGACCTACAATCACTTAAAGATTCCTTCTGCTTCTTGCCACCAAGAAGGCTGACTTGCATCTGCACTTACAGTTGTGATACCCCTATAATCAGGTAATTTATCTTGAAGAAGTTACCCCAAATATGGAAAGCACAATGATCACAAGACATTCATGGAAACATATTTTATATTTCAAAACGTTAAAAGTAAATTAGGCAACCACAGGTAAGAGTCTAATTAAATCAATTAATTATAGTATATCTGCCTAATTGAAAACCACGTAACTTTTTTAAATAGCTAATTATGAGGCAATATGACAACACATAAAAAAATCCTTCCTAAACTGACTTTACTAAGAAGGAACAAGGTTGTTATGAGTGCATTGTGATTGCAACAATGGGAAACTTATCATTTGAATTAAAAACAAAGAATAAGACCCACAAACATTGCACTTGGTTTAATGTTTGTATGTTGGGATTATGATTGATATCTTCCCCTCTATTTGCCAAACTCTCTTGAATGTTATGACATTGTTTTCACAATTAAAAAAGAAAGAGAGAGAGAGAGAGAGAGGCTTTTTTTTTCCATAGACCAGACAATTCTTACATAAGTTATGACATATCAGTAAACCTGCCAAGTTTTTGCAGCCTTTCTCACATTTAACGAATGTATTGAGGGACTGTGCATCTTTAGCCTGAAGATGGCTGGGGGGTAAATAATTTTTTCATTTCCAGCTGACTTCCCCTAAGTTTCTTCTGTTTGCAGAGCCCTCTATTAAGCTTGAGACTAGTCAACAAGTGAATTGGAGTTGACTTTGATTGGCATAAATACCATATTTATCTTCTCAGATATGTAATCAGGAGACAGCTGTCTGGCCACACTGATTACTAGCATATCTAAGGTTAATGTAATATCCAAGTTTGAAATCTTGAGTATTAGAGATAAAATCCGAAGCCCTCTGAAATAACAGGCCTCATTTACTCTGCCCTCAGCTTTCAGAAAGAGGTTGCAGTGTGTTTATTCATTAATTAGTGCACACATCAGAGCAAATTTAAAGAAAAAATATATATTACATTTATCAGTGCAACTGAAGAAGTCTTTTTAAAAGGTGTACCGTGTGGTTATTAGCAATATTCTGATCAATGAAAAAGTAAAGAGGGGCCCAAAAGATAGACTACATCAAATATTGTACCCATTAAAGATAAATACACACAAGAAATTGGTGTATACAGCACAACTTTCATGTCTCCTTATCAGAACACTCAGCCTTTTTTTGGTTTACATGTTAATTTCCAAAGATGGACGGATTATAGGACAAAGTCACTCTCAGGGACTCCTATTTCTGGATGTCATCATTTTTTTGCCTACATCTACCAATGAAAAGGGGATGCAAAAATTATTCACTGTTATCTAGAGCCTGTAGTTGTAACTAGCTTTTACAAAACACAATTCAACTCCAGATTAGAACTAGAACTAAAGAAAGAGACAGTGTGAGGAGTAAATAATAGTAAATCAGATTCTGCTCTGAGATTTTTCAAATAACATCATCTGCTGGATGTTCCCACTCACCCCAGTTTCCCCAATTTGCAGCGCCCTCCCCTCCCACTCCAATCCCAGTCCCACTACATCAACATTGCTGCTATGACGGGTATGATTTCATATTGGTCCAATGTGTTGGCAACAGACACACAGTTGAGAACTCTTCATTTAAAAGACCAGAAGAATGCACCTCCTAATATGCACATAGCTTAGAGTTTTATAGACATCAACAAGATGGAACTATGTGTGAAGGATACAATGCTATAAAAGGAGATTCTAAAACAGTCTGAGGAAGAATAAACCGTTATTGGATGTTAGAGGATACGTGCATGCTCCTTTAGAAGCCTGTCTTATAAACCTATCTATTGTATGTCTGCTTCTGTCTGAGAAGTGTAGGCTGGGTAAGCAGACAAAGAAGTTTGTTAAAAGGATATTGGAGGCTCACAGGACAGATGAGAAAGGCAGAGTTTCAGATTAGGAGCTAAACTTCCAGGGAAGATGTATAAACTATCCAGAACGAAGACACCTGGAGGCTCAATGGATGAGCACCTGCCTTTGGTTCAGGTCATGATCCCGGGGTCCTGGGATCAAGTTCCTCATCAGGCTCTCAACAGGGAGCCTGCTTCTCTATCTGCCTGTGTCTCTGTCTCTGTCTCTGTCTCTGTCTCTGTCTCTGTCTCTCTCTCTTTCTCTGTGTCATGAATAATGAAAATGTTTTTAAAATAAACAAACAAATAAATAAATTGCCCAGAATCAGTCATTTGATCATCTGATAGAGCTGCTATCATGAACTGGTTGCTAAAATTCATCTGGCCACCAGGAACATGACTCCACTGCCATCACCATGGTCCTAGCACCAGTACCACTTCTACACCAGATATTTTAAAGTGGCCACAAATTAATGTTTCATGCCTCTGCTGAAACCTCCTCTTGAAACACTACTCACCTCCCACCCTGAGTATTCAGTAAATGCATCTGATTTGTAAAGCCATTGTAACATACTCGTAGCCTACCCACAAGGATACCTCCTGGCTTTTACCTAAGGATGCTCTGGCTCACCAGTAGAGAAATACTCTAGTAATCAAAAAGATGCTTAATAGTTGGTAGATGGCAAAACACATCACAAATGCCTATTTTAACATTCTACTGTCACTTTATTATTTGGGTTATTTACTTAATGGAAGATTTGCTTAAAAGAGAAAAAGAAAGCAGAATAAGTGATATAACTTTATAAACTCACCTGCTCTGAAAGGACTGGTTGCACTGAAAATAAATACTATTTCTTGAGTTCTTCCATGTACCAAACAGTACAAAATGATCCACACACATAATCTTACTTAACCGTACAGCAACTCCATGAGTTATTTATAGTTGAGATCCAGAGAAGTTGGGTAACTTGCCCAAGGCCACACAACTAGGATGAAACACAATTTTGACCCAGAATGAGGCCTGGTAGATGTTCGGTATTTACTTGAACCACCTCAACTCCCTCGACCTCAGAGGCCTCATAAGGGTTAGCAGTACTTCATTCCTGGTGACATTCCTGCTGACCACATGCTCCATGCTGACCCCAGCCACAAGGTCAGACACTGTTGTCTAAACAAAGTAAAGACCAGCAGGAAGAAACACAAATTCAGAGGAGCAGCATCCAAAGAGAGGATTCCAGAATAACTGTGAGACAATATGATAGAGTAGTCTCTTCAAATTTTTTTTTTGCTCGTGTATTTCCTAAAATAACTTTGAATAACTATGTGCCACTCCTACATTTTCTAAATTGATATCCAAAATTTTTCATTATTAGCATAAATAACTGAAAGCATGCAATTTCCAGCATATTGTAAATACTTATACTTCAAAATAAAGCTCACATCAATTTTCAATTTATCCAATGGAAACTATGATGTCTCAATCTATTTTAAACCTACATGAACATGCTACTCTTTGCCATTTGGAATTTTACCTTTCCTTTTCTTCTTGAACTCATATTTTCATTTTACTTCTCTCATATAATTTTATTCTAATAAAATATAAGTTATCCTTAAAAGAATTTTATTGATCTACTATCATACTTCTCTACACCAAAAATATGTTGTAGGTATTAACTGGAATTTAAAGTTTATCTTATTCCAGTGACCCTAAATCTCTACTATTAATTTTTTAATTATTATTTTATTAGTAATAAAAATTGATTAGATAACTATGTAAATATCTTTGAAATGTTGACATATCATTATTAAATGTATCTAAGATTTTATTGGAAATACAAGAGTCCTTAATGAGATAAATGGAGTCTTTGTGTTTTGTTTTGTTTTGTTTTGTTTTGTTTTTAATTGCCCATGCTTCTGCAGGACAGACTATAGAATGACTCTCGGCTGCCTCAAATTCTGTGGTTTCAAGTGGAACTTATCAGCCTTTACTTTCAGTTTTGCTCCTCTGGCTCTCACATTTCCTATGTCTTCTAATGGACCTTTAGGCTGTCCAACTCAGTTACCAAAGTCAAGAAAATTATGCTCCTCTCTCACTATTGTCTGCCAATATCCAATCAATTTTCAAGTTCCATCTCTTCAGAGTCTGTGTTGAATTTCTTTGCTTTTGTTACCTTATCTCTGCCACTACCCCGAATTTCATTGGCAGCTACTAAATGGTCTTCCTCATTCCCTGCTTTTCCCCTTGGTCTATCATAAATATTGCTACCAAGCCAATCCTGCTTGTCCAAAGTAAACTCAAGCCTTGTGACTGCTCTGCTCCAAAATCTTCTATCATTTTCCCATTACCTAAAGAATTCCTTCCAAGTGGTTTAGCCTAGCACCACTTGCCCAAGGCCAGCTACAATGTGGTATTAATCTTCCTTTCTACTCTTATTTTCTGCTGCTCATATCCGAGCAAGTATGTGCCCATGCCTCTCAAACTCAGAGCACATAAACCCCGGGCTATGAGATCCTCACTATGCCAACAGGTATGTGCAACCACAGGATAGTGGCATTATCCTGAAAAGAATTTAAGACATTGTTTATATTAAACAACAAATGTATTGTGGAATAGAATGCAAACTTTATATGAATTATTAGAAAAAAGGCCAGCTGGCCATCTCTGGCTACACTACCACATTCCTCTTAGCTATTTATATACTCCCAGGGAAGTTCTAAGGCTCACTCTTGAATGTGAAATGATACACTATTATCAACTATAATAAATATTATTTTTTAATCATCTTTTACTTCATTTGCACCACTCACTCCCCCTGAATATACTCTCTACTTTCCTGCCTCCTTCAAATGCACCCATGCTATTCCTCCCCTAAAATACACATATTGTATAAATACATTGTAAAATTTCATCTATCCTTCAAGGTTCAGATTTAAAACTCTTCCATGGAAGCTTGAAGAATAACACATCCTCCCCCTCACCCTCTTTAAGAAGTAACCTGGCTCCTTCCTCTCAGGTGCCACACATTACATCATCCCTACTAAGGAATTCTCTAAGCATTAATGTACTTGAGAACAAGATCTGTATCTAAACAATGCCCTCTCCTCCTCCAAGACTGCCTAGGTGCTCAGTAAATATGTGAAGAGCTGAATGAATGAATGAATGAATGAATGAATGAATGAATCTCCACTTTATCTCCAGATATCATCATCATATTACTTTTGCTTTGCCTTATAATCCTATAATCCTTTTTGTTAACACCATACAAAATATGTGCTTGCTTCTCCACAGAGGAGCAGACCATGACCCACTCACAATTACCAAAAAGTGATTCTCCTCATATGATTTGATACTTAGTTTTGAACCAGAAGAGGCTCCCAAATCTTCTCATAGCTCAACAATATATCCAGAGGATTCACTTCACTTTCCAATATGCCACCTTCAAAGGAAAACACAGAAAGTTCAATGGCATTTTTAAAAGGTGACTATATCTGATATAAATAAAATACTGAAAATATTTACTAAAACGTGAGTCTTATACATGTATAAAAGAGAACACTGGTGTAGGGTGTCTATGCTGCACAGCTGCTAGGTCATTTCACAAAATATGGGTCTGACAGATGGAGAGAAACTAGAATTAAACCTTCAGGTATTTCTTGTTCTTTCTCAAGTCATGTTTATTTTAATTAAATTAGGGAAAAGAGAGTCTCATTTCTTAAAAGGAGAAGTCTTAAAGGACTTTCATCTCCCTATCATTTCTTCCCCTATAGAATTCTGAATGGGGGCAGGGTGACATGGGCGGGGGGAGGAGAAAGCCTGTGGCATTTTATGATTGGAATGAATAACTTTCAAGGGAATGATACATTTCTTTCTCCAGAAATGTTTAACAGATTATACTGTATGAGCTGTTAAGGTAAAGAGTATTCAATTTGAAGGTAAAATGTAGAGAGAAACATAAAACCAAATTAGGTATCAAACTAATTAGAATCAATTAGTTCTTACCAATAAATCCTGTATTTGTGTCTGATGCATTATAAACCACATGTTATTTTTAAAGGTAATTATCTAATTATCAAAGCAAGATATGAATTTATAGACACTTTGACCCACTTGTGAAAAATGGATTTATAGACACCCATTTTCTTTGATGTCAGGAAACTTAATCTTAACAATTCAAAGTAAATTTAGTTCCTTCTGCTTTTAATTCCATTCCATCTAGATAAATACACTGTCGATTCAATATTTCCTCCCCATTATTCTTTCCTTCCTGCTATGGGAGAGGGGATGAGAGGTGACCTACATTTCTAACAGTACTGGTATTTTCTTCAACAATCATTGCCATGACAATCACTTCAGCAACAACAATATGTGTCAGAAACTGTTTTAAGTACTTTAAAATTGCCCCATTTTACAGATTAGAAAACTGAAGAACAGAAAGGATAAGTGACATGCCTGGATCTCACAGCTAGTCAGGACTTAAACACTGTGTCGGAGAAAGACCTTTGGTTCTCTGTGACTGAGCATCCTTGTATTCTGTTATCACCAGGAAAACCATCCTTTTTTTTAAATATTTTTTTTAAGATTTTATTTATTTATTCATGAGAGACACACACACACAGAGAGAGAGAGAGAGGCAGAGACACAGGCAGAAGGAGAAGCAGGCTCCATGCAGGGAGCCTGATGTGGGACTTGATCCCGGGTCTCCAGGATCACACCCTGGGGCGAAGTCGGCACTAAACCACTGAGCCACCCAGGCTGCCCAGGAAAACCATCTTTGATCGTTGGTATCCAAGACCACCATATTCATACTGAAACTTCAGAAGTTCTCTCCACTGGCTGGTCAGAAACTGTACAAGGCACCTGCATCCTCCTTTATTTACCTGTCTACAATGAAAAAGCCTGTCAATAAATGGCTGCTAAGATTTGTAGGTGAAAAGATTCTAAGATATTAAAATCTGTGATTCCCACCACCACAGTATTACTACTACTACTACTACTACTACTACTATTACTACTAATTAAGGAAATAATCTGTTCTTGAGAAAATTAAAGGTTTCTGAATCTCAGGGAATGTGGATATAGAAATTGCCTACCTATAAGTCTGTCTGAATTTTTCCTGTGTAATGCATATACTCTTAAGGACTCTGAAGTGTAAGGAACAGATGCAGGGAACCCAGTAGGAGCAGAGTAAGCATACAGGTCTCAAGAGTAAGAGAAACTGTGCACTGCTCAGAAACGCTATCTGAGAGAAGTGTTGCATAATGCTTCAAATAAATGAGACCACACACTGCCTGGCAGAGATCTCCAGTCACAAGTATGGCACAGAAGGAGGAGAAACATGCCACCTATGCAGAGGCCATGTGGACAGGAGCAAGGAACATCTCAGCAGTCATCAATGTAGATAGATTCTATTAGTCAGTTTGAGCTGCTGTAACAAAATACCATAGACTAAATGGCTTGAACAACAGATAATTATTTCTCACACTTCTGGAGGCTGTGAAGGCCAAGAGTAAAGTGCCAGCAGAATCAGTTCCTAATGAGAGATTCTCTTCCTGGGCTTTCAGGTACCAATGCATCCTCACACTGCCGAGAAAGAGAGATAGCTCTCGTCTTTCCTCCTCTTTTTATAAGAACATTGTTCTCATCATGAGGGCTCCACCTTCATGACCTAATCTAAACCAAATCTAACCAATTATCTCTCAAAGTCCTCCCTCCATGCCATCATACTGGGTGTTAAGGCCTCAAAATATGAAGTTGGAGGGCACGCAAACATGCAGCCCAGTACACAGATGTCCCAGGATGAAAGACAAGGGACCTTCTTTCTAATACTTTATTTTTGCAAAAGGTCCCAGATTCACATCCCAATTCAGGGAAGAGAGAACAGCTCCAACAAAAGAAGAAAGAAATCAAGCTTCCCATCATCACAGCAGGAAAGATCCTCAGAATTTGGCTTTCAGTTCACTCATGGAAAAATAAAGACATGGAACATTGCATGTACACTTGAAGGTATAGATTGAAAGTCACCTCTTCTACTAATTATTATCATTTTTTATAGGGAGGTGAGCATGTGTTTTATGCCAAGAAAACAGAGAAAAGATACCTATGAAGAAGGATCTTTTCCACAGATAAAAGCTCATTTTCTCCACTACTTACAAATGAAAGCTAACTAGGAAAAGATATCTGAAGAAGGGTACTGTCTTTTCACATGATGCAACACATAACTTATTAGCTAGGGACATGGTTAATCAAGTTTTGAGTCGGTGATCTAAAAGGTATAATGGGAGATTTGCTACACTGAGAGGAGGTTCTGAGTCAATAATCAATAAACATTCCAGGAACACTTTGAAATTGGTTTGGCAAAAAATGGTCTCTTGATAAACATATCATTATATCATGAATTTCCTCCAATTGAACAATAAGTAAATTAATTCAAACTGGTACAGGCACCATTTGGCCTGAACACACAGATGCTAGAATTCTACTACGCCTGGCAGAGATGGCTGGCTTGCTCCTGTAGGATGAGCTCTGCGTTGTTCTTTAGACAGGTGTTTCCTGAAAATTGACACCAAGAGTGTCAAAATAAAACCATAATAACAGGTTTAATCAGGCACACCGAAAACATACATAGAGAAACCAACTTAAGCTTACAAATGATAGAAATTGCAAAGCAAGATGGAAAATAACAAATTCAGGGAAATATTTTAAATATTATTCTTCGCACATAACAGAAATGACAAAACATTTCCTAGCTCCTAACATGATGATGCTTTCAACATCTGGGAGCCAAAGAAATATCTTCTGGAAAACAGAATAGGTGTTGAACGCTATTTATATGTGAATTCTGATACTCAAAGTAGGCCACTTAGCCGGAAAGACCATGATGACTCTGCTGGATTTTGGTTATGGCTTAGGTTCAGTGGAAATCACCTCACATGCTTTGAATCCAAATATAGAGAGAAGAGGGAGGACAGGGAATCTGCCTCAAGGTAATTGAAATGGAATACATGAATGTCTTAGGGTTTGTTATGACCACAGAGGTTGATTTAGCACATAGAGCTAGATATAGTCAAAAGGACAACCCAGACTACCCAGACAGGCTGCTGCAAGTTAGGTTTCTTGGGAAACTGACTCAGAAGGGATTAGTGTGAAGGAGGCTGTAGGGAGATGCTTTGTGATCAACATCTATAGAAGAGAGAGAAAAAAAAAAAAGACAGGGCTGAGCAGAGGGAGAAACTGAGCTGTGACGTGTTCTCAGTGAAAGCCTCAGCTGAATTCTTGGGAAGTTCTAAAGGCAGACTTGATTTCGGAACTGTCCCAAACTGGGATGAGAGCCCAGGCTTTTGAAAGTGTCCCCTTTCCACATCCTACTAATGTCCAGCCCTAGAAAAGGCCTTGACCTTGGATGTGTCAGCTAAGGCAGGGGATTCTTTAAAGGGGCTCATGGCTGAGTGGTGCTGCCCTGCCTATCAACCACAGAGGCATAATTCTATCCATGGTCATGAATGACTTTCTTGGTTTCTCTCTCTCTCTCTCTCTCTCTCTCTCTTTCTCTCTCTCTTTAACTAATGTCACATATTTTCAAAGACTCATCTTTGAATGACTTTTTTATAGTCCAGTATCAGCAGGGTGCCATTTACATAATTTAACCAATCACATTACAACCCTGCTTGGCCAATCTTAGTCTTTAATGTGCCCATTTAGCATCACCAGCACAAAGAATGCATCATTCCCAATCAAAAGCAATTCCACTCCATTCACTGGAAGTTATCCAAAACATGTTCCATTAGTCATCTTATTAAAACATTATCTGTATCATTGCCTACAGGAAGACTCACCGAGACCAAATTTCAACAACCCACACAAGCAATAACCTAGACTATAGGAGAATAAATTCAATAGCTTTAGTCAGAGGAACCAAGGATCAAAAGATCAAATATTTTTTCCATATAGAATTTACCACAAATCAGAAGGAATCTGTGTTCTTCACTTCTCCATCTATGCCCAAAGTCATTATGTTGCATTTATGTAGAATTCACATCCCCATTTAGAGACAAGAAAAACGTAGATGTGGACAACAATAATCATGAGAATATAAATGTTAGAGGTCATGTCTTTGTATCCCAGATTTTTTATTATAAAATATTTATCATTTTCTACCATGGACAATGAAACTCTACATAATCACCCATAGTCAATCAGTCAGGGTGATACAATTGTAGCAAACGAAAAAAATGTATATTTCATTAACCTTACAGCTCTTTCATGCTAGTAAGTATAGGGCTTCTGTTAGGCTCTTGACATATTAAGGAAAAAAGCAACTCTGGTCTTGTCCTAGTACTTTTAAGAATCTGAGAATGAAAACACTGGATCTGACACATTTAAGAGGAAATATTTTTTTTGTCAAAAATCAAGCCTTGCCTCCTCCTTTTCAGTTTATGTAAGTACCCCTCATGAATCCCTCCTAAAGATGTTAACATAGTCAGCTGTTATCAGGAAAAAAAAATTGAACATCTATTAATCTAAGAACTTTCTCACCCAAACCAGTTCTAAAAATGAGTATTGAAAAAACTCATTAACCTACTGGTAAATTTTTCAGTAAAACAATTCAAGTTTCATTTCATTCTTTGGCCCCCAGGCTCTAAATATTTGCTAAGTTCTGTGTGTATGTGCGAGTTTAGGATGGAGGGAGTTCATGCACTAACCTATAGCCGAAAAGAACAATGGGAGCAGGCAGAGAGGACATGCTTTGCTCGAGTTGCTTCAATTAAAGGTAGACCCTATGCCCAGAGGTACAGCAGCTTTGCTCCCCATTATAAGAATGTCCTTCTTTTGATATCAGCATTTTGTTTCCTGGCAAAAGCATTCCACTGAGATTTGATGCATCTCATCAACACCATTCCATCTCTGATGTTAAATGTGCTATTAGGAAAGGTTTGCAGTGTCTAGAAACTGGAAGGGGCTGTGCATGGGCTATTCCAGCAGCTTAGCTATCACACTGGCACACCTCCAGCTTCTCTGCTAAATACATAATTAAATCTCACGGTCGACATGGTGTGATTCATTCCCATAAAGTGTGAAAACAAACAACTGTGCATGCGCTGTCCCCAATTTCAAATTCAAAACAAAAATATCCTGGAATCTTCTATTTCCCTTAAGTTTCAAATGTAATTAGACCGTTTTTTAAAGACAAGTAGTCTTCCAGTTTCCATGTGTTAAATCCAATCTGTCGGTTACAAATGGGGGGGGGGGGGGTACCAACGACTGCAAAATTTAACATCTTGGTTTCCTCTCTTTATAACCAAGTGCTCAAATTGACTTTTTTTTCCCCTAGAATTACCAAAATGCCATTGCTCTCTCATGCAGAGCCTTTGTTTATTTACCAGTTTACAGCCAAGAGCAAATGTTCACAAGTAAGTAATCAGACCCTCAGAGTGCTGTTGACTAATGCAGACTTACAAACCCCTGTGACAAAGGGCAGCCGGGAGGCTGGCTTTGGCTCCATTCCACAGCCCTAAGTCACCCGGAATTTAAAGGAGATGCCCAGCTCCTCTCCACAGACGTCACTACCAAGTTCTTCTGGAGGGCAACAATTCTTTTCATTCTTCCAAATAACTTCACACAGAATAAGCCAGATTTTCCCAGCCGCTACTCAGAAGAAATTCAGTGCATGAGGGCCTAGGGTAAAAATTTCAATCCACAAATAGCTTTCTACAGTACATTTGTATTAGAAGACCTCAAAATAAATCAGTAAATATTTCTGGGAGAGAGGGAAGTCATAAAGGTATTTTTCTTCTTAAGAAATATAAGTTTTGTGGCCTAAGTCTAAAATTAATAATAGAAGCAACCTGAATATAGATTTTAGCTAATATTTAAACAGAAATTTATGGAGGTTAAGTGTATTTTATGCAAATGTCTATCATCTATAAGCATCTCTTCAATGACCAATAATTTTTGGTCACATTAAGTCCTTTAAGCTTCATGTCTGATTCTATTCTACTATATCTACATATTTCTTTATACTATATTATATATATATATACATAAATACATATCTATATGTATCTTCTTATACTATAGTAATTTACTTCCTTTACACTTTAGCTATACAGAATTTATTTTCTCAAACATGTTATATACATCCCTGCCTCTATCATTCTGCTAATTCTATTCTCTCAGCTGAGAATGCCATTCCACAAATTGTCAAAACATCTCCCTGATATTTCATAGCCCAACTCAAATGCCACCAACAGCTAAATATTTGTCACCTCATAACCCCTCACAGTATTTTGTTTGGGCTTATTTAGTTGTAGTGGCATATATATATTTTTTGATATATCAATATGTGCACTGTGATGTTTTTTTTTCTCTCCACCTATAAAACTGTAAAGACTGATGACAAGAATTATGTTTCACTCATCTTTAAATCGTTTTCAAAGCCAATGGCAGAATTTTCAATGTAGTCCTTACTCCAGTACTCATGTACTGATTGAACAAAGGAATAAACGAGCTAATATCTCTAAGCATAGAAAAAAATAAATGAAGGAGAGCTAAGGATATCTAAAACAGCCATAATCCATGTGTATATTGTATATGCTCCCTATCTTCTTTGCATTATAAGTGCAAATAACATAGATTTATATTTTGTATTTGTCAAAATACAATTTGTCTATTTTATTACCCACTACATTTACTTAATGCTGCCAGATATCATGACTGAATGTGCCATTAATGTTCCATTATACGTTTTTTCTACATATTATATACATTTATATTATATTCACTATATAAGCACTTCATTTAAACAACACTCACTTGTTAAATATTTTTATTGTTTTTCATTTTTCTGTCTTCATCTTCCTGCTACCTTGAAAATTTTTGATGTTAAAAAACAAAGCTAAATAAATTCTAAATATCTTATTGGCTCTATTCAAGAATTTATGAATTTTGTAGCATCCAATCTAACAGACAGAAAGGAGCTCCAAGGAGCTGGACAAAATGAAAAACTTTTAAAGGCAGAAGGGAGCGGGAACAAGGAAGTTATATTAGACAAAAAAAAAAAAAAAATCCAGGTTGGTTATTGGAAGGTCACACCTTGCTTTAGGGGCTGGCAGGAGTCTAACAGGCATATTATCTAATCAGGGCTGATCAGGTGATTCCTGATTGGTTTTAAGTTTCCATTTCTAAGAGAATCAAAACTATCGTGCAGTTAGGTCCTAGTTTGGAGATTTGAGATTGAGCATAAGCAACTCCATTTTGAGCTTGTGTTTTATTTTTAACAATAATATTAATAAATCTCCACCATCACTGCTAATTCTATTGCTTAAAATTGTAGATATCACCATGGCCTCTCTCACATGGACTTTTTACAGTAGTCTACTAACTGATCTGCCTATTTTCCTTCTTGGCTTTCTTTGGAATATTCTCAAGTGAGCACACAGAATGATCTGTCACCTGTCAGACAATATCCCCTATCTACTCAAATCACCCAATGTCTTTGTTTTACTCAAAGTAAAAGCCAAAGTCCTAAAAAAGAAACCAGATGACTCTTTGTAATAGCACTCCTACTCTACCCTCTCATTATTTTTCTGTTCCAGTTTCCCCCCTTTCACCCTGCTCCAGACAAGCTGATCATCCCTCAAATATACCAGCTCTTCTAGGCCAGAACAACTAGCCAGCACTAGTTGTTCCCTGAGGTGGTCTACCCATCCCCAGGCTTAGCTAAAGAAAAATTGTCTCCTTTGAATTGCATTGCATTTTATTTATGTTAATGCCATGGAAGTGTAAGTATTCACCCCACCCCTCTTTTCATCTTTACTAAAACATCAATTCCTAGGGAGCCTTAGAAATCAGTCTCTATCACAAACCCTACTTTATCTTTTCCATAGACTCATTGCCATCCTGCACATTTAATTTGCTTAGTGTCCTTCTCCCTCTACTATGAACTCTATTTTATTAGAATGTCTCCAGTTTCTAGAATTGTGTATCTGACACATACTTGGTACTTAATAAATACTGGTTGAGTAGATATTATGACGAATAGACTTTAGGTAAACATTTGCCTACTTTCAAGATTACTTCTTTTCAATTGTGCTTCTCTCAACTATGTATAATCAAAATAAATGGAGGCTCATCTTTCCATCCCTAAAGACATCTGTATTCTTTGGCATATTGAATGCTCACAGCTAGCAGACTGCTCACAAGTGCATCTACACACTAGCCCCTTCATTTTATTATATGTTTAAGAAGAATCAGTTGTGTTTGTTACTAAACCCCTTATATCCATTGTGTTTGTTATAATTATACAACTTCATTAAATATTCACATGCCAATAGATTATGGATCTGAAACTAGAGTGTATCACTATGAAAATGCCATTGAAGTGTGTAGTTAAGACTCAGAAAAGGCCAAATTGTTCCCCCCCCCCAAAAGATGACATATTTGATAACAAAATATATTTAAATTAACCATAAAAATATAGAAGGAGTTGTACTCATCACTTTAGTAAATGCTTTTAAGTGCTTACCTCTCCCTCCCACCAAAAAAAAAAAAAAAATTCTGGAAATTACAGATGATTCGATATAGTGCTAACTGATAAAAGAGAAATAAATCATGGGAAACTACCATCATCAAAAACATGACCTTAGCCCTGATCAAAATGTACATTTTCCATGTTAAAAGTAAAAATAAAATGGACATACTTATAGACAGATACAGATACAGACATCTATAAACTTCTTAAAAATAATCAACTTTATTGTTTAACTGACTTGCCACCAATAATAATAGTAATAATAGATTTATATAATCTTTCTGCCTTAGTTTTATTATCAACAAAATGGAGAAAATACTAGTTGTGTTGCCTACAATGAACATCTATTGTGAGAATAAAACAAAGTTACATATCACAAAGTGCCCCGGAAAGCTATTAAAGAGGTAAGCTGCTGTTATAATTAAATGGATTTAAGGAAAAGCTGAAAGTAATAAAAGACACCTTGACTTCCTCATTCCCCTTAGACATATTCTTTTCTGGAATTATCAAGGCATTTTCACATAATACTGTTCTAAACTTGAAAATTCAAATGCATCAGGCATTCCAAGCATAACTGGAACAAATTCAAATGAACATCAGATTTCCATTTAAATCCAATTTCACTCACTTTCTCCTTCCTCTGTTTCAAGTCTCAGAACACTCTTTCCTCTTATAACCAAGCTCTTGTCTCAAGAGTCAAGGAACTCACTTGGGTCAACTTCCTACCTGGGGCAGCAGCCATCTTCAAGGGGCTTCATCTGTGCCTGCATACCAAGGAGATTTCCACAGCAGAGCCCTGGCAGTCTGCTGAGATGAGTCCTGAAGTGCTCCATGAATGTAAATGATCTGAAACAATAAGAGTGCATTTAAGAAAGGGGGCCCAGGTTTCTACCAGTCCAATCCTTCCAACCTTTCCATCCATTGCCTGAACTGAACAGGTGGCAATCAGACCCCACCTGGCTGGGTAGCAGCTCTGCCATAATTCTGCGTGTGAAAGCCACTTCAACAGTGTGACAATGAAGCACAAGATACATTTAGGTTCTGGTTTGAGAAAACAGAAAGAGTTCCACAAATTTTCCAAGGACTCCAACAGGACAGACAACAGACCTGGTGGGCTGAGCATAGGCTTTGGATTCAGATCTTTACTACTCAGCATGTGATTTTGTGCAAATTACTTAAATGTTCTTAGTTTCCTCATTCCTAAAATATATACAAAAATGCTTAACTCAGAGTGAGGGGCCTATTTTTGTCCATTGCTTGCTTGTTTTTATGATTAAAAATAATATAAATATATCTGCATCCATTAGCCAGGATGAGTAGATCTTTATTTTTATTATTAATTATGATGATGGTATAATAAAATTCTGTAACTTAAATGTAAAACAGAACTTTGTGATTTTTCAGACTTAACAGAGAGAAGTTCCTCTTCTTTCAAATAAAGAGAAAATTGTGTAATGTGAAGAAAGCTTTGTGCATTCTCTTTTCACACTTTGTCACATGTTGGGGTTCACTTAGACATGGATATGGCACCCTTCCTGCCCATGTCAGGTAAGCAGAATGCAGTTGTTACAGAAATCTTTTAAATAATATATCAACAGCAAATGTGAGCAGTAGACTTACAATTTTCATGTTCTTAATCTTAACTCTGTTCTCAGCATTCCACAAGCCCCAGATGTTCATTAAGTCTCAGAATAATTCACTTTCTAGTTCTTTATTTGTACTAAAAAACATTTAAACAAATAAAGATTTGAATAAAACAATCTCCAAAAATATTTCATAATATATTAGGGTATCCCATATAGTTTGTGTACAGTAAATAACATTCTCCCTAATACTTAGAAAATCTTCTAAATTATGTGTATGTTTTTTTAAATTACCTAAATAGACATCGATGAAATTAATTTAAAAAACAGAAACAAAACACTGTACAATGTATAGTAAGTATATATAATGTCGAAATTATATGCACAATCTTGATAACTATGTTTTCTAAGTAACTTTATATAGATATATGCTAAGAAAACAGTTACCTTTATTTTTAAGTAACTTATTGAATACAAAAAAACTTATTACTTTTCTCCCAGAGACAAAAACTGCTTCCACAAATGTTTTCCAAGATGAAGAAATATCTTTTGGGGGTGGGCGGAGCAGAAATTTAATTTAATTTAAAAAAAAAGACTTAAGCAAATCACACACCAAGTGAGGAAAAAAATGGTTGATTCAAAGGACTTTCGTGATTGTTTGTTTGTTTGTTAAAGATTTTATTTATTTTTTCATGAGAGACACAGAGAGAGAGGCAGAGACACAGGCAGAGGGAGAAGCAGGCTCCATGCAGGGAGCCTGACATGGGACTCCATCCTGGGTCTCCAGGATCAGGCCCAGGACTGAAGGTGGCGCTAAACTGCTGAGCCACCCGGGCTGCCCGGACTTTAGTGTTTGTATCCGATATTTAACAGATTTTGGTATTACAGTAAAGCTGAAAAAAAAAATCATTTCTCATCATCTTTATCAGAAACTCCAGAAAGCCAAGACACTTGCAGAACTGGTAATTGAGTGTTAAATTGGGTAGTGGTCATCCCTTCGGGGGAACTCATTTATTGCCAGATCCTCAAATCTTCCCCTTTCCTCCAGGTTCCTAAGTTCCCTCTGTGACACATTTCTTTTGTATCTAATGTGTTGAGAATTTTAAGAGCAGCTTTGGTTTTCAACTTGCTGTACACCGCATTATACCCCTCGTAGATATAAGAGGACATTCAATAAATATTCTATAAATAGAAGTGATATATAAAAGGAAACTAGAGTTTAGGGAGATAGAACTTTAAACATACTTTCAAAGCATTCTTGTATTTTGAACGAGGAAGAACTCAGACTCTGGGTAATGTTAAGTTTAAAGCTCATGAGATGAGCTTTAATTCTCAAGAAGAAAGGATAACTACCTTCCAGGTTTAACAATTAAAATGCCTTCCAATCATTCTGCATAATACTTTACACAAATTCAGAAGCTATTCTTAAGGAGTTAACAGTTACTAGAGTTGCTTCGGAGCAAAGATACAATCAGCCTCCGATCTTATGATGGATAAAGCTAAACAGTGATTGAACTGCTATTTTTTGAGAAATACTACTGAGTAAAGTAAATGGCTGGTATCAGTGCTTACTGCCTTGACCTTAAAGACCACTGCATCATTACTGAGCAGTACAATACTTCATAGAATGTGTTTGGAGAAATTATTGTATTCCTCAGTATATTCATATCAAAGGAAACTCAACCTAGCTAAATATATTATCTCTCTCTCTCTCTCTCTCTCTATATATATATATATATATATATATATAAATTCTAGATAGATAGAAGATAGACAGACTAGCCTCAGAAGCAAACACTGCATGCAGATTTTTAAGGTACCATTTACAGGTAAAACAAGTCAAAGTATAAGGAATATCTTCAATTTTCCCCATTCATTTCAAATTTTTTTTATCTTTAAGAGTGTCAAAATTCTTTTTTTTTAATGAATAAAGCCCTTTGAGGACATGACATGTACTTAATTTCTTCAATAGATGTGATCTAAAAGATGCTTAGAATATTATCTATCTTTTAAAGTCTAGTTCAAATTCTACTTCCTTCAAAAAGCTTTTTCTGAAAGAAATCATTTCTGTCCCCATATAATATCTTAGATCTTTCTCTCATTTGCATGCTATTATTTATTCATAATTTGCTAAGTAAGTGATTGCATATGACCTGCTGTCTATAAGCCAAAATATACACTAAGATGAAATTATAAGAGAAGTATCTACTTCAGTTTGCACACGCATCCTTAGTAATATACAGAGAAAACATTATACAGCATTTATAGGAACAAACATTAGGTGCTTGCATCTATCTGAAAATTGAGATGTATCAATCACTGTTCTTGAGTCTAAGAAAAAGCCCACGATCTTTCAGTGAAAGCATTCAATTACTTTTCAAATTTTTTAAAAAGTTTTATTTATTTATTTGACACAGAGAGAGAGAGAAAGCACAAGCAGGAGGAGTGGAAGGCAGGAGAAGAAGCACTCTCACCACAGAGCGGGGAGACCAATGTAGGACTCAATCCCAGGACGCTGGGATCATGACCTGAGCCAACAGCAGATGCTCAACAGACTGAGCCACCAGGGTGCCCCAAAGCATTCAATTCTTCAACAATTCTGAGTATTGAAAGACCCCACAAGACTTCTTGAAGACTGACATCATTTTCTTAAGCACTACTGGATCCCCAGTATCTCCTACAGAACCAGATCATAGGTGCAAAACTGACATTCATTAAAAGCTGAAGTACTATGTTATCTCATTTAAATTTCAAAAATATTGGGACGCCTGAGTGGCTCAGTGGTTGAGCATCTGCCTTCCACTCAGGGTGTGATCCTGGGATCCGGGATCAAGTCCCACATCGGGCTCCTTGTGGGAAGCCTACTTGTCCCTCTGTCTGTGTCTCTCCCTCTGTCCCTCTGTGTGTGTATGTGTATGTGTGTGTGCGTCTCTCATGAATAAATAAATAAAACCTTAAAAAAAACTTCAAAAAATATTAAAAGGAGACATTATTTCCACTGTCATTTATTTTACAGACAAAGCAACAGAAATAAACAAGTTAAGCAACTTGTTTGAGAAAATGCAAGCAGGAACTTAGAAGCTTCAATAGACCTTTCTAGCTCTAAACCTTGCTTTAAACTACTCCACTATGTTTCCTATTGTGTAATTATCTCATCCTTCTTTTCTTCTTTTATTAGAGAAACATAAGAGCAGGAGTCTTGTCTTTATAACCCTATATTATGGGACCTTATACGTGTAAGCATCAGTAAATATTGCTAAATTAATGTTTGAATTCATGAATCAATTGATTCTAATGCATACAGTAACAGATTTACTAGTATCATAAAGCAAATAATTTTAAAAATAACTAATATTTATAAGCTCTATGTTTCAGGCTTTTATTTTTAATTATTTTGAGATCATTATAGATGCACAGGCAGTTGTAAGAAATAACAGAAGTCCTGTTACCCATTACCCAGACGTTCCCATAATGGTAACATCTTGCAAAGCTATAGTATGATGTCACAGCTAGGATACTGACATTGATCTAGGCAAAGTATACCATCTTTTCATCACAGGAGTCACCTTTTTATAGCCACACACATCCTATCATCATCACCACCAACTCATCCTATGTTTAAGCGTGATTCATCCAAGTTATTCGTGCATCCATAGCTTCTTCCTTTTTGCTACTGAGAAGTATTTCATGGTACAGGTTTATTACACGTCCTGTAATGATGTAAATCTGGGGCACCCGGGTGGCTCAGTGGTTGAGTGTCTGCCGGTAGTCCTGGGATCAGCCCTGCATCAGGCTCCCTGCACCAAGCCTGCTTCTCCCTCTGCCTATGTCTCTGCCTCTCTCTCTCTCTCTCTCTCTCATGAATAAATAAATAAATAAATAAATAAATAAATAAATAAATAACGTCTTTTTAAAATGTAAATTTGGATCAAACATGTGTCTTTATAATGATGTTTTGACAACCGAGTCCTTATTGATCCTGGGGAAACTTCCCCCCCACCCTCCAAGGCTAACATCTACCTACCTGCTGTACCCCCACGTGCAGGTTCCCTCTATCAGGCTCCTGCACCGCAAACCAATATTCCCACTGCCCTGATCACCCCATGGCCAGGTACATTCCAGATACATACATACAGGTACATACACCCTACATTCCAGAACTGGCTGAAATTATTCAAATTAGGCAATCTTAAACCTTTACACTGCCTTTCCTGATCTTTCCTGCAAGAACCACCACAAAGACTGGCTAGTTTTACTACCACGCCTTCTGCCTCCGGACGAACCCTGGGAATGCTGAGCCAGGGATCCCGTCTCTCATGGCCTTGGACTGTTGGAGATCCCGGGACTGCGAACCACAGAACGTGCATGCACAGTGTACACGGGTTCACCAGGCCTGGGGAAGCTGTGGACTGCCTAACCACCTCAATATCCTCCTGGGTGTGGGGCTGCCTTCCTCCTAAGAGGATGTGATGCTGCGCCTGCAAAGGCATAACTGCAAGGCAGGGTATGCCTCCTCCTCCTGGGAAGTGTGAGTAACAAACTATCTTTTCAGTGGCAGTCATCTCCTGATAAGTGGGCCTCACCAGGCCAGCATAATAACAAGATTGTTTTGATTTGGGACTAAGATGCATAAAGTTTCTATAAACATTTGTGTATAGGTTTCAGTGCGAACCTAAGCTTCCATTTCTCGGATACATGCCTAGGAGTGCAATTTCTGAGTTACATGGTAGTTGGCAAGTCTAGATTTCCGTTTAAGTGCTTATATAACCCTCACAGCAACACTAGGATGTTGATGTTATTTTTCCCATTTGACAAAGGATAGAATTGAGACTCAGAGAAGTTCAATAACTTACTTAAGATCTTACACCTAGTAGTTAGCACATAAGGACTCAAACTCAGGCCAGAAGAATAAACACTTTACTATGTGATATAATATGCAAATTGTTGATACCATGAAGGTACTGAATCCCTTCCCAGCATCTCTTGGTTAACATGGTTAAAAAAAAAAAGTTCTTAGGAAAAGGAGGATCTCAGGCAACCAATTTGTGTCTTAGAAAATAACACAGCATAGCTTAAAGAATACATTTGGGCAAAGTTCATGTAGAATTTATATCTCTTCATATTGCAAAATTTTTCAAATTCCCCTGTCATCTCCATAATAATCCTATAATGAATGCAAGGGCATTATCCTGAAAGATGAGAGCAATGAAGATCTTTGTCCCATGGTGTGCCCTTATCAGAGTCTCCTGATATTAGGTCTTACACAACAGTAAAAATGTCCCCAGCTGGATTCAAGCAAGAAGTTGGCAGCAGGGCTCTCGCTTAAATCCATACTTGTTCTTCCCAAGTTTAGTGTCCAGAACAAATAGCTGAAAGATGAAGAATTTCCACTTTAACCAAAACTGCACAAATGTTACAAAAGGGTACATAGGATATCACCAGATGGCCACTCGTTAGATAATTAAGCAGGATTTTAGAGGACTGTAATAATATTTTCTACAGGGTCGAAAGTAAGAACAAAACAACTCAAGTCAAATAATTCATGCATCATCTACCATCTCAAAAAATAAAACATTTCAATTTCAATTTCAGATCAAAACTGAAGACCTTTACAGATCTCTAAACAATCCCATTCTTCTTCCCTAGAAATAACCACTTTCCTGAATTTGGGGTTTATCATTCTGATGCATATTTTTATTCCTGTATACGTTTAAGGAAAAATATATATATATATATTTGTGGAAAAATGTCATACATAGGTATTAATCTTTATATACATGGCTTCTTTCTGTTTAAACACTTCTCAAACTTACTTTACCACTGGAAATTATACTTTTGAGTTTTATACCCATTGGTACATTGTCTCTACTTTTATTTCACTGCTGAGTAATGCTACATTGTATTACTATACTTCAATGTATTGAGCCATTATTCTGTTTTTATACACTTAGATCAGTTTTTATTTTTGCTATTACAATGTTTGTTGTTGCTGTTGTTGTTGTTGTTGTTGTTGTATGTGTTGTTGTTTTTTTTTAATTGAAGGTCCCTTACTGGTCCTGTTTCCATGAGTGCCAAGACCAGGGGAAAAGGAGAGGGGAACCAGGTGGCACAAGGAAGGGTCATCTCCCCACATTCCATTTATATACAGAACTAAACGGACAAGCACAGAGTCACTATTGCGGTTAGAAGTTGGCAGCATGGGAAAAGGGAGGAACAGGTGGGGAACTGGGATGTCGATAAAAAATACAGCCCCCCCAAACTGGGGTTCCTGGGGGGAACTTGGTGTGCTTCAACCGAAGAGGAATCAGAAGATCAAAAGTGGTCTTGGAAAGCCAGAACCATCAGGGATAGAGGGAGGAGGAAGGTCCAGGGGGTGAGGGGGCTGTTTGGTAACTGGGGTTAAGGGATTGCCCTCCCCCTGCTGGGATCCCCTAGCCCCTCCAGTCTGGCAGGAAGGGGGCAGCCTGCAACCCCCATGGGCAGGTCTGGGGCTGCCAGATGCTCCAGGCAGGGGGCTGGAGGTGGCTCACAAAGGCTTGCCCTCCAGAGAGATGACGGCACTGCCCCCCAGTTTCTCTGCCAGGGTGCAGCGGTCCTTGATCTCGTAGCAGTTTGCTTGTAACTCATGCTTGATCCCGGTCGGCTTTTTCTTGAAGGCATCCTTGGAGTTGGCATAAATCATTTTGCTCTTAAGGGGTGCAGACTCAGGTGCCCAGAAGATAAACACCAGGTCCTCCTCTTTGCTCTCCTTGGTCTCATAGGTTGCATCATAGAGGGCATAGCGGCAGTCCTTGTCTGGTAGCATCTTGACAAAGGTGGTGTAAGGGTCATCTACAGTCTGGCCCACATCACCTACCAGGATCTCCTTGCCCTCCTCGAGGATGATGTTCTTGTCCTAACTCAGGCAGAAAAGTACTGCCTTCTCGCACTTCTTCACCTCCTCTGGTGTTGAAGCTTACGCACCTTCATGTCATTGAACACTTTGATGACACCTTCAGAAACCGTCATGCCAGAGGCCATGTTTCCGGAAGCGAAAGGGATATAGAAAAAAGGGTCAGAAGAGATGAGAGCTGCTGCAGCTGCTGCTGAGATCCAACTGAACCTATTTTTACTATTACAATGTTTTAATAAATATTCATGTATAACAGGTTGAGCAAATGCACAAGAGTATCTTGAGGTACATACCAAATAATGATCATTGCTATTCAGCTTCACCAAGGATATCCTTGGGATCCTAGCAAAAATCAGATGATACATTCAAAGTGGACATTTTAAGAGGAATGTAATAAAAACTATTTAAGATGCATCATCAGAGTTTAGGGATGCAGGAAATAGCACAATACTCTGGAATTAGCCATAGCAGATAGCTATCACTACTCTTAAGCCTTAAGTAAGTATCAAAGGGAGGAAGCAATTTTGAAGATTTAAAAAATGTAACTCCATGGAGAGAAATCTATGACAGGATCTATGGCATAAGGGATAGGGTACAACAAATACATGTGAGAGGGGCAACAAAATAAATGCCATGAATTCACTTCCCCTTCATCCTCCAATATTCATTTGTACCCAACTAGAAGCCAAAGGACCAGGGAGCCTTTTCACATAAGGTCAGCCTCCTATGGCAAAAGTCTAGGCAAAGAAAGAGTGGATCTGGAGGGATAACCAGAAAGTATCCAGCATAATAAATGCAGCAAAATTTCTCTACAAAGTAATTGTATTATTTTACATTCCTACCAGAAGTATGTGAGGTTCTACATTTTCATCAATGCTTTATCTTTAAGCATTTTACTTTTTGCTAATCTGATGGACATGGAGTGATATACCATGTAAATATGCATTGTCCTTATGTCATTTGTAGGTAAATATCTTTTCTTATGTTTCTTAGCTATTAGTATTTCCTCCTCTCAGATTTCTTCCTCAGATCTCTTGCTCATTGTTTTTCTTAAATTAACTTTTCTTTTTTTTTTTTTTTTAAACATACCTCCAGGGACGCCTTGGTGGCTCAGCCATTGAGCGTTGGCCTTCGGCTCTGGTCCCAATACCACAGTCCCGGGATTGAGTACCACATGGGGTTCCCTGAAGGGAGCCTGCCTCTCCCTCTACCTCTGTCTCTGTCTCTGCCTTTCCCTCTCTGTGTCTCTCATGAATAAATAAAATACACTTGGTTCAACTTCTGGCATCCCCAATGCTAACTGCATAATGGCCACATATTATCCATTTTTCCTGGTCTTTTTTTTAAGATTTTATTTATTAATTGAGTTGTCAAATAGCCATACAAGAAATTATTTTGCATTAAATATGTACCTATTTGCTCTACAATTGAGCCTTGAGTCTCAAGGTGTTGAATAATAACTATGAAATAATTGGAGAAAAAGTTCAAAATCAAAAAGTACCCTACATTTCAGTGTGAGCTTTTTGAAATAAACATATCTTATTGTTTTAAGAAGACTGATCAAAGGATAATCTAATCAAAGATTTGACCACATTAAACGATGACAGCCTTTAAAATAAATTTTGACTTCGTTTTTTACTCTCTCCCTTTGAATGTTGAGTCCTAGGTTAATGGAGAGCTGCCAGGTTGCCAGGAAAAATTGTAATAGTTCAAAAAAGTTTGCATGTAACTTTGTGGCTTGTTATTTTCAAATACATGGTTTCCTCTTTAATTAGGCTGGAAAAATGTGATCATTTTCTCATAATGAAATCTTCATCAGAAGAATATACTTAGTTGACTTGAAATGTTGGGGCTCAGGAGCAAATGGTCAAGAAAGCATTCTTGAGACATCTTCGATGCAAAAAGGATGATTTTATTAAACCAGGAGAATAGGCAGAAAAGGCTGCCCTGAGGTTGTAAGGGGTGACTGATTTTATACTTTCAAGTTGGGAGGGGGTAGGGATAGCATAAGTCTCTTAGGAATTTTGAAGCAAGTTTTCCAGGATCTTGAGGGGCTAACTGTTGTTTACCATCTAAAACCTTAGTCATGAGACCCTTCAGATGTATATCAGTTAACCATATGCTAGCAAGATATTTATTAACATATATCTAGGAGGGGAGGGAGTATGGGGATAAAGGAAGTTTCCAAAGGAATTTTTTACAGGTCTTGGGGGTTGAGCTAATGTCAACAGGTGGCCTTTTGCCTCTAGCAAAATATTAACATCGAGGCAGCTAAGCTCCATGAAGAAGGTCACTCTACCTGTCTCAAATTCTTGTCAATGCACTATATGTTGTAAGGAAGTTGTAAGTAATTTTTTTTCTTTTGCCTTTGTTCTCCACATTATAAGTATTTCAGATTATTTTAAAAGAGTTATTTGCCAATGCCTTGAAAGCATCACCATATTATGTTTTAAATATCAATGCTACACAACTAATTGAACACTACATCTGAGACTAATGAAGTACTATATTTTGGCTAATTGAATTTGAATTTTTAGAAAAGAAAAGGAAATGACTATCAATGCTACAATTAAAGTCAGAGAGTGAAATATTTTATCAGGAAATCCTGGAAAGTAGCTGTGATAAAGAAAAAAGCAATGAAAATAATAACAACTAAGAGAGCTGAAGCATCTAGTGTAACTAAAGCAACTTTAGAGGGAAATTTTTTATCTATAATTAAAAATAAAAACAGACATCCATTAAATAACAAACAAATAATTAGAAAATCAATAAGGTCAACAATTGGTTCCTTAATAAGACCACTAAAATTGATTTTAAAAAATCTTCACGATATTCAGCAAGGAAAAGTGAAAAAAAAGCACAGATTTCCAATACCAACATTGAATGAAACATTGGAACTATAGATTCTACAAAACTTTAAAAGAATATAAAAGATATTCTGAATACTTATGCTTATAAATTTTGCAATTCTGACAAAATAGAAAAAAAATGTTTTTAAATCAATTTACTAGGGTTCCTGGGTGGCACAGTCAGTTAAGTTTCTGCCTTCTGCTCAAGTCATAATCTCAGGGTCCTGGGATCCAGCCCCACCTGGGTCTCCCTGCTTAGCTGGGAGCCTGCTTTTCCCTCCCTCTGCCCCTCCCCACCTCCTGCTCATGCTGTCTCTCTCTCTCTCTCAAATAAATAAATAAAATCTTTTTTAAAAAAGAAAGAAAAATCAATTTACTGAAATTACTGAAATTAATGCAATAAGAATAGATTATCAAGGGGGTGCCTGGATAGTTCAGTTAAAAATCAATTTACCCTCTCTGTGTCTTAATATGGCTTAATACGGCGCAGGCCATATTAAGCATCTGTCTTCCACTCAGGTCTTGATCCTGGGGTCCTAGGATGCAGCCCCATATCAGGCTCTCTGCTAAGCAGGACTCTGCCCCTTCCCCCTGCTTGTGGGCTCTTGCTCTCTCTGTCTCTTTCTCTTGCTCTCTCAAATAAATAAAATATTTATTTTAAAAAAGGATAGATTATCAGAATAGATCTATATGGATTCAATAAACAGAATTTGGAATTTAAAACCTTCACAAAACTGAGATTGCTTTGCTGGTAAATTCTATCAAAAATTTAAAGAAGGAATAATGCCAGAAGAAGAGGAGAAAACATTTACCAACTCATTTTATGACAGCAGCATAATTTCTGATAAAGAACATTATCAGAAAAGAAAATTACAAATATCTCTCATGAATATAGGCCCAAAATTCCATAATTAAATATTGGCAAATTAAATCTAGAAATATACTAAAAAGAATAAAACATAATGGCAAAGTGGAATTTACCCTAGAAATGCAATATTTATTGATTTAATACTTAAAATCAATAAATATAATTTATGACATGAACAAATAAGAGGAGAAAAATCACATGATATAGGCACTGAAAAAACATTTGGCACGATTCAATACCCATTTATGATTTAGAAAACACTCTTAGCAAATTAGAGATAAAAGAAAAAGCTATGAAAGTTATCTATATTAATTAATTATAATGAATATTATTGGTTAAATATGGAAAGCTTTCTCCCTGTAATCTGGAATAAGACAGAAATAACTTCTCTCACAACGTTCTACTGAATATTTTACTAGAGGTCCTAGTCAATTCAATAAGGAAGTAAAATAAAAGCATTATATTAAGATTGAAAAGAAAAAAGTGAAATTGTTTTTATTTAATGATTGCATGATTATCTACATAGAAAATCATGAAGAATATATTAAAAACTACAACTAATAAATTTAGCAAAGCCATACGATACAAATATAAAAATTTAATTGTTTTTCTATATACTAGCAATGAACAATTGTACAATGAAATTAAAGTACAATAGTATTTACAATGCATGCTAAAATATACTCAGTGATGAATTTAACAAAATCATGAAAGACATCTGCAAAAAAAGTATTGCTGAGAGACATTTAAAAGGGCTTAGAAGTCTAAAGACATACCATATTTTTGAATTCAGAAGATTCAGTATTCGCAGGATGTCATTTGTCCCTAAATCAAGTGCACTCTGGAACAAAGTCTCAGCATGATTTTATTTTTTTTGGTGGAATTCTCAAATTTATTCTACAGTTTATTTGAAAATGAAAAAAGAAAAACCTAGAATAGCCAAATCTATCTTGGGAAAGGAGGACTGTTATTAGAGGGATACATGACTTCAAAATTTATCCTAAAGCTAGGATAAATTATAGTTTATCCATGAAATATGATATTGGCAAAAGAATAGAGAAATATACAAACAGAAAAGAATAGAGATTCCAGTAACAAACCTACACATTTATGACCAGATGATGTTCACCAAAGAAGCCAAAGCAATTCAATAAGGAAATGAAAGTCTTTCAACAAATTGTTCTGGAAAACAATGGATATCTCTTATCTACATATTTTGACCTCATACCACATACAAAAATGCTGCACGATGCATCTTGGATATAGAAAGTAACCTAAATCTATAAACTTTCTAGAAAAAAAAAAGAAATATACAGATTTTGTGTAATGTTGGGATAGGCAGAAATTTCTTAGAGAAGAAACAGAAAATTCTAATCATAAAGCAAAGAAATGATAAAGTTGAATCTATCAAAATTTAGAAACTTCTGCTCATCAAAAGAAATAAAAGACGAGGAAAATATAAACTATATTATGGGAAGATATTTATGATCCATGTATCTGACTTAAATCTAGACTATATGCAGAACTGCAACTCAGTAGTTTTAAAAAAAATCCTTCCCCTTTAATACCATAGTAACCTAAAATGAAAAAGATAAGCCTAACTGTTGATGAAGATGTTGAGCAACTAGACTCTCACATAATTCTGACAAGAATGTAACATAGTAAAACTATTTTGGAAATCCTAGCACCTTCTTAGAAAGTTAAACATATCTACCTTACAAGTGAGGATTTCCACTTTTAGATATTTATCTAGATAAATGAAATAATATATTCACAAAAGCCTTTATAGCAGGTTCTATTTTTGTTATAATAACCAAAAACTGGAAACAACCTGTTTTTCATCAGTAGAAAAGCTGATAATCAGTGATCTATTCATACAATAGAAAACTACTGAACAATAAAAATGAACAAAGTAATGATATTTACAAATACATGGGTGAGTCTCTTAGAACATTTTGCTGAGTGGGGAGAAAAAAAAACCTTACATACAACAGTGCATACTTTATGATTCCATCTATATGAAGAGCTAGAACAGGCAAAACTAAGCTATGATGATAAGAATGTTAAAAACCAGAAACAAAAATAAAAAAAATAAAAATAAAAATAAAAACCAGAAACAGGTCAAAAAATGGAGTTGCTTTTGCTAAGCTCCACATCACCAAACTGAAACTTAACTCAATTACAGTCTCAGCTCTCCCAGAAATGGAATCTTACACACATACTCCCACCAAACACTACCTTGGCTTAAAAAACAAACTTATTTTCTCACAAGTCTGCAAGGTAGAAGTCTGATATCAAGGTGTCAAAGAAATGGAATCTTTTCTTTTTTAACTTTCTTTTTAAGATGTTATTTATTTATTCATGAGAGACACAGAGAGAGAGAGAAGCAGGCTCCCCCCGCAAGGAGCCTGATGTGGGACTTGATCCCAGGACCTCAGGATCCCGACCTGAACCAAGGGCAGATAATCAACCGCTGAGCCACCCAGGAGTCTCAAGAAATGGAATCTTAAAACAATCAGGAATCGCTTAGCATAATATTCTCTTTTTTTTTCGTGCTGTAGAATGGTTTGTTGCCTTTGCCAATAACAAAAATGTTGGAGAGTCGGGTGGCAAAGCTGTTGCCATGGGCATCTTTCAGATGAACTACATCAAAAGAACCAGGGTGTCTCTCCCGGTTGGTGATCACACCAATTCTTCCCAGGTTGGCACCTCCAGTCACCATACACAGATTACCAGTGTCAAACTTGATGAAATCCATAATCTTTCCAGTCTCCAAATCAATCTGAATGGTGTCATTCACCTTGATGAGGGGATCAGGATAGTGGATGGTGCGAGCATCATGAGTCACCAGATGAGGGATTCCTTTTGTTCCCACAAAGATATTTCTCACTTTGCACAACTTATACTTGGCCTCCTCAGGTGTAATCCAATGAACAGCAAAGCGACCCTTGGTGTTATAGATTTGATGGAAATTCTCCCCAGTCTTGTCAATGCTGATGACATCCATAAAACCAGCAGAGTAGGTGATATCAGTTCAGACCTTGCTATCAATCTTAATAAAATGCTGCATACAGATCTTCTTCACTTCATCCCCTGTTAGGGCATACTTAAGTCTGTTCCTTAGGAAAATGATGAGAGGAAGACATTCTCTCAGCTTATGGGGGCCAGTAGATGGGCGAGGGGCAAACACACTGATCAGTTTATCCAGCATCCAGTGCTTTGGAGCTGCTACACACTTCAGATGCTTCTTGGGACCACGAGCCATGGCTGCACTAGGCATGAAAAGAGGACCACTTCCTAGCATAATATTCTTGTTCCTCCTTCTTTCTGCTTACAAGTCTTTGATTTTGTATGGCTCCTCAGAGGTTCTTTCTATGTGCTAGATTCGACGCTGCCTAATTCTTGAATCATTGATAAAGCCAATGAGATCTTTAATATTTACTTGGATTTTGTTTTTTAACAGTCCTGTGGTAGTAATAGGACTTGAAGGAAACATCTGGCTACTTCAGGGACAAGAAGAAACACAGGCATTGTTACCTTCAGACCCTTTGAGTTCTTTCTTCTGGTTTCCAAGGGTCATGGGTAAGTTCTCAGATCTGAGCTCTGCTCTCTTTGTGTTGAGCTCCTGATCTAATTGGTTTTCCAGTCCAGACTTAATGGGTCAGTCTAGACTGACAGAAGACTCTAACAGATCACTGTGAGTCCTTAACCCTTGGTTAGTCCAGGTTCCAGTCTAGGGCTTAGCAGATAGCATAAGCTGGCAGACAGTTTCACCCAGAACCTTGAGTATTTGGCTTGGCAACCATCAGGTCAGGGGTACCAATAATATGTCTGGACAGAAAAGTAGATTGGACATGATTTGCAGCAAGGATCCTACCAACTCTTGCCAGTTTTCAAGGGAATTATCTGTCTTCTTTCATTTGGGCTATCCTTAAAAGTTACTCTGGGGCATCCCAGGTGGCTCAGTGGTTTAGCGCCTGCCTCCAGCCCAGGGCATAATCCTGGAGACCTAGGATCGAGTCCCACATCTGGCTCCCTGCATGGAGCCTGCTTCTCCCTCTACCTGTGTCTCTGCCTGTGTCTCTGCCTCTCTGTGTGTGTCTCTCAAGAATAAATAAATCTTAAAAAAAAAAAGTTGCTCTGGATCTCAGGATGGTGGTATCCTTAGCACTCTCTTTAGAGTGCTTGAGTATCTTGAGTCTGAGGAGTTGTTCAATACTGGCAAAAATATTTATTCTTTGTCCTAGATGAACCTGAGGAGATATTTGAAAGGATTTTTGTAAGTACTTCTATGGCCAGAAGTTGGTTAAATTGGAAGCCGATATTCAGAGCTTGACAGGAACTATGTTTTAGGCCTTTATTCCTAAGAAATGTGAAAGTATATACCCAAAGGGAAAGAAAAACATTCCAAAAACAAACAGCTCTAAATCTAGAACATAGGAATCTTTGGGTCTCCATTTTATTTGGAGATCTTCTCCCTGATGTAAAGAAGCAAACTGAAGGTAATGCAGTTGGATGGGTGGGTCAGCCTATAATGCCTTTCAGGTTGTAACCCAATTCCATGAGGGTTTAAGTACAACTGTCCATATCTTATAAATGGAGTCTTTACAAGAACAAAAATTCAGGTCCTGAATCAATTCAAAGTCCACCTATCCCTTTAGCCAATCCCCAAACCTTCCCTATTCACCTCATAACGCTTGTAAGTATTCTAAAATTCTGGTTTTAGGAAATGAAAATCCCTCTTGCAGGAACTTGTGTTCTTTCACAGTGACTTTGAGATGTCAATGTTCTACCTGGTTTTCTCCAGGAACTCTTATCTGGGCCATCTCTGAAATGCAAACTTCAAGGAGGTAATTCTTATCAAAAGGCAAAAAAATGGGGAGTTGGCAGTGCTCTTTGGAAAATAGGCAAATGAAAATCTTAAGTGTCTTCTCCACAAATATCAACAGGACGCATTAGCCATCTGAGCAGGTAACTTTAACTTATTCCAACTGCCAGAAACACAGCTTGGATTTAACTATCATTTGTAAACTAGTGAATTTTGTATTATTGTACTTGACACATGGCTGAAGTTTTAAAACAAAAGCTATAAATTTCTGTTTGTGCCTGTCTCTATAGTCAGATACTTAAGTATGTACATTATAGTTTGTGATGTTTTTCTACCTCTGAATGATATTGCCAAAATTAATTTGTAAAGGAGCTCTACTTAATTAGCTAAAAGAAAAATAAGCATTTGTCAAATTAACTATTTCTCAGAGTAACGAAACTAACCCAAATGATTTTCAAGTTTATATGATCTGGGGTAATCTTTGATAAATAAAAGCTAATTTCAGTTCATTGGCTTAATTAAAATATAAATGTCTTCAAAGCAATCAGCATTAACTATAATGTGGAACTACAACTTAAAATTTACCTGGATTTACTAGATAAATAAGATTATGTTATTACAAAATTTGTCAGCAAGAAAAAAAATAGTATATCCCTACATTTTCTTGAATGTCTTGTGAAATTTTCATGAGTAATCTAAATATTTAAAAATAAGCAATATAAAGAGAGGTAAGTGGAATAACAGTTTTTAGGTGAACTTTTCAGCAATTATGTTTTATGATATATCTGTTTAAATAGTTTCCAAAATTTTTGCCAACCTGAAAACTTAAAGTTATACTATGGTAAGCCAAATGATGGATATTTATTCAAATAACATAAAACACTGAAATATTAATCACTGAATATAGATTTATCCACTGTGGCTTCCTTTCACAGAAGAACTAAAGATATTTGGGTCTATTAGTAAACATATTTTGTATCACATTGAACATTTACTATCAGGAAGAACATACTTCCAGAAATTATGAAATACATCAACAGGTTTGCCAATCTACAGAATGGTAGTATAAAAGTCAACAATTGCTTACTTCTTACTTTTCACTTCAAATTAAGGATTCTAAGGATTAATGATTCTAATTGATACATAACTAAAACTACTTAGAAATAATAATGGTGAAAGGAGACATCTGTGTAATGGAAAATAAAATGGTTGTTTCAGAATTAAAAAAAAAAAAAAGATAGGGCCAAATCTGAATGGATGTAAAAAAGTTATGGAAGAAGCTTTAGGAAGGAAATTTTATGTATAATTAAGCTGGCTAAGATTGGAATGGATTTAAGTTTGTTTTCTGTTCTTGTTGTTTTAATGAGTTTTAATATCAAAAGTACAGTGGTGCAAAATTAGAATTTGGCTTTCTCTCTGCTAAAAGGACAAAATTTTCTGGACTTTTTTAGTCTGCTTTTGTTTTTGTTTTGTTTTGTTTTGTTTTGTTTTAAGGTTTTATTTATTTATTCATGAGAGACCGAGAGAAAAAGAGAGAGAGAGGCAGAGACACAGGAAGAGGGAGAAGCAGGCTCCATGCAGGGAGCCCAATGTGGGACTTGATCCCAAGAGTCTGGGATCATGCCCTGGGCCAAAGGCAGGTGCTAAACCACTGAGCCACCCAGGGATCCCTTTGGTCTGCTTTTGATTAGAGTTTATAAAAGCTTCTTTACCTTGTAAGTAATTTGCCTAGACAGCAAAGATTTTGTGTTTTAGCAAAGTAATTTACTGTGCTTCACACTGTCTTCATCAGGTCTTTAATTATGTAAGAAAACCCAATCTTCTCAATATTGAAAGAGTTAAGTATTCACAACAGTGTTACATTTTGTATTTGACTTTAATATCTTATGTTGTCACTTTGGTTAAATAGGTAATTACTTTTTTCATAATGATCTGTGATCCGGTTTAGTCAGATATTCAAATCTTTTGATGTTTTGACAACTTCCCAAAATCAAACTCTTAATGGAGTCTTTTCAGCTTCAAAATAACGTTGAGATTTCCCACATTCCTTGGAAAAAGGTCCCTGGAAACACTTAATATGAGTGTTCCAAAAATTGCATGAAATTCCTAGAAATCTGATATGTTCTATTATCATTAGTCATAATTTTAGCTATGACCTTAAAATGTTGTGTGTCACAGACATAACCATATTTTTTCATCAATTTCATTATAATAAATTCTCATCAGATCTTTAACCATAGGCATAAGTTTTCTGTCATGACAAAAAGTTATTATTCACTATAATGACTTTTGCAATAGTGAGATTCATTTAATACATTGGAAAGGACCTTACCAAGTACTCTTGACCACTGACATCCCTGCCAGATTATAAGGTGGCAAACCTTGGGTGCATACTTTACAACTAATGAAGGCTCCACCTAGACCTAGTGCTGTGCAAAAACACTGAAGACCTCAAAATCAAATTGAGTAACAAAAGAAGTAACTAACATCAAGGTAGACTGTTTCCTTCCAAGACATAGAATCAAGAACATTTCTTTTCATTCCTTCTTCCCTCTTTGATTATCCTTCTCCTAATTCTTATACCTTCAAGGTTTTTATGATCCTTTTGTCCACCCTGTTCCCTGCTCTGGCCTGGATAGATAATGCCGTTGTTCATATATCTCAGGTCATTGCCAACAGGAGTGATCCAAACTCTAAATGACTGTTGAATTTGCCATGATGCTGGTGATCCTACAGTTCTGACTGTCACAAAATTCCACCTGATTTGGAACACTTTACTTTGTCTGTCACAAACCCAGCCTCCTCTCTGTTGTGTCAGGTTCCCTAACCCTGTGGATCCATTGCCCTACCTTTGGTTAACAATTCCAAACCCAGGAAGACTTGCAGCCAAGCTCTGTGCAAAGAAAAGGATACACAGTAAGGTTAACCAGAATAAAACCACCTGTGTAGTCTACAGTCATGGGATCCAGACTTTACTGGATCCCATGGCTGTCAGTTTTCCAGTCCCAAGCCACAGACTTAAACAGGAATTTCCAATAGACATTCATGATTCAAAATTTGCTTCCCTTGGGTACATATCTACACCCCTGGCAAATGAGGATATGATCAATAACCTTTCCTTAACTCTTGAAGATATTGTAGAATCTGCTGCTAAAGCAAAAATCCCTAGACTATTTGGCCAAAAATGTCCTTGATTATAGGATATCCTTGGTTATCTTTTAACAGATTAAGGAAGTGATTGTGCTATGGCCAACACCACTTGCTGCACTCAGATGGACACTTATGGAGAAACTGAGACTCACATACATAAGATCACTGAACAAGCCAGTTGCATTAAGAAAGTGACTCCTTCAATGAGGTCTTTCCCTGACTTATTGATTCTAACTGGCTTGGGTCTTAGGGATCATGGATTCCAGATATTGGGAAAATTCTGTTCATTATAATAATCATAGTAATCTCTCCCTGGTGTTACATAGTCTCTTCAAAGCTTTAAATGTATGTTTGCAACTGCTAACCATCAAGCAAATGATATCCCTAAGACTAAGAACATCATAAAAGGATCCAAAAGCAAGCCCAACATTATGACTTGTGACTGCCATAAAGAAATTCAATAAAAATATATCATGACCTGTGAATATCACTCAGAGATTCAGAAAAACAAACACCTGTTAGAACTCCAGAGTAGGGATCCCCTGGGTGGTGCAGCGGTTCGGCACCTGCCTTTGGCCCAGGGCACGATCCTGGAGACCCGGGATCGAATCCCACATCGGGCCCCCGGTGCGTGGAGCCTGCTTCTCCCTCTGCCTGTGTCTCTGCCTCTCTCCCTCTCTCTCTCTGTAACTATCATAAATAAATAATAATAAAAAAAATTTTTTTAAAAAAAGAACTCCAGAGTAGTCACTGGGTGTAGTGCTAATGTCTTAAATTTCTATCTTATCTCTCAGTTAAGCTGAGAATCTGATAAAAAGGAGGGAAGTGTTAAAAACAAGACAACAACAACAAACTGAACCTTTATGCCAAGCTCATGTCACCAAACTGAGACCCAACTTAATTATAGTTGAAGGTCTTCCAGAAATGGAATTTTAACACAGTCAATCAGGAATTGCCTGATCAGTACTAGTTACATCATCTGCCTTACATTGCAGTAACCAACCTACTTTGTTTGTCTAATATGACTTTCTTGTTCCCCATCCTTTCTGCCTATGGAAGTCTTTCATTTTATGCAGCTCCTCAGAGCTCTTTACTATTTTCTAGATTGAATGCTGTCTGTTTCATGAATCATTGAATAAGCCAATAAGATCCTTAGAATTTACTCAGTTGAATTTTGTTTTCTAACAGAATTAAAACAGTGATTGGAGATTAACTGGGAAAGATCATGAGGAACCTTCTGGAATGATGGAAATATTTTGTTTCTTACTAATGGTATGTGTTAAATGAATAGGTGCATTTGTCAACACATATGGAACTTCAATTTTAAAATTTATTTTTTGGAAATGGTAATCAGTTGGCATTTAAAAAAAAAGAAGAAGACTTAGAACTAATTATAATGGGGTCCTAAGCCTAAAACCTTACATTCAGTGGACGAAAATCAGTTAGGCTTCTTAGCCTAGTGTTTTGTTGCTCTTGCTTTTGTTTTGTTTTGTTTGTGTTTGTGTGTGTGTGTGGGGGGGGGGGTGTGTTTTGCATTTGGGCACCCAATTTAAAGTCTTTTGAACTGGCCTTAATATATATAACCATAATACATTAAAAATAATTTTCAGGATCAAGTTAAAAAATGTCACAGGAAATGATTCCAAATGTTAAAGCTAAAATGCAGATACTCCAGCCATGGATATCTGTACAATTATTAAATTTGAGTTAAAAATTGGGTTTTCAAATTCTTGGTCACCCAAGTGAAAAGAGAAACATAATAAACTATACAACTTTCAATATCTATCTTTTAAAAAGTCCAGTTCCACATGGGAAGCAAAGTTTTTTCTAGCATGTAATCTTGTTAGACAATGGAAAAAGAACAAAAGAACAAAAGGACCAAAGAAAGAAGACTCCTGTGACTTCTAAGAAACTTAGCAGTTAGCTAATCCATACTTACTCTAAAATTATAAGACAGGTGAGCACACCAATTTCCCAGTAGGGAAAGATACCACACAAATACAGTGTGACTGGAAAAAAAAAAAAGAGGGAAATGAAAGGAGTTCCAGGAATGCACAGGGAATGCCCCGCAACTCCATCTTTTCTAGATCCTGTTTGCCCAGTAATTCAGAAAATCCATGTGTCTTCTGTACCAACAGAGGACACATGGAAGAAAAAATGTGTTTAATATCTTCTTCATTTAAATCTTATATATATAGAAACAGTCCTTTTTCTGAGTCATATGGAATATATGTATTTAAAAATTCAAACTGTGTAGAAGGCATGAGAGGGGTATTGGGTCAGGGATCTGGACCTTGCAGTTTGCAAGGGAAATCACCAAACAATTCACATAGGAACCTCTAGAAAATACCCAGTGTACTCTATTAGTGATTTGTGAATTTTGGTATACCTTAAGCATCTCTGGGGAACTTGCAGATTTCCTGCCATGCAGATTTCCTACCATGATAACAAAGATTCAGATTCAGTTGAAGCTTAGTGAGATGATCAGGTGACTCTGATATAATGGTATTAGTAATAGTACACATTTAGAACAAGAATAACTTGGGTTAGAGGGTTACAAATCCCAGTGCTACACGGGCAGGTCTGTCATGTCATGCCAAAAGAGAAGCAAAACTGACAAGACAATTGAGAGATGGGAATGTGTAGCAGAGGAACTGTGACCCGAAGAACACACATCTCAGCTACAGACCCAGAGCACTTGCAGCTGAATGAATGCAAGCAATGTAGGTCCAAAGTTGTAAGAGATTTTTGAAGAGACACTTAACATCTGGACTTTTATGAAAAATATTCTGGTTTTGTTTGTTGTTCTTTGCTTTGGTTTGGGATTTTTCTTTCTTTGTCTGCTTTTTTAAGATTTTATTTATTTATTCATGAGAGACACAGGGAGAGAGGCAGAAACACAGGCAGAGGGAGAAGCAGGTTCCCTGCCAGGAAGCCACTGGGACTCAATCCCAGGACTCCCAGGATCATGCCCTGAGCTGAAGGCAGGCGCTCAACCACTGAGCCACCCAGGATCCCTGTTTGTTTTTGAGTTCTATACTCAACATAGGGCTTGAACTCACAATCCCAAAATCAAGAGTAGAATGCTCTACCATTTGAGCCATCCAGGCACCCCTTTTATTTTTTTGTTTTTGATGTAGGCAACTAATACATTTAAAACAAGTCAAAACCCAGGACGCCTGACGGCTCAGTGGTTGAGCGCATCTGCCTCCCGCTCACGGCGGTCCCAGAGTCCCAGGACCCAGTCCGCATCAGGCTCCCCTTGAAGAGCCTATTTCTCCCTCTGCCTATGTCTCAGCCTCTGTGTGTCTCATGAATAAATAAATAAAGTATTTTTAAAAAAAGTCAAAACCCAACATGTGAATATGGCTGAAGCACACCTTCTAGCCTAGCAGAGCCTACCTACTGGCCATCAGTTTGCAATCTCTCATCTTGATTATGGTGGTGTTCTATACAGACATTCTTTCAAATATTAATCAACATAACTAAGTATCCAGAAATTGCTAAACCCATAGTCAAACAGATTTTCCTTTCTGGTAAAGGAGAATTACTCCTGTGTTGTAGTTAATGAAGAAAATCCATAGTCATTTTATGCCTGATAATTTAGTGGTGTGTCTGGGATTTTCTATACAAATTATGATCCTCACTATCTTCTAGCCAGAAAGATCACCAACCTTTGCAAAGGGATAGGTAACATGGATGCCAAAAGGCAGGGCCAAGTTTTCAAAATGGAAAGAAAAGAAAGAAGATCTGCTTAAATATGTAAACAAGGACTTGGTGGGGACCCAAGACTTCTATTGTGCAGGATTTGAAAGAGAGGATTTGACTGGGACAAATTTCAGGGCAGTGAAGGTATTTGCATTCAGCCCTTGAAGTTCTTGCAGGAAGGTCAGTGTGAATCCCTGGAATGCCTGACTTTACATAAACTGTCTCCTCTGAGTCTATTTGCATAATTAGTGGCAAAAATGTAATCTTACTACCTTCTTCAATTTTAACAATAATATTTTTTAATATTTTATTTATTTATTCATGAGAAACACACACACACACACACACACACACAGAGAGAGAAAGGCAGAGACACAGGCAGAAGGAGAAGCAGGTTCCATGCAGGGAACCAGACGTGGGACTTGATCCTGGATCTTCAGGATCACGCCCTGGAGTAAAGGCGGAACTAAACCGCTGAGCCACCCAGGCTGCCCCGACAATATTTTGATACTAGACAATATCTAGTCTACAAATGATAGAAAAATGTAACAAAATTGTATTCCTCTAATTTCTCCATAAAATAAAACAAGATAATAATATAATTACCACAATAAGTTGGTTATATGTAAAACCATTTTTCATTAAAAATTTATAAATTCTATCTATAATACATAAAATAAATAAAACCAAAACTAAAGACCAGCATAGAAATGTCATTATCAAAAATTCATCTTGAAATTTTAAAAATAAAAGATCAAAAATGAAAACTAAAAAAATTCAAAGCTGATTTTTATTATATTTTTCTTACTATGCCTTAGTCACTCTTCTACAAATATCCATTCATTAAAGGTGTCCTCCAGCAGATCAATTGATTTGAAAAAGTATAGACAACTAACTTAAGACTTATTTTCCCCTTATATCAAATGTCAATAACCTGTAATTATATCAGTATTCAATCACTGTTTCACTGATGTAGTAACAGAGGTAGAAATTTGACTGGTGATATCACTTAATATGAAAGCTTAAGAAAATAAATGTTCATGTAGTAGTTGATACAAATTGGAGAACTTCAGATGAAAGTCACTAAGTGAAGATTTTGGACATTCAAAGAAGATTAAGTTAATGTAAAAGAAGTTTCAAGTTAGACACCCATTCTATAAGACAGTTGCCTTTTACCAGGCTTAAAAAAAAAAAAATGTTTTTTTCTACAACCGATCTCCACAAAGGCATTACTTTATCATCTCGAAAGAAATAACCTCAATTTTTTTAAATAAATGTCTACCTTCATTATTTTAGGAGGATACAAACATATATGCATAGTAACAATTCTACCTGTTTATAAAGAGCTCCCAAACTGAAGTGTTGATTCCTATTCTTTGGAAAACAGTTATATAAGGCTGGATAATCCAACACAGCTTGTTGATCTTAGAATGATATGAAGAAAAGATCCCCAATGCCATAGATTAAAACAATAGTTTTGTTATTTTAATATGTACTATGTCCTTTTGTAAAATATCTTGATTGGTACACATACTTTATAAAATTTATGAAAGATTGGACAAGAGATTGAGAGAGGAATTACAACACACTGGTTTAATTAAATTTTTTTCTTTAAGTTTTTTTCTTTATATCTCATGAATTTAAAATTAGATGGTACCTTTATTACCTGACTTGGAGTCTTCTAATGTCCATTATAAGTGTAGCAAAATATCATTATAATATTAGTATTATTGTTTTGGTATTCTAGGCTTTGGTGTTAGAGGGTTCCCTTCACTATACATCAATAGTAAAAAGAGAAAATGGTTTAAGCAGATCATAAGCTCATTCTCAGGATAAAATTAAGAGGCAGCTTTATAATGTATATATATCAGAACATAGTGAAGTCTTAATACATGATGGGAAAGATTATAAAAGCTCACGAGATATTCCATATGCTCCCCTATGTTTCTCAATCACCCTTCAGTTAAGTTGGGTCCATAGACTAGTTTTGACCAGTACATGTCCCACTTTTGAGTGAAAGCAGTTAAGAATCAGTATGACTGACTCCATCATCCTTCTCTTCTACCATGAAGACCTTGGAGACCACTGGGTCCTGATAGAAGAGCTGAAAGAGAGAAAAGGGCCCTTATTGTGTTAAGACACTGAGATTTCAGGATGTACCCATTACCACAGCATAAACTATTCAATCATGTATAATGTGTAATAATTTTATGTAAGGTATATAAACTGAGGAAGACAAGAGAAATTAGATATATAAAATCAGGAGCAAAAAAATGAAGAAATGAATGAGTATATAAGCTGTGATCAGTGGAGGAATTGGGAACAATATCAAAAAGAATTGGGTAGGAAAAAGATAGTGAAGATGATAAAGAGAAGAGTTGAGGAAATTTTCTGGAAATTGCCTGCAATTGTGGCATTTTGCATTGGTGTCCAGCTTTAGGATTATAAAAATGCATTGGGTTCCTTTCAAGGCACAAGATGAAAATCAATCATGAGCTGAAGAAGAATTATTAGGAGATTATTCCATTATGGAAGTCAAGAATCATTCCCATATGTATAGGAAGTGGATCATCGGGAGAACTCAATCAACAAGGTAGAATCATAGACTGAATGTAAGCATGAACTCTAGTGACACATTATCTAGGTATGAATCTCATTTCCACTATTAACTCTGTGTGTGACTTTGGACAAGTTGTTTAACCTCTCAGCCTCATGTGCCTCACCTATGAAATGAGACTTCTTTTTTTTTTTAAAGATTTATTCTATTTTTTATTGGGTGGGGGGAGAAGTAGTTGGAGAGGGAGAGACAGAATCTCAAGCAGACTCTGCTGAGCAAAGAGACTGACAAAGGGCCTAATCTCACAACTCAGATCATGACCTGAGCCAAAATCAAGAGTTGGATGCCTAACCAACTGAGCTACCCAAGCACCCCTGAAATGAGATTTCTAACATGACAGAATTAAAAGGCTGTTGTGAGGACTAAATGAATTACTGCTAGAGCACTAGCACAATGCTTTGCATCCACCAAGTGCTGTGTAAACACTCCCATTGTGTCACTACCAATCTTTATTAAAAAAATAATTTTTAATAAGCCATAAAAGTCAGTAGAATAAAAATACTAAGCTTCATTTGACAGTACCCTATGTAAGTACAGAATTAAAATTTAAGACAATTCACTGCATTGAAAAACATGATTTAGTTTTTCAAGTTGAGTGAAACACTGTCATAGCCCCTAAGGCCCCAGAACATTTCTTTATTCAGTTCTCAAATGACTGACTACTTACAGAAGTCTTTATTTTTTAAGTGGGAAAGAGAAATATCTAATTCATTCTGAAGATCAAAAGTTAAATCAATGTACTATTAGTAACAATTGTTTGGAATGAAATATTACTCAGGTTTGGAAGCTATTATTCCAGTTTAGCTCAGTAATACTGGATGTTTCCGTTCCAGATATGGAAAATACGGCAGTGATAGATGATTATTTGATCTGATTTCTACCCCAAATTTGTAAAATAATTTGACAACAATAAGTCCAACAAGTATAAATCATACATCAAATGAGGAAGTCTAACAATATGCATTACATTTTTCATACACATCAAATTATCCTTGACATGAGAAATTTGAGTTTGTTATATTTTTCCTTCTGCCATGATGATTATTCTACCTTGGGATTGTTTGTCTTAAAAATAAGAACTGTTACACAATTCAAGAAGCTAAAGGAGGAGGGGGGCACACCAACATTCCCTCCATTATTACAGATTTTATCACCCTTCCCATTAATTAATAATAAGGATGTTTAGGCTGCCAGTTAACAATCGCTAGAAACAGCAGTATCTTATTTAGAAGATGCATCATTCAAATTACAAATTGATGTAATGAATTCTAATGAATCCTTTCCTTCTATGTTGAAGCTTAATCCCTATTCAAAGTGGATTAGTTAGTATTTAAATTTATCATAGGATCAAGGGTGATTAGTGGCCTATCATAAAAAAAAAGAATCCCATGAAATTCATGGTTCTTTATCACATGCAAGACTGAGGGTGAGCTATTGAAAAGTTCCGAAGATAGTGCATTGTACTGGAAATCTTGCCAGTGATGCCTGTTCCTGAGGTGTTCTGCAGCAAACTGCAGCCCAGAAAGAATGAGGTCCACTCCTACATAAAATTATTCTTTTAAGAATGAAGCAGCTGCATGCTAATGGTCTGCTAAATTCTTATTATCTGCATTCTCATTGACTGCTCAGCTTTGGAGTGTGTGACTTTAAGTCTCCTTTGCCTGAAAGATTTTCTAAGGAGCTTTTGAAAACATTAAAGCTCCTGAAAGACTTAGCTAAGTTTGAAGTTTGACTGAAATGAATATACCAGAGATATGGTGTAGTCATTGAAATTGCCATTTTCCTGTGGTTGTGTTTGTGTCCTTTCAGGATAGGTGTAGGAGTAAATTCGATTTGAGGGTTTTGCAAACTCAGAAGTGCCAGAATAATCAGAGTAATAATGACAACCAAATACCATACTTCCTCGGAACTGCATTCTGCTCTGGGAATGTAACGGATAAAAATACTGAGGTACATCAGAATTGCCTTTCTCTGTGGCATAATAAAAATGTCAAAGGTCTTTTCTAAAACATCCCAGGCTTCCATTAATAAGCAAAATGGAAATATCTTCCCCTGAACTCTCATAAACCCCATCTCCACGGTTTTTCAATGTATTTACTAGTTTTTAAAACTAGACCCGATTTTTCTAGAAAAACATAAAATGTTAACAGTGGTTATTTTTAGGAAGTATGGCTGGTAGGATGGCATGGCAGAAGTTAGCTTTTTCAGGTATTCTTTAGATGCCTGTTCATTAACCCTTTGAACTAGAGAAGCTTTACTGTTTGGATTGCAAAAATGTCTGGCTTCCTCTTTGTAACTGAATCCCCTGATTTTAGCAGACATAAATAAGTCTTACGTTTTATCCTTTCTTTTAATGTACTTCTTAATATTTTTTATTTTTACTTATAATTTCGATATATGTTTTTAGTATGGGAATTTAAACCCATATCTTCTTTTTCTCCCCAGTGTCTTTACTGTTACTGTATGAGTCATTCTGGGAAAAATGTGGGACCTAGAATTTTTATTTTGCATATATAAATTATTTAATTATAATTATATGTATAATGTAAAACTCACTCAGTATATACATTTTTTCAACTCCTTGTTTGTTTGAAGTTTCATGGATCTAGCCTTCTTTAAGACACTCATGTCCTGAGACTAAGGTTAACATCCCCTTATCCACACTCTCCATGATTTTATAAACACCATTTATATCTTTTCTTAGCCTGATTTCTGCAAAAGCTGAGTCACCTATGTATAGCAGTATTTCTTAACAGTGGAACTGTTGACATTTTGCACCAGATAATGGTGTGTTGAAGAGAACTCTCCTGTGCCTTGTGAGATACTTAATACCAACTCTGACCTCCATCCACCAATATTAGTATCACCTCCCAAGTTGTGATGATCAAAAATGTCTTCAGACATTGCCAGATATCACAGGGGGGCAAAATTGCCCCCAGTTGAGAATCAATATTATAGAAGTCTATGTAATTACAAAATGCTTTTACATGTACTATTAGGTACAATCCAAACATAACCCATTTAAAACAAGCAGTACAGAGTGAGTATTACATTTTGAAGATAGGAATACTAAGGTTCAAGAGTTTTGACTTAAGTAATATGGTTTTAGCATTGAGAAACTATAATTACATGTTATGATCACAACTCCATAAGTTATGACAGAGCGGGGAATATTTTAAGGAAAAAAAATAAATCAGTAATGAATGGTTTCCACATTCAATAATAGATGGAACTAGACAAAAAAGCAACAAGGGAAAAAAGAGACTTGAATAACACTGTAAACCAACTGAAGTTAATAGACATTTCTAGAACACTCCACCCAATACAACAGATTATGCATTTTCCTCAAAAGCACATGGAACATTCTCCAGGATATGTGAAGCTGTAAAACAAACCTAATGAATTTAAAAAGATAGGGAAAATGCAAAGCATGTTATCTGACCACAGTAAGATGAAATTACAAAACCAATAGCTGGAAAACTAACAAATATGTGGAGATTAAACAGCACACATAAATAACCAATAAGCCAAAGAATAAATCAAAAACAGAAATCAGAAAATACTTTGAAGTGAATGAAAATAAGAACACAACATATGCAAAATCATGAGATGCAGCTAAAGCAATGCCTTGAAGGACTTTATAGCTATAAATGTTTATCTTAAGAAAGAAGAAAGATCTCAAAACAGTAGCAAGAACTAATATGAGACAAAGAAGATTGAACTAAACTGAAAGCAAGAGAAAGAAGGATATGATAAAGATTAAAATGAAAATTCACCAAATAGAGGAAAGATTTGAGAAAAACAATAGGGCCAAAAGCTGATTCTTTGGAGAGATCAACAAAATTCGACAAACTCTTAGTTAGTTTGATGGTGGGAGTTGGGGAGGTGGGGGAGAAGAAGGGTAGGAGAGGAATATAGAGCATAGACTCAAATTATTAGAATCAGAAATCAAAGAAGTGACATTACTATGACCTTACAGAAGCTAAAAAGAACATCAATGAAAACTGAACAATTGTATGTCAACAAATTAAATAGATGAAATGTACAAACTCTTATAAGGACCCAAAGTACTAAAGGTCATTTGTGAAGCAGTCTGAATGGACCTATAACAAGAGATGAGATTAAATTGGTAATCAAAAACAAACTACCAAGAAAATCCCAGACATGGATGGTTTCAGTGGTGAATCCCAAAAAATTAAATAAATAAATCTGAAGAATTAATACCAATTCTTCATAAACTCTTCCAAAAAATAGAAAAGGAGGAAAAACTTCCCAAAGTTCACCCTGCTATGAGAACAAAAGCACTCCCTTCCTAGGATAGTCAAAAGAATAAAGGAATGTAAAACCCATAGCCATCATGCTTTCTAAAAGTAGGAATGCTGGAAAAATATTTAACATAAGTTGAACCTAAGAGCAAAATGAATTGCAGGTATCTTTCCAACTAATTTACCTCCACTAAGATATAGCAACAATATAGATCAAAGGAGTCCTTGAATGGCTCCTTCAAGTTTTAACCCTACTTACTCAAGACAGTTATTCTGATTCTTAAATGTTACTCTCATGTTCCAAGATAAATACTCCAGGTCCCTCAACCATTGTTATAGTATAATTTCCAAGTCTATAATGCCCCCTTCTCTTTTATCATACTCATGCAAGTTTGGACAGATAAGCCTAGAGTGTAATAGGACATTTATCATCATTGGTTTGGTCACTGTGCATCTAAATAATGAGGAGGATTATTATCCAATTACAAAGTGTGTTGCAAATTTCTCTCTATTATCGAGGTTCTACCACCTAAACCAAGTTAGTTATAAATCTAATGAAATTGGCTAATATGTGTATGTTTCCTCCTAAATAGAATTTTGGAGAACTTAGAGAGACACATAGAATATGTTTACAGGAGTAAATTTGATTCATCAAGGAAAGTGAAGGGCCTGTTGTCTCATAAGTAAACAGACTGACTTGTATATTATCTGTCAACTAAATGCAACATGGAGCCAGATCACTTCAGGGTGCTAGACTTTGGTCTATTGCTATATCCTAGTTATTAGGAGCCATTGCAGAAATTTAAATGGGGCTGATGACCTAGACTACATTAGGGACTCTCTATTGCATTCCCAAATATAAGCAAACATTGTATTGTAAATTGCATCAACTCATAATACAGTTAAAATTATTCACTGCTTAACTCTGCCAAAAAAGAAAGTCATAGCAAATGGCAAAGTACTGTGTCAAATATTCATTAAGTTTCTAGTTCCCTAATTAACACATTCTCTTCTCATTTGTCCATATTCCTCTGCAGAGCTGGAGATGGGCCATTCGTCAGAGGTAGAGCAATAGTAGGTGGCCAGGAGACAGACTGAATATCAACATTCAGGGAAGACAGAGGAAGACTTGAGATGACAAAGGGAAGAGACTTTTTTTTAAAACACAAATCATTATAGAGAACCAAGTCTGAGAGACAGTGCCATATGTTAACTGCAGAAAGAATAAAGAAGTCCAAATCAGGTAGCTCCAAAACAAGTCAAAATACAGAGTAGGAATCAGAACTGTAAAGGCAGAGAAGCTTTAGAGACCTATCTCCCTCTCTGTCTCTGGTTCTGAAATAATGGGGTGGTTTTAGTAGCTGAAAATATCTGAAATAAAGCATTATCTTTCTTCTTTAAAAAGATTTTATTTATTTACTTGAGAGAGAAAGAGAGCACAAGTTGGGGAGAGGGGAGGGGCAGGGGGAGAGGGAGAAGCATACTCCCCACTGAGCAGGGAGCCTAATGTGGGGCTCAATCCCTGGACCTGAAGATCATGACCTGAGCTGAAGGCAGACACTTAACTGACTGAACCACCCAGATGCCCCAAGCATTCTCTTTCTATATGTAACTTAATCTGGGCCCAATCTTCACTATATATTCCTCAATAACAACAACAACAACAAAAAATGGATTATATTTGTAGGGGTCTTTAATCCAAGATAGAGTTCTTTTAAAGATTTTTTATTTATTTATTCATGAGAGACACAGATGCCCCTCCAAGATAGAATTTAAGGAATCCAGATACTTAGATGGAGAAAAATTACATCCTTATTTTCACTAAACTCTAGAAGTTATCATTTCTTTCAGTTATGCCTCTGAGAAACAAAATTACAGTGATCCTGGAAGATTTGTGGCCTTCATCAGGTAGTCTATGTCACACCAAAGTTGAAGCACATCAAATACAGTAAATTTTAATGGGAGAGATTCCTGGGTGGCTCAATAGTTGAGCATCTACCTTCAGCTCAGGACATGATCCTGGGGTCCTGGGATCAAGTTCCACATGGGGCTCTCTGCAGGGAGCCTGCTTCTCCCTCTGCCTGTGTCTCTGCCGCTCCCTGTGTCTCTCATGAATAAATAAAATCTTTAAAAAAAGAAAATTTGATGGGAAACCATGGCTAGAGATGCTAGCTTGGATGCAAGGTATAGAACAAATATGGTAGAGCACAGATTCAATAAGAGGAACCACAAAAACACTGACTCCAGTCAGTTTCAGCAGTTATTTCTTCTTTCTAAACATATGATAGTCATATTCAAATTCTATTTAATTTTTTAATATACAAATATATATATTACATATATGCATATATGCATACATATATGTGTGTATATATATGCATATATATGTATGTGTGTGTGTATATATATATATATATATATATATATATATCTAGCCCTGGAAGTTGATCTAACTGGCTTCTAGCTATTCCACTCACTTAAATCCAACCTTAAACCTTAATCCTTATGAATCTCTTAATACTTCAGTAACAGTTCCTTTAGTAACAACATAAAACATCATTTGTCAAACTTTCCAGAATGAAAGTTCTTCATTATTAAAACTATATCTTTGATTCTTTGGGAAGTATGCAGCCTAGGCCAGCTCAGCTAACAGCTACTACCATCTATTTTAGAGATCCACAAAACAAATCATGGGGATCCCCAAGCTATGTTCAGTACTCAGAAAGATCTAATGTGTCTCTTATATTTTCCCCTAAGAAGCTTATAAAATTAAAATGACAGGATCCTTTGCTTTGGGCTGGAATTGTATCAGCTTAGTGTGTTGTTCTCCTGCATCAGATAATCTATTTAACAGTTTTATAGTGTCTGTGATCTTTTAAAAAAATGATAAAATGCATTTTTTGGGGATCCTTGGGTGGCTCAGCCATTTGGCTCCTGCCTTTGGCCCAGGGCGCGATCCTGGAGTCCCGGGATTGAGCCTGCTCTCCCTCTGCCTGTGTCTCTGCCTCTCTCTCTCTCTCTCTCTCTCTCTCTCTCTGTGTGTGTGTGTGTGTGTCTATCATCAATCAATCAATCTTTTAAAAAAATGCATTTGTTAACACTCAATACATGGAACTTTTCATGAGAGTGGAGGATTTGGATGATGAAATGACTGAAGAACATCAACCTATATGGGTTTTCAGGAGTTTCTTTTTTTAAAAAAAGAGAGGGGATCCCTGGGTGGCTCAGAGGTTGAGCACCTGCCTTCGGCCCAGGGCGTGATCCTGGAGTCTCAGGATCGAGTCCCACGTCAGGCTCCCTGCATGGAGCCTGCTTCTCCCTCTGCCTATGTCTCTGCCTCTCTCTCTCTCTCTCTCTCTCTCTTTCTCACTCTCTCTCTCTCTCATGAATAAATAAATAAAATCTTTAAAAAATTATTTTATTTATTCATGAGAGACACACAGAGAGAGGCAGAGACACAGGCAGGGGGAGAAGCAGGCTCCCTGCGGGGAGCCTGATACAAGACTTGATTGCAGGACCTCAGGATCATGACCTGAGCCAAAAGCAGATGCTCAACCACTGAGCCACCCAGGTGCTCCAAGGAGTTTCAAGTATAGTAATATGATTTCACTTTCAAATTCCAACATCTTAACTAAAAATTTAACCACAGTGGAAATTGTGGAAGGGATGATACTCTAAACAAAAAAATAAGAAGCACAAATTTGAGAGAGCAATTAGTGGGACAGGGGCAGGGTAGAGCAGGGTTCTGGAGAACTGCTAGGATCCTGTAGTGCCAGAGCAGTAAGAAAGAGAAGATAGCAGAAATGTTAGGAGTGCAAAACCAACTTTGATGATGTTAGCAGAGATCCAATCATGCAAGTGAGGGTTACAGTAATCATTTCCTTCCTGATTTGAGCTGCTTGAGCAAGTTTCCTTTAGAGATGCATCATGTTAGTTTGCATAAATTTCTTCAGCCTGGTTACATAGTGATACACTGGTTCCACAGCTGGCTTTGCTTCTGCTAGAAGATGTTATGGATTATCCTGTCTTTCGACCAGGTATTAATAAAGCTCTCCTCAGCAACCCACAAGTGATTAATGAGATGAAAAGATAAAATCCTCCACCTGCTGCAGCAACCCTGAAAGCTGAATTAATGAGAGAGTAAGAGTGAAAGAACAGAAAAGCGATAGGGAGGAAGGGAGGGAGGGAGGGAGAGAGAGGCAGAGAGGGAGACAGAGAGGACTCCCAAAGCAGCTTACTTCACTAGGCAAGGCAGATCAGCTGCCTATTTGGCTTGGTTTCTAATGATCCTCTTTGAGAATGAGTTAGTGCCTTCTGAATAAGTGCTCTAGGAGCAGCCAATTCAAGAGAAATTACATATTCCTAAAATGATTGCCATATACACAGCAAAATTTTTACCTGACTATAGGACCATAATCTTAGGGGGATGAAAACCTTATCCTCATTACTCCCTGTTTAAGCAAAATAAATTGACTATAAAAATAAAAAAGAGAAACCCCAGTTATGAGAATGCAGAGAAGGGAGGTTTTTGTGGTGCAGAGCATAGACAAGCTATCCTGGCCTATGGGCCTTCATACTTTCATCAGGTATATTTCCAGAAAATGTATCCAATGAACACTACTAGCCTACAGTTACTGTTTGGTGTTTGTGAGGGAAGGCAGCCCAAATAGGAGAAATTCTTTTGTTACATGCATAAGAAGTCCTTACATGAGAACCATAGCACATGAGTTCTCATGCTCCAAAGAAAGGGTGGGGGTGGGAGGGGTTGCACTCCCTGCATTGCTTCTAACTCAGAGGGTTGCTCCCTCTCAAATGCACCAGTCCTAAACCAAGAAGGAACTGAAATTTCAATTGGTCTAATTATGATGCTAAAGGGCCTGTTTAATAGCAGGTAAGATCACTGCTATAAAACCACTCTGCTTTTCCTCTGTCCTGTGCCAGTGGGTAGAGTGCATTCATCACTGTGAGCATGGTGGTCCCCTGAGGGCACAGTGAAAGTAAGGATTAAAGATGAGCCTAAGTCACATACTTTAAGTCAGGTCCAAGACAAAGATCTATCTGCTTTGGAATAAGAAATTTAAGAAGTGATCTAGATTGTTGTTATTACTGTTTCAAGTCTATCTGATATATTCCATCTTTTATTGGTTTACTTACTAGATTGTAAGCTCTATTGCAAGGCATTCTTGTCACTTGTTCACTGTAGTAGCACCTAGGACAGTGCCTGGCATAAAGTCAATGTTCAGAGAAAACTTTTGAAAGAAGGACCCCCAGATTTCCATTCACATTGTACCTTCTATGTACAACTACCTTAGATGTCTCACAGAAAAGAGGCAGCATAGACAAAGGAGGGTTTAGATATATCTGGATTACCTGACTGTCACTTTGAGACAACCAAAACCTGTGTGGTATATCCCCGATACTGTTTTTTTACTAAAACTGAGTAAGATGGAAAATCCCAACTATGTCATGATGTTCAAAGGTGAGAGGAAATCTTTAACATGTACAAAATATAAAAAATTTATATTTGGCTTAAGCTTAATTATATTTTGATCCAGTGAATAAAACCTCAGTAATACCTAAGATGGTATATCACAGTCCAAGTTAAGATGGATGGAGTATAGGGGCATCTCAGTGGCTCAGTTGGTTGAGCATCTGGCTCTTGATTTCAGTTCAGGTCCTGGTGTCAGAGTCATGGGATGGAACCCTGTGTCCGGCTCCTCACTGGGCATGGAGCTTGCTTGGAATTCTCTTTTTCACTTTCCTCTGCCACTCCCCACCCCTCTTTCTCTCTCCCTATCAAAACAGCAGCAACAAGAAAAAGATGGATGGATGTGGCTCAGTGGTTGAGCATCTGCCTTTGGCTCAGGTCGTGATCCCAGGGTCCTGGAATTGAGTCCTGCATCAGTCTCCCTGCAGGGAGTCTGCTTCTTCCTCTGCCTATGTCTCTGCCTCTCTCTGTGTCTCTCATGAATGAATGAATAAAATCTTTTTTAAAAAAAAAGGATGGATGGAGTATAAGTACCTCCAGGAAGCCCAGGACCTTTCGGCAAAACTTCTGCAAAGAAGACCTTTCTTCCAGTTGATTTCTTCAAATATTATAATATAGTCAGCTTATGTTCATGATTTTTAAGGGATAAGTGAGATTTATAGAGGCTAGAATATGTTTCCATTATAAAAGACAACATGGATGGATCTCTAGCTATATTTCATTCCTAAAGGGAATTCTGTCCTTTACCAAAAATACATAGGAGAAAAAAATCTTTTCTTTTGTAAAAATATCACTTGTTTAAATTGTAAATCAAATTCGTTCAATTATAATCTAAAAATAAAATATTCAGCTTAGCATCAATCAGCAATTCTTTGTTTGGCTTCTGCATGTCTCTGTGTGTGTGTGTGTATGTGTGTGTCTGAGTGTGTGTGTGTTTTGAAATGTATAGCCATTGGAGCCAGAAAATGATCCTTCTATTGATGTTTCTATTTGTTTTCTTTTTAAATAAGACAATTATAAACTAATTTTGCAGTAAAAATACTTTTATTTTGTTAGTTTCTCAAATAGCAAGGAATCACTACTGCCCCAAATTTGCCCAAAAAAGGCTAAGAATGTAGTCCAGCTAACTATTTGATTATCTTCTAGTGGAATAGGAGAAAATTACTTTTTTTCTGGTATTACATCCTAGCTTTTCTGAGATGTGATATATTTCCCTAAGTATTATATATTTTGATTATTGGATCAATCCAAAGTACTCCTTGGATCACATTCTTTGGCCTCCATGTGTTTGCAATTACTCAATCTTACTCTAGCTTGATGTGGCCAAAATGTGTTGAAGGACTATGTAAGGTTCAACATACAAAATTTTCCCTTAGCTATATTGTAGAGAAGGTGTGGTGGATATACTTATCTCTGTTACAGAATGTTTACATTGTGTAAAAATCCCTAGGAGACACCTATCTGGGTTCCCAGTACCAAAGATACTTCTACTTCTTCTGAGCACCTGGCATTCTTTGCTCTTTAGGACTCTGTTTTTTAATACCAATACCATTGCTTGAATGCTAGGGAACTCAGAGCCAAATTTTAGCTATGTTAGTACTTGTGGTCTGCATTTAGTGTACTGACTCAAATTCTGTGTTCCACACAGGAGTTTCGAAAGGAAGGGACTTAAAATTAGTAATTGAAATGAAAAATGCTATGTTTGAAATAGTTAATATAGTCTCCAAAGATTCCTGGTTGCCCAAAGTTATAGTTATATAGTTTAATAGTTTAATAATTATAAAAGTTTCAACCATCAGGGCAAAATGCAATGATCTTTAACTCCAAGTGTCAATGATGAACCTCAATTAAGGAAACAGAAATAAATGAGAAAAAAATTAATAAGAGATAAGCGGTATTCTGATAATTTGAAAACTAGGTCCCATTTTCTCTGAATAGGTGCCTTTTAGAGTTTTCAGGCTCACATTTTGCAAAGACTCTCAAGAGAAAATATAAAAGCTATGATGTAAATAATAAATGCAATAAATAATAGAGAGCTTGGTGGGCCTCATTGTGCTTATACCTCCAGGGTCATTTCTCTGCTTATTCTCTACTCATTCTTTCTTTGTGCAATACCCCTGAGTTCTCCAAAATTTCACCCTCTTTTCTGTTCTATAGTTCAAGCTGCCATTCATTCTATCACTTCGGGAGAGCTGGAGGTGATGGCAAAAGTGGTTCACATCACTCTTAAAACTGAGGCAAAGTGTGAATAAATCTCTCAAATTCTTCACCCTTTCCTCACAATCCTTAAAAGACCCAGACAAGTTTACTCAAATTAAAGTCATGGAGAGATCTTGCATAATTTTTGTTTCTCATCTTTTATTACCTATTTCTTTTTTAAATGAGCCTGGGAAAACTGCACTGTCAAAAAAAATGAAAATAAAAATGGGCAAAATAGTAAAAGTTAAATAAACTTTAAATTAGTAGTTGACTCTACAAGCCCTTATCTATAAGCAGCCAAAGCATGTCAGGGAGAACTCACTCTCCATGGCTACATGTCAATGGCCTTTCTGCTCTTATTTCCATGGAAACTGAGGGAGTTTTGACAGAATAAAGCAAGGGAGAGTTTTCATACAGTCCTTTATCTCCTCATGTTAAGAGAAGAACAGTACCCAACCTCAGCCCAACCTCTAGAATTGTTAGGCCAAAGAGAATAATACATTTTGTTATCACTCAAGCATCCTTATTTCTATTCAATTTCCACCTCATGAGAAAAAAGGCAGATGATTCACAATGGAATTTGTCTGGGTTTCTCCCCAATACTTTCAGTAATATCAAATATTTCAGCCCTCTGTTATAAAACAAGGTGATGCAAAACCCAGAATTCTGTGCCTATATATGAACTATATGCAAAAGCCAAGACATTTTAAGAAAAACTAGTGATCCTAATAGATACTTGCCAATGGTTTCATGATAGTATGTCCTCAGGAGTGATTAACTTCAAAGCCTCTTCATCCTTGGCAAACAGTTTCTTCCATGAGGACAAGCTTGATATTGGTCACATATGATTAATGTTCAAATTTCAGTGGAAAAATCTTACTTTCCTCTATGAAATCTTCCAATCAAACAATTCTCTATTGAGACTTCTTGTCAGAGCTTGACAGATGAAATTCAGTATTCACACTCCTTGATCAAGATCTGCTTATGGTTCCATTTAGATAGCTTCATGCTTTTACTCTTCCAGAAAATGCTGTTAAATACCTATTATGTTCCAGGTACTAGGCTCTTGGTCACTAAATGAAATTGACAAAGTTCCTGCCTTATGAAGCTTACAACCTAGAAAGTGACCCAATCAATCCATCAGTAAAGCTAAAATTATATAATCTCAAATTAAAATAGATGCTGAGATTAAAGTAAAATAATACTGTAAGATGGTCCTGGTGAGAGCTAAGTAAGGCAATGAGGAAACATCATTGACCAGATAAGGAGAAGACAGTGTGAGCATTTGAAGTATCAGAGGAAGAGAGATCCAGACAGGAAAGACAGAAGTACAAATGATCCTAAAACAGAGAAGAGACTGATGTATTTGAGGAACTGAAAGGAATCCCAGGATGTTGAGAGGCAGTAAATGAAGAGAAGAGTAAAACTGGAGATAGAGTTCAGAAAGATATATGAAGGCTATCATCTACTACCATGTAGAGCATAGTAAGAGTGTGGACTTTAATCCATTTGGGAGATGATGGAAACTTGGGGAGGTTGAATAGCAATGAAGATGAAGAGAAATGAATTCCTGTGGAATTCACAGATCATACTGGTGAAATGAATGAAGAAGATAAAAAAAAGAATAGTAAGGATGATTCTCAAAAGTCTGGTTTTGCAGGTGAATAGAATCCTGTTCTGAGATGGGGAAGATGGTGAAAGAAATAGATTTAGAAGAGAAAGCCACGGACTCCATTTTAGAGGTTTTTACTTTGAGGTGTCTGAGAGACATGTGAGTGAAGTTATGAATAATTTAGTTATGTATTGGAGCTCAGAGGCTTGCTCTTGGCTGGAGATGGTGATTTTAGAGTCATCGGGACCCTTGGGAATTAATGAAATCTTTTAGGAAAAGAACAGAGATAAAGAGAACATCCTCCTAAGATAGGAGCCTAAAGATCATCAACATATGGAAGTGCTTTTTCAGAGAGAAGCTCTATTGAGAAACAAACAACAAAATAAAAATACACTTCAAGATGAAGGAAGTAGTCAACTAAGCCAAGTAAGATGAGCATGGAAGTGTCTGTCCACTGAATTCCCTTAAATGAAGTTCACTGGTTAATTGGCAATAGCAATCTCAGGAAGGTGTTGATAACAGAAGCCAAGGTGGGGTGCAGAGAGGAGTAACTCAAAAATGAGGAAACAGAGGCAGTATAGTTAGGCAACTTAGGAAATGTAACAAAGAAAGTAGCTAAAAGGTAATGAAAGACAACAGAGGGTTGTTTTGCTTTGTTTTGTGATTTAAAATTTTATATCAAGTTTATCTGGTGATAGGAATAATGCAGAGGCAGAGATTGAAATAATGGTGTGAATATTAAAAAAAAAAAAAACAGAGCTCTTGAGAAATAGAGATTTTGGGTCCCAGAAGGGATTAGCCTTCAAGAGAATGAAGGACACTTTCTTTTTTGTGGGAGAACAATGGAAGGAGAATTAGATAAAGATGCAGATTCATGTAAGACTTTGGGGGTTGGAGGCAATGACAGGACTTACAGCTATTGGTTCTTTTTTCCTAATATAACTGAATGATTGTGAGGAAGGGAGATTTTGAAATAATCATTGAACATAGTAGAGGAAAAGCTTTGTAGAGAAGTCCTAGGCAATACTGAATACTCACTTAAGGCTGGTGATTTTAACTTATTCCAATACAAGTCAGCTACGTTACATGATTTTCTCCAGTTAGACTTACCTGTGAAAGGAGTATGCAAAGGAAAAAAATTAGCTAATTGGGGCTTATGTAGTTGAGTTTTGTCAAAGAGAATAGATAAAGACTGTGAAGCAGAGAAAATTTGTAAAGAAATTATTACAATGATAAACCTTAGAATGTAAGCTACATCAAAAGGCAAATGAAAGTCAGCAGGGGCTTTTATACAGAGAGCCCATGTAACAGATAATTTTATAAACTCAAAGGATTTTACCAATGCTTATATTTAGGGTCTCTATTTGTAAAAATGATAGCATATCTGCAAAGTAGAGGTCCACTGCTTCTTGTTCTTGTATAAAAGCTTAAGTATGAATAGAAAGGCGTTTATGGATGTCAAGTGCCCAAAGAAGTGGACTGTGCTCAAGAATGTCTGTGGCTTTTATCTCCATCCTTGCCTTTCTATAATCTCCCTCATATCTCTGACTGAAAGCTTGCATGCTACATTTCTAAAACCCCCTTGCCAGTTGAGTTTCTGATGGGTCTGTCATAGAAGGCAATAGTAGGAGATTTGAAATTAGGGATAAGGGAGATGCTATTTTTTTCCCTTTCTTCTGGTCAATTCTCCAGCAGCAGCAGTAGCATCCGTGAGCAACTGAGAATAACTCTAGATGACTGTGGGCTCTAGTGGTGTTGGTAGCAGTTTCAGCAGTGTTGGTGGCAGTCCAGCCTCCTGGATAAGTCCAACTCCTGATTAAATGACATGAGTAAGGTTCCATTATAGAAGAGGCAACAGCAGCATCTCTAGCAACTCAATAGGGAGGGCAGGTCTCTCCAGCCTGAATCGTTTAGCAGCTTTAGATCTTGAATTTAAACAAACAAACAAAAACCCTCTTTTTTTTTATTTCCTTCCACTTCTCCTATTTGCTTTCTAAGACTTTCCAAAACCTTCTGATCAGTTCCCTGAATTAAATCCTCTCTGCTTGAAATATCTTGAGACATTTCCAATTTCCTAGTTGATATTGCCTGATAAAGACTAAGGAAGTATGGGGACCAAGAAGATGAGTGGAATCAATCAGTGCTATGGTCAAAAACCAGATATCATATCAAATCCAGAAAAATTACATGTGTATACTAGTATTCAGGACAAGCTCAGATCTTACAAATTTGTCATATCCACCTAAAACTATGAATTCATAAAATGTGGCACAATCAGGAGTCTCACAATCAGACAGAAGTATGCCTTTTAGTTACCAATTAATAATCGGCAATTCCCTAAGGTTTTATAGGACAATAGTTCTTGAAAATGCTTTAGAATTTTTCAATTTCATGAAAAAATAAATGAGAAATGCTAGATATTATACATGTAACTTCTGCTTATTTTCACATAAATTATATATGTATTATATATATAATATATAAATCTCTCTCTCTCTCTCTCTCTCTCTCTCTCTCATCTGTCTCTGTTCCTTTTCTCATAACACCTAGTAACATCCCATTTAACACCCCATGAAACAAGTATTCTGCTGAATGCACTTTGGGAAACTCTGCTGTGAGGGAAGCTGCCCATCTGGTCCGTCTATTCTGGACTCTTAAATCTCAACTACAGTTGGCAGTGCAGCACACTTTGACCAGATATCTATATATAAAAATGTTCTAGAAACTTTGGAGGCAACAGAAAGATTAGTGGGAATGATTAAACCAACACTGTGAAATGAATAATTTCCAGTTTAATAGTTAATCTCATTCTAAATATACATGTGTGGATTTACATGCACACATACATACACAAACAACAAAGTCTATGTAGTAGTAAACAGTGAGTTCTGATGTTATCAACCTCTTACATAACATAATTAGTGACACTCTTGTCTAATGAATGAATAAATGACCTAGAAACTGAAGCAGTTCTTGACCTAACTAGATAAGCTGTTCATTAAATCAGATTTTATTGCACTTTCATTCATCTTTCTCAGTAAACATCTGTTTATGTCCTTACTATATAGTAGGTAGAGCTGGATGTTGGGGAAATAAAGATACATAGGACAGAGCCATGATCCTCAAGAAATTCAGGTTCAGAGAGCGGGAAAGACAACCACATAGAGAGGTGTGTATGACAGTAGCGTACCTTGGAAAGTACATTTTGTACAGCGGAAAGGGAACAATGGTAGCAGTAATACCGATGCCTAACACAGCCCTGTATGTGTATGTGTGCAAATGTGAATGGGAAGGAGAGCCATGGACAATGTGGGAATGGGTAGGGGTGTGGAAGTAAAGGAAAGTTCTCCTTTAATGCTATTTGTGGTGGCAAAAGTCAAAGAAAGTAGGAGAAAGAAACCATCTCAGGGAGCTGCTATATTAGCACATAAGGTTGGAATAGAAATCAGGAAGTTGCAATAAAAAAGGTCTGAGTGTTATACAAAGGTGACTCTGAGTTGCAGAAAAGGGCACCTTTCTTGTTCAATCTCTACTTGCAAGGGAAGGTACAACTTAATTCAAACAAATGAATCTTTATGAAAGAATCTCAGATCTCAGCAATAGGCACTCTCATCTGCATCCACCTTCCTCAAGACAAAGCTGGTAAACTCTGACTTACCTCTTGTGCTTCCTACTAAATGTGATTGTCATACTTAGAGTTCTATGAGTAAGATGAGGAAGCTGTAATAAAAAAGTAAGAGTATTGTAAATTATTTTCTGAAAGTCATAGCCTTCTTTTATGTTTCTCGTGCAATGTTCTTCCTTTTCTAACCCCTAGATCCTTATACAGGGTCAGATATTTCTGATGTCATCTGACATTCTCCTCCCACCTCTTGCTCATGGAGCAGAAAACATCTGCTATTCTACTTAAGGAAAAAGAAAACTTAGAAGTTTATAAAAACTCATTTTATAGACAAATTAATATTGATATTCATATTAAATCTTACGGCAAGTAGACACAAATTTTCTCATCATTGAATAGTGATCCCTGAATTCCCCTAAATCCTAGTCAGATTCCTACAATCATGTCTTTACGACCTGACTTGTGTCCAGGGTGTTAGAGGCAGGTGGCCAAGATCTTTCCTTTTATCTTTGTTACTAGCATAGGATCTCAGATATTAAGCCTCTAATGGACTGAAATCATCTGACATAAACATGAAGAAATAAGTAGATTTCATAAAAGTAACTCAATAAAATATTTCTGTAATAACTGTGTTGACCTTCATTAAGGCAATTGGAGGAAGGCCTATGAAATTTAGAGTCTTGACAAGTGGAGAATTTTCCAAAAAAGAACAATTTTCTATAATATAGCCCTGTAACGATGACGGTGATTAACCATGAGTAACTGTAAGTACATGTTGTGATTTAGGGACTATCTAATTCAGCTTTTTTTATTTGACATATGAACGAACTACTGAGGACCTGAAAAATGAGTCCCCTACTGAGGATCATTAGCAGTATACAAACTAGAACTCATGTTTCAAACCCTTTCTGGATTATAACGGGCTGCCTCATATATTCTTTGGAGGTGTCATACTGTTGATGTGACATATCACTCTGAGTATAGAGCAACAATCAGACCCCCTAATCCCATTTCTTTTTTACGCAGATATTACCATTTCAATGTGTGGCTTCTCATTTTGCTGCTTTTTCTTCCCCACCCACCCCCTCCTTAAATCAGGCAGAGAGACAAGTAACTGACTTCAGTTTTCAAAAATGTAACCCGCAAGTGCATAATTCTTCCTGTCAGATTTCCTTTTCTGTAAGTTGGTGAGTTTATTGTGGTAGCACTCAAAAGGCTGAGCCTGAAAAGTTCTATAACATATGGCATACATTTAACATGGCTTGTGAATTAAAAATAACAGCCTGCCATCTGCCTCTGCAAGTTGATTTTATCAAAGTCTAAATGAGAAGCTCAAAGATGTGAATGTTGTCAATTAAAATAAGAAATACTCAGGTTCAATACAGAGTGACCAATCCATGCTGCCCCCTGCCCTCCCCATTACCAATGGACTAAAGTAACCCATTTCCTCTCTCCCTCACTCATCAGAAAAAAAGAACCTTGCCACAATTTAGCTTTCAAAGTTACCTTCCTCTAGGAATGTATTATGTGGTTTTCTTTTCTGGGGTCAGTGCCCTCCTAAACAATTGATTATAGTTAATAAAATCCTCCCTATAATATCTAATTTATTCTCTCCTAAACTTGACAGTCTATTAAGTAATAGATGTTGGAGAGAGGGATGTGATGATTTTTCACTATTCTGTAGGAATTTCTGGAAATGATTGAAAATACTGAACTCAGTCAGGAAGCCACACATCAGTTTAGTTGGATTAGCATTTATCGAGCAACTACACCAGGAATATCCCTAGGGAGGAAATCCTCAGGTATAGAGTTTAAGGCAAGTGCTGCTTTCAGAAAGTTTGTGTCATAGTTGAGATAAGATTTATACCCAAGAAACAATTTGAAATGAAGCCCATCTTTGTAGATCCAAATATTCACCTAAGTATACTGCCAATAAGTACAGTAAGTGTTCTGAGAAGAAATAGTTCTCCTTCTGAGTCCCTAGTATTCTTTATTTAAGGGCAAGAGGCTTAACTTGTATATATTTCCATTTTATTATTGTGTATACTGGTTTTGTGTGAAGGACAATAAAAATACAATTATATGAAGTGCTAAATTTATAAGCAACATATAAAAGCTAAGAGACAACTATAGAAAACAAAGAGTGAGCTATTAAGTAATCTAAGTAAAATTCCCAAGCCTCAAAACTAATTTGATTGAAATTTCAGAAGGAAAACTTTATAGGGGCCTGTAATTTCTTGACTAGGGTTAAAGAAAAATAAATAAAAGTATAGTACAGATATTCCATGAATTAGTTGTCATAGATGCCAACATTGGAAAGTAAATTTTGCAATGGAAAAGTGGATATTTTCTAAGCATGAAGATCAGGGCCCTCTGGTCAAGTCATACAGGTAGCAAATGACACATATATTAGGAGGAGCCATTCACATAGACAACAATGTAAGTATTGTAGTTTTCCAGGGCTGTTGCAACAAATCACCGCAAACCTGGTGGCTTAAAACAAATTAAGTCTTTTGCTGTTCTGGAAGCCAGAAGTTCAAAATCTAGTTGTTGGCAGGATGAGAGATGAGTCTCCTGCTGAGGATCATTCACCTCCTCTGAAGGCCCTAAGGAAGTATCCTCTCTCACCCCTTGCAGCTTCTGGTGGCAGAAGCTTCTGGATCCATTCTGGATCCTCACTTCAAGCATCCTTCCTTGTGGCAGCATAACTCAATCTCTGCGTCCATCTTCCATGGTCTTCTTCCCTTAGTGTGTCAAATTTCCCTTTCTTATACAAATTATTGGATTTAGAGCCCTCCCTAAATCTGAAATGATCTCATCTCTAGATCCTTAACCTAAATACCTCTTCAAAAACCCCATTTTCAAATAGTCATATTCATAGGTACTTGGGTTAGGAGATAAATATATCTTTGAGAGTGGGGGAGACGTAATACAACTTACTATAAGTATATAAATTTCTTTAATTTCCAAATTACTAGATTACTAGATTACAAATCTAATTTACAATTCCATTTTGCAACATTAAAAACTTAGTAAAGATTCTAGAAATCTTTACTAGGCAGGATGCTTCTTATTTACCGAAAAGTTTTCTCTAAAATTTTCTTTAAAAAAAAAAAAAGATTTATTTATTTTGCAAGAAAGAGAGTATGCATGGGGGGCAGGGCAGAGGGAGAGGGAGAGACAATCTTAAGCAGACTCTACATTCAGTATGGAGCCCAATGAGGGGCTTGATCTCACAATCCTGAGATTATGACCTGAGCCAAAACCAAGAGTCAGTCAATTAACTGTGGCACCCAAGCACCCCTAAAGCTTTCAATAAGTGTACCTGCTAGACTACCTTTCTTTTTCCTTCTATTCGAAATCATCCATTTAAAAAAATTATATACATGAATGGAATTTCCTAGTAAACAGGGATTGATTTAGTTCAATGGCCTTAGTTTTTGATAGTTCACAAAGAGTTTCAGAATGTAATCTGGGGCCTAGGAAGAAGCAGTGTGAGTTGGTTCTACTCTATTTAGTCTTAAACCTTGAACATCCCTCTGATTATAAATCTGCTTCCAATTCTAGAAGCAGATGTCTAAATAAACTGGCAATCAATGATATCAAGTTGAGGAGGCATCTAAAAGTTAAGAATAATAAAGCTCACTAAACATCCCCCTCTGCAACCTAAAAAAGCATTCAGTGATTCATATCTTATTCCTTCAAAGGCAATAAATTTTTGTCTAATCAAGAAAAGCCTTTCGGAAGAATGTATGCTTAAAATTCCATTAATAGCAGTGCAAGAGAAGAGCCCAAATGATGAACTGTGTACAGTTTAAAATGAAAACTCACACCACAGGAATGCCCACATATCAAATAAATCAATGCAAGCAATCAATCATCTTAATGAAAGCCTATGGTTAGCAGGTGTAAATGCCACTGTGATCTCTTACAATTACAAGAAAAAACCCCAGATCCCGGACATGAACAATTCACTGTGGTTGCATACAAATCAACCTCAATAGCATGAACTAAATGGAAACATAATTGAAGTTGGTTAAACATCTACAGTCTCTTCATTTATCTTTCAAAAATAGAGGAGAGCTAGAGGGATTTTCCCAACAGTAATTAGATGCCTTTACCCTAAAAACCCATCAATAGCTGTTTCAAACAAAACACTGCTTTCCATTCAAATCACATTTGAGTGATAAGGGAAAAGAGAATATAAGGGTAACAAAATGGCTCTTTATATAGAAAAATGTCCAAGTTTAAGCCCAAATTCTAAGGTCATCCACATCTAATAGAAATAAAAATTCATTCAATTGTCAAGAGAAAATTGTCAATTGTATAAATAATCCACTATCAACTATGATGGACCATCCTTGAATATTTTATTTATGTGTAGATTTTATTTTTTTTATTTTTTTTATTTTATTTATTTATGATAGTCATACAGAGAGAAAGAGAGAGAGGCAGAGACACAGGCAGAGGGAGAAGCAGGCTCCATGCACCGGGAGCCTGATATGGGATTCGATCCCGGGTCTCCAGGATCGCGCCCTGGGCCAAAGGCAGGCGCCAAACCGCTGCGCCACCCAGGGATCCCTATGTGTAGATTTTAGACTGTGGCTAGCCTGCACTGGACTGACCAGTGTGGTGATCTCCATTATGTAGGCATTCACCCTTCTACTTGGAATTAGTGTGAAAAATCATCACCAAATTCAGTGGGACTGAAGTGTTAACCAGTAATAAGCCCCTTCAGGTAACCTGAATCTATGGTTTTGTATAACTGACTATAATGAGTGTTGGCCATATTACCTATTAGAATTTCAGATGGTGAATCACATTTGAGATTTTAGGTCACCAATACTACTTAAGCATACATCCACAAAGAAACATCAGGAGATATCATCATAACCCCCTATATATGCATTGAATATATCAAGTGGAAAACTGCCAAGAATTGACAGCATTTTAAATGTGCATTGTAATTTAAACAATCACCTTTGCCAAATATAGTGAGGGAATCCATCAGACTAGTATTTGATTTTATGGTGACAAAACAATTTGTTCACACTGAATTTTATTTTTATCCAGTTTCCTCAGATGTATTATCTCACTCACCTAATGACTGCCTTGAAAATGAATTTCTTCCCTTTGGTTTTAGGTTTTTCCTTCTCTATCCATTCTTATATTTTTATGTCATTTGATGAACTTTAGGGTGAGAACTTGAGGAATTCATGCTGCATGTATTTGTGTAACACTGGTACCTCCAAAATATATTCTGTAAATCTATCATCTACATTTTCTTTTTTTAATTTAAATATATAAATATAATCTATAATTTAATTTAAATATATGTGTGTGTGTGTGTGTGTATATATATATATATATATATATATCCTCTACATTTCAAGACTATTCTATTGCCTCTTCAATCTCAGTCCATAGACTTTCCATTTATTCAAAGAGTAATGAAACTCTGTCAACAATTAATCTTTTCTTAATGGCTTCTACAATTACTAACACAAAGAACCAAAGTACCAGGTACTACAAAACATCAGATGGATGGATCAAAGCCCCAAATCAAAGAGCCAAAACTTCTAAAATTCTGTTAAAATAGGAGTGTGTGTGTGTGTGTGTGTGTGTGTGTGAGTGTGTGTGTTTTGGGGAGTGGGGAATAAAGAGTGCTATATTGCTAAAGAAAAACTATAAAAATGAGGGGGTTGATAGAAAAAAAAAGATGCCAGGAAGGAAAGAATAAGAATTTGAAAAGCCGCCCTCATTGAGAACTCTAAACTACAAGTACATAGATTATAGTGGGCTGTTTTGAGCCCTCTCTCCCTCCTAGAAAGACTCCATGTGGTCTGGTATTCCCTATGGGACAATCCTGGAGAAGTAAAACATCCCATGGCAAGTCTCCAGATGTAAAAGTGATTTTTTGCCCCTACTTAGCCTTCTGACTCCAATATTGACAACAATTCAAATATGATTTTTCCAGTTATAGTCTCAGACAAATTGTGCCCAGGGCAGAAGATGCAACAGCAAAGGGCATATGAATTTTGCAAGGAGATTGAAGACAATGCCATTTGCAAACAAAATGAATCTTGTTGTAGGTTCAGTGCAAGCAGTAGCAATCATTCAAGCTTGCAACCACAGACTAAAGTCCTCACACCTGAACCAGCAAGGAAAAGTTTTAAAATAGTCATGAAAGAGGAAATAAATTAATTTGGGGAGATATTTTAGAATTTTCTGTTAATGAGTATTATTCAATCTAGGAAAGAAAAAATGATGGTCTAAAATGATACTAAATATATTTTTTAAATGATTTTTGTAATAGATGACTTTAATAAATACATTTGACTTTGTAGGCCATACAAGCTCTGTTGTAATTATTCTATTACAGTAATACATAAAGGAATGAATGTGGCTGTGTTCCAATAAAATTCTGTTTATAAAAGCAGCCTATGGGCCAGATTTGGCCCTTTAGCTGTAGTTTACCAAATCCTGAACTAGAATATAAATATATTCTTTTGTGTGTGACTATATTCTGACATATTTCTCTAGTAATTCAGTGGGTTAGTTTTGTGTTTCCTACAAAATTGTAAGCTCTAGCAGATGAAAACTACATTTTGCCTATTATCATCAGTATTATAGGCAATTATTACAATTATCCTCTAAAGCATAGTTTTACCCATTGTTCATAGTAAGCAAATACTTTATTTAACTTTACTCTTCCCACCAGTAAGATAGTTGTTTTTTTAAAACTTTTAGTAATTGAGTCTTGCAACAAAGATTAATATAATATTAATTTTGAAGTGGGGGGCATGGCTCATCACCAGATGAGATAGAGTAGCTTTTAACAGGTCAATAATTCCATTGAAAATATTTTTAAAATCTGGACAAAAAAAAAAATACAGCTGTACCAAAAGCCAGTACTTAAGGCGCAAACTTTTCAGAGAGGAGGGAAATGGTAGATTAGCAGAGAGGTGAGCTGATATTTTCTGTGAGCTACTTTTCTGCTCAAGGCATTTCTGTATTTTTTGTGTAGGTAAAAGGATGAGAATCTGGGAAGCAGGGCACTACTGAGAAGCAGAAAAGCCAGAATAGCTTTTGATATTTCCACAGGGTTAGGAGATAAAACTGAAAGTTCATGACTTTCACAGCAGCTAGGATGTATGGAGCAAAAATTCAAAAGGGAAGGGTGATGCAATGAATTGGGTCCAGCACTCAACAGTGTTTAACTTGAGTATCTGTTGAACTCTGTAACTACACTAGGAAAGAAGCTGAGAAACCAAATAGAAAGGCTCTGAAAAACAAAGATAATTTTCAGTAGTCTCAATGAAGATAAAACAAAGAAACAATTAGACTTAAGAATAGAGATCCTGTTAAACATGCCAGTTCCAAAGTTTGGAATTCAAAAGGATTACATCTTAGCAGTGGAGACAAGCCAGAGGTATATCAAAGCTTATACAGACAATAATTTAGCCTCCACTCAGTCCCAGAGTGAAATAAAGTGCTGACTTCATTCAAGCTCTCTGTGAATGAATAGAATGAATGGTCTTCAGGGGAATAATCATCATCCATAACTACTGTAATTTTCATACAAAATATCCAGTATTCAATACAAAATTACTAGACATATCAAGACAAAAGGCCAAGAGAAAAAACAAAGAATAGAAATAGACACATAGCACAATTCAAATTTCAGAGTTAGGAAATATGTACCTCGAGCTTGATTAATATGCACAAGGACATAAAAAAGATCTAAAAATTCATAAACAACTATAAACTATACAATAGAATCAAATGTAAGCCTGGAAATTGAATTTAAGAAATAAATAAATGGGCTAACTAATAAAAAGGACTCCTCATGAAAGGATGTTTGTAATTTAGAAAGCAGAAAAAAAATAACCAAGATAAAGCATAGAGAGAAAAAGATATAGAATAGATGTAAAAAGAATGTCAGTGACATATGGGATATGATTAAATGATCTAGGATACTTTTAATTGGAAACACAAAATGTGAGAAGAAAGAATAAGAGGCTGAAGCAATATTTAAAGAAATAATGAACAATAGTCCAGAACTTATGAAAGAAGTGAGACAGATTTGAAAAATAAAAACACTGGAAAGGATAAATGAAAAGAAAATCACAACCAGGCACATCATAAAACTTACTGAAAATCAAATACAAAGAGAAAAGTTTGCAATAATAAAAAGACAAATAATCCTTAAAGAAAGAAATTATAAAACTAACAACTCTCAATAGAAACAATGGAAACAAAACTTAAATGAATGGTATGTTTTAAGAGTTGAAAAAAAATACAGGCATAGAGCTCTGTTCTCTGTAAAAATACTACTCAAATGTGAAGTAAATGAAAAACTTGTGGGATATAAGGAAGCAATTAGTAATATGTTTGATATAACACTGCATTTAGCAATAATCATATTTTTATAATCATGCTTATAAATTAAGAACTTTAATGAGAAGATTTTTATTTCAAGACTGAGATGGAAACAAAACAAATTATATGCTGTTTACAATAGATAAACCTTAAAAATATGAAGACAAAAGACTGAAGGTTAAAGAATAGAAAAAAAGCAATGCTATACAAACACTACACGTGAAAGTCAATGCAGGGATGCCAGGATGGTTCCTTCAGTTAAATGTCTGACTCAGTTTCTGCTCATTCCATGTTCTCAGGGTTGTGAGATCAAGCCCCAAGTTGGGCTCTGCACTGTTTAAGATTCTCCCCTTCTCTACTACTCCCCTGCTGCATGCTCTTGCTCTTTTTCAAAAAATTAATTAATATATTTATTTATTTATAAAAAATAAAGTCAGTGCGACTATACTAAAAAAAAAGTAGTAACATTAATTAAAGTAGACTTCCATGCAAGAAGCATTATTAAAGAAATAGAGAAGTATCTCATAATAATAAAAAGACCAATTCTAAGGAATATGTTAAAATGTTAATTTTATATGAACTAAAAATATAGCTACAAACATAAAGCAAAAAAATAAGAGAAGGAATAGATATGTACACAATCATAGTAGAAAATGCTAATTTATCTTTCTCAATTACTGAAAAACCAAGTAGATGTAAAATTAGTAAAGATACAGAAGATACAAACAATGTAAATTCAGCTCATTGACCTGTATGAATATATGTGGACTACTTCATACAACTGCAGATTTCTTTTTGTAAATCAAATTTCACCATATATTGGGCCATAAAGCATGTCTAACGAAAGTATAAAAGATTAAAATAATAAGTATTGATATCCGACCTTGGTGGAATTAAACTAGAAATAAATTTAAAAATAAAAATATCTACATTCTTAAGAATAAGGCAATATATTTCTAACTAATCTGTGGTTCAAAGAAGAAATCACAACAAAAATTAGAAGATATTTTTAATTGAATGACAATGAAAATGTAACATACCAGAATCTGAGGGATGCAACAAAAGCAGGGCTTAAAAAAGAGTTTATAGTCTTAAATGCATATATATTAGGTAAGAAGAAAAAGCTAAAATAACTTATCTACGTTGTAATCTCTAAAATTAGAAAAATCACAGTAAATTAAATCCAAATAAAGTAGAATGAAGTAATAAATGTGAGTAAAATAATGAAACAGAAAAACAAATGTACAGGAAAGAAAAATCAGTTAACTCCGAAAAGATTACAAATATTAATAGATCTCTAGCAATACTGATCAAAGGGGGGGGGGAGGAAAGGATGGATGGGAGGAAGGAAGGAAGGAAGGAAGGAAGGAAGGAAAGAAGGAATGAAGTTACCACTGTCAATGATGAAAAAGCCTACAGATGGTGCAGCAGTAAATTTTTCTAAATACAGAAGATAGAAATTTTATCAATCTTTCAGAATTTTTCTAACAAAAATTAAAATAGTGATCACTTCCCATTTCATTCTATAAAACCAGTATAATAAAACCTAATAAGGATAGAATTTGAAAACGATAATTATAAGCAAGTTTTTCTCATAAATACAAATTTTAAAATATTAATGTATCAGCAGCTTGAATCTAGTGATATATTAAAAGAATGACTATGCTGTATTTATTCCATAAATGTAAGATTGATTTAATCTTCTAAAAAGAACCATTTCAACCACATAAATCAATAAATAAGGTACTGGACATCTCAATAAATGTAAAAAAAGGTATGTGATAAAATTCAACAATAATTTATAATAATTTATAATTTAAAATTTATCAAATTAAAAACAGACAGAAACTTCTTGAATCTGACTTTAAATTTTAAACCTACTATAAACATCATATATAGCTATGAAATACTGAAAGATTTCTCAAGATTGGGACTGAGGCAAAAATGACTTCAGTGACTACTTTTATTCAAGATTTTACTGCAACAGATTCTCCTTGGACACATTAACTCATGCCACTCGACTCCACCAACTTCTGTTCTACTACTTGGGATTCAGAAATACATCTGAGTAGAGTTCTGAAAGCTATTTTATTTATTAATTTTTATTTTAATGGCACAAATTTAAAACTAACCATAAGCTAAGCTTTGCATATGCTTCTGTAACATATTTTACATCTTTTCAAAATTTTACTTTTGTTAATATAAAATCAGACTTTTCCTCTCCAGTAAATGACATGCCCTCTCTTTGACACCTGAAAGAAAATTTCTTAAGCCCTTTACTCTTTTTTTTCTTCTTTTAAATTTTTAATTTAAATTCTAGTTAGTTAACATGAAGTGCAATATTGATTTCAGGAGTAGAATTCAGTGATTCATAACTTAGATAAAACAAACTCCCAGTGCCTGTCATAACAAGTGCCCTCTTAATACTCATTATGCATCTAGTCCATCCCCAACCCACATCCCTTCATCAATCCTCAGTTTGCTCTCTGTCTTTACAAGTCTCTTATGATTTGTTCTCTCTCCCTCTCTCTCTCCCTCTCTCTCTCTCTCTTCCTCCCTCTTCCCCCTCCCATCTGTTTTGTTTCTTAAATTGCAGGTATGAGGAAAGTCATATGGTATTTGTCTTTCTCTGATTGGCTTATTTCACTCAGCATAATACACTCTAGTTCCATCCACATCATTACAAATGGCAAAATTTCTATCTTTGATGGATGAGTAATATTCCATTGTACATATATACCACATATTTTTTATCCATTCATCTGTCAAGGAACATTTGGGCTCTTTCCAAATATCTTCTCCCATTCTGTAGGCTGTCATCTAGTTTTGTTGATTGTTTTCCTCTGCTTTACAAAAGCTTTTTATCTTGTTGAAGTCCCAATAATTTATTTTTGCTTTGTTTCCCTTGCCTCTGGTAATGTGTCTAGTAAGAAGTTGCTACAGCTGAGGTCAAAGATGTTGCTGCCTCTGTTCTCTGGGATTTTGATATATTCCTGTTTTACATTTAGGTCTTTCATCTATTTTGAGTTTATTTTGTGTATAGTGTAAGAAAGTGGTCCAGTTTCATTCTTCTGCATGTTGCTGTCCAGTTTTCCCAACACCATTTGTTGAAGAACTTTTTTTCCATTGGATATCTTTTCCTGCTTTGTTGACCATATAATTATGGGTCCACTTCTGAATTTTCTATCCTGTTCCATTGGTCTATGTGTCTGTTTTTCTGCCAGTACCATACTGTCTTGATGACTACAGCTTTGTAATATGACTCAAATTCCAGAATCATCCAGCTTTCCTTTTCTTTTTCAGGATTGCTTTGGCTGTTTGGGGTCTTCTGTGGTTCTATACAAATTTTAAGATTGTACTAGCTCTGTGAATTCAAGATGCTGGTGATATTTTGATAGGGATTATTAGTTAATTGCATAGGTTGTTTTGGGTAGTATAGATATTTTGACAGTGATTTTGCCAGTGACAGTGGGTAGTATAGATATTCTTCCAATTCATGAGCATGGAATGTTTTCCATTTCTCTGTGTCCTCTTCAATTTCCTTCTTAAATTTTCTATAGTTTACAGACTACAGATCTTTTATCTCTTTGCTTAGGTTTATTCCTAGGTATCTTATGGCTTCTGGTGCAATTATAAATAGGATGAATTCCTTGATTTCTTTTTAACCTGTTTCATCATTAATTTATAGAAATACAATGAATTTCTGTATATTGATTTTCTATCTTGTGACTTTGCTGAATTCATATATCAGTTCTACCAGTTTTTTGGTGGAGTCTTTTGGGTTTTCTACAGAGTATCATGTCTTCTGCAAATAGTGAAAGTTTTACTTCTTGCTTGCTGAGTTGGATGCCTTTATTTCTTTTTGTTGTCTGATTGCAGAGGCTAAGACTTCTAGCACTATGTTAAATAATAACGGGTGAGAGAGGCATCCCTCTCTTGTTCCTGACTATAGAGGAAAAAAGCTCTCAGTTTTTCCTCATTGAGGAATGATATTAGCTGTGGGTCTTTTGTATATGGCCTTTATGATGCTCAGATATATTCCACCTATTCCTACTTTGTTGAGGGTTTCTAACAAGAACCAATGCTCTAGGGGCACCTTGGTGGTTCAGTCAGTTAAGTTTCAACTCTTGGTTTTGGTTCAGGTCATTTTCTCACAGGTCAATATATCAAGCTCCAGGTCAGGTAGGCTCTGGGCTCAGCGGGAAGTCTTTTTGAAGATTCTCTCCCTCTGCCCCTTTCCCTACCTCTCCTTCTCTCTCTTTCAAATAAATAAATAAATAAATAAATAAATAAATAAATAAATAAATAAATCTTTTAAAAAAGAAGACTAGATGCTGTATTTTGTCAAATGCTTTTTCTGCATCTATTGAGAGGATCATATGGTTCTTATCCTTTCTTTTATTAATGTAGTGTATCACACTGATTGATTTTTTTTAATATTGACTCATCCCTACAGTCCACAAATAAATCCCACCTGATCGTGGTGAATAATTCTTTTAATGTACTGTTGGATTCAATTCACTAGTATCTTGTTGAGAATTTTTGCTTCCATGTTCGTTAGGGATATTGACTTGTAATTCTCCTTTTGTGTGAGGTCTTTGGTTTTAGAATCAAGGTAATGCTAGACTTGTAGAAGGAGTTTGGAAGTTTTCCTTCTATTTCTATTTTTTTGAACAATTTGAGAAGAATAGGTATTAACTCTTCTTTAAATGTCTGGTAGAATTTCCCTGGGAAGCCATCTAGCCATCTATTGGACTTTTTTTTGTTGGGAGATTTTCAATTACTGATTCCATTTCTTTGCTGGTTAAAGTCTGTTCAAATTTTCCATTTCTTCCTGTTTCAGTTTTGTTAGCTTATATGTTTCTAGGAGTTTGTCCATTTCTTCCAGACTGCCCAGTTTGTTGGCACATAATGTTTCATAATATTCCCTTATGATTATTTGTATTTCTGTGACGTTGGTTGTGATTCTTCCCTCTCATTCATGACTTTATTTATTTGAGTCCTTTCTCTTTTCTTTTTGGTAAGTCTGGCTATGGGTTTATCAATATTATTAATTCTTTCAAAGATCAACTCTGAGTTATGTCGATCTGTTCTACTGTTTTTTTTGTTGTTTTATATAACTTATTTCTGCTGTAATCTTTATTATTTCCCTTCTTGTTCTGGCTTTAGGCTTTATTCGCCGTTCCTTTTCTAGCTCTTTTAAGTGTAAGCTTAGGTTGCATATTTGAGACTTTTCTTGCTTCTTGAAGTAGGCCTATAATGCAATATACATCCCTTTTGCTGCATCCCAAAGGTTTTGAACTGTCGTGCTTTCATTTTCATTTGCTTCCATGTACTTTTAAAATTTTCTTCTTAAATTTCCTGGTTAGCCCATTCATTCTTTAGTAGGATGTTCTTTAATCTTAACATATTTGTGGTCCTTCCACATTTTTTCTTATGACTGACAAAGTTTCATAGCATTGTGGTCTGAAAATATGTATGGAATGATCTTAATCTTTTTTTATTGATTGAGGGCTGATTTCTGACCCAGTGTGTGATCTATTTTGGATAATATTCCGTGTGCACCAGAAAAGAATGTGTCATCTTTTGGACGAAATGTCCTGATGATATCCATTAAGTTAATCTAGTTCAGTATGTCATTCAAAATCATTGATTCCTTGTGGCTTTTCTGCTTTGATGATCTGTCCATTGCTATAAATGGAGTGTTAAAGTCCCCTGCTGTTATTAGATTATTATCAGTGAGTTTCCTTATGTTTGTTATTAATTGATTTATATATTTGGGTGCTTCCAAGTTGGAAGCATGTATATTTACAATTGTTAGATCTTCTTGATGGATGGACCCTTTAGTTATGATATGCTCTTCTTCATCTCTTGTTAGGCTTTGACTTAAAATCTAGGTTGTCTGACGTAAGTATGGCTACTCCAGCGGTTTTTTTTTTTTTTTTTATGTCCTTTAACATGGTAGATGGTTTTCCATCCCCTCACTCTCAATCTGCAGAATTCTTTAGGTCTAAAATAGGCAGTATATAAATAGGTCTTGTTGTTTTGTTTTGTTTTTGTTCTGTTTTTGTTCTGTTTTGTTTTATCCATTCTGATCCACAATAGCAATGGGAGGTCAGAAACATTGAAGGACATTTATAGAAGTCATATTGTTATTTCACAGATCTGAGCTGCATAACTAGCCTTGTTTTATATGAAAAAAATTAAATGTCTCCTTTAAGCCACTGTTTTTAAGTATTAATTACTATTTGTAGCAAACATAAAGCTCACTGATACATCAGCTATTTGTGAAAATTTCGTTCAAGATTTCTTATTAACCCAAGGAATAGAAAACACTAATTAAAAAAGATATATGCACCTCTATGTTTTTTGCAGCATTTCTATAATAGCCAAATTATGGAAGCAGCCCAAGTGCTCATCAACAGGTGAATGAATAAAGAAGAGTATTATATATATGTAAATAATATTCCACATATATAAATATGGAATATATATGTAATACAGCCATATAAACATATAAAAAAGAATGAAATCTTGCCATTTGTTACAACATGGTTGGATCTACAGGGTTTAATGTTAAGTGAAATAAGTCAGAGAAAGACAAATACCATATGATTTCACTCCTATGTGGAGTTTAAGAAACAACAAATGAACAAAAGAAAAAGAGAGAAACAGACTCTTAATCGGGGAACAAATTGGTTTTTATCAGAGGGGAGGATGGAAGGATAGGTGAAATAAAGGAGATTAAGAGTACATTTATGGTGATGAGCACTGAGCAATGTATATAATTATTGAATCACTATATTGTACACCAGAAATTAATATAACACTGTTAATTATACTGGAATTATTGGGTTCTTTTTAAGGTTTCTATGACAAACTTTAAAAAATACTTCTTAACCAGGGTTAGTGGGCAGCACCAGCTACTTATTACACAATATTTCACATGGTGGTAGCCACAGAAAAGATACACGATTTTTTTCCCACATATTATACCACTAGGTTATGATTATTAAAACTGGAACTGAAATTATTCCATTTAAATGATTATATCTATAAGAGTTTTCCCTCATGGAAGGAGTCCTCTTTTTCAGTTCCAGTTGGGATTCTTTTCTGGCAATTCACGCCCCATAAGTTATTACCTCTGCCATAGGATATTAGAATAGATAAAGGTTAAAAGATCACAAAAATGCGACCATATGTACAAACATACTGCATGCACTTTGGCAGAGGGAATATAAGTGCTAAGGCAGATCATAGTGTCCTTGCCAGAAAATTATATTTTTAAAAAAACATGAATAGTATAGCTCTTATCATTTGATAAGATAGGGCAGCTTGATAGCACTACCCCTGAACCTTGAAGGGTAAATTTGGCCAATACACCAAAGTACCTTATTACTGCCCCTTCTCCTTTACACTCTAATGACCAGAAAGAAAAAAAAAATCCCTAAAACCTTGAAAACAAGAAGCTAATACGTGTTTACAAGCATAGGCTTCTAAAATACTGTAAAAATAAAATATATAAAATTCCTTTTGCGGGGGGCTGGGCAAGATGGCGGAAGACTAGGGTCCCCAAGTCACCTGTCCCCACTAATTTACCAGGATAACTTTCAAATCATCCTGAAAACCTACGAATTCAGCCTGAGATTTAAAGAGAGTACAGCTGGAATGCTACAGAGAGAAGAGTTCACGCTTCTAACAAGGTAGGAAGACAGAAAAATATAAAAAAGAATCCAGTGGGGGAGGGGCCCCGTGAGGAGCTGGGCTAAGGAGGGGTGGTGAGACCCCCCAGGACAGGAAAGGCTAGTCCCAGAGAACTAGGAACTTGACCAGTCATCCCGGACAGAAAGGCACTGGCAGGGAACTCGGTCAGGTTCAGGAGGGCCAGTGGAGCCCCCAGGTTCCCGGGGTCACTAACAGAGGAAGTGCACCCTTGGGGAGAGTGTACCACAACACCCCACTGGCCAAGCTTGGTAAAGGGCTAGAGTTAGCCCAGCGGGGCCTCGGGAGCAGCTCAGGTGGCGGCAGGGTGGAGGGGGCTGCACTGCCCGGATTGTGATCCCAGCAGTGCAGGCCCCAGAGCCCAGGGTGCCGGGGGACACAGCTAGGATCCTGCGTTCCCTCCGGGACAGGCAGAGGCCAGGAGGGCACAGGACAGCAAGGATTCTCCTGCTGCCAGGTGCCCCCCAGCTGTGCAGGTCAGCACCCTTGCCCCTGGAGTATCCAGGCCAGTGCAGACTGGGAGCTGTGGTAGTTCCTGCAGGAGCTGACTCATGGGCTGGGGAGCTGACCTCCGCCAGTGTGGTTGTTCCTCCTGGTGTCAGCCTGTGCCTGAGATGGAGTGGGCCGCCAGGGAACAGAGGCCTCAAAGGACAAACAGCTCCCACTGAGCCATGCACCCAGCAGGGGGTGGGGCAGTGTCCCCAGGTGCACACACCTGAGAGTCAGCACAGCAGACCCCTCCCACAGAAGACCAGCTGGAAGGACAGGGGAAGAGCAAGTTCTTGACCGAGTAGGGCTGGAAACCTCCAGGGGAAGTCAGGGATTTACAATATATAGAACCAGAGGATACCCCTCCTTGTTTTTTTGTTTGTTTGTTTTTTGTTCTTTGTTTTTTCTTGTCTGTCTGTTTGTTTGTCCCCCACCTTTTTTTCTTCTCTTTTTTTTTCTTCCTTTTTCCAGTACAACTTGTTTTTAGCCACTCTGCACTGAGCAAAATGACTAGAAAGAAGAACTCACCACAAAAGAAAGAATAAGAAACAGTACTCTCTCCCACAGAGTTACAGAATTTGGATTACAATTCGATGTCAGAAAGCCAATTCAGAAGCACAATTATAAAGCTACTTGTGGCTCTGGAAAAAAGCATAAAAGATTCAAGAGACTTCATGACTGCAGAATTTAGATCTAATTAGGCTGAAATTAAATATCAATTAAATGAGATGCAATCCAAACTGGAGGTCCTAACGATGAGAGTTAATGAGGTAGAAGAAAGAGTGAGGGACATAGAAGACAAGTTGATGGCAAGGAAGGAAGCTGAGGAAAAAAGAGAAAAACAATTAAAAGACCATAAGGAAACGTTAAGGGAAATAAATGACAGCCTCAGAAAGAAAAATCTATGTTTAATTGATTCCAGAGGGTGCTGAAAGGGACAGAGGACCAGAAAGTGTATTTGAACAAATCCTAGCTGAGAACATCCCTAACTTGGGGAAGGAAACAGGCATTCAGATCCAGAAGATAGAGAGATCCCCCTAAAATCAATAAAAACTGCTCAACACCTCAACATTTAATAGTGAAACTTGCAAATTCCAAAGATAAAGAGAATATTCTTAAAGCAGCAAGAGACAAGAGATCCTTAACTTATATGGGGAGAAGTATTAGATTAACAGCAGACCTCTCCACAGATACATGGCAGGCCAGAAAGGGCTGGCAGGATATATTCAGGGTCCTAAATGAGAAGAACATGCAGCCAAGAATATTCTATTCAGCGAGGCTCTCACTCAGAATAGAGGAGACAAAGAGCTTCCAAGATAGGCAGAAATAGAAAGAATATGTGACCACCAAACCAGCTCTGCAAGAAATATTAAGGGGGACTCTGTAAAAGAAAGAAGAAGTCCAAAGAAACAATCCACAAACACAGGGACTGAATAGGTATTATGATGACACTAAATTCATATCTTTCAATTGTAACTCTGAACGTGAATGGGCTTAATGATTCCATCAAAAGACCCAGGGTTTCATACTGGATAAAAAACCAAGACCCATCTATTTGCTGTCTACAAGAGACTCATTTTAGAACTAAGGACACCCAGAGCCTGAAAATGAAAGGTTGGAGAACCATTTACCATTCAGATGGTCCTCAAAAGAAAGCAGGGGTAGCAATCCTCATATCAGATAAATTAAAGTTTATCCCAAAGACTATAATAAGAGATGAAGAGGGACACTATATCATACTTAAAAGATCTACCCAACAAGAAGACCTAACTATCATGAATATTTATGCCCCTAATGTGGGAGCTGCCAAGTGTATCAATCAATAACCGAAGTTAAGACATACTTAGATAATAATACACTTATACCGGGAGACTTCAATATGGCACTTTCTGCAAATGACAGATCTTCTAAGCACAACATCTCCAAAGAAACAAGGTCTTTAAATGATACACTGGACCAGATGGATTTCACAGATATTTACAGAACTTTACATCCAAACGCAACTGAATACACATTCGTCTCAAGTCCACATGGAACTTTCTCCAGAATAGACCACATACTGTGTCACAAATCATGTCTTAACCAATACGAAAAGATTGGGATTGTCCCCTATATATTTTCAGACGATAATGCTTTGAAACTTGAACTCAATCACAAGAAGAAATTTGGAAGAAATTCAAACACATGGAGGTTAAAGAGCATCCTGCTGAAAGATGAAAGGGTCAACCAGGAAATTAGAGAAGAATTAAAAAGATTCATGGAAACTAATGAGAATAAAGATACAACCATTCACAATCTTTGTGATACAACAAAATCAGGTCTGAGAGGGAAATACACTGCAATACAAGCATCCCTCAAAAAATTGGGAAAAACTCAAATCCACAAGCTAACCTTGCACCCAAAGGAACTGGAGGAAGAACAGCAAATAAAAGCTACACCCAGCAGAAGAAGAGAGTTAATAAAGATTCGAGAAGAACTCAATGAAATAGAGTCCTAAAGAAATGTAGAACAGATCAACAAAACCAGGAGTTGGTTCTTTGAAATAATTAATAGGATAGATAAACCATTAGCCAGCCTTATTAAAAACAAAAGAGAAAAGACTCAAATTATAAAATCATGAATGAAAAAGGAGAGATCACCACCAATACCAAGGATATACAAACGATTTTAAAAACATATTATGAGCAGCTATACACCAATACATTAGGCAATCTAGAAGAAATGAACACATTTCTGGAAAACCACAAACTACCAAAACTGGAACAGGAAGAAGTAGAAAACCTGAACAGGCCAAACACCAGGGAGGAAATTGAAGAAGTCATCAAAAACCTCCCAAGACACAAAAGTCCAGGGCCAGATGGCTTCCCAGGGGAATTCTATCAAACGTTTAAAGAAGAAACAATACCTATTCTACTAAAGCTGTTCTGAAAGATAGAATGGGATAGAATACTTCCAAACTCTTTCTATGAGGCCAGCATCACCTTAATTCCAAAACCAGAAAAAGACCCCACCAAAAAGGAGAATTATAGACTGATATCCCAGATGAACACAGATGCAAAATTTCTCAACAAGACACTGGCCAATAGGATCCAACAGTACATTAATATTATTCACCATGACCAAGTGGGATTTATCCCTGGTATGCAAGGCTGGTTCAACTCTCATGAAGCAATAGACGTGATAGATCATATCAACAAAGAAAAAAACAAGAACCATATGATCCTCTCAATAAATGCAAATGCAAAGAAAGTATTTGACAAAATACAGCATCCATTCTTGATCAAAACTCTCAGAGTGTAGAGACAGAGGGAACATTCCTCAGCATCTTAAAAGGCATCTTCAAAAAGCCCACAGCAAATATCATTCTCAGTGGGGAAACACTGGGAGCCTTTCCTCTAAGATCAGGAACACAACAGGGATGTCCACTTTCACTACTGCTATTCAACATAGTACTAGAAGTCCTAGCCTCAGCAATCAGGCAACAAAAAGAAGAAGTCAAACTCTTCCTCTTTGCAGATGACATGATCTTGTACATAGAAAACCCAAAAGACTCCACCCCAAGATGGCTAGAACTCATACAGCAATTCAGCAGTGTGGCAGGATACAAAATCAATGCCCAGAAATCAGTAGCATTTGTATACACTAACAATGAAACTGAAGAAAGAGAAATTAAGGAGTCAGTCCCATTTATAATTGCACCCAAAAGCATAAGATACCTAGGAATAAACCTAACCAAAGAGATAAAGGATCTATACGTTAAAAACTACAGAACACTTCTGAAAAATTGAGGAAGACACAAAGAGATGGAAAAATATTCCATGTTCATGGATTAGAAGAATTAATATTGTGAAAATGTAAACGCTACCCAGGGCAATTTACACAATTAATGCAATCCCTATCAAAATACCATGGACTTTCTTCAGAGAGTTGGAAAAAATCATCTTAAGATTTGTGTGGAATCAGAAAAGACCCCAAATAGCCAGGGGAATATTAAAAAAGAAAACCATAGATGGAGGCATCACAATGCCAGATTTCAGATTGTACTACAAAGCTGGGGTCATCAAGACAGTGTGGTGCTGGTACAAAAACATACACATAGATCAATGGAACAGAATAGAGAATCCAGAAATGGGCCTCAACTCTATGCTCAACTAATATTTGACAAAGCAGGAAAGACTATCCTCTGGAAGAAGGGCAGTCTCTTCAATTAGTGGTGCTGGGAAAAAATGGACAGCCACATGCAGAAGAATGAAACTAGAGCACTCTCTTTCACCATACACAAAGATAAACTCAAAATGGATGAAGATCTAAATGTGAGACAAGATTCCATCAAAATCCTAGAGGAGAACACAGGCAACACCCTTTTCGAACTTGGCCACAGTAACTTCTTAAAAGATTCATCCATGACAGCAAGAGAAACAAAAGCAAAAATGAACTATTGGGACTTCATCAAGATCAAAAGCTTTTGCACAGCAAAAGAAACAGTCAACAAAACTAAAAGACAACCTACAGAATGGGAGAAGATATTTGCAAATGACATATCAGATAAAGGATTAGTATCCAAGACCTATAAAGAACGTATTAAACTAAACAGCAAAGAAACAAACACTCCAAACATGAAATGGGCAAAAGACATGAACAGAAATTTCACCAAGGAAGACATAGACATGGCCAACAAGTACATGAGAAAATGCTCCACATCACTTGCCATCAGGGAATTATACATCAAAACCACAATGAGATCCCACCTCACACCAGTGAAAGGGTGAAAATTAACAAGACAGGAAACAACAAATGTTGGGAAGGATGTGGAGAAAGTTTGACTTCTTCTTTGCCAATTTTAATGCCTTTTATTTCTTTTTGTTGCCTGATTGCTGAGGCTAGGACTTCTAGTACTATGTCTTGCACTGTTTGTGGGAATGTGAACTGGTGCAGCCACTCTGGAAAACTGTGTGGAGGCTCCTCAAAGAGGTAAAAATAGACCTGCCCTATGACCCAGCAATTGCACTGCTGGGGATTTACCCCAAAGATACAGATGGATTGAAATGCCAAAACACCTGCACCCCAATGTCTATAGCAGCAATGTCCACAATAGCCAAACTGTGGAAGGAGCCTCGGTGTCCATCAAAAGATGAATGGATAAAGAAGATGTGGTCTATGTATACAATGGAATATTACTCAGCCATTAGAAATGACAAATACCCACCATTTGCCTCAACGTGGATGGAACTGGAGGGTATTATGCTGAGTGAAATAAGTCAATCGGAGAAGGACAAACATTATATGGTCTCATTCATTTGGGGAATATAAAAAATAGTGAAAGGGAATAAAGAAGAAAGGAGAGAAATTGACTGGAAAATATCAGTGAGGGTGACAGAACATGAGAGATTCCTAACTCTGGAAAATTAAAAGGGGTAGTGGAAGGGGAGGTGGGCAGGGTTGGGGTGACTGGGTGACGGGCACTTGATGGGATGAGCACTGGGTGATATGCTATATGTTGACAAATTGAACTCCAATAAAAAAAATTTTAATTCCTTTCTTTTGATGCTGATAAGACAGTTTTCTAAAATAATCCTTGGTAACTGTGGAGCTTGATCCAAGGGATTCTATCAGACCTAAAAATATTCTTCCATAGTTCTTTTTGGCTCGTCAACAGTCAGGACTATTGCTTCACCTAACTAACCCTGAGAACACCCTGTGTTAGATATGTACCAATCTGACAGATCAGCTGGTCCAAAATAGACTTTAACAAATAAGTTCCTGATAGAAGATCAGGAGTTACAGGCTTTCTAAGTCAAGCCATTAGCAGTGGAGCTGTGAGAAAATTTAGATTACCCAAGTATTTTCAGTAAGAAAAAGAGAAAATAGGAAATTATTAGGTCAAAAATTCAATTTTCTGGGAGGTAGTCACTTTGGAGCACTACGTCTCAATGAGTGAAAGGCCAAGAAAGAAATTAGTTTTGAAAATGAAAGGGCCGGGAGGTCTAATGGATGTTTCAGTAGGGTGATAGTGTTCCTAAGATGGAATCCACTCACAGTGATAACCTACAGAGAATCAAACAAGAGGAAACTGGCATAATATAAAGAGAATTATAAAGGTACCTTGATGTTATAACAATTTCCCTTGCTATGACTCTAATCTCAAGGATGGCATTTGAATGACAGATAAAAGATGTTCTTGAATCTGTGTTGATTCTCCCCAATTTACAGTTTTTTGGGAGATGTAAGACTGTAATTGAGAGGAGATCAGCCTCTCTACTGAAGACTTTGTTTTCTCAGAAAGCCAAATATTCCAAGCAGAACACTTAGGAAATTAAAACTGACCCTGTGTATGTGTGTGTGTGTGTGTGTGTGTGTGTGTGTTTATATATACATACTCTAGCCATATATGTATTTTTTCTATATATATACTCTAGCCATATATATATATTCTAGCCAGCTTCTCAGCCTTCCTAATCAGAAAACCCGTATCTTCAGAAAACCTTTTCTTGATCTTGCCAGAAAAATGAGATGAAATATCCCAGGAATAAATAGCTTATAAGTTGGATCTTTTGAAATTGGTGCTAGGATTTTGACTATAAATTACTTACCGAGCTATTTTTCTGTACAACATTTAAAGTCAAACAACTCCCTATTCCTCAGAAGGCTTAGTTTGGAAATTTAGTAGAAAGAGTCCCACACCAATCCCTGGATCATCTGCTTTTGCCTTGTGGCATACAGTTGGCATAGTTTATCCAAAGTCCAGTTATATACTCTGGAGACAACTAAGCTTTTAAATTAAGTATGCATGCAGTGGTTTAATACAAAATAAAATCTCTTTCTCAGTCTCCAGTCCATTCTCTAGGGATAATTACTATTAACAAATTCTATTTCTAGATGTTCTGGCACTCCCCAATATAATTTATGTAATATATATATGTATATATATGTGCATATATGTATGTATAATTATGTATATGTAATATATATGTAATATATATATGCCCTTAAATCATGATTTGTATAATATGTATATTATCTATTGACAATTCTTTAAAAAATAAAACATATGATACATTAAGTCTATTTATCTACTTCCAATTTTTGTTTAGAATTGATGTTTAAACTTAAATTTAGGGACACCTGGGTGACTCAGTGGTTGAGCGTCTGCCTTTGGCTCAGGTGGTGATCCCTGATATCGGTGATCAGTGATCCCTGAGGTGGGTCCTAGGATCGAGTCCCACATGGGGCTCCCTGCGAGGATCCCACTTCTTCATCTGCCTATGTCTCTGCCTCTCTCTCTGTGTGTCTCATGAATAAATAAATAAAATCTTGAAAAAAAAAGAAACTTAAACTTAATAAATTTGTGCTTGTACTGCTTGATGGTAAGCTTAGACAGTATCTACTGACTTCCCACTTGGAAAGATAAGGTTTTTAACACCCTTGCATTTCCTTCTACCAATCTTTCCTTTTCCCAAATGTGCTACTTATAATATTATTTTTAAATTGTCAAGATTCATAGATTTATATTCTGCTCTATCAATAATTGTCTCCATGTTCTGTAAATGGTAAATCTAAACCTCAAAACTAACATCATTTATGGCATTATGATTATGTAAGCATCTCATATATGTACACCCAAACATATATATAATATAGCTGCAGTAACTATATTTAAAAAGCTAAAATATTTGAAACAATGTGGTAGTTCATGGAATCCAAGATATAGATCAAAGTAACAGGAGACAAAATAAAGATACATACCCAAATATTTTTCATACATTTTAAATATGTGTGTTTATATACATATTGGAATATAAAAATAACATGATTTCAAATATTTAAGGAAGAAAGAGTTCATATTATACATGGTTTTGAAACCAGCTAACATTAAATTAAAAAAAAGAAAACACAAAAAAACTACAACCCTACATCATACTTTATAGTAAAACAAAATTTAGATAGGTTAAAAATATAAATGTGAAAAATCAAAATATAAAATTATTCTAACATGGATGAATTTCAACTCTGTTGACTAAGAAAACCAAGTTGTATAATACTGTATACAGTGTTCCATTTACATAAAATTTAAAATTCAAAATATATATATTTATAAATGTAAAAATATATAGTATAATTTTACTGTATAGATAAGAAAAATACACACCAATTTCAGTAAAGTGATTATATATTGATTGGGGAAAGGCAGGAATCAAGTAATATAAAGAGAAATTCAGTTGCCTCTAAAAGTAGGAACAATCTGAAACAAATTTGGAAGAATGTTAAATAAAGATTTGACAAAATTGGGTAGTGGTTGCACACATGTTTGTGTAATTTCTATACTGCTTTTAATGTTTTTAATAGTTCAAATAATAAACACTGAATATATGATAATAAACATAGCTAGTGTTAAGTCTTTTAACTTACCTATCTTTTGTGTTTGCCCACCATTTAAGGCAGAAACTAATTTTCCATAAATTTTAAAATGAGGGCATTTTAAAATAGGGATTAATTTGCCCAAGTGTAAAGTCTTTGGTGGCTACCTGATATCAAAATCTGCATTATAAAACAGTCAAGTTCTTGTGTGATCATTTATTTCATTTTGATTTTTAGGTAAATATCTGGAGAGTGAAATGATAGAGTGATGTGTTAGGAGTATGTTTTTGCTTTATAAGAAATGTCCAAGCTATGATGAGAACTGGGTGTTGTATGTCAGTGATGAATCACTAAATTCTACTCATGAAACCAATAGTACACTATATGTTAATTAACTAGAATTTAAATTAAAGTTTGGAGGACAAAAAAAAATGTCCAAACTGTTTAACAAGTTGAGCATATTTCCAAATATGTTGAACATATTTCTATGTGCTTATTAGCCATTCATATGTCTTTTTGTGAAATGTTTATTCAAAAATTTTGCCCATTTTTAATAGGGTGATTTGTCTTCTTGTTATTAAATTGCAAAAATTCTCCATGTATTCCAGATAGAATTCCTTTGTCAGTATATACATGAGAATATTTTCTCAGATGTTCTTTTCATGTTCTTAATTATGCCAATACCAAAACCATTACAATAGTTTTATAATACGTCTTGAAATCCAAATTCATTCTTTTGAAAATCAGATGGGCTTATCTGAATCCTTTGACTTTTTAACATTTTATAATCATCTTTTTATTTTATATGTATTTTTAAGAGCTTGCCAAGATTTTGATTGAGAATATATTGAATCTATAGATCAATTTGGGCAGATTGGCATTTCAACAATATTGAAATCCATTTCCGGATTTCAATGGATCCATTCCTGATCCATTACCAAGATATATCATTCCATTTATTTAGACCTTCTTTCATCTCTTTTAGCAATGATTTATACTTTACAGTGTAGAGGGGTGACATACTTTGCTAAGTTAAACTAAGACTTTCTTCTTTTCATTGTAAATGATTTCTTTTACATTTCAGCTTCCAATTGTTTGTTGCTAGTATGCAGTTAATTTTTACTTACTGACTTTGTGTCTGAAAGTTTACACAGTTCACTTATTAGTCTCAGTAGGTTTTTGTAGATGACATTCAGTACAGAATTACAGAGAAAAATGCGCATTCTTGCCATGTATCCAGTATTAGAGAGAAAGTGTTCAATATTTCACCCTTACATATGATATTAATTGTACATTTTTATAGCTGCCACTTACAAGACTGAGGAAGTTTTCTAATTCTACTTAGCTGAGAGTTTTTATCATTAATGGATGTTAAATTTTGTTAAGTATTTTTCCTTCACCTATTGAAATAGTTTTTATCATTTTTCCTGTTAATATGGTGAATTAAATTGACATTTTATGAATGTTAGTCTTACTTTCCTGGGTTGAACTCTGTTTAGTTCTGACATATTAAGCAGTCTATGATCTAGTTGGGGTTTATTGTGACTCTTAAATTTGGATGTCTGTTTTCTTTCTCAGATTTCAAAAATTTTTAACCATCATTTCTTCAAATAAGTTTTCTGCCCACTTCTCTATCTTGATTTTTTTCTGAGACTCCCATAATGAGTATGTTGATCCACTTTATTGTCGCCTGTAAGCTTTTATCACTTCCTTCATTTTTTTTCTTTTTGTTCCTCTGACTTGATAATTTCTGTGACCTATCATCTATTTCATTGATTTTTTTCCTAAGTAATCAAGTCTGTTCTTGAACCTCTAAGTAAAATTTTCAATTCAGTTATTGTGTTCTTGAGCTTCAGAATGTTTCTTTTTTTATAGTTTATTTTTGTCGATATTCTCAATTTGTTCATTTATTGTGTATGTATATACATCTAAGTTGTTTATCTATTTTCTTTTATCTCATCGGCTTTTTAAATAAGGCTATCCTCAGTTCTTCATCCAGTAATTCATATATCTGTTTCCTTAGGGTAAGATACTAAAGATTAATTTTTCTCCTTTGAGCTCTGTTTCCATTTCTTCATATGCTTTTTTTGGTTTGGGTTTTGTTTTAGTTCATTTTTTTGCTGGAATTTGGATATTTGAAGAAACAGCCACATGGGTTTGTATAGTACTGGCTTTGTACAGGGAAGATATTCACTGTCTGCCTGGATAGAGATTTGAGAGACCTGAAACCTTTTGAGGGATGCATCTTTGCTCATCTTGGGTATGTCATTTCCAAGTTAGATGGATTTGCCAGTGTCTTGTCTTTTTATTTTATTTTATTTTTTTAGGCTTTATTCTCTTGCTCCCTCTGGTGTCGGTCTGTGGTACTACAGGTTCTCTGGTGCAACTGAGCTCTTTGTTCTCAGAAGTCAGCAAACATCCAAAATATGCTGGTACTCCACCAGCGCTGTAAATTAGGCAAGACAGAAACTAGTTCCTCAGACAATTCCCTGAAAATCTGGAATACTGGATGTATATTCCACTATTCTCTTTCCTTCCCAAGGGGAAATCTGCAAGATTGTATTTTCTCCCGATTTCCCCAAACTGCTGGCTTGGGGAAGAAGCTGTCAGGGGTAAAACACAACTTCTTTTTTCACCTGTTTCAATGCACTTGTTCTTGGTTTTGTGCTTACCTACAGTACTGTGACTTCTTAAATGATTTCTTGAGTTTTCATAAAGACTTTTTGCACCATATATTGCTGTTAACACAGGGTCTCAGTGGGGGACTAAGTTCTTGGTCTACCATGTTTCTGACTACTCCTATTGTCATCATTATTGAATGATACTTTCCCAGATCATAGAATTCCATACTGGCAAGTTTATCTTTTAGTATTTTAAAAATTTTATATTTACTTCTGTATTTCAGTTTCTGACAAGAAATATTCAGTTATTCTTAAGTTTGTTCCTCTGTACACAAAGTGTCTTTTTTTTTTTTTCTGGATGATTTTCTCTTCCTCATTGGCTCTTAGCAATTTTATTTTGAGATTTTCCAATTTATCATTTTTATCAAATGTGCAAATTATTTTCGCCATTATTTCCTCAAAATTTTTTCTGCCTTATTCTTTCTCTTCTCTAAGATTCCAATTGCAAATGTATCTTTTAGACATGGCCCAACAGGTTACTGGGGTTTGCCAGTATTTTTAGTCTTTTTCTGTATATGCTTCAACTTGGATAGTTCCTATTGCTCTGTCTCCAAGTTCACTGGTGTTTGTTCCTCTGCAATATCTAATGTTATTATTCTCATTCAGAAAAAATTATTATTCCAGATTGATTTTTTTCTTTATAATTTCTAAGGTTTCATTGAGTTCTTTTTATGTATTGCTTTTATTCCTAATTTTGTTCATGTTTTGCTTTAAATGTTTGTGCATACATTTTATTTTTATTTATTTTTTAAAAATATTGTATTTATTTATTCATGAGAGACACAGAGAGATAAGCAGAGACATAGGCAGAGGGAGAAGCAGCTCCCCACAGGGAGTCTGATGTGGGATTCAATCCCAGGAGTCAAAGGCAGATGCTTAACTGCTGAGCCACTCAGATGCCCCTACAAACATATTTTAATAGACATTTTAGTCTGTCTATTAATTCTAATATTTCTGTTATACTGGGTTTCTTTAAATTGAATGATTTTTCTATTAAATGATGTTGCATGTCTAGCAATTTTTCCATGGATTCTAGATTTTGCAATCATGCTATGTATTAAACTTTGTATTGAACACTCTACATATACAGTTGAAATTTGTTTTAGAAAACATAAATTGCTTACAAATCAGATTTTTTTTCAGGTTTGTTTTTAAGCTTAATTAGGGTGATCTGAAGTAACCTTCATTTTAGGGATAATTGAACCCTACTAAAGTACAATTTTATTGAGGTCACTCTTTAATTCTCCGAACATAAAATGAGGAGTCTCTAAAACATTGAAAATTAATCAGCATTCCACTCTGTGTTAGCTCTGGGAATTGTTCAGCTTATAGTTTCGAGTAATCCTCTGTCCAACTTCATGAAGTTTCATTCTACCCATGCAAAATTTGTATTCAGAAAGACTGAAAGAGGATCCTCATGCAGATAACTGAAGTTCTTTTTACTCAGTAATTTCTTCTCCAAAACTTCAACTTCCAATCTCTCAGCCATCTTTAATTCCAGTGTCTACCTATTCAATTTATCGACTGCCATGCTCAGCTTGGAACTCCCTTCTCTGGAACAGGGTCCAGAATGTGCAGCCAGACTGAAAGTATGGGTGATAATGGTCTCACCTCAGTTGTTTTCCTTACCCTAGGAATATCAACTACCTAATAGTTGTTTCATATACTTTATGCAGTTATCTAGTTGTTTATGGTGGGAAAATAAGTCAGAATCCTCTTCCATCATGGGCAGAAGCTGATGATTTTTTTTTTAATGAGCAAGGAAAATGTGACCATCCCTCACCCCCTCCTCCATAAGCCAAGTATGTGAACAAGCAGTAGATTTATTTCTCCTTAAGAAAAGCAAATGCCCAATAGATTTATGCTTTTATTAATAATTAAGTTTTATAATATGTAGGGTAAAATTTAATAAAGATTTTAACTGTAATACCTAGTGTGCCACAATCATCAAGAATTAAGTATTACAGACACCGCTTCATGACAAAAACTCTCAGTAAGCTAGGAATAAAGAGGAATTTTCTCAACTGGATAAAGACTGTATACCAGAAACACTTATAGCTAACATGATACTTAGTGAGGCACTCAGAATTTTCACATTAAGATCAGGTAGAGAGAAAGACTGTCCCCTCATATCACTCTTTCTTAACATCATATTGGAAATCCTTGCTAATGCCATAAGGCATGAAAAGAAAATAAATGGTATAAATGGTATACAGTTTGAGAAGGAGATAATAAACCTGTCTTGGTTCTTAGATTATATGATCTATGTAGAAAATCCAAAAGAATTGACCAAAAACCTTCTACCAATAAATGATTATAGTTCTGAAATACAAATTAATGTATAAAATCAATCTGTTTCCTTTATGCCAGAATAGACTTTGATGGAATTTGATAAAATGGAGTTTGATATTAAGAACATCATACCATTTATATTAGCACCTAAACAAATGAAATACTTTGGTATAGATAGATCTAACAAAATATTTACAAGGTCTATATGAAGAAAACTACAAAACTCTGATAAGTGAATGAAAAAGGAACTAAATAAAAGGTGAAAGTATTCCATGTCCATGAATAGGAAGACTGTATTGTCAAGATGACAGTTCTTCCAAACTTGATCTATAGATTCAAAGCAATTGCAACCGAAATCCTAGCAAGTCGTTTTATGGATATCAGAAAACTAATTATAAAGTTTATATGGAGAGGCAAGAGACCCAGAATAGCCAACACAATGCAGAAGGAGAACTTAATTCCCACAATATATGGAACCAAGATATTTTCACAAAAGAGGAAAGTCATGAGATAAAGAGGATCTATAAAAAAGAAAAAAAATAATTTCATATAAGTTCTAAAAATTTTCTAGGTTTCTAAGACTCTGTTGTATCTTTGTAAAGATAGTTATGATCTCATTTCCAAAGAATTTAAAAAGGAAAAGTTCCCAAAAGACAAGGCAAATTATAAGATCCCATTAAAAACAATAGACAAATATAGTAGATCAGAACTAAGGATAAGTTTAAGAGTAGAGTGAGTAGATAAAAAGACCTGGAGAAAAGCCCTAAAACAATAGCTATGTTGAAAGCAGAAGACAGGACCCCAGAGATGTGATATTAATTAATAATGGAATTAATTACTCAATTCTTGTTTTGATTACACTTTCTCCGTTAAGGAGAATTACCTCCAACTGAAAAGTGTAGAAAGCACTTTCATATTTTAACCATTGTTCCTGCTGAAAATGATTTATATTGAATAAGGCATAGAAAACTTATTTTTATAAATGTATCACTAATCTGAATAAGGCAAAAACTAAGAGCAAATAAGAACCGGAGAGATGAGCAAATCCCACAGAAGCCTACTTGTTGGCGGAAATGAAGACATCCACTGAACTCCAATGAACTTTTCACAGTCCTTAAGCCATGGGAATAAAGTACGTAAAGGCAAGGTACCAAGGTGGAAAGTCAAATAGGAGACATAGGCACACACATTTGAGTTTCCCAAAATGCAGAGCCCTCAACAAAATTGTAAACAAAAACTGTGACCACTAGCACTCCACCCAATGAAGACTGCCAGGAAAATTGCATATCTTGGCGCTGGGTGGAGCAGGAAAACACGATGAGAGAGAGCCCATGGAAAAAACAGAGTCACAGAGAAGCAAAAATGAGAAGAAAGAAGGAAATTAATGTAGCACTTTTTTTTTCCAGTGGGAGAGAGAAAGACATGGAATTAAGAGCATGCAACCAAAGGACTTCACAATTAACGGCAATGTTCTAATTATTAAACTGTGTGTATATACATGGGCATTTTTATATCATTTTCTCCATAAATGACATATCTTATAAATGTTCTTTTCATGTACTGAGTATTTAATTTTTTTAAATAATCTTAAAAATGACAGAACATGCATCAGTAAATGGAAACTGAAACCAAGGATTAGTTTGTAACAGAGCACAAATAATTTCTCTAAATCCATTTGAAGTTAGGCTCATTGCAGTTATGTGCCAGGTTATTAAGCATGTACATGTATGGTATTCCAAAACATTAATATTGGGATAATTTATGAATATGTGAAGTTCAACAATAAGTCCTAAATTCAGAAATTTTTGAAACAAAGGTTTACAAAATTTTTATCAATTCCTGGCAAGATTTTAAGGTAAGATACTAACCTGATTTGTGAGCTCATGGGAAAGAAAGAAGACCTCGCTAAGCAATATGAGGAGTTTAAGACTAAATCATTTCACAATAACCTCTTTTTCTTTTCCAGTAGAGTTATCATGTCTTAAACAATGTCTTATTTCCAGTGTGGTATCTGTAAATAGGCCTTCAAAGTATGTCTGTAGGAAAGGAAGAAAACTATAACATGATGAGTGCACAGTTAAGCATAAACATGCATGGTTGAACAATAGTTCCAAAATGTCTTGATTAATGGATTATCAATGTAGCACTAGATGCCAATATCATGGCACAGGGCTGTATTTTTTGTTTTTTATTTTTACTTGCTTGTTTTATGTCTCTGTTCTGTTGAATATTTCTAAAAATAATTTAAACAAGGACATAGAAAACATTCCCACTGTTGCACATGTCAAAAAAAGGATAGATGGTGTATTGATTGTAAAAATATCTTGAGAAGCTTGCACCATGATTAAACTTCAAAAGATAAAACATAAGGGAAAGCATAACTGCATAGGACCTCATTTAACTAGGGTCCATGGAAATAATATAAAACAACCAACCAAATAATATGGTTGTTAACAAAGCAAATGCATGTGATCCCCAGGTCTGGGCTGATCTGATAATAAAGTATTATATTTAGTTAAAAAGAAGCTCAGGGGCACCTAGGTGGCTCAGTTGGTTAAATATCTGACTCTTGATTTCAGCTCAGGTCATGATCTCAGGGTTGTGGGATTGAGCCTTTAGTGGGGCTCTGTGCTCAGCACAGAATCTGCTCATCCCTCTCCCTCTGCTCCTCCCTCTGCTCCTTCCTCTGTGTTCTCTGCCCACTCCCCACTCAAATAAAGAGACAGAAAGAAAGATAGACAGACAGATAAAATCCTTTTAAAAATAAGCTCAGTATAGGGGGAAAAAAAAGAATTGTTCTGGGAAAGAGGAGACCATTTGTGTAACATTTGACAAGTTGCCTAACTTCTCTGGGTCCCATTTCTACTTTTAACAAATTTGAATGTTCCACTCAGCTCTGAAATCCTTTAGTTCTATCTCTGTTCTGTTGTTTTCTCCCCATAATGCACTTTACAATACACCTAGATTGTGTCCTCAGGAAGGAAAGGGATCTAGAAACATAGGACATACAAGTCATCATCACATAAGGAATTGCCTCTTGACAGTCCTGAAAAATGGACTCAAGAGTGGCAAGAATGAAATATTTAAGTTTTCTCTAGTATCGTTTTGTTTTGTTTTGTTTTCCATTTATCTGAAGGGATGATCTATAGAAGAGAGGTTCAGGTTTTTTTTTTTTTCTTTTTTTTAATTTCACGGTAGAAATTACCTAGAGGCAGATTTTGGCTTTTCCCTACCACAGCTGTTGAAAAACTCATATACAATATACAGGCAAGAATGATGATTTTTATCCTAAGAATACTGTGAAAGGATTCATAGATAGAATTGGACTAGATGACCTCTAAGGCCCTTTAAGTTCTTTGGTTGCACTCTAGAATTAGATAACATAGAGTAACCTGAAATACCGTCCAGGCCAGGAGATGCTGTTCCCAAGTTAGCCTTGAGAATCAACAGAGAGATATTTTTATTTTGCTGCTTTACCTTAAATGACAATGGACAGAAAACAAAGTGAGCTCCTGTGGATCACAGGAGTGATCCGCAAATAGAACAGCCATAAAATCCCCAGCCATATGACAAGTAAGTCATATTCTATCACGTCAATGGCCCGAGACAGATTTAAGGGTAAAGTACCTTTAACCTTAAAGCATGGTCGTTCCCTGCCTCCATATCCTTGCTCTCCCCACAGACATGTTTGTCAGGAAGCTGGTGTCTACCATCCTGTAATCAAAACAAGCAGCTGCTACCGTCTCAGTAAAGATGGACTTACTGAAGAGAAAAAAGAGATGATTCCCTCAAATTGACAAATGGAAGTTGAAATAAAGGCATGCCAGAGCATAACTCTTCCAGAGCAGGTGCCAAACAAATCAGATCACCTTCATCTCACCTGATTGATCTGCTTTTCTTCCCTGTTCTATGTGTTCCCTTTACTTGTCTTAGCAAATTGCATTTAAGAACAAAAGGCAAAATATAATTTTGGCATTCAGTCTGTATGATATTGCTGAAACTGGCTTCTTGAGGACAACTTGTGTTGTTCCAATGGCCTGCAGTCATTGTGATGTGAGTAGCTCGTGATTAAGAGGTCAGTTTTCACCAACAGGAGCAGATGTCAGTGGTGGTATCTGGGTAGACTAGCTCACTGTCAGCAAACAAAGTTCCCATTAGAAGAAAGATTCTAAGTGTGTTTTTCCTAGAGGATGACACTCATTTAATTTTTTTTCCTCCTGGCTTCTTTCCATGAGATTTGGGGTTGTTACAAAGATGTGCCATGGAAATTTTCCCTCCCAGCAGATGCCATCATTAAACTGGATAAGAATTTCAAGATTTAAAGAGAGATTGGATCATGGCACACAGTCGAGTCCTGTTATTTGACTCTGTAAGCAATCAGCCTTCTTTATTATTTAACTATCACGAGGAGTTTTTTCCTTTCGTGTAGTGAAGATGAACCTCAGAATAAAACATTGCACCTCTAATAACACTGAAAATGTCACACTTGTGTCCTTTGCAAAATGTAACCGAAATAAAACCTAACAGAACCTCTTCAGCCTAAACAGCAGGAACCAGAAAATTAAAATATTGTGGTTTTGCAACACATGGGCCTTAATGAGAGTGTGTGCAGCATGCTTGATTACTTACTAGTTCTGTCCCCAGATTATGCTCTCTGACCTCTTCTGGAAATAAATGCCTCCCTCTGCTCCTTCAGTTTTCCATATGACATGAATGCCAAGATAGCTCGAAAAATTAAAAACAATTAATGTGATGTGAGGGAAAATAGAAAAGTCTCATTAAGCATCACATAGTTAGAAAAACTCTTTCATGTCTCTCATAGAGACAAAATAAAGAGAAAATTGTTAGGCCTAAAAGTTTATAGTGTATCTCAGAACACATCTTAGCAGTGTTTTCTCTTACCTTGTCTGGAACCAATACACAGTATTTAGGAAACAAGTGATGACAGCAAACTAGTCTCGGTTCAGACGGAATGAGGAAGAATATTCTTAAAATTGTTATTTGAAAATATGATAGTGGAGAAAGGATAGATTATTCAAAAAGTGCTTTTGTGACAGTTTCCCCCCACCCACCCACCCACCTTTCCTCACCACCAAGAGATAAAGAAAATGAAATCATGTTTTAGAGAAAACTAGAGGATTCTGTTCCTTGTCAAACTTAGAGCAAAAACCAAATTTGGAAATTACCTGAGCCAGCACTTGATTTATGTGAGGAAACTGTGTCTCTGAAATTAAAATCACTGAAATTAAGTGATTATTTTTTTTGAGTCAGATGACATTGATAATAATATTTCTTGAGTCACACAATTGATAGAATCAATATTCTGAGGCAAATATTTTTTTGAAGACTTTTTTTGAGCAAATATTTTAAATTAAATTTAGATTATTTTTGCAAATGGACATGTCCCTAGTGATTAAAACACATTTATTAGCAATTACTTAAGTATGGCATTGACCCACAGAAGTTAAATTGAACTTCATCTTCCAACAAGTTTCTCATCCAGAACAGAGAATATTCTGATAAAGACTTAGGTTACCCTTTCAAAGCTGCTTTTTTGTTGTTTTTTGGGTTTTTTTTTAAAAAGTAAAAACAGGGACGCCTGGGTGGCTCCGTGGTTGAGCATCTGCCTTTGGCTCAGATCATGATCCCAGGGTCCTGGGATAGAGTCCCACATCAGGCTCCCCATAGGAAGCCTGCTTCTCGCTCCACCTATATCTCTACCCCTCTGTGTCTCTCATGAATAAATAAAATCTTTAAGAAAGTAAGAAATGAAACACTAATGTACCTTTCATTTAATTTTGGTAAGTAAGATCTTTATACCTGAGTTCACTATTTTGCAGCTCTGAAAGCTTGTGCTGCTGTCCTGACAATGTCTGCCATATGTTTGGGGCCAAGTTAATTAGTTGTTCCAAAAAGTCCTTACAAAAGATCTTAATCAAATAGGATAAAAATAAACTTATTCTTAAGCATTTATATTACCCAGCTCTTATCATACTCTCTGCTGAAATCATTAATATTTTCACTGTCTTTGCATAGGATAAAAATTAAGATGTTAATTTCTTATTTGAAAAATTTCTCTATTAAGAGCCCCAGGTCTGATGGTGAAGAGGCTCCAATCTGATACTAATTAGCTATATGACTTTAAGCAAATTATTTAATGGCCCTGTGCCTTGATTTCCTCATCTATAAAATGAACCATAGTAATACCACCTGCTTCTCTGTGAAAATCAAAGATGTTATCAATGTGGAACTGCTTTCGAGAATTAATAATAACTTTTTGGTTAATAACTTTCATTTTGAATTTAACTTTTTAAATTAATCGTTTCTTGATTATAAAATGGTGATGATGATGATGACGATGATGATGATGATGAGTGTAGCCTGGGTCTGTAGGCTCTGTGATTAAATACTCAGCAAGAGCTACCAGATCTCTGAATTATGCCATTTCTCTAGTGAGGTAACAGAGTAACCTATTCCTATCATGATTTGAGTCACATTTGACTCACAACTAGGACTTATGTGTTGCTTCCTGGTTGTTAAAGGCTAGAATCCTTTTTAACTGTGAGATTTCTGTTTTGACTGACATTGGGTTACAGTTTCTCACTCTTCCGCCTCCCTCCCTCCAGAAACACACAAATCCCTGTTTCCTGCTGTGGCCTAAGCAAAACTTAAGAATGGCAGTCTCGAAGATTACCATGGATACAGTCAAATACGCTACACGAATCCATTTGCATTTCTCTGTTGGACAAACAATCACATGGGATTGACTGGGATATGTGTTAACCTTCTCTTCCTGACTTCCACAAATGGTGCTGAGGTAAGAGGTGACATAAAGACAGGATTTTGTTCCACAGGACACTCAAATGCACTTTGTTAAAAAGCTGAGTCATCTATTTATATTTGCTAAGATTATAAGCAAAAGTATGAGCCACTTACGAGTTAGTAATGTTTGCAAGAGTAAAAATTCCAGCAGGTGAGGACTATCAGAAAAGTGAAACACCTCACAAGCACAGAATTTTAGATCATGCATGTCCCCAGATTAAAGGCAAAGAGAATAATTCATCAAGCCCTGACCCTGAAAAGGTAGATATATTCCATTTTCTTCACCCTTAATTTTACACCCATATAAAGTGGCAATAACCATTCATTCAAATCCTTAATATCATCATGAAGTGTAAAACAGACTTGCTGGCTGGATCAAATGGTATTAGAATAAAGATATGGGCTTCTTTCCACAAATTACTGATAAGTTCATAGCCAAATTTGGCTAGAGAATTAACCTCTTCTTTTGCATACAAGTTTTCCACTTCAAAAGTCAAAAGTGATTTGATTAAGTGTCTTTTCACCAATTGCCAGATTGAGAACATCAGCTGAGTGTGCTGGGAGTGCTATCCGGCACAGTTGCCAGAATCAGCGTATCTACCACTTGGTTTCATTTCCACTTTTCTCTGTAAATTCCCATCACTGTGGAAGGTAAAAGTGCTCTTCTAGGATTTCTGCCCCCATTCAAAGATTTGATGCCATGTGTTTTGTAGATTTTGGATTGGCACAGTGCAGGAATCTTAGTAGCTCTCTCTGGAGCCCTTCTTGCTTCTTCAGGTAATTCCTAAAGTTTTCTAAGATCTTTAGGACCCTGAGCAAATTCATAATTGCTGCCACAATAACTCACCCATTACAGATTACAGTAATACCTCTGAAGAAGACCAGTTGTTCAGTTTGTACTTTGTTACTTTGCTCCTACATACTGAAAAATATCTTTATCATAGATTTTCTTCCAAGTACACTGGGCATGGCTAAAATTGATACTAGCTTTCTAAATATATATTTAACCAAAACAAATTGTCTTCTGTTTAAAATGAGTTCCTCACCTTAGTGTATTGTTTTAAAATTCTGTATTGAATGTTTTCCTTTTTTTGGCTTGCTTCTCTCCACCCTGGGCCCAGACTGCCAGCCTCTTTAGGGGAAAAACTTCCTGTCTCCCTGCTACCCTCCTATACTTATTACTTCCTACTACCAGATTCCTGGATTAAAAACCCATCAGCAATTGATCAGAAACATAAACCCTACTTGGTAGAGACCTCTAAGTTGTTTTTCTTCACAAGTACAATGAATTTCCAATGTTAGTCACATGCAAAGATTAATATAAATATGTATGTAGTGGCTTGCCTTATAAATGGAGGGTCTTACTATATTGGTTCTGAGTTTCTTACAGATGATTAACTGTATCATTGTCTCATTAAGTAAATGTACTCCATCAGCTAATAGTATTCACCCCAGGAGTTAAAATGCTTCATGGTATGAACTTGACCATATAAGAAGAGCATGCAATACTGGTGAAATTAAAATTTTGACCAAGGAGAGAAATTTTTTAAAAGAAATGTGTAAAAATTGAAGGACTAGAGTATGCTATTAGGGCCTTTGTGATTAAAAAATAGTTCAGAAGTGGTTACATGTAATAAACACTTTATAACAGCTATTAAAATAGCTCAAGCTTGTGGACAGAGAGGTAGATGGATAATAAAGTTTTTAAAAATTATTCTTTATATAAACAAGAGATGAAGCCCATTAATTGTTACCCATGACAGATTTTGTGTGTCTATCTAATTGGATATAAAGTACTCACACTCTTGAGCTACTATTTAAGATATCATTTGCTCTTGATTAAATGATTTTTGGCCAAGTGGGATAATTACACTGATTACAATAGTAAACAATTTACTTTGGTTATAGTCGGAAGAACATAGTGATTGTCTAAGTGGCATATATGTATGTTTTCACTAGTACAGGAACCATGAAAAGTACAGGTATCACTGATCCTTAGATCTGGACTAGCCCTGTGGAATGTGTTATAATTTTATCAATTAAGATGCATGATTTTCAAGTTTCATCATAAGAACTCCTTCCCCTTTTTGGCCTCAGTCATAAATATACCAGGGATAAGATTTCATAATGTGTTAGTGTCTTCTGTCCTCTTCTATTCCATAACCCACACTCTAAAGACAATGTTGCTCTTGCTCCGATGTGAATTGTAGCCTTTTGACAATGCTATAAATATACCAGCCACTCTTGCTTACCTGATAAATTCTCAGGCATCCTTTTTCATACTCCTGTCCTTTCAAACTGTCTAAATCTGTATATATTAGATACGTATTTTTTAAAAAACAGCATAGAGTTTTTTTTTTTGAAATCTATTATGATTTCATTGGTCCTTTTATTGGAGAATTTCATTCAATTATATTTTGTTATTTTCTTAACTATCTCAAGTCTAATAGCTGGTCACTTGACCCTCTAGGCAATGCAGACACTTTTGACTCCATTAATACCTTTTCAGAATGAAATGCCATTGGTTTTATGTACTTTAATTACATAAATACATATTATACATCAATTCTATGTTAGTTATATATAATATTATTTAATTATATACTATGTAAGTACATACTAATTATATAACATATAATCCCATTATATATTATAATATATAAGCTGTTATAAATATAATAGTAATATTATTATGACATTATATTATTTATTCATTTAGTTCATGATTGTATAATTTTCTTTGCTCTTCATTTCTAACTACTTCTTTTCACTTCCTTCTGCAATAATTTTCCTTCTTCCTAAAGACCCTCTAGTATTTTCTTCACTATAAGATTGTAGATGACAAATCAACTTCAATATATTGCAACAAATAAAATATTTGAAATATCTCTATTTCAGTGTCATTGTTTAAGAATATTTGTACTGAGTATACAATTACTATACAATTGTACATTAAAAATTATTTTTTTAATATTATAAAGGCATCATTCAATTTTCTTTTGGCTTCTATTCTTTTTTTTTTTTTTTTTTTTTTTTTTTGCTTCTATTCTTTTTGTGGAAAAATATGCTGCCTTGTAAGAATCACTCCTTTGAAGGCAATCTCTCTTTTTCTCATAGCTCTTAATATTTTGTTTCCTTCATCTTTGACTTTGAACATTTTTATTAAAAGCCTAATTGCTGTTTTCTTCCCACCTTGGGTTCAACAGTTTGTCAAAACTATGCCTTGATATCTGTTATATGTTTTGGAAAGTTCTTGGCCATTACTTTTTCCAGAAATGTATCTAACCATTCTCTTTCTATCCTCTTCTTGGGCTCTAAATAATGTATGTAATACCTTCCTTATGTGTCAGCTTATATTTTGTACTTTCCTTCTTTGTGATCCCATGCTTCAGTCTAGGTATTTTCTTCTGACCTATCTTTCATATTACTAACTCTTGTTCAGCTGTGTCTAATTTGCTAATAAATGTATTCGTTGAGTTCTTAATTTGGTCATTAAATTTTTCCATTCAAGATTTTCCTTTTGGTTTTCTATTAAATTTTTAAATGTATCTTCTTTAACTCAGTAAGCATGGTTATCTTAAAGTCTATATCTAAAATAGTGATACCTGTGTAATATACACCCTTATCACAATATAGAATATTTCCACCTCCCCAGGAAATCCCCTGATGCCCCTTCTTGGGGAATACCCCATTCCATGTCCCCAAATGTGACCACTTTTCTGATTCTTTTAAATTACAAATTACTTATGGAAGTAGTTTGAGAGCTAGAGTCATATTCCAGGGAGGAGTTAACTTTGCATCTGCCAACTGCTAATGGATCTAGGATCATCTTCATATGAGTTCAGAAGCAATATACTGGTTTACCTTTACCCTAGGGTACAGGCTTTTGAGATTCCTACCCTAAGAGAAGGAGTTTTGTTATGAATCAAACTTTTTCTTTAGGACACCCTAAAAAACTTAAGAGAAAGTTTGGTTCAGAACAAAACTATTTTTACAAGTAATTTGTAATAAAAAGCTTCTGCATAGCGAAGGAAACAACTTACAAAATGAGAGATAGATATTTGCAAATGACATATTTGAGAAAGGGTTAGTATCCAAAATATATAAAGAACTTATAGATCTCGACAGCAAAAGAAACAAAGAATCCAATTTAAAAATGGGCAGAAGACAAAAACAAATATTTCTCCAAAGAAGACATCCAGATGGCCAACTGATGTATGAAAAGGTGCTTATCATCTGGGAAATGCAAATCAAAAGTACAATGAGATATTACCTCAAACCTGTCTGGATGGCTAAAATCAAAAACACAAAAAACAGCAAGTGTCGGTGAGGATGTGGAGAAAAAGGAACACTCATGAACTATTGGTGGGAATGCAAACTGGTGTGGCCACTGTGGAAAGCAGTATTGAGGTTTCTCAAAAATTTAAAAATAGAACTACCTTATGATTCAGTAATCACAAAACACAAAAAAAACTAATTCAAAGGGAAACATGCACCCCTATGTTTATTGCAGAATTATTTGCAATAGCCAAGATATAGAAGCAGCAAACAGACTCTTAATTATAGAAAACAATCTGAAGGCTACCAGAGGGGAGGAGAGTTGGGGGATGAGTGAAATAGGTGATGGAGATTTAAGAGTGAACTTACCATTATGATCACTGAGTACTGTATAGAATTGTTGAATCACTGTATTGTACACCTGAAACTAATATAACACTGTATATTAACTATACTAGAATTTGATTTTTTTAAAAAAGGAGAAAGTTAGTTCAAATTACCTAGTTCACTGTCATTAGATAGAAGTCCCAGTTCTCACCATCCTATAAGATACAGTTCAAATTTAACCTCTCCTACAAAGCACTTTCTGCCACTCTGTCTGCTAGGCAGAATTAAATCCTATTTCATCCCTGTGTTCACACTTTTTTAAAGTTTAGAGAATTTCTATTTGGCATTATGGTCATATATGTGGTCCTTTAAGAGAATGGATGATATTTTTTATATCTTTGTCAGGAGACCAACAAACAACTTTTGGACAATGTACTTAGTTTATTTTTATTATTATTATTATTATTATTATTATTATTATTATTATTATAGCACTTTGCACTGGCTTTGCATTATTTTAGCATTCTCTCAACATGCATGCCCTGAGGATCAGCCCAGGTTCATGATGTGCTGTCACAAATGTTCCTTGGCTATTCATGTTAATTTTTTATCAACCAGTTTAAACAAAAACAAAACTTCTATTATAGAGACAAATGAAAGTCTTTATTTGGATCCTCTAGGGTAGATACTTAGTGACTCTTAAGATTCTGTGGGACAAAATGTGCTCAGGACTAGGCAAGTCTAACCATAAAACACCACTATCCCAGGGCACCTGGGTGGCTCAGTCAGTTGAGCCTCAAACTCTTGATTTTGACTCAGGTTCTGATCTCAAGGTCCTGGGGTTGAGCCCCATTTTGCCCTCATGCAGTGTCTGCTTCAGATTCTCTCTCTCTCTCCCTCCCCTCTGCCCCTCACCCTGCTCATGTGCTCTCTCTCTTTCTCTCTCAAATAAATGAAAGTCTTTAAAAAAAACACCACTGTCTCTTGGATTACATGGCCTATGGTGTGGCCAACAGAGTGATTAGGCCTCAGACAGGTCTGTGTCACAGATTCTCTGAATTGATGAATGACTTGAAAAAATTTAGTTCTCTATAATCCCTGCCAGGCTTTCCATGTTCCTCCCTTACTTATATTATTTGACTTTAGAAGACTACTCTCCAGGAGTACACACTGTGCCTTTCCCTCTCTCCTGCGTGGTTGCATGTGAGTGCTGCTAGATATAAAAGAAAGCAGAGGTATGTGAATGTGTGTGACTGTGTGGTATGCATGATGTATGAGTGTGTGTGTGTGTGTGTGTGCTTGTGTGCGTGTGCTATTCCTGTGCCATCCATGGAGTGTGTTTTGGGGGGAGGGGTTCTGAATATTAGAATAAGGCATACACGAGTTACAGACTTAGAAGACACAGTTAGGAATTTAGAAATACAAGACAAAGTAAATAATTAAAAGTAAGTACACTTTAAAAATCTGTAAAACAATACTTCTGATTTAAAATTGTATCTAATTAGTAATGCCTGACATAGTCTCATCAAGCCTATCAATAACATACACATGAAAACCAAGAAAAAGGTGAAAAATAACAGTGCAACCAACAACCAAATGCTGGAATATAAGTGGAATTTTCATTTGCTGTGGAACAGATGGAGCTAGATTGTGAAAAATCTTGTGAAAGCTTCACCTCATGACATTGCTAGGCTTTGTCTCATGAAATAGACACCACTTGAGAAAAAGGTAGACAGACACTTTGTAGCTCCTTCACTGTATGATCTTGAACTCAAAGATCATGAGGCTGTGCCAAACCGAAATCGTGGGCAGTTCTCTTTCTTGTGTCCTAATTATCCTAGTCTACTTTTGGACTCACTAGATTCAAGTCTCCCTGTTATCCTAGATCCATCACTTAAAACTGTATAATTTGGACAAATCACTTAACTGTTGTAAGTCACTTAACATTTTGAAGATAGTGTCTACTTCATTGCTGTTGAGAGGTTTAAGAAGGTAAAGTACTCAATAAATGTTAGCTCATTTTACTTTTAAGAAGAAAAAGGCAAAAGCCTTGTTATATAAAGAGTATAGTTTTATTATTTCATATTAGTAGTGGCCTGAATCACCAATCCTATTTGCTGATTATTGCCAAAAAGAAGCACAGGGAAATTATTATAAAACTAAAGTAGTTATTTTTGGAAGCCATTCTATTTCTTTTAATTGGTATACAAATAACAACCCCATACAATGAATTACCTCATTTAGTTATTTTGGTGCATATTCACTAACAGTTTATCTTAGAAGATACACCAGGAAATGGCAGTACTGGAAGCTTAGCATTTTCCAGGTACTTTATGGATATTCTACTTTTGTCCAAGAAAGCATTTGATTTCATCTGCCCTAAAATCCTTCAGGTATAATGATTCCTGCAATACAATATGGAGTATATCTTGGGGGATTTTATTGCCCATTTGTGCAGACACAGAAGCCAATTCAAAACTATTTTTGAGCATAATTCTGGCCCCCCGGCAAGATTACTTCCAAGCAGAGATAGCAAGCATATATTTACATTAGGTAAATGATGTAGGTTAACCCCAAAGACAGGCAACCACACTCCTAACGTATACCTGGGTCTATATACAACTGGAAAAACTGAATATCCGTGCTCAGGCATTTGCCGGGGAGCATCATCTCAAACTCAGTGCTGTATACATTAGCCTTGAAAAATCTGGATAAAAGAATAAAATTCAGGAACAGGTTTTCAGTACATTCAGTCTAAACACTGTCTCCCATATTGTAAAATATGCAAGTCAGATTAGGTGCATACATAGCAAGGCTACCCGTTTGTACCCTATCTGTCCTCACTGTGTCATATGGCAATATAATGCTATCAGCATATATGGAGAGCACTTAAAGTAGAGCCGTACAGAATATATCACATACATAGTATAACATGTTACTCAGATTCATTATGTCACAGCATTCTCTTTGTGACAACTTATAAAAAAACACTGCTATCTGCCTCTGTATCAATCTTTCTCAACCCCTTTCTCTATGTCAGGTTCCCAGGCTTTAAAAAGGGAGATGCTGTGTCCCCAGCTTCTCTTTCATGTTCCAGTCACCATGATGACCCAATCTGGCCAAGATGACATAAATAGAGGTTGGGGTGGGTGAAGTAAGAGATTGCAGGAAATTTCCCCTATCCCAATCAAAACTGAGGGAACTGAGAGGAAAATTCTCCCTAGCTCTACACTTCCTTCCCCACTTCCTACTTTTGATACTTGGAACACTGACATCTTAAAACCAAGAGAAGACAAGGTAAAAGATTAAAGACAACATACTGAGGATGGAGAAGCAAAGGATGAAAAGAACCTGAGTCCCTAATGATACTGGAGCGCCACTAAATAAAAAATAATATGCTTACCTTATATTTCTTATTAAGTGAGGTCATCAAATATCTTCATTATAAAGTCACAATTACTGGGATGTTTTTGTTGCTTACTTCCAATATATTGGTAACTGATCTGGTACTCAGGAAGAGAATTCTATTGATCTTCATATCAAGAATGTGGAATTCTCTTAAGGATACAAGTTTTGTGGGTTTCTTCCCTCTATTTAGTAGGTATCATGACCATAGGAATGAACAATGTTTACTTTTTCATGCTGGCTTCTATAAAAGTTAAAAGCAAACTTTGGTTTTATTTTGTGCAAATGGTTATGTTATGCATTTTATTTTGTTTTAGCATATTTGTTGGTATCCCTCTTAAATGTATTTAGTTCCCCTTTGGAAAAAACTTCTCACTCAGGACAGACACCTGGCTGGCTCAGTCATTGAAAGTCTGCCCTCGGCTCAGGGCATAATCCCAGGGTCCTGGAATCAAGTCCTGCATCGGGCTCCCCATGAGGAGCCTACTTCTCCCTCTGCCTATGTCTCTGCCTCTCTGTGTGTGTGTGTCTCTCATGGAAAAAAAAACTCACTCTTCCCCAAGATCCATGTTTCTCTCATTATACTTATTAAAGGAAATTCCTATCTCCAGTTTCATCATAGAAAAAGGCCAATCAGCTAGATGTAAATATATATATGTTTTATTGCAGGTGCCCTAGAACATAAAGCCTGAAGCAAAGATGAAAGTGATGATGCTCTTTAGGGAATTGTAAATTCAAGGGATCAAGGATGAGGATAGACAGAAGTGAAGTATGCAAGATGTAAAATGATATTTCCATGAAACACAGCTGGTCACTTGCAAGTTTCGTTTGTTCAATGTGCGGAGCTTATCTAGACGGACCAAATAGAGGGCCCAGCTTTTCCAGGCAAAAGATTGATCAATCCTAGATGCCCAAACACTTGCCTTGAATTATCATTCTATTGGTAGCCAAGGCAAAGCACACATCTGAGGGTCAGAGAAGGGTCCAACACTGAAAGAATCTGGAAAGGTAAAGATGTGTATCCAACCCAGAAAATGAAGTGTACAATCTTTTAGTCACTTCTTTAAGAGGAAGCTACTTGACCTCTTACTCTCTTCCTACAACTCAGTCTTCCTACAGACTAAAATGTAAATAAACACAGTGGTGCTGAATAATGTAAAAAGAAAATGAATCCCTGTCAGTAGATGCCCTCATGGAGCAGAGCAGCTACTTGCTCATCTATCTACCTCTAGAGCATTAATATAAATGGGTCTTTTTGTTTCAATAGTATTTGTTTCTTCTATTCTTTCTCTCTCCCTCCCTCCCTTCCTTTCACTGTATTTTAAACCATATGATCTTGGGACATCAATATATCCTTGTGATAGTGCTTAAATCCTTTTTGTAAGAATGTACCTTTTTGTAAGAATGTACCATCTGTTCGCATCTCCAGATCCTTGCCCATACCTCTTCACCCAGCCTTCTTTCCAATAAATGGATGACATTAGTGGGCTTCCCTGCTCTGTAGCTTCCAGTTACAATTAGGCAATGGAAACACCAGCAGGAAATGAGAAATGAGAAGAGAATGATATTTGGGGTATTTGTTCCCATGGATCCGTCACCTCAACCGGGCTATGTTCCTCCACTGCAGCTCTCTGTGAAGAATTCTCTAAGTTCTAGTAACCACTCTCACCTCTTATTCCTTCAAGTCTAGAAGTGATACCAGCTCCACAGTTACTCACCCAGAGGTACTTCACATTCTTCATAGTTCTTCTAACAAGCCCACACTTCTGTAGTTATTTCCTATGTAAATAAACTTTCTTGTAATTTCCTTAATGTATGCTTGACATCTGTTTTCTTTCGAGACTCTGATTGAATCAAAAAGGACCATGTGTACATACATAAAATGCCTAGATATTTCTGTTCCTATTCCTTCTCTGACCATCTTTGCTTCTCTTTCTGGGCCCTTGATGGGTGTCAGGCTTTGTTGTTACTAGAACACTAGTCGAGAAAGAGGATGGATTTCTGCTGCCTTCCTCACTCTTCTCTGACTTCATATAATTTTTGTCTTCATTTAAAGATGGTCCACATTCAATATCACCATGAGATATGCAAAGATATTGTTAATTGGTTTCTATTACATTTATTCACAAAAAGTTTGTTTTGTTTTAATAATGAAGACCTATATAACAGATTTAGATTGTATTCTGTCTTTAAAGAATACAGTTCAGACTGTTCATTTAAAGTTTTGAATGAGTTTATTTAAAGTTCATTTAAAGTTCATTTAACCTCCCCAAGCCTCAGTTTACTCACTTGTGAAATAAGGTAACTGAAACAAAAATGCCTTCAAGGTTTTTTCAACTCAAAATGTCTATAAATCCGTATTTATGATTAGGTTCTAAGTGAAAAATTGAATGTACTTTACACACCATTGTTTTTCTACAGACTTTATAGAAACAAGATGCATATATATATGTATATATATATATGCATGTGTATCAATATAGTTTTATTTATGAAGCACTGTGGAGGTGTATAAAATGATATCTTTCTAATCATGAAGTCAGTGTTCCAACAGACCAAGTCCTTTAAAATCTAGTTTTATACTTATAGAGATGTGTAAAAACCTGTGTTTGTCACAAAACCTCTGAATATCATCCACATAGGAAGGGCATTCATTCAAAGACTATTTTAGCCTTTAATTTTAATCAAATTATGCTTTTACAAATCATACATGTATTGTATTTTGTAGAGTCCAACAACTCCACAGAAAACACATGAACTATCATAGTGATTTTGTGAATTTTAAAGAAAACAAAACAGGGGCACCTGCGTGGCTCAGTTGGTTGAGCATAGGACTCCTGATGTCAGCTCAGGTCATGATCTCAGAGTCGTGAGATCAAGCTTTGCAGGGGCCCCATGCTCAGAGGGGAATCTGCTTGGGATTCTCTGTCTTCTCCTTCTGCCTCTCCCCCCACTCACATGCATGTGCTCTCTCCCCCCTCCCTAAAATATATAAATATTTTTAAAAAAAAGAAAAATAAATTCAGAAATAGTTTCCCTATTTTATTATTCACTCCATCAGCTGGACATAGTGAGGAATAAATGACAATTGTCAACTTTTGACTTTGTTTTGCACACATTAGGAAGTTACTTGAGATTTAGATGATTACTAATAATGAAAATTGGTTATTTTGAAGCTATCAAACAATATAGTAATAAATTGCTTATCTCTTTAAACCTGACTGGACAGTGTTAAGACCCATGTTCCAGAATGTGGGCTGTTGGTTTATCACTGAAACTCTAGCATCTAGCCCAGCATCAGACCCACAGTAGGCATTTAGGAAATATTTGTCAAATTAACAAATGACTGGATAAAAGAATGTTTCCCCAAAACCCATTTAGACCATATGCAGCATATATTGATCTTTCTGCCGAAAAAATTTCTGGAAGTTTACGTTCTAAGCTTTATATAAATGAACATAAAATTAGTGATCTAATTTTCTAACATAAACACTTAATTGTCCCACAAAATGTATATCCAGATGCAAGCAAGTAATTGCATATGCAAAACAATAATTTGCAAGTAAAATAACTTGCTTGCATGTGTGAGAACATATTTTACAGGTGCAATTTAGGTGCAAATTTCTGAAATTTTGAAGCCAGACATTCAACCCATCTAACACATTTTTACTGTGATGTGAAGAATAAAATAAAAAAGCTACTTTGGTTCTGAAAGTGTACTAGCACCTAGACTGCTATGTCAAGCACCTTATGCCTTGGGGTATTGGGCAGGGGGAATTAAAAATAATAACAGAGTTATTTCATTTTGGAATATAGACTTAGGGCTAAGGCCCAGAAGTTACTTTAGATTTAAATATTAAATACGTTTTCTCACCAGCTTATACCTACTCACATGGGGATGCCTGTAGGCATAATCAAGGAGGGGAAATTTGTCTCAGGAACCCATCTTTTGTTTCGCATTATTCTTCCTCTTTTTTTTTTACCCCCAGTATGAAGGTCATTCCTTGGTCTCCAAAGTTTTCAGTAGTTAGCTGGCTTCAAAAGTAGTTAGCTGTAGCTTCTTCTATTTCAGACATTTCTGACCCTCCATACCAAGATTAAAAAAAAAAAAACTTATTTACACATGTTAAAACATGGTTTGCAAGATTTGAGATGAATAATAATTATGAAATGAGTTTACTCATTTCATGGCTTAGCTACTAGAGATACTGATTCTGGAAGGCTGTGATTGGGCCCAAGAATATACAGTTTTAGTGTAGGTGCTGAAAAAATTTCTGGAAGTTTAAGTTCTAGATGATAGATGGTACTAGATGATAGAGTTTAGCATGGGAATTGAAAAGGCCTAATACTTTAACTCTGAGGTAACTCAGCATCATGGAAGGAACACAAATTATGCAAATACTTGGACTTTGCTTTGAAAATGTGCTCCTTTCCATGAGGGACATAAAGTAATGGGCAAGTTCCTGAGCCAATCTAAGACTCAGTTTCCTCACAAATTGGTTTAATTAAGTCTATCAGGTTCCTGAGAAGCACAGGAGGAAGTCTGCATACCTGGCATGCATGCAAAAGCAAAGCTCCTTCCCTGAGTGGTAGAGGAGCAATTGAATATGTCCTGGGAGACTTGAACTCACCCTTAGAGGTTCTGTAGGAAGGGATGAGAGAGGTCCAATGGATGACCTGTGTAGAACAAATTCTTAGAACCAGACCTGCATGAAGATATTTCAACAGACATCAGCACTGACAAATGAAAATAACTGGAATTTGTCCCAACTGCTGGTACATAAACTCTTGAGTGAGGGAGCCCCAATTTATTGATATTAAGCGAATATTACTTAGTAAACTAGAGATTCAAATTAGAGATTAAATTCAATTACAAAAAAAAACTTAAGAAAGTCTCCTTTATTACAGACCTGAGTTTGGAGACTGAGCTGTGCCTCCTCATGTATGATATACCTGGCAAAATACTTTACACAAAGTATATGTGTTGAAGAAGTATCAGCTTGCTTCACTGGTCACCAAATGCAAGAAGTTCAGGAAATAAAAGCAAAAGAGAAGTTGGGGATTAGGCTCGTCTTTGGGTATCCTGACATGGTAGCATCAGGAAAATTTTGTCATGGAGGAAAAGCAAAATTAGCATGAAATTGTGCTGAATGCTAAGGAATTTTTCTAAAACATGGTCCCTCTCCTCTAAAAATGAATAAGGAAGGCAGGTAGGATCAGACCTCATAGAAGTTAGTTATTGATCAAGGCAGATTGGAGTGGCAAATGAGAACCTGGAGGGGGTGACTTTGTCAAAACTGAAGAAAGACTAATAGGAAACCAGCCTTGTACGATAGTTTAAGGACAATTAAATTGATCTAAAGTCTTGTGCCACCTCCAGTGGAGCAAAGTAATGGAGTAAAGCTGCCATTTCTTTTCTTCTCCAACAGAGGTCAAAAGAATGAAAGAAGTTAATTTGGAATGAGCCTTATCCATCCTATTAGTTGCCATTTATTGATCTTCTAGGCCTAGCACTGAACTAGGTATGTTGTATATTCTTGTATGTTGCTTATCCTTTCAACAAGGCTGCTGTTATTATACCCATTTTATGCAAGGAAAACAGGCTGAGAGAAGTTAAGGGACTTGCCCAATGTCACAGAGTAAACTGGGGTCCAGCCAGGTTGTTCTAACTCCAGAACCTATTATATTTTAAGTCACTAAGCCTAAGGATATAAGTCAAGTTACCTGATTCCTTCTGCATTTCCCACCTCTCTTCTCCATTTATCCCTAAATAATCTCACCACTATTTTCTTTTTTTTTTTTAAGATTTTATTTATTCATTCATGAGAGACACACACAGAAAGAGAGAGACAGAGACACAGGCAGAGAGAGAAGCAGGCTCCATGCAGGGAGCCCGACGTGGGACTCAATCCTGAGACTCCAGGATCACACCCTGGGCTGAAGGCAGTGCTAAACTGCTGAGCCACCCGGGCTGCCCTCACCACTATTTTCCACAAAGCAACGCACCCTGTTACATCTGTTTCAGATCTGTTTAAAAAAAAAAAAAAGACTGAAAGATTAATAAACTAAAAAGGAGGAAAAATTTGAGAAAATAAGTCATTGTAAGTGTTAGGTATGTTCTAAAATTTACTTAAACATAATCTGTGGAGAATTCTCCTGATTTTACTCTCTTCACTTTCCTTCTCTTCTAGCCTTAAAACCCTAGAGAAGCTTATGTTTGTATTTTTTTCAAAAACATTTACTTTCTTACACTAGGAACACAGTTCCAAATATTTGTCTCAAGCTGCTGAAAATAGAAGCTTAAAATGAAAACAGGATCTACCATACCTGTAACTTCTGTGGTGTGGCACTTTCTTGTTGAAAATGTGCAGAATTTCACTCAAAGTACATCTTTTCTTTTAAGTACACGATTTAAATTAACTTGTTTCTACTGATTTCACTGGGAGTGATACTATAATCAAATGTTATATAACAATAGTCAAAGATTATGCACCATGCCTTTCATCCCTTTACACTGCCTGAGTGTTTGACTGTCCCAAGATGAAGCTACCTTTTGCTAATGAATAATTGATGCTTGGAGAGGGTTATCCATCTTGCCCGAGGCCACACAAAGCCAACAGTAGAACTACAAAGTTAAACATGGAATCAAGTATTCCTCCTTCCCTGGAGTTTACTCTTAGATATCTCTACTCCTAAAACTTATATCTTAAAAAGACTCTTTATCTAGGGCACACTTCCTCACAAGACTGTCATTTGGCTGTAAACTTCCTGAGGGCAGGAGTAATTCTATTGATTCTTGGTACCTAGCAATGTATATGAATGGAGATTTATTATAATCATGTAATTAATCAATGCCTTTTCCTCTTTTAGTTAAGAAAGCATTTAAAGAAGGTTTCAAGGGAATATAAACTTCTACAAGATAACATAAATTAAAAGTGAAAGTGACAAAAGAACATAAGACACAGATGAAAATGTATAAGCAAGATGTAAGATGAAGCCAGGGATATGACAGGGATTTTACCATCCTGCAAAATATTATACTGGCTGCAGTTGGATCCCATATTCATTTCTAAGCTTACTAACAGCAAATTAGAAAAAGGAAATCTGATAAGCTACACAATTCAGTCGCCTCAAGAAACCAATTATTACAGAAGAGAAAGAATATTCTTATAGCATAAGCAGATTCCCCTGATGTTACCAGTGCATTGTTAAATATGTGTTAAGTAACTTATAATGATTGCTTTTGGTTTGGATTGGGTTGGGTTGGTTGTTTTCTACACATTTCTCTGTCTTTAGGAACTTGACAAGTCAACTTGATAATAAATTTATAATCATAATACCCTAAGCTAAACAATTTTTCCTTTTCATAAATTTGAGTTTAACAATACCATTCCAGGGGGACGCCTGGTGGCTCAGCGATTGAGCACCTGCATTTGGCTCAGGGCATGATCCCGGAGTCCTGGGATGGAGTCCCACATCAGGCTTCCGGCATGGAGCCTGCTTCTCCCTCTGCCTTTGTCTCTGCCTCTCTCCCTGTGTCTCTCATGAATAAATAAATAATTTATTTTTTTAATATATTAAAAAAAACAGTACCATAGTATGCCCTGTTATGCTTTGTGAAATATTAAATACTGGCAGGTTCCCATGATTAGAGCCATTCTTAGGATGTGATAATAAGGAATATTTTGATCTCTTTATTATGTACCCATTTCTCTCCCAACCTACATAGCTCTCCAATCTTCAGCCTTTCCTACAAAATTTAGGTTTCTAGAATTATCCCTGACACAGGTATATGGTAGCCAGGAGGGAAAGCAGTAGTGCCACCCGGTGCTCCAAGACAAGAGCTCATCCATACCTACTATCCCTACCTCCTACCCCTACCCAACACTTCTACCAAAATTGCCTATAAACCCCTCTTGGGCTTCCACATTTTGCCCTGAGTATGCATTTTGCAGTGCCTCCTCTTTATCATCTACTCTCCCTCCCAGGCTATCTTTCATGTTCATTTTATGTTTTCACTTGTAAATACATTGAATGGTAGGAGGAGAGTCATGTGATGTGAGTAACCCCACAATTCCGGCTGGTACCAACTCCAATGTTAAAATAAGAATGTATCAAAGTAAAAATATTTATTGCATTTTTGGGCATTGAACATTGAAAGTATTCCAAATATCGAGGACCAGGGAGGAAATAAGCACAGATGCCGCCATTTGGTGGGTTGTTGTTGTTGTACATTTTAGAGACAAAATACAGTAAATGTTTTACAGACATAGTTGCATTACCATGCGTCCCCTGACATATTGTGCTTGTCACTTTATTATTTAGCATTTATGTGATTTTAACTGTCCTATATTAGTTTTCAGAAGCCTATCAAGTAGACTAGTTTTATCCCTGTGTGGAAGCTGATGACAAACAGCCAGAAATGTTAAAATTCCACCTCATCATATGGGAAGTTCATAGTTATAGCTGAAAGGAATTTCAATACCATTTCCTTTGCCTTCTCTTAACTGATCTCATCCATGGCCATTGAAGTCCTAATATGCATAAGGAAGAGAAACAGAGATGAAAAAATACAGATCTGCCCTTATGGAGCTTTCTACTCTGCAACGGACTGAGGATTGACAGAAGGTAAAACAAGAATTTATTCCACAATGCTTACTGGGTGCTATGTCTAGATTAATGAAGTATGATCAAGTTACACACTATATAGTATAATAATTTATCCTGCCTGTATTAGAAGCATAGTGCAAAAGAGAGGAAAGAAAGAAAGAAAGAGAAAGAGAGGAAAAGAAAGGAATGAAGGAAGAAAAGGAAAGAAAGAAAGAAAGAAAGAAAGAAAGAAAGAAAGAAAGAAAGAAAGAAAGAAAGAAAAGAAAGAGAAAGAAAGAAAAAGAAAAAATAGAAATAGTGCAAGTAATTCTCCATACTGCTCCTTTCAATGGGCATGTAAATCAGGGTGTGCATGGTCAATAATCCTCCTAGTCAGCGTCAGTTAGGAATGGTGTACCACCCACATGGAGCACTGAGTAGGTGTCTAGTTCTAAAGTTCTAAAGACACTATATATGGTATATATGTATATGAAACATAAGCTACATACAAGCCAACTGCTTTGCTTTCCTGGTGCTTAATCGATGAAAGCACAAACACCTCCAACATCTGAGAAGAAAACCACGGTGTGGAAGGAGGAAGGATTAGCTGCTTGTTATTGTGTCAGGAAAAGTCTGACAAAGGAGGTGGCCTTTAAGTTGAGCCTTAAGGAGTGACTGGTGTTTGTTTGTCTAGGTAAACGAGGATAGACCATTCTCAACAGAGGACACAGCATTGTACACAGACAAAAATGTTTGAAATAATGGCATTTTCTAAAAATTCTGAATAATTTGATATGGTCATAAGATGTATGTAAGGAAGTGATGCTGAGTCTTTAGATTTTATACGCTGTGACATTAGAGATAACTGTTAAATAAGGAGAGAAGTAACATAGCAATTTTATCCTGAAAGAGGCTGTCTAGTGGCTGTGTAAAGCCATTTGGAGTGATCAAAGCAAAAACAGAAATAAGTTTGGAAGCTATTGCCAAGGGTCATGTGAAAAACAGTGAGACATTGAACTAAGGCTTTGGCAAAAGGATGGGGTGGAAATGTGTATTCCACATTTCTTAAAGAATTTTAGAGTCAGAAAGGACAGAATTTAGTGACAGGATGAAGAAGTTGGCATAATTCCTAATTCTAAGATACCTAGAAAGTTTATTTAGTCAAGCTTTGAAAAGAAGTAAAAGTAGCCACATATTTATAATTTTTTTAGAGATTTTATTTATTCATGAGAGACACACAGAGAGAGGCAGAGACATAGGCAGAGGGAGAAGCAGGTTCTTCGCAAGAAGCCCGATATGGGACTCCATCCCAGGACCCCAGGATCATGACCTGAGCCAAAAGCAGAATATATGCTTTTATGATATGTGAAGAGTCACATCACTCAAAAGCACAGTATATGCTCAATCACGGAGCCATGCAGGTGCCTCCATATTTATAAATTTAGTGTTTGGAGGCAAATGATCCCTACTAAGGAAATGTCTTCTTAAAAAAGGACTACTTATAAATGTGTTTCTCATTTTTCCCTTGGCTACTAGAAAATTTAAAATTAAATTTAAGGGATCCCTGGGTGGTGCAGTGGTTTGGCGCCTGCCTTTGGCCCAGGGCGCGATCCTGGAGGCCGGGATCGAATCCCACGTCGGGCTCCCTGCATGGAACCTGCTTCTCCCTCTGCCCCTCTGTGTGTGTGTGTGTGTGTGTGTGTGTGTGTGTGTATGTGTGTGTGACTATCATGAATAAATAAATTTTAAAAAAATATAAAATTAAGTTAAATTTAAAATCAGTCTTAGTATGATGGTCAATTTTATGTCAACTTAGCTAAGCCACAGTACCCAGATATTTAGTCAAATATTACTCTTTATGTTTCTATGAAGATTTTTTTAGATGAGATTAACATTTAAATCAGTAAACTTTGAGTAAACAGATTATCTTCTGTAATATGGGTAAGATTCATCCAATCAGAAGTCATTAAGAAAAAAACATGTATATAAAATATATTGTGTGCTTTGATGATTTTTTATCCTTTTGCCTAATCCTGTTTTTTTTTAACTTGTTTGCTTTATCGTTTGGTATACTTATTATAAATATGTCTCATGCTTAAGATTTATTTTCAAAATTTAAAAATGTGATATGATATTTGAATGTATTAAAATCAGACTGTGCTAGACACTTTAATTGTTTTATGCCAATTCTTAAAACAATCCTGTGTGATAAGTTCCTTCAATAAAGATGAGGAAACTGAGGCTTAGGAAATTTAAATGATATTTCAAACTTTCAAAGCTTACAGTTATTGGAGCTGTGATAGAAATCCAGATTCAAGTGACTCCAAGTGATGCAGCTTCTACAAAGAAGAAAACCTTAAGTAATCCCATATAATACATACTCTGAAGCCTTCTTCTAGACTCACTTTTTTTTTTTCCAGACTCCCTTTAAAAGAGAAATCCCTTATGACTAAATTTAACATTCTGTTTGGATATGGCAGTTTCTAAAGGAAGCACAATGTCTTTGTCAGCATTTTTTTCTTACAAATACCAGAAATCCATCACAAACCAGGTTAGGGCAGGCATTTCACAGCTAATCCTCAGGCTAGAAATATAGCCAGGTCTCAGAAATTTCTGGAAGTGTTAACTCAAACACTGTCAAGCCTCTCTCTCCCTTTTGGTCTCCCTCTTCATCTCTCCCACTGTCTCATTTCTGCTCTCCCCTTTAGACAAGGTTTTTGCATTTCCTAGGCCACATGACTAAAAATGGCTCCTGGGTTTACATTCCATGAGTTTCAAGGAATAGGTAGAAGGAAATAGAACAGTAAAATTAGTGGGATCACAGGCTTTGAGTAAGGAATAGATATCATGTGTCATGTGATAAGTAGAATTACCAAGAGTGAACCTGAGAGATCCCTCAGACTTGCCTTGATAATAAACCACTTAGGACCAAAGTGGGAGGAGGGTAGGATGATGGGGAAGAGTCACATCACAATTCTCACATTAGAAGGGGCTGCTCATGATTACCCAAGCTCATTATCCCATAGAAGCAATAGCTCCCTCACTCAGTAGTGAACAACTCCCATGATCTGTTAAGTTCCCAAATGATAGATAGTTAAAATTTCTAGATTACTCATGTAAAGCATTGGCAACCAAATCCAGACTACCTAGCACCAAAGCTGACTTACTTTTCTTTACTAAGGATTGCTCTTATGATTTCTTTATAAAAGGGACACCCACAAGGGCATGTGGTCCATCCACAGAACCACAGATAAATCCACACTGCTTATCCAGCAGACTCACTGGGAACTAATACAGGTATTGCTTCTGAGAACAACACTTAGGAAACTAGTGAGCTATATGGTTTACAATATACTTACAGAGAGCTGAGAGGAAAGCTTACTTCAACTAAGTGCCGGAAGGTCTAATAACCAAGAGGAAACCTGCCACAACTTAGGGACACTTAATAGTTATTTGAATCAGCAATTATAATGAAAGTGAGTCAGAGAGGGAAAAAAAGGAAATAAGAGGAAAAAGGATGGGAGAGTCTCCCTCGCTTTGGTCTAAAAAAAATGAGGAGAAAAAGAACAGGATTTCTTCAACCTCTACAATAATGTTGGTAACTGTTATTCTACTGGAACTGGTAATCTGTATTCTCTTTCCACATTCTCTCCGTGTCTGCTTCTGAAGTTTTACTTTTGGGCCTTTCTCTCACCAGCTCTTACCACTTGCCCAGTCACCAGTCTTTCTAAAACCTACTCTAAGCCATCCACTTTCAGCAGATTTCAGGCAGCAGAAGTCCATTTGTTTCAAAGTGTTTGTAAAATACATGCATACTATCACTGTGTAATTGAAAACAATAAAAAATACAACTTAGAGCCAAAACAGCTGAATATCCCTGCTTTTTAAGAGGAGCACTTTAATTCATAGGAGAAAAGTCTGGTACAACTGCCTTTCTATAATGCAATGGGAAAGGAAAAGTTCTGTATTTCCAACAACTGGCTAGAACTAAGTGGCAGCTATACTTCCCTCCTTGCACCTTTAGATGGCCGCCATCCTGATAGTTTCCCACTGTCTGATTCACATCTGGATTGATACAGGACTGAAAGGCACAGCAGGCGCAGGATATAAGACTGAGTGAAAAAAAGAAGTTTGCTGAGAAAAAGAGGTACTGAGAAAATAAGCCCTGAAGATTTGTGGAAATCTTGGAGAAGGCTCTGGATCAGACTCCCAATGAGAAAAAAGATAGTGCTATTTTATTAAAACAGGAAGAAGAAAAGAAAAAAGAAAAAGAAAGAATTTATTTTTTTAAAAGATTTAAAGAATAATAAATAGTACAGGACCTCATAAGGATGAAAAAATCAGAAATCACCAATAGCCATTTCTTGAATTATACTAATCCTAATTGGTGGCCCTTGAATCATGAAGCTTCATTACCTAATCTACAGAATCTACTTGAAGTTTCCTCCCTCCTGTTCTATCTTTACATAGTTTACTTTGAAAGCACTGTCTGGGGAAATGTTGGCAGCCATGTGTTTCTTTTCATAGTAACAGATTTTGTTGGGAGAGGTGGTCCTTGTTCCTACATGGCTATGCAAATGTATAACTTAGTGCATACAATGACTTTATATCATAAATTATTTGTAAATACTATTCATTCCTTAAGTGTGATGACCTGACACCCCAGCTTCTTAGGGTTCCCATCTTCTAAACACCTAGTTCTGTGACTAGCCTGTGGATGAAAAGGCTACTAGGTATAACAAATGGAGTTCAGAGATCAAACTAGATGGGTCAGGCTATACTCAAACCAGATGGCTCTCTTTTAGTCCACACAGTGTATAAAAAAATTTAAGCCAACATGTATATATCAGAAAACTAAAATAAAAATCCCGATTTCCTGCTTCTTTAGCAAAACCAGAAATCTGGCTAATGTGAGGTGGAATACACACTACTCATTTGCCCCAGCTGACCCACTTTGTTTATTTAGGTTATATGCCTGGAAAGCCATTTGAGTTTTGTCTACTGATCTGATGTCTGCTTGAAAAATCCCTCATTATGGGAAATGCCGATCTCACAAGGCAACCCAATCTATCATTAGACTATTCAAATTGCTTGAAAGTTTTCCCTCATATTGAATAAAACCCTGTTTCTTGGAAACTCAAATTGAATTTACCAAATGTCCACCTTCTGGTCTCATTTTTATTTCCTAAATCTAAATAGCATCATTTTGATTATTAACAGGTAGTCTTCAATTTCTCCCCCAGACTTCTCAGTTCAGGCTAAATATCCTAATTATTTTAACCTTCCCACCTATGTCAGTGATTCTCAACACTTTCTTCTTCTGCTCATTTTCTTCTGGATATTATCTAGACATTAACTACAAAAAGAATTGTCACAATATTCTTTGTCATGATGAAATTAGTATCTACAGCCAAGTGCAATGACTTCCATTGCACTGAGAGGGGCAACTTACCCCTTTTCATATTAGTACTTTTTCTTATTTTGTTACATTTGACTAATATTTGATGCCCTGCCAGAGTAATACAGATATGTATCAAAAATTATGAATCTTAGTCACAAGATCCATTATATATTCATTCTGTCCATTCTGCATCCATAATGGATTCATCTTAATGTGCCCTCTGTCCTCTGAGTATGATATATAAGTAATTAAACAAGTAAGCACTTCTTGTATGCTGTTATTTCAAATGAAGTAAGTTGACAGTGCTAATAATTGACATGAGATGAGCTCAAATAGGAAGGGCTTTGTGTGTGTGTGTGGGTGTGTGCGCGCGCGCGCGTGCACATGTGTGTGTAATTGAAAAGCAGTTCCCTTACCTTTTTGTACAATTTTTGTATACCTTTAGGAAAATAAAACTCTAGAGCCTTAAATGGGCTTAGATTAATTAGGAAAATGACAGCTTGAAAGTATGAGTGACCTGCCCTTAGTCACAGAGATAATTGCTGACAGAGCAGAGCTAGGATAGGTTTCATGGTTCCAGTTTCCTCTCTTTCCAGCATATGAATATCTGCTCCTAATATCTTTTCAGTAGTTTCTCAAGTTAAGTGTATAATTAACGAATTTTAAAATATATTACAGGTCTAGAGAAAGAAATTAAGTTGAAGCTACTAAGAATTGAGCTACATACATGTACAAAATGTATTCAAAATCTTAGAAATTATCTTCATTCATCCAGTGTTCAAAAGTTCAGGAGAGCAGGTACCCCACAATTCCTTTTGGAGGGTGGAAGAATGCATGAAGTGTTAAATTTTTGGTAATAATTTTTGTTCACTGATGCCCCAAAATAGATATATTAAGCTTACTTCACCATTTCTCACATGTAAAAAGGTCAAGATTTTGCCCAAAGGTTAGTGAGTTTTAATCTTACATAGGACTTTCCTGTTATTTTACTAAACTCCTAGATAGAATTCTCATGCTGATTTCTATGTAACTGAAAGAAAATACATTTTCTAACTGGGAGTCAGAATTGATCATAAATCTTTATTCAAAACATCTGTGCTAAAGCAAGCATAATGGAAATTGGTAGATAACTAGATAGAGAAAACTTCAAGAGATCAATTAAAATATACTTTGAGGTATGTAATTGTAAGGCAACACCAAAGAAAACTAAACTGATTTGTTTTTAAGGGAAAGAAACCCTGATCTTCTGTTATGCAGCAGTGTCTGAAGCCAACATAAGATCAGTAACCACAGTAAGTCCTTGCATATGCCTCAAGGGCTACAACAGTGACTACAGAGGTTTTCCATCAACAAGTTGCAAGGCATGTTCCATAGAAGTCAGTGTAATGGCCTCTGTGAGTTACAGTAAGGGTGCCAGTATAGCACCTAATAGATACTGTACATTTCATTGGGAGTTGACACTGACTGACAAAATTCCAACAGCTGAGGAATATTCCTTTATTCCTGAAAGTATGTAATGTTAGCAAGGAATATTTCTTTGATTACTTGATTGTCTCATCAAAACTATCCATTCTGTGAATCTCAAAGTGAAGCTTGATTTAAAATGAGAATCATCCCTGATTCAAGGTTAATTTTACTATCCTATTTACATTTATGATTATTCATTTTCAAAATTTGGTTCTGGCTGAATTAATAATATATTAAGATATTTTCCAAAAAGCAACCACACGTATTAGACAATTAAAAGAGTGTAAATGCAACCCACAGAATGGGAGAAAATATTTACAAATCATAATATCTGAAAGGAGGTTAATACTCAGAATATATAAAGAACACCTACAAGTCAACAAAGCCAAATATATATTGTATGTATGTATATATATTTAAAAATTATATTGCCCATTTAAATTATATATAATTTTTAAATGGGCAAAGACTTGAACAACAATAGCCAAATATATATCTATGTATGTATATATATTTAAAAATTATATTGCCCATTTAAATTATATATATAATTTTTAAATGGGCAAAGACCTGAATAGACATTTCTCCAAGAATTTTTACAAATGCCCAATAAGTCCACTTAAAGATATTCAACATCAATAATCATTAGGGGAATGCAAATCACAACTACAGTGAAATACTGCCTCATACCCATTAGAATGACTACTACCAGAAAAAGAAAAAAGAAAAGAAAGGAAAAGAAGAGAAGAACAGAATATAGCTACTGTTAGTGAAGACATGGAGAAATTGGAAACTTACACATTGTTGGTGGGAATGTAAAATGCTGTAGCCACTGAATAGAAGTATGTTGGTTCTTCAATAAGTTAAAAATAGAACCACCATATGATATAGCGATCCCACATCATGTTATGTAACCAAAAGATTTGAAAGCAAGATTTCAAAAAGATATTTGTGCACCATGTATATAGCAGAATTATTCCCAATAGCTTAAAGATGGAAGCAATTGAATTGCTCATTAATGGATGAAAATATAAACAAAGTGTAGTATATACTTTAGTGGAATAATAGCCTTAAAAGGAGGAAAATTCTGACACATGCTACAACATAGATCAACCTTGAGGACATTATGCTAAATGAAATTGTTACAAAAATGCAAATCCAATATGATTCCACTTATATGAGGTATCTAGAGTAGTCAAATTCGTAGAGACATAAAGTAGAAGGGTAGTTTTTAGGGGCTAAAGGGAAGGAAAAATGGGAATTGCTTAATACGTAAAGAGTTCCAGTTTTGTAAGATGAAAAGAGTTTTGGAGATTAGTGAGATTATTGAACTTACACTAAAAAATGGTTAAGAAGATAAATTTTGTATCTTGTTTATTTCACCATATTTCTTTTAAAAAAGCAACCATTAGTCTCACTAAAAGCAAAAGAATGTTTATTATTACTACCTGTTATAGTAACAATGGCTAGCTAAATAAATATTCAGGTCTTATGTCCCAGGCACTATTGCGTGCATTCTCTTGTAAAATTATCCCAAAACAACAACAAAAAAGGCCAACAACAAAAGATATCATTACTGTTTTCTTTTTACATATGAAGAAACTAAAAATTAGAAATTAAATAGTCTAGTCATATCTGACACTCAGAATTATGTATAAAAAAGCAGTCCATCTGACAAAATCTAACCACTCATTCATGATAAAAACTCTCAGCTAGGAATAGAAAGGAATTTTCTCAACTTCATAAAGATTATCTACAAAAATCTACAGCTAACATCATACTGAAAGGTAAGAAACATAAACTTCCTTACTAAAATCAGGTACAACACAAGGATGTTCTCTCCCACCATTTCTTTTCAACACCACATAGGAACTCCTTGCTAATGCAAGAAGACAAGAAAAAGAAATGAAAGATATACAGATTTAGAAGGAAGTAATAAAGCTGTTTGGTTAGCAGGTGACATGGCCATCTATGTAAAAATCTGAGAGAACCTTCTCCGATTGACTTACTTCACTCAGCATAATACCCTGTTCTCATTCATTTGGGGAATATAAATAATAGTGAAAGGGAATATAAGGGAAGGGAGAAGAAATGTGTGGGAAATATCAGAAAGGGAGACAGAACATAAAGACTCCTAACTCTGGGAAACCAACTAGGGGTGGTGGAAGGGGAGGAGGGCGGGGGGTGGGGGTGAATGGGTGACGGGCACTGAGAGGGGCACTTGATGGGATGAGCACTGGGTGTTATTCTGTATGTTGGTAAATTGAACACCAATAAAAAATAAATTTATTAAAAAAAAATCTGAGAGAACCAACCAAACAAACAAACAAACAAAAACCTCCTGGAACTAACGGCTGATATAGCAAGGTTGCAGGATATTAAAGTTAATGTATGTAAGTCAATTGCTTCTTTATATGCCAGAAATAATAAGTGGACTTTAATATTAAAAACACAGTACCATTCATATTTGCAGCACAATGAATCACTTAGGCATGAATCTAACAAAATGTGTACAAGACGTAGATGAGAAAAACTATAAAACTATGATCAACACTCTGCCTCTCTGTGTCTCTCATGAGTAAATAAATAAAATCTTTAAAAAAACTGTGATCAGCAAAATCAAAGACTAACTACATGGAGAGATAATCCTTGTTCATGGATAGGAAGATGATGTAAATATATCAATTTTTTTCCAACACCTATAGATGCAGTGTAATTGTGATCAAAATCCCAGCAACTTATTTTAATCATATCAACATAAAGCATATTTTATTTATTCTTTAAAAGATTTTATTTATTTATTTATTTATTTATTTATTTATTTATTTGAGAGAGAGACAGCATGAGTGGAAGGAGGGCAGAAGAGAGGGAGAGGGAAAAGCAGACTCCCTGCTGAGTGCAGAGCCTGACACGGGAATCGATCTCAGGACCCTGAGATCATGACCTGAATCAAAGTCAGATGCTTAACCAACTGAGCCACCTAGGCACCCCAAAATAGAGCATATTTTAGATAACAGTCCTTTATCGGATGTGTTTTTGCAAATATTCCCTCCTAGTTTGTAGCTTATCTTCTCATTCTCTTGACATTGTCCTTTATGAAGCAAAAGTTTTTAATTTTAATGAAGTTCAACTTATTTAACCCTACCTAAAAGTCAAAGAGAGGGAACCTAGGCTCCATCTCTTGATGGCAGAAGTGTCAAAGCCTTTATGATCATGTTTTGAATCTATCACAAACCCAAAAGCCCCATTCCAGGTCAACATGTGATATTTATTTCTAGGGATATGTAGATTGTTGTTAATGAGGAAAGCAGAAAAGAATGGGTAATTGATACTGACTTTTACTCTAATCTCTAATATAGCAATCTAAAAAAATGAAAGCACGTATAATTCAAAGGCATTTTCATTTGAAACACAATGCCAACTGAAGAATATTTTTATAACAGTCAATTCATATTAAACACAAAATGTTTACACATTTTCATTCTTAATGAGAAATGCACCTAAAAGAGAGGAAAAGTCACAGCAGAGACCAGTGCTGAGACTGTTGGCATCTGAGTAACAAAAGGACAAAGAGATGATGGATGGCAATATGTATATTAGCAAGTACCAAGCACTGTTAATAGCCACACTTGCCTGCTTTGAAGGGCAACACTGGATTTACACCAAAGTCTTTACAAGGAGGAGAACAAGTGGATGAGCAAGCAGAACCCCTCAGGAGTTTAGACCAGCCTTGCAGGGTTATAAATAGAGATGCCCTAAACCCCTCAACAGACAAAAGTAAACCCATCAATAAAACTATGAGGAGAAGAAACAGCCTGAAAAATCCAAGGGAAAAAAAAAAGGAAGCTTAGAATAAATGAAAAAACTCTAGGTTATTATTTCATGTGAAAAAGACTATATTATCAGTCATGGAAAAGAGAAATATACAAGGTATTGTTTTTCATGGCCTACTGAGAATATTTTCTTTAGGACATTAAAGAATGATTGTGAAGCCAAATAAATAATACAATTGAGGGCTGTTGGATTTTTGTAACAACACAAGAAATAATGAAACAGAATTTAGAAAAGTTTTAAGTAGTAATTGAACCCTCTTGAAAATGATAATTTATAAGGCAGCCTTAGTTTTGTCGGTGAGGATGACAAGTAAAATAATCATGGCTTACTAAAGTATTGTCACCTTCCAGATCATTTTATGGTTATTTTCCTATGGTATGGGCTGTAACAACTATTCTAACTTGAACTTGTTCTGTAAAGGAACTAATTTCTTTTTAAGATCTACTGTATATTTTAACATAAGCATTTAGGAAAAAGATAAATATAAATACATACACAGAAAGAGTTGCTTTATCCAGATTTTATCAACTAGAAACTTCTATTGAGTTACTTCAGTATTCTAATTTTTTAAAATACAGTTGTTTAAAATAATGATTGTAAAGCTCTAAAAGATACTGAGGTGACTTCTGAGTTATCAAAAGAAAAATGAGAAGGGTTGGCTGGTGAAAGATTATGGGGAGCATCAAATACAAGCCTAACACATTTAAGCTTCGTTTGATGGGCAAAAGGGAGGCATTGAAAGTATCTCAACAAAACAATGACATTACCAAAACAGCCCTCTAGGAAAATTAATTTGGTGTTCAATGGCAGTTAGATTTTAATGAGGAATGACTGGAGACCATTTAGAAGTCCATTTAAATAAGGATACCTGGGTTGCTCAATGGTTGAGCATCTGCCTTGGTTGTGATGCAATGGTCCTGGAATCGAGTCCCACAATCGGCTCCCCGCAGGAAGCCTGATTCTCCCTCTGCCTATGTCTCTGCCTTGCTCTCTCTGTGTCTCTCATGAATAAATAAATAAAATCTTTTAAAAAAAGAAGTGCATTGAAATAATCCAGAGTGAAGGGAAAAATTAAATACCTTAATTAGGTTTGTTGACCTTGCAAGGGAGAGATAAGGGATCCATAAGGTCATGGAGGGATGTAGGGTCACCAACTGTCCCAGCTTGCCTGAAACTCAGGAGTTTGCAAGAATGTGGGAGTTTCAGTGCTTAAATCACAACAGTCCTGGACAAGCCAAGATGGTTGGTCAATGTAGTTGAATGTCACAGATAAAGGAAGAAGAATCATCTTTTGGTTATGGGAGACATATGGGAGGAACCATTTAAAAATTCTCTTAGTGTTAGAAACTTAGGTTAACCAAAATGCCCTCATTTACAGCCATTCCAAATAATCACAATACACCACAAATATAGGAAAAGAGAAATGAACACTCTTGAAAATGAATAGGTAACTTTATAGAAAGATTTGTATATTTCACCTGCAGAGTAGGGGACAGCAAGACAGAAGCTAAAATCCTGAATAATTTACAAAAGAATAGAAAACAAATATTAAACATAGTCAAAAGATACTCAATGGTTTAATAAGTGAGGCAATGCTGGCTAAAGATATCAGGATAGTGAATGTAAAAGCTGAGGTTTGGGAAGAAATCCATTTAGGGGCAGTCAATGTCCAAATCTTCATCAATTTCACTCAAGTTAAAGCTTTGCTCCACTCAGTTGCATGCTCTAATTGTGACCTGTCATCCATTCATTTACAATGGAAACTGCTTAAAATAATAAATATATTTAAGATACATTAATCTATATTTACAAATATTTTATTCAGTATATATTTATCTTATCATGTACTTTTCTATCATTTACTTGCTCCTTATACTAGCTAGCATCAATAAGCTCTCTGCGTCTCATCCTCTACCCCAAAAGAAACTATTGTGGGCAGCTGAAGTGGCTCAGTGGTTTAGCACCACCTTCAGCCAAGGGCTTGATCCTGGGGACAGGGGATCGAGTCCCACATCAGGATCCCTGCATGGAGCCTGCTTCTCTCTTTACCTGTGTCTCTGCCCCTCTCTCTCTCTCTCTCTCTCTCTCTCTTTCTCTCGCTCTGTGTTTCTCATGAATAAATAAATAATTTTTTTAAAAAAAAAGGAAACTATTGTGGCAAGATTAAGATATTATCCCTTATGTTACTTGTTTTTCTAGCTCCTCCTTCTTCTTGGCCATTCCACCTTTTGGTTAGGCCAACATTCTCCATTCACTGCCTCAATGAGGTATGACAAAACAAAATAACAGAAGAGGGTGGATGATATGGAATGCAACTTCATATTTTTTTGAGTTTCAAATGTCCAGGTATCTGGGGAAAAGGAAAGATAATAGATTTTGGAGAAGACAATGATGATGATGATAGACAGACAGATCTGGATCTATAATCTATAAGCTTACCAAATTCTGGGATGTGAAGTTGAAAGAGGGAAGACTACAAGGAACTGAGGAGGGAGAGATATAAGTGGATGGAGTGACCTGGAGAGATTACAGTGACAAAGGCAGTGTTGCCTCTGGACACTTCCCAGCCTTCGTTAAAGTGTCCACTCTTTCAGAGGGAGAATCAGCATGACCACCTATCTTTTATTCTTCTCAGAAACCTGGGAGAAATCCTTAACTACTCTCCCCTTCTCTATGTATTAGTTCTGTTGATTCTCTTTTCTAAATAATCTCCTGAATCACCTTCCCACCGTGCCCACTGCCACTATCCTTGTCCATTCAGTACATGCCAGCCTAGTTCTTGTCCACATTATAGCAGCCTCCCAACTGGCTTTTCTGAATCTTATCTGTCTCCAAATCAACGCATTAGTTTTCCTAATAGACTTTACTGTTTTTTGGCACATCTACCTTAATTAAGAATGTTTTACTTCATGTTTCAATTTAGTTTACTTACCTGTAGGTTGGTTTAATAATCTGACATCAGATTCTTTGGAAGAAAGCCTTTGGCTCAGGGCATGATCCTGGTCCTGGGATCAAGTTCTGCATCGGGCTCCCTGTGAGGAGTCTGATTCTCCCTCTGCCTATGTCTCTGCCTTTCTCTCTGTGTCTCATCAATAAATAAATAAATAAACAAATAAATAAATAAATCTTACAGGAAAAAAAAATATTTTGCTGATTTTCCATGCTTATGAAAGCAAACGGCTGTCCAAGATTCCTTGTGCTCATGTGTTCTCAATTCAAACTTCCAACAGAAATAGTTTTCAAAAATTTTGTAAACCTGGAAATGATTGGTCATCTTGGGGAAGCTAAGAGTGTAAGAAGGTCAGACAATCTGACTAATTTGTCTGTTAATTCTGCCTCCATACTGTGCTTCCAGCCATGTCTCCTACCAACTCCCTGCAAAAGGAATACTACAGCCATGTCAGATAACTACTCATTTCCTTCAACTGCTATTTCTTTTTTTTAAGAGAGAGGGAGAGGGTGGGGGTGGGGGTGGGGGAGGGACAGAGGGAAAGATAGAATCTCAAGCAGACTCCATGCTCAGCATAGAGCCCAACACAGGGCTCCATCTCAAGACCCTGAGATTATAAGCTGAGCAGAAATCAAGAGTCAGACACTTTACCGACTGAGCTACCCAGGCACCCCTCATCTATCATATTTCTGTACCCTGCCATACTCCTTGTTCCCGCTATCTGAATGCCACTTACCAAACCTCATCTAACCAACTTCTGCTTACCCTTCCAATTCAACCCAAACACCACCACAGTGATGACTACTGCACTTTCCAGGTAAGGTACTGCAAATGATTTTGTATATTCTGTATATTTTCCAGTTACATCTCTTAATGTATTATATAAAATTATATATTACATGTTTTCTCTGAGCTTCTTCAGGGCAGGGATTCTTATTTTTAACTCATCTTGATATCTTCAGCATCTAGAAAATTTGTTGAAAGAACACTTAAATGAAAATTAATTGTAGTCTTTTATTATAAAATTATATTCATTGAGTCTATTCAGGAGAATCTATCTGAGTTTATGAAAAGTCTAAATTAATGAATATTTTTAAGGTAATGTTTTTTTAAAAAATATACTCTTCAGCATACAGAGTCATGAAACTAAAGCTAATAATTTATTAAAGAATGAGTATTCTGATAGATCTGTGTTAATGGTTAGAGTTGTTAGATATAAGCATATTTTTTTCATAGAAATAGATATTGCCAAATGGTTTTTGCATTATATGGAAACAGTTTTTTTCATGTAAAATAATCATTTTCTTGACTTCAGTTCACCATATATTTTATTGCATGAATAATATATCTTTTTCAGAGATGATGTAAGAGTAACTAGCTTGTGCCTGAATAAGCCTGAATATTGAATACACATAAGTCCATGTTAATAAGTATACTCTACCTGTCTCAATTTGTGATGAAGCTAAGTACACATGATATTTTTTGAAACTACCTGCTGCTTTAAAATCATTTATATTGAAACTAAGTCTCTTCCTAATGTTATTGCATTTCAGGCCTCTTCAAAGTTGCTTGCCCTTTTTTCTTATTTTCCTTTCTCTTCCTTATCTTATTCCATGTCTTCTGAACAATAATTAAAGTCTAGCAACACCCTCTGTTTAATTCTTCTATTCTAATGACCTCAATTATTTTTTATTCTTTCCTCTGCACCGTATACTCTTAACTATGGTGACACTTGAAGTGTTCTACAAATATCTGTTTGCCTTCCAACCTATTGCAACTATACTTTCCCACCTCACTAGTTGAGACTTATCTTGTCACATGCTTTATAATGAATATTAGCAGATGAGCTTGAATGGTTTGTCTGGCTTCTTGTGCCTGGTGATCCAACACAAGAAAAACTCACCCCAGGTAGATGCTGCTCCTTCTAATTGGACCCTGGATGAAAGACACATTGAGCTAACTTGGATTTAATGCACAGCCTGGAGTTGAACTCAACTGACCTTGCCACCTAAATCGGATCTGCACAGATGAACCTATCCTAAATCAGATCTCCCAGTTGACCTGCAGACCTTAGAGCATGACAATAAATTCCCATTGTCAGTCACTGCATTTTGAGGTGATTTGTTACATACTGGGGCAAGAGCTGGCTGATATAAAGTTATTTCTCATGCTACCACAACATCTGATTCTAATATGTAAGAAAAAATGTCAAATTTATGGAATTTAAGCATCTCTAACATGACAGACTTACATATGCAATTCAGAACTAGAGAGCTAATTGCAGTCATCATTGAGCACCTACTATGTACCAGACATTATTTATATGCATTATTTCTAATCAATTAGAAATAGGTCTAATCAATTTTATAGGTCCGAAAATTGAATCAGAAAGTTTAGCTAATGTTCTCAAGATCATGACACTACTAAGTGGCAGAACCAAAATTCAAACATAGGTTCATACCTTCTCACCTCTTATTGCACTTTATTATTTATGCTGCCAATCAGTAATAGTCATCATACTACTTTGTGCAGCTCCCAGAATTAATGTTATAATCTGGATATAGTTTCTGTTTATAATCAATATTTGAAGGGTAGCAAATCATTTCAACTTCCCTCATATAAGAAAATGAAAATATTTAAAACATTTTTATTCTGTACATAGCATATTTTGACATTTTTAAATTTAGAATTTCAATTTATTTTGGAAGTTATCAGACCAGGTTTGGAAGATGGTTTTTTATTTGCAGACTTACAAAGGTACAGAGTCTTTGAAATAAAGTAAACTTATCATTCTGGGCCTTTCTCATAACATGTCCAGTGATGGACAATTGTGTTGGTGCACAAAACAACTCAGATTTGAAAAAGACCAAATGACCGTTATTTTACCATTATAAGAAAAAAAATGTGTTTGAAAATATGACATAAAATGTTCTGAACAACAACTTAGCGAAATTATAGTTGAAAGATACCAATTTGAAGTAATTTACTCTTTGATTTTTAGTCCTTTTCACCATCCAAACAAAAACTTCTGTTTTGGATGTTTTGTTTTGATTCGTTTTGTTCTGTTTTCATACAGGGATGTTTTATAAACATTATGACTTTCCTAATACAGAGACTATCTAGAAAAACAAAAGACAGTAACTTACCTAACTCAAACAACAGGTTGCTAACTGTCCTGATGGGCCACAGAGTACTTATGTACCAAAATTTCAAACATATAATCATTCCAAGCAACAATCTGAAGAAAGACTTCACAAGAATAGTACACAGTATCTTCTGCATGGCCCTTCTCATACTTTCAAAAGCCTTGCTTCATCCTTGATGTGCCAAAATGTTGAACATCTTAAAAATGCCAACATAACTAATATTCTGCTAGATTTTACAACACATGGCATGCCAAAACCTTTGATACTTAAGATGTCAGACTTAAGATATTTAAGGTGTCAAAAGTTGAAAATTTAAAATAAGGGTAAAAATCAAAGTTAGCAGTGGAGTCATGAATTGGGCTTAATGTTGAAAGTAATGCAAATTTGCCAGGAGCTAGGTGGATTCCAGGTTATATGAATGAAAAATGAGTGTTGTAAATGATTGGGTGATTGTTAGCCAATGTAACAAATAAACCCCACATTTTCAATTTCTTAACTCTGTAAGACTTTATTTCCTCATAAGAGTTCTATGAATGATCCTGAAGGTGGGATGACTGAGGCTCTAGTAATTTTTGTGTTATGTCTCCACATCCCTTCTTGGCTAAAGAATTGGAATCCTGAGTCATCAGACAGAGAGAGAACATGGAGCAAACACATACCCTTCTTTACCACTTTGACCTAAAATGACATAACCATTTCCACTCACCTTCAAGTGTGGGAAATAGTCACATGGCAAAGTAGAATAGGAAATGCAGTCCCCAGTTAGGAAGCCATATCCAAGGACAAATTTGTATTATAAAGATCAAGAAAAAAATTGGTGGATTATTTGTTATATTTCTTTAGTAAATACTGAATTTCACTGTGTGTGTACTGCTATAAAAACCACACTGAAGTTATGAATATTTCTTTCTTCCTTCAAACAGCTTCCTTCATAAATTAAATGGGAAAATAAAACAGGTTGATGATGCATACTTAATGAGCTTTTATAGAACCAATTTCCAATTAATCAAAGGACTGTTTTGGTTTGGTCAGAACTGTGTTTTGGTGTTTTTTTTCTTTTAACAATATTTTTAAAATATTTTTTCTGCTTGAAAAGTATACCACTTTTACGTGCATACACACAAACAAACACAAAAAATAGTGCAGTCAGATTTTCGAATATGGAAATTCGAACTAATGATTTTTGCTGCTTGTCCTCAGTCCTTATAAAACACTTAGTTGGAAAAAAACAGAAAATGGACATTTGTTGAAGAATTTAAAAGTCATTCTCCTCTTACTACTTTAAATATTCAAGTTTAATATAGTAATAAGTGACATTTTCATAGACACAGTAGTGAAGGGAAAACATGTTTGAGATAAAGACTAGAGTTAGCACTGGTAGTAATAGTACCTATCATCTGTGGAGTATCCATCATAGTGTATTTGTGCTAACCTGTGTATATCTCTGTATCCTCTTAAAGCAGTAGATTTTATTATTTGAATTTTGGATAAGCATTAGAGAGAAGAAATAATACAACCCTCTTCATATTTAGACTAAGGATGTAGGTGTTTGGACAGAAAGAACATCATTTTAAAAATTGCCAACAGGCATTTATTTAGGTTGTTTTCTGGATGTTCTATTTGTTTGTCTGCTTGCTGTTTAATAAATGCTCCATTAGGTCCTATATGGAAAGGATAGTATAAATATTATAATAATCATGAAAGATTATACAGTATAAGATTGTAAAGGATATATGTGAAGGAGGAATGAGCACAAGGGAGTATCAAATGCTTGAAAATTATTTTACTACTTGCTCAATGTGGCTTGAAATGCAAGATAAAGACTTTTGCCCTAGAATTTGAAAAGGCATTTTCCAATGCTCATTTAAGGGTTAATATGCTACCTTAAAAGTATTATATCGTATAATAGCAGATCCTTTCCTGAAAGCAGATTTTGATACTATGAGAAGGGCCATGCAGAAGATAACATATCTTAGGGTTAAGCTTTGAACCCTAGGGAGCATGTTTAGCCTACTTCATCATTTTTGCCCATGACCAATCATAGCCATAGACATGACAAAATTGAAGTGGCTAATCACAGATATCACTGCCCCCACATATATAGGAATATACAAATAATGTTTAAAGACAGATACACAATTGGGGTGGGAAGTAAATGGTAGAGATCAACAACTTTGGAAATTCAATTTGAGTGAGGCCAAAAATCCCACTGTTGACTGGCCAATCCAAGGGATAGTTTCTGGACTGATTGGGTTTAATGTGTCAGAGAGGAAATTTTGAAGGTTAAAATGAAAAGAACTTCAGAATTTTCTTTCTACATAGTAAGATTGTGCAAATAAAACAAGTTTATTCATCTAACTAGCAAGTATTTATCATATGACAATCTATTATAGGTACCTCCTTAAGAACAAAATTAGAGATAGCAAATATATAGCCTCAAAGTTATCCTTTCTGTGCATGACCATGCCAGGCCATTACTCTTTCCCAGTAATGTCAGACAGCTTCAGATTGCCTCTCCAGGCAGTCACTAGCAATCTCTTTGTAGTTGACCCAAGATGGAATTTGCTACTCCAGCACCAAGCAAATATAATGACAAAGACATGGGATTATCCTTTGAAGACCACCCATTTTAGTGTTAATAGGAGAAAAGTTAAGGAGGGCCTTGGGAGATAGCAGACTCCATGGCTATAGCTCAAAAATGCACAATCAAGTGTACTTTAAGAACAATGAAAAAGGAAACTAAATTATAAGGATAAATTTCATAGGAATATTTCCTGCTGTGCACCCATCATTGGGTTATCATCCTATTAGATGGGGTCAGAGTTTCCTTTAAATTTAACAAAAGGAAGTAAAAATTGTAACTAAAATTTAGTAGTGGTTCTTTTTGTTTAGAGATTATAAAGGAGCAAGCACCCCAGATACGTGAACTTTTGCTCCAAGCAAAAATGTAAAGGTGTTGTTGGTTAAGGATTTGGGTTAGTTACTTTGGATTATAATTGAAAAAAAGTGTTCTTAGAAAAAATTTCATGTTTTTTAGATCTTCACTACTGATTTCAGAAAGCAGACTATTTTTTAAAGATTTATTTATTTATTTATTTATTTTAGAGAGAGAAAGTGGGGGGCGCAGAGACAGAGAGGGAGGAAAGCAGACCCCCAACTCAGTACAGAGCCCACATGGGGCTCAATCTCATGACCCTGAGATCATGACCTGAGCCAAAACCAAGAACTGGTCACTTAACCAACTACACCTTGGTTTCTGAGAATGCAGAATATTTTTAAGGCAGCTAACAATAGGGGAAATAAAAACCTGAATTAGTGAAAATACGTTTTAAATAATCTTATCACCATATAATTGTTTTCATTCTGTTGTCTTCCCTTTCAAAAATAAAATCTCTGTAAATATCCAATACTAAATCCTTACCTACATCTATCAAATTTCACCTTGCTTGATCTCCTTCTAAATCTGTCATTCACATAGTTTTATTCTCTCAAATGTGAATAATATTCAGTTTTCATATATACTATAGTTTCTAAAGTTAGTTGATTATTGTTATACTATAATCTATCCAATAATATCTATTTATTAATCTTCTTCCCTTTAAAATAGTGTGAAGGATTTTTCTTGAAATTAGGAAAACTAACATTTATTTAGGGAAAAGAAAATAAAAATTATTTTAATATTATAATAACTCTTCCAGGGCCTAGGCCTTACTTATGAATGAGGAATTTAAATATTTAGTTTATTATGTCCACAGAATAAACAGTGCTATCTGGGAACAAAAGATTAAAATACTACTTCCATTTAAATAGCTTTGAAAAATTTTTTAAATAAATCAATAAATAGCTTTGAAGGAAAATAATGGCAAATAATAAAAACATCTTGCAATCACTAATGCCATTTGCTCTTATGCTCATCATCTGAAAACGTACACACTCATTTGAAACTTAGAACTGAAAGTAATGGGGTATCCCTGGGTGGCTCAGAGGTTTAGCGCCTGCCTTTGGCCCAGGGCACGATCCTGGAGTCCTGGAATCGAGTCCCGCATCGGGCTCCCTGCATGGAGCCTGCTTCTCCCTCTGCCCGTGTCTCTGCCTCTCTCTTTCTCTCTCTCTCTCTATGTCTATCATGAATAAATAAATAATTTTTTTTTAAAAAGAACTGAAAGTAATGGAAGCTGAGTCAAGAAAGAAGTGCTGATGGGATGCCTGGGTGGCTCAGCGGTTGAGTGTCTGCCTTTGGCTCAGGGCGTGATCCCAGGAGTTCTGGGATCAAGTCCCACATTGGGCTCCCTGCATGGAGCCTGCTTCTCCCTCTGCCTATGTCTCTGCCTCTCCCTCTCTGTGTCTCTCGTGAATAAGTAAATAAAATCTTAAAAAAAAAAAAAAGAAATGCTGACATTTTGCTATTTTAATAAACTGGACTGCTGATGACTTCAAATTGGTAATATTTTCCAATTGGCTGAAGTATAGTATAGTGGATTTGTGATATTAAAAAATGATTCTAAAATGGAAAGCTATTGGGGATCCCTGGGTGGCGCAGCGGTTTGGCGCCTGCCTTTGGCCCAGGGCGCGATCCTGGAGACCCCGGATCGAGTCCCACGTCGGGCTCCCGGTGCATGGAGCCTGCTTCTCCCTCTGCCTGTGTCTCTGCCTCTCTCTCTCTCTCTGTATGACTATCATAAATAAAAATTTAAAAAAAAAAATAAAATAAAATAAAATGGAAAGCTATTAAATTAGTTTTGTTCAATAGCGGCCTTAAAACCTTGGGTTTCATAACTCTTGGTATAAAATAAAGTTTTGCTACAACCTAGTTTTAAGCAATGTATTATCTAGGGCTCTCCAAAGAAACAACCAATAGGATATTTATTTATTTATTTATTTATTTATTTATTTATTTATTTATTTAAGAAGATATTATAGAAGTTGGATCACATAGTTATTTTGGGAGGCCAAGAATACCAATGATCTGCCACCTGCAAACTGGAGAACCAGATAAGCCAGTTGTAGAAATCAGTCCAAATCCAACAGCTTGAGAATTAGAGTGCTGATGGTATAAGTCCTAATCTGAATCAGAAAGCCTAGGAATCAGGAGCACCAATATCTGAAGATAGAGAAGATGGATGTTTCACTCAAGCAGAGAGAGGATTCACCTGCCTTCCCCTTTCTGTTCTGTTCAGAGTGTCAAGGGATTGGATGATGCCCACCAGCATTGATGAGGATCATCTTTACCTAGTCTGCTAATTCAAATGCTAATGTCTTCTGAAGACACTCTCACAGATATATCCAAAATAATGTTTCATCAGCTATCTGGGCATTTCTCAGCCCAGGAAAGTTGACACCTAAAATTTAACCATCACACCCAATGAATAGAAAATGTTTGTTACTGGCACTAGTGATACACATTAGAACACCATAACTTGCTTCTTGAGGGATTGATCTTGTCAGTGAAAAATTGTACTATTTGATTGCAGCCAAAAGAGGACTACATAAGCAAACCTAGCCCAGAGCTGAGATCCCAAACTTTGGTGTTTATAATTCTAAGTAAGCATAGAGAAGAAAGGAGATGATACTTTTTTGTCCGCTCCCAGTGCAGGGCATTGCTTCCACTCTGCCCTTCCACAGTGGAAACTCCAAGATAGTAAGGGTGGGACATAATGCCAACAAGATGTTATGAAAAAAAAAGAAAAATAAGTAACTTGATTTACTAGGACTTTCATATCAGGTGGCAGAGCCAGATATAAAGAATGAAATCTAGACCATAAAGGGCATGAGTTTTTTTGCAATTCACCTCATTCCAGTACCAAAAATGTGAGTGAACTTGGAGATTTCAGTTTTTTACCATCAGCTATTAGCCAGCTGATATTTTTCTAGTGGCAGACCAATGAGCCAAATATTTCATTCATTTCAATTTCACTGTAAGCATGGCAATCATTTTTTTTAAAGAATTAAAACAAACTGCACAATGTGAAATAAAAAATGTCCTTGGGTGAATTTGCCAGGAAATCATCTAATTGAAAAGTAAACCAGATAACTCATTTAGTCATTTATCAACTAACGTGTATTATGCATTTATACTGTTCTAGATGCTGCAAACAAGACTGGTTTCCTTTGATGAAGTTACAACATAGGGGAAGGAAGGATATAATAAATAAGCTAATAATTAAGCAAGAAAACTAATAAGTATTATGAAGATAACTTCTTTCTAATGTGCGTTAGGGTAGAGAATAGTGAGGGAACAGGAAAACAGTTTGGGAAATGACTCTGAGGCTACCTTTGAACTGAGACCTGAAGTATGAAAAGGCACTAGTTAGGCAAAGATCTGGAGCAAGAACATTCCAGACAGAAGGAACACGTGTGCCTTAAATGGAAATAAACTTACCATGTTTAGGGAACACACACAGAAATAACAACTGGAGTACAAAAGTCAAGATGGGGAGTTCGAAGACAAGGGCAATGTGATAGGCAGGAGCCTTCAAGGTCATTGTGAGAAGTTTGTAATCTATTCTAGTACAAAGAGAAACAATTAGAAGACTTTTCAAAATAAGATAAATCAAAGGACCTAATCTAAGCTTTTACAAGATCCCTCTGCCATGGATCTGAATTAGAAAGGACTCTAGTGGAAACCAAGAAACTCTAAGCATAAAACTTCCAATTCAAATCATATGAATCTTTCTTCAAGTCTTTGTTAAATGTAGATAATGCCTAAATGGCACTAATATTGGCCAAACTTCAATTTATATGAACATATTTAATGTTTTTTATTGACAAAGTATTCTTATTGACCAGTCAAAAGTATTTTACAAGCTTAAAACTTCTTCCATTCTTATTTGTAAAGCACCAACAGTTTTTTTAACACCTACCTTAAGATAAAAAGTAAAATAAATAAAATTGATCCTGAGCTCTACGTCATTCTCACAGTAAATGATATTTATTCATAGATGCATTTAAAAAAATTAACTTCCATACATTTCACTAAGGAATATGCTTCCAATAATGTTACTTTTTATATCTAATCATTATTATTACAACGTATAATATATGCAGATATGTATATATAGTGATAAATTGCATACTAATAATTCAATAGCTCAACCCAGAAATGTAATCCTTTTATTCTTTTAATTACAGTTAAATAAATATAACATTAATTTGCCATTTTAATAATTTTTACATATGCAATTCAGTGACATCAATTATATTCGCAATGTTCTGCAGCCATCATCTTTATTTCCAAAACTCTTCAATCTATCTAAACATAAATTCTGTAACCAGTATGCAATGAATTCATGTTTCTCCTCCACCAACACCTGATAATCTCTAATCTACTTTCTGTCTTTTATGAATTTGCCAATTCTAAATATTGTATATTTATAGTGTTTGTTCTTGGGGTTTGACTTATTTCACTTAACATAGAGTGTTTTCACGGTTTATCTGTTATGCCATATATCAGAACTTCATTCTAGTGGCTGAATAGTACTCCTTTGTGTGTGTGTGTGTGTGTGTGTGTGTGTGTGTGTGTGTGTGTATTTTTTAATCTTTTGGCAGTTTGTTATAATGTATCTTTGAGTGGACCTCTTGAGATTATTTTATTTATAATTCATTGAGCTTCTTAAAGTGTAAATTGATGTATTTCATCAAATCTGGGGGGGCTTTTGGCCACTACTTCTTTGAAAATTCTTTCTAGCTATTTTTCTTCTCTTTTAGGTATGCCTATTATGTGTATATTGCACAACTTGATGGTGTTCCTCAGATCCTAATTGCTCTATTTAATTTTCTTTATTCTTCATGCTCCTTTGATTTGAAATTTTCAATTATCCCATCTTCTAGTTCATGGATTCTTTTTTCCACCTGATCAAATATACTATTGCAATCCTTTAGTGCATTTTTCATTTAGTCATTATCATTTTCAGCTCCAGAATTTCTGTTTGGTTCCTGTTTATAATTTTTATGTCTTTACTGATATTTTATTCATACATCATTTCCTGATTTCCTTTAATTCTTTGTCCATGGTTTCCTTTAGGTTTTTGAGCATATTTAATATAGTTGTTTTAAAATCCTTGTCTAGTGGGGATCTCTGGGTAGCTTAGCAGTTTAGCGCCTGCCTTTGGCCCAGGGCATGATCCTGGAGTCCCAGGATGGAGTCCCACATTGGGTTCCCTGCTTGGAGCCTGCTTCTCCCTCTGCTCATGTCTCTGCCCCTCTCTGTGTGTGTCTCTCATGAATAAATAAATAAAATCTTTAAAAAAATAAAAAATAAAATTAAAAAATCCTTGTCTAGTAAGTCCAGTTTCTAGACTTCTTCAGGGTTGGTTTCTGTCGATTAGTTTAGTTTCTTAGAGTGGACCACTCTTGTCTCTTGGTATGCCTTGTATTTTTGCTATTGATGAAAACAGCATCAGAAGCATTTGAATATTATAATGTAATAGCTCTTAAAAGCACTTATTTTCTTTTCCTTTCTTTGTTTTCTCTCTTTATTTTCTTTTTTTCTTCTTCTTATTGCTGCTGTTGTTGTTAAAGGCAGTAGTAGTCCATTGGCTTAGTGACTTCCCTCAACAAATTTTGCAAAAAAGCACTATTCCTTATTATGTGTGGTCACTGGAAGTTCTATTCTTTAGCTTATGTTTAGCTAGTATTTTAACAGAGGTTATGCTGAATGTCAGGAGCTATTTCTTCTCAGCCTTTTCTGGGGTTGCCTATCTGGTCAGTCTCTAAATGTAGCAGTCCCCAAAGGCTCAATTCTTGGCTCTCTTCTACACCAAGCTCCTGGCTTTAAAAACTACTTGCTGATAACCACCAACTTTATGTTTTCATTCCTTACCTCTCTCTGATGTTCAGACTATGATATATGCCTACTTTATATCTTTACTGAATTTTTAATATAACAAGTCCTAAAGACATTAATAGAACAAGTCATAAAAAGAACTCCTAGTTCTCTCCACTTCCAAAGAAATACTGATCTAGTATTATCCATTTAAGCTAATGGTTCCATTCTTAACTCAGTTGCTCTACCCAAATTTACCTACGTATCATATTTCTACCTTTGCTCACCCTAAATATATCCAGTCCATCAGAAGTTAATTTATCACTTGCTTCAAAATATATCCTGTTAACATCTCATCCAAGCTACCATCCTCTTCCATTATAATTTCTAATACAGCATCCTCAACAAGCTTTCTGGTTCATCCTATTAATGTATCTTCCACATTGTACTCAGAGTGATTTTATAAAACAAAAGTTAGATCATGCTATGTCTCTGCTAAACATTTTCCAAAAACTTAGAGTAAAAGTCTCTTTATACCCATAGCCTACAAGACTCTACATCAGAGATTCTCTACCTAGGTCACATTGTAGGTCTAAAATGCTCTTTCCAAAGATCTTCAAAAGGCTATTCCTTGTCAGTTTGCTTCATTTCAAATAGCTATCACAAGGCTTTCAGTAATCACCCATCCTGAATCAGATTCTCCCTCCCCATCCTTAGCCATTCTCTATCTGAGATCACTTTGTTCATTTGTCTTAAATTATTTATCTATTATCTCCCAAATACCTTAAGAAGAGGGACTTGGTCTGTCTGGTTCCCCATTCTATCAGCCAGGATAGGCTAGGTTTGCCTTCAGTGATATACAAGGCCAAAATCTCCCTGGCTTAAAAAAAGTTTACTTCTCACTCATTCTGTATGCCTGTAGTGACTCAACTGAGGGCTTACTCTAGAACTCAGGCTGGTAGAACAGCTGATATACAGAACATTGGCATTCTTCATGGTAAAGGAAAAAGAGCATCTGGGGATCTCTAACTGGCAATTGCTATGACAGCTCTTTAGCTGACACTTCTTTAGCTAGTAGTCATCTTGCGGCCTTATCCAACTACAAGTGGACCAAGAAGCACAATGCTTCTCAGCACCCATGAAGTCAGAAAAGCAGAAAGATTTGTTTGCTAGCACAAATGACCACAGCAACCATATTCTCATTAACTGTAAAAGCACTTCAGTACTGTAGGTACTTAGTAAATATCAAATTAATAAACTAATATAATCTGTTAATGGATAACTCTGCCGCCGGTAACTCAGCTATTATATATTTCTGTCATTCAGAAGTGGATCAAGTTTACCACAAAGTGGATGACTTTGACTTGCATAATTTTATAACTGGAAAAGACTAAACGATTTTTATCTAGTCCCTTCATTCTTAGAGAAACTAAGGCCCAGAAGGCTTACATGATTTTTCCAAATTTTTACTGTGAGTTTTTTTAATAGTGAAAATCTAACTAAAAGTGTTCCCATCACATTGATAACCCCAAAACTCACCTTACAATGTTTTCACATTTTGATAGCTCTGTAGACATTTTTGAAAGTCAGAATCACTTTAACTATTTTAGAATCATAAAACTTATTGTACATACCACTCATTGTTAGACAAATTCCTTGCTCATCTAGCTAAATTAAAAGCATCATGGAAAATTCTTACATTATTAAAATGGCATGTAAGGTCCTTGCCATAACATCATGTTATAGGGCAAACCAGACTGTTGGGTTTGATCTTGATCCACTTCAGTCTGAATTTTTTATGTCACAGTGAGTAGTCATACTGTGCCTAAATACCAATGTATTACTAGGTACAATTTGCTAAACATTCTTTTTCCGGTCTATTTAAAATTTATCAGATTTTCTTTATTAAGATAGTAAAAAGTCTAAATTTATTATTACTGAGTTAGTAAGCAGTTGAGCTTCAGCATAAATATTGGTATTTATATATAAGATCTAATGTGAGCTCTTGACTTAGTGTCCTAAAATAAACTGCAGGTTCCTTCATGATCTGGGCTTTGCTACTTCTCCCAGCTGATCTTCTATCTCTGCCATGCCCACTGCTAAAATGTGTTGTCATATTTCTCCAACATACTGCTTTATTTGACTTCATATGTTTTCTGATAATGGTTTTCTTTGCCTGTACAATGTCTGTTTTCTTTTCTTCAAGTCCTGGTTCATGTGTCATCTCTCAGGAAGCTTATCTTGATCTCTCTTTACAGAGATTGAGCATCTATTTTTTGTGCACTTTTACATGCCCCCCTATAACTCTGACAGACCAGACATATGGTACATTTGGGATAATGCCTGATCCATCAAAAGTTTTCTAGAAATAAGAGTTCCTCAACTGATTTATTAATTAATTAATGACTCTCACTTCCCATGTTATACTGAATTAATTGCATGATTTTGTTTTCCTCTGCCATTCGAGAACAAATTCCTTAAAGGCAAGGATCGTTTAGCACTTATCATTGAATTGGTACCTGTCATGTTAGTCAGCACAGAGAAGATTCTCTATAAGTACCTGCCCAACTGAACCTAAATTGCACAGATATTCCAAGAAAGAAGGGCTTTTAATTTATGAAATCCTCACAGTAATGTTTAAGAAGGAATAGAGTTGAATAAAAAAATCTAAAAACCATTTGTGAAGCAAAAAATTTTGGTTCACCAAGGGAATTTAGCAGTCCAAATGTATTTTTTTTGGCTGAAATGTTTACTAACAGGCATTTATAAATGTGCTTTTGCCTTTGAGGCTGAAAAATTTTATTTTAAAGGCATTAGGACACTGAGTTTTAAAAACATATCTAGCCCTTACTTAAACTAGAAAAGTGATTGTCAGAAATGTTTGCAGGCAAGATTTCAGCTTCACATAATTTCGAAATGTTTCCTTGGGTGAAATGTACTTAGAGATACTTTAAATGGAAGGAATTTTGTTTACCAGCTTAGCTACTAACATCATTTCACTAAAACGGAAGCCAGTGCATTGTTGGAAAGTAAAAACAATATTGATTCCACAAATAAAAGAACAAAAATAATAAATAAATAAATAAATAAATAAATAAATAAATAAATAAATAATAAAAACATGAAAATAACAAAAAGGAAAGAAACATCATTCTCCATGATTTAATTTCAATTATCAGTCAGAAAGGACTGTAAAAGGCAGTATTAAAATTACATTTTCAAACGCCACATATCTATTAAAATCTTCAAAAGTATACAAAAGAATACATAATACCACATATCAATTACAAATCCCTGATTGCTTCAAAAAGAGGAGAGAAACTTCAGTATTATCCATAATATTTATATTTCTTTTACACAAAAAATACATATTTATATTATCTGTAAAATTAAAAATTACTATTTAAAATATCTTTCAATGGCAAAGATTTAATGGGGTTAAAATGTGAAATAAATGATTATACTAGGTAATTTTTAACATTCATTCCATTTTGAGATTAAACAATTATATGGAAGTTACATGTAAGTGATGAATCACTGAATTTTACTACTAAAACTAATATTTCACTATATGTTAAGTAGCTCAAATTTAAATTTAAAAAAATAATGATTTTATTAAGTTTATACTCCTGAAGGAAATTTGAAGAGAATCCATATAGTTAATAGATTCAAAGTGTTTCTTTTTAAGTTTTTAAAATGTTTCAAAATGCTTTCTGCAAAACAAAAAACAAAGTATAATTGTGACATGGCATTTTGTTCTAAAATTATTTTATCATAATTTGATTTAGATTTCCTTATACAATATTTAAAAAGTGACTCCTTTAGTATTTTTCCTTGCATGTGTGTTTTCCCCAATTTCCAAATGAATATCTGAAATATAGAAAATAAAATAATAAGCCTATAATAACGTTTTCAAAACATTTATCAAATTTAAAACTTTTATACCATCAGAAATACAACGGCAAATTAATGATTATCCATAGAGAAATATTTGAATAAATTATGGCAGATCCCCATCAGGTAATATTATATGCTGCCATTACAATAATCAAACTTACATCAATTAATTTGAATAGATTTCATAGTGTTTGGTTAAATGAGAAAAGTAATATTTAGAGAAATATGTTAAATAATCTTTCCTAGGGCACCTGGGTGGCTCAGTCAGTTAAGTAACTGCCTTCAGCTCAGGTCATGATCCTGGGGTCCTGGAATTGAGCCCCACAGAAGGCTCCTCGATTAGCAGGGAATCTTGTTCTCCCTCTCCTTCCCGCCCTTCCCCCATGTTTATGCATGCTTTCTCTCTCAAATAAATAAATAAAATCTTTAAATAAACAAACAAATATCTATTGCTACATAGAAAATTACCTCAAAACATAGTGGTTTAAAGCACAATTATTGTCTTAGATTTTTTTTTTCATCCAGAGATCCAGGTATGTTTTAACAAGTTTCTCTCCCCAGGGTCTCTTACTGGGCTGCAATCAAGGTGTTTGTCAGGGTTTGCAGTTATCTGGAAGTTTAATGGGGGCAAGATCTGCTTCCAAGGCCACTCAGTAGTTACTGGCAAAATTCAGTTCCTTTCAGGCTCTTGGAGTGAGAACCTCCCAATGCCCAAGGTTGCCCTTAATCCTTTGCCATTTGAAACTCTTCAAAAGGCAGCTTCAAACATGGCACCTGGCTTCTTCTAAATGAGCAAGCCAAGGATAGTGCACATAGAAGTCGGTCTCTGATGACATAATCTTGGAATTGATATACCATTCCCTTTGCTATATTCATTAGAAGCAGTGTCTGCTCCAGCTCACATTCAAAAAGGGATTAGCCACAGGTGTGATTACCATGAAGAGGGATCATTGGGAGCCATTTGTGGAGGCTTCCTACCCCAAATTTAATATGAAACCATTTTTTATTTAGCAAATGAGACCAAAATTCACCTTATCATACTCAATTACAGAAGTTTTATATGCATATTATAAGCATAGAGAAAATTTGAGAGTATTATTTCACAGGTTAACACAGGAAATTTAAGTCACAACCTATTGTGAAAAGGCAAGAAATAAGAAAAAGAGAGACTTTACTAAAACAATAATAAAAAAGTATGACACCTATGTATATAAAATAATATGCATGCTTGTACATGTGTTTTGTGTGTATACATGTATATTGGTAGATATTAAATTTTAAAACAAAGAACACCACAACTTAAAAAAAAATGCCAAAGTCATTTGGTTAGCCAAAGGAGCACTCCATAGTAAATAAAATTTACTGACTTGGTCTCTGAAAGAGAAGTCAGGACTTTCTAAAGTGTTATAAAGGTGGAGTTAATGTGGTTATACCAATTAGGATTGAAAGCTAAACTCTAGATAATACTAAATGAGTCCATGGAACCATACATATTCCCATTCTTCCTTAGTCAGGAGTCTAGTTAGGTCCACTAAGAGTCTAGTATACTGGAATCACTTAAAGTTCATGATTATTTATCAGCTTCAGCTGGTTAGATCCAGTTATGTTGAAATACAACATTCAGTTTTGTTTTCCCAGTGTTCTTGAAAAGGAAATTTATTTCCTTTTTTTTAAAATCAGGATAAAAGTAGATAGTTACAGAGAAATGTATACAATTTCAGTAAAAGCAAAAGACAAGAAATGACCTGTATTTGTTTCACATACGCTTATGTGTATTGTATAAAAGATGAGAAGGCTGCCAGGTAAAATAACTCATTTTTCATTTTTACTGTATTTCCCTATATGGTGTTTTGTCTCTTGGTAAGGTGACACGGTCCCAGTTTGCTTATGAACAAGAGATTTCTGGGGACATAGAACTTTCAATGCTAAAACCAGTAAAGTCCCAGGCACTCAATTTCTTGGTAATGACAAGAGTGTATTACTTTTGAACCTTGAAAACATCAAACAAAGATGTAAATGCTTTCTTTGACTGGATTTAATGATTTTTGGAATATTCTGAGAAAAGAGTGTTAGCTCCTTTAAAAACTATTAACTGGCAGTGATGTCCTGTGGAAGTTCTTTTGTGACTGGAACAAGAAGCAAGGCCATCAGATGAATGTGATGACAGCGGAGCCAGGCAGCCAGTTTGAGAAGAAGAAAGAAATGAAGTAACCATCTATGAGACGGGAAACTGAGTTGATGAGCGAAGTGGATTTGGCTTTCTGAGCTATATAAGCCCGACTTATGGATTGAAGTCATGAATTTAATGTGATACCAGTGTGCATAGGTGTGTTCTTTTTCCTCACTGTGTCCAGCTACACAAGCAGAAAATCTGAGTGATCAGAGTTGGATTTTTTCTAAAAGATTTTATTTATTTTAGAGACAGAGAGAGAGGGGGAGGAGAGAGAGAGTACACATGCATGAGCAGGGGAGAAGGGCAAAGGGACAGGGAAAGAATCTCAAGCAGACTCCACGCCCAGCACAGAATCCAATACAAATTCAATGCGGGACTAGATCTCACAACTCAGAGATCGTGACCTTAGCTGAAATCAAGAGTTGGGGGCTTAACCTACAGAGCCACACAGGTGCCCCCAGAGTTGGATTAACCTAGAGTTTGGGTTTTGCTAGGAAGGTGGTGAAGAAAGAAAGGGGAAATGTAGTTGAGAATAAATATATGCAAGGGAGAAAGCATAATGATAGTTGATGGGAGTATAATCTAATCCACAAGGGAAAGAGAGCATGCATGGGGATGAAACCCAGTGAAAAGGTGGTGGAATCAAAGAGGGTAGAGTGACAGAATTTGGGGTGGTGGAAAACTGGAGGAGTGAGCTGGAAGGATAAGCATCAGTGATCAGAATGAAAGGCAGAAATAAGGTGTCTTCAAAGAGAACACTTGGTTGAATTTCTTTTCCAGAGAATCCACTTGGGGCTCAAGGTCATAGCCATTCTGATGACATGTGCTAAAATAACCCGACACCTCTTCACCCTGTCATATCACCAATGCTAACTGATTGAGGGTAAGACAATGTAGTGATGTGGTTGTTGGGGATGACAAGGAAGAGCATGTGGAGGAGAAGAGGTGGAGTTGAGAGACCCATTCTTCATGTCAGTTATCAAGAATTATCAAGTTATCTTCATGTCAAATTATCAAGAATTATGACAAGTGGCAAGGCAATAAACACAAAACAACCAAACAGAAAACTCTGACTAAAGCTGTTCAAAATACACATTCAGAAGACATTACAAATAACAGAAGTGATGTCAAGTGACTGAATGGTTTAGGAATGATACAAGATGCCGTTTGAAATGTCTTTTTCAAATAACCAGAAAAATAAAAGAAAATTAAGAGCAATTAGTGTCCACCAAGGATAAAGAGATATTTTAGAGATTGTTTGTGCCCTTCATCTGTATAGCTGTCAAAAAACCAAATATGGATCAATATGTAGCCAGAAGTTATGAAGAAAACAGACTTCTGAGAGATATAGCAGCCAAAATTGTAGATAAGTGGCATGAATACCATTAACTTCAACAAGCTAAACAAATGTATCCTTAGTTGTTACCTTTTTAACTTTTTTTAAATACCTAATCTACCGGTTGCAAGAGTAATGAGAAATATACCAGATACATAACAAATGCTAATATGATGATTTCTTAGTGAAGTATAAATTGTAGGGAAAACACATTTGGGTTCCTCTTGCTTACTGAAAGAACATATTTCTCTCTATTAATCCATGTCTAAAGAAAACGTACTCATCAGTAAGTCTAAAAAGGGGAATCTTCGAACCAATACTAAACCCTTAAACTACCACTTTAAATTAATTAAGCCTCTGGCAAGTCTGTTGCTCATTTCCACTTTTTTTTTTTTTTTTTTTTTTTTTGTATATATGAGAGGTGAAACAGCACAGAACTATTGACCGAATTCATTATTTTTTTCCAAAAAATTCAAAAAAGTTATGGAGTCTTGAAACAACATCTGGTTGGGCTTCTTTTCCAGAGAATCCAGTCGAGACTCTAAGTTGTAGCCATTCTGATAATGTGTTCAAATGATAACAGAGCCACTTCTTATCCTGTCCAATCACCACTGCTACGTTTAGAGACCCAGATTTCCTACAGTGAACATTTAAAGACCCATCCATAACATTTGGAGGCTTTCTTTTACGTCTTATTTTTCTTGAAAGAAAAGGTACAAAGAGGAAAGATATATTAACCAAAGTGATAACAATAACAATAATAATAATACGCTCTGAAGAATACAAATTATTTAACCAGAGGGTGTACATCTCCAAGGAAGCTCCTTACAGAAAATGTTTACATTCATTTTTTATATAAAAGACTCAACTAACAATGTATTACAAACAAAACCACAACACTTGATGATCTCAGCTGGAGTGAGAGCATAGAATGCGGAGCAATTTATTGCCAACTGGTTAAAAGAAGTTATAGGCTGAGATCCAGAGAAAAAGAAAGCAAGGGGCTTAGGGCATAGAAGGTAGGAAACACATTGTCTGATCATCAAATATGAACAAGCCTTGTGCTTGGCACTTTATAGAAATGTTCTTATTTAATCCTAAAACTAACTTTATGATAAATAAACTGGATGTGCTGCTAAGGAAAGGAAAGGAAAGCTCAATGAATTTAGCAGATTGTTCAAGGTGACATAGCTCATAAAGGATAGGCCTTCCTTAATTTGGCTTCAAAGCCAGCAAAAGACATACAAAGAAATTCACCAGAGTATTTTTACATTTTTTAAAGATTTTATTTATTTATTCATGAGACACAGAGAGAGAGAGAGAGACAGAGACAGAGACAGAGACAGAGACACAGAGACACAGACAGAGGGAGAAGCAGGCCCCATACAGGGACCCCGACATGGGACTCAATCCTGGGTCTCCAGGATCATGCCCTGGGCTGAAGGCGGCGCCAAACCACTAAGCCACCAGGGCTGCCCAAGTATTTTTACATCTTTATTTCAAAAATAAAAGAAGCACAAATGTAAGTAAATTTAAGGCTCTCTTCCCTGCTCCTGCATATTTATTTAGATAATAATTGACAAAGTCTAAAATAAACCAGGCATGTAATTCAAGGTTGTTAGGCGAGTTAGGTGCCTTCCGTGGCTCTTTCTGACCCTAAACTATATGACAGCATTTCAACTCCCTGAAAAAGTGAAACATGCAGGGTTAAATGCATTAATCGTTAAAATTAAAGGATTAACTTCAATATTTATCATTGGTAGCTGGTGGACCAAACATAACCCTCAGATCTGTTTTCTATGGAATCGGATTTGAATTTGACAAGGCATGCAGTCTCTAGTTCACTACAGGCTTTGCTTCCCTCCTCCCTATGATCTTAAGCCTGGTCAGATCCATATATTTATGTTACCTGCCTGACCCTTAGAGGCATCTGAGTTTGTAATCCTCAGACACAATGCTACGGACAGTTTCTTCCAGCTCTCATACTCTTTGATTATTTGATTTAGAATTACTGAAATATGTTCCCAGAGCCATCAAAACATTAAAGCAAAAATTCTAACACACAATTTGATATGAAGAAAAAGAATTTTTTTAAAAGGCAAGAATTTTCTCATCTTCAGAAGACATCAGTATTTGTAGAAAAGGAAAATGGGAATGTGGCATCCCCTTAGCATCTAACTGGAGTAAAATCTTTATATTGTAATCACACGTCAAGCAGTCAATGAATGTCTGTTAGACATCAGTGATGTGCATGGCACTAGACTAGACATTGAGAAATATAAAGAGGCCTTCCACATACCTGTCATCATCCAAGAGGAAGTGTCTCATCGAGTTTATAAATTAACAATACATCAGCCTCCTAATGTACTGTGTGCTTGGGTCTCTGAAAAGTGGCAATAGATTTTTAAATGCTAAATCAAAACCATGTTTCCCTGTGAAGTAAATAAAATCAAGGAGATTTGGGGGAGTCAAAAAAATTGCCAGTCGTATCTTTTTAGTCATACTGAATTAAATGAAAAGCAACATAAATGAAGAAAAAGGATGTTTTTAAGTTTATGAGATAAAGGCATTCATTGTACCGCAGAGGCTCAGGTAGATGAGCATGAAATTATTAGCTGTATCACCCTCCAACTCCTCCCCCCTTCGTTATAAGAATGCTTGTCCACAAGTCTGATTATCCTCTAGGTCTCAAACAGAGTACTATTCTAATTTTGCTGATATTAGGCAAAATTTCCCTACCCTGTCACAAAGATGGAGCTTGTGACCAATACCTATAACCTTTTATTAATGTGTCTGCTAACTGCTATCCAGTCAGTTGATATAAGCTCCTAGAACAATGACAAGCACATAGTAAGTACTCAAGAAACATTTGAGCTTGCAATTTCTAGTATCATCACTGTAATTATTTTGGTTTTGATTGTAAGAGTCTACTCCTTCACTGGGGGCTCCCAGTGTTACTGACATTTTCCAATGGGATTTCACTTTACAATTAAAATAAGTACTTAAGAAATCTCTAAGTTCACAGAAGAAAAAAAAAACCTCAGAATATTGAGCAGTTTTACATATCTTGATCAGATACTGGCCAAAGAGATCTTTTGCGTTACTGATAGCTTAGCATTCAGCTCACCTCTGGACAACTGGACTACACAGCTGCCATACAGCCTTATTTGATATGGTGCTTGGTGTAAAGTCTACCATTGTTAAATTAGCAAATAGCTCACAAAAACAGAAAGTATTCATTTCTTCATGTATTCCCTCAAGGCGAATATTTAAATCATAAATAAATTGTGACCTAGGTATAAAGATATAAAATGATTACAAGTATGAAGTGGGGCAGGAGCAGAAGTTTTGAAATGGAACTTCCCTATGGGCTACAGTTGATGTTTGTTGATGGCTCACATAGCGCCTGTGCTTCCATATGTTATCAGTGCTGCAGTTTTTCAGGTCTATCATCTGCTTTTCCCACTGTTCTGTTAACAGCACGTTGGTAATTTTGCACCCTATTAAGCCCCTAGGCCTTCCGGAGATCCTAGCACATATTGGGCTAGTGGTACATCATTGGCGAGTAAATAAGTGAATGAGATTTGCAAGTGGTATACTCACTCTTTTAACTGTGAAACTGACGTGTCTTTTGAAAATCTAAGACCAAAATTGAGTTTCATGATGTCAAGTACACATTTCAATAGGAAAATCTTTTTTTATTCTTTTTTTATTCACATCATCAGTCATGTGTCCTAACTGAAAAATTCTCTATACTCTAATTTTGTGGAGGACATTTGCTATAAGATTTTTAGCTAAATGTATTAATTTGGGTTATCATAGCCAATAAAACCTATTATAGATCAGAATCAGAAGATACGGTCTGACACATGCAAGGGCTTGCATAGCAGCTTCATGTGTTATTATTCATCCCTACAACAATACCATGAGGAAAGCAGTGTGTTCTCATTGTGCATATGAGTGAACTGACGCTTAGAATGGTACGGGTAGCCTGAAGTTAAACCACTCACTGGTACATGGAATGAGTGGACTTCAAAGCAGATCTCTCTAGTTCCAGGTCTTTCCTTTTTTCAGACAACTTGCTAAACAAACAAATAAAATTCAAGGGAAAATAAATTAGCACAGGTTTATAAATACAAAAAAAAATGTAACAAACGTATAATCTAATGATTTAAGATTATGGCCCAGCCTTGGAGCATAAAACCAACTGGCTTTTATTTGAATTAATACTGCTAAACAGGGATCCCTGGGTGGCGCAGCGGTTTAGTGCCTGCCTTTGGCCCAGGGCGCGATCCTGGAGACCCAGGATCGAATCCCACGTCGGGCTCCCGGTGCATGGAGCCTGCTTCTCCCTCTGCCTGTGTCTCTGCCTCTCTCTCTCTCTCTCTGTGACTATCATAAAAAAATAAAAATTAAAAAAAAAAAATACTGCTAAACAACCTAATTGCAGATATGGAAGTATTTTTCCACCATCTAAAAATCCAATTCTATAATAGATATCAGTGTAATGTATTGTTTGTATGTTTCCTATAAGAACTTGAAAAGTATTTTCCTTACATTTGCATTTTGAAAATAATCCCTTCTTAAGGACTGGAAAGGATATGACTTTGTACTACTATGTTTTCAGGTGTAAGAAATCAAATACAATATTTACTGTCAATATTTATTTCAAAATAAGGAAAAAGACTATTTCCTGCAACATGCTTTTCCTAGAACCATTTCTACCTTCAAGTCATACAGTAAGAAGAGTTTTTAAAAGGCTGGGAGAAGGGGCTTGAGTAATTACTAGGCATCAGTATAAACAATATGCCCAGCACATGACTGGATAAAGATGTTACATCTGTAGAAAGGTAAGGGTTGCAACTATAGTAATTTTTGGGAGACGTCTATCATCTTCTACATGCCAGAATTCTCTACTGAAATTTTGTTCAGAGAATTGTCTGTGTTCATCTCCCCCACCCCCGGGGAATTCCTACAGCTATATTTCTACAGAAGGCAATATTGTGCTTACCCATGGAGAGGAGGAAGTTAATCTGCTGAGCTGTTGTCCTATTCTTTAGAAACACCAAATCACTGACAATATTGATTTTTGGCTCTTTATAAAACTTTAACTCTTCAGAATTTAATATGGAGAAACTATGTTGAAAAAAAAATGTCCTTTCTGTTTGGACAACCTCAGTGCTTTAAGGGTAAACAAGTATTTTGTAAATTGGTCCACTGAATGATAAGCCAACAGATTTGAAGCCAGCTGTCACCTTTTATTAGTCACACCCATAAATCCAACCTGGTACTGGGATCATTCCCAGTGTCCCTGTATCACAGATACAGTATTGAAGGGAGCTCTTTGAGGGAGGTATCACGTCCCCCTTTAGAGAGCATTTTATTTGGAAGTCCGAGGGATTGTCTGTGTTCTGTGGATTGTCCTCCTTGCAAATTTTCATAAGAGGAAACTGATGACATATACTATTTTCCTTTCCTTCTTCAAACTGATTGCCTTTCAATCATATATTTAGGCACAAATCCTAACTCACTTACTTTAAATCTAAAATTCATCAGTCTCCATCAAGACAATATTCCTGTTTTGTTCCTCCTTCCAAACAAGAAATCTACCTTCTTGTTGATAGATCTTGCAGGCTTACAACATACTAAATAAAGTATAATAACCATAGCTGAGCCTTTATGTTTTACCATCAATATGAATTTTAAAAGAGTGTCATCAAGAAAATCATCTTCAAAGATATTTTCTTGCATGCCTAAGTACTACTGCTGAGATAAAACTGAAATGACTGCAGCAGTTCTGCTATCCTGGGCTTTTTGGTGTTCTGATTCTTTCCTCACTAGCAGAGGCAGTGAATTTAACACTCAGATTCGCTCTGACAGGCTGACAACTGATATCACAAGACCACAGCTAAGAGTGGTTTATTACTTTTAGTGGGATTTATTTAATTCAGTCTCACAGCCTGAGGGTGGGGTAAAGATTTAACTTGAAATTAAATTCCAGCAGGAGACCTTTTAATATAAGAAAAATGGGCAGAAGGATAAATGACATGCTCAATTGCAAAGAATTTTTTTAAAAGCCTATATTTAACATGGAGAAAAAAATCCCACAAAATCATTTCAGTTGTTTGACAGATATGGAGAGAAAAAGTGTAGATGAACCAGTAATGATGATATAACTCAAAAGAGAATAATCTAAAGGAAAGTTTTTGACACAGAATTTCTTCAATCTATCCAGGAAAAAAAAAAATCCCAGTTTATGAATGCCTTCCATCAATGTCTGGATAAGTTGATAAGAAATCCCAAGTGTTCTCCTATTGTTTAATGTTAAACTGTACAATAATTCTGGATGAAATAGTAAAGTTGAAGTAAAGCCATGGATATGAATTACTCTGGTGTTACCCTGAACACAAGGAATGCTTACACTAAAAAATTTGGTACATGAAGTGGTATTCATTTGTATTGTGAGTCTGAGTAAAGTGGAGTTATATCATAACAGGTAACTCAGATGGGGTCTTGTGAGTTGGAATACTTAAGGCATGTTGGATAGTTATTGATCATGGTTTTCTGACATCACTTACATGGAGAAAAGGAGATTCCAGGGATGCCTGGGTGGCTCAGCGGTTGAGAATCTGCCTTTGCAAAGCTCAGAGTGTGATCGTGGGATCCTGGGATTGAGTCTTGCATCGGCCTCCCCCATCCTGTTTCTCCCTTTGCCTGTGTCTCTGCCTCTCTGTCTGTGTTTCTCATGAATAAATAAATTAAATCTTTAAAAAAAAATAAAAGAAGATTCCGCATGGTTCAATGGGTATTAGAATATCAGTGATATATTTTCTTTCAGTGATATTATTTGGTGCCTTGGACTTTGTCTTATAAAGAAAAATGGCTGCTTCATAAAAGTCTATTAAACTTTAATGCTTTCTATTAAAGCTATATCTAATTTTGAGGCTTTGAGGAAATCAATGCCAAAGAAAGAGTGGAATATAATGAGCAAATGGCCATTTGCCTTACTCTGTTGAAAAACATTTCAGTTCTGTCTAAGCTTCAGAAATGTGGTTCCAGATCACACCAAACCTGGGGTCTGTCAGCACAGTAAGAGCAAGCCTGATCTTAGACAAAATCACAAAGGTCATGACCAGCTGTTCAATAGCCACATTCTACTTTTTTGTTTCTCTCTTCTCTTCCAGAACCCAAAGTTTTCATGGCTTTCCAAATAAGCCTTCTTTGAAGGCTTGCACACCCACATGAAAGGAGCTTTTCTGCCTCCCTCTTTTTCATAAAAACCTGTACCATGTTTATTTGACCTAAATGGCTAAAATATTGTCAAATGCTTAATAAGTGATAATAGCTGAATGCAGAGGGTCCCATATTATCTTGGTTCATGGCATTCTTAATTGTCTCAGTAAGTGTTTCACAGCATCTTTGGCCCAAAAGAGATACTTTATAGTCCCATTTACTAAATACCTAGGTCCAAGCACCTTACCATGCATTTACGTCCTTAAAACTTAGCATTTATTGAACACTACACAGACTTATCAAATTGTGAGATCAAAGTGGTTTGCACCATTCTTATTGAAAGGAAGGTAGAAATCAATGTTAGAAATGTAAATTACCAGGATCCCTGGGTGGCGCAGCAGTTTGGCGCCTGCCTTTGGCCCAGGGCGCGATCCTGGAGACCCGGGATCGAATCCCACGTCGGGCTCCCGGTGTATGGAGCCTGCTTCTCCCTCTGCCTGTGTCTCTGCCTCTCTCTCTCTCTCTCTGTGACTATCATAAATAAATAAAAAAATAAAAATTTTTTTAAAAAATGTAAATTACCTTCAGCTAGCATGATGTCCAACAGATGTTACTGTTTTTCCTGAATTTTAAAATATCTTCCTGGACCTCTTTCAATTTGCAGTGGGGCCCCAGGTAACTTCAGTGCTCAGTTTGAGAACTATGGGCTTCATGTTTTATCTCTTTTAACAACTTTGCATTTCAACAGACCTTTACATTGTTTACCAAATGACCATTGGTGTCTACCTAACACAATATGGTAGACTCAACTAGAAGAGACATTTGGGGACAGCAGTTCTTTAGGTGCGTCTAATCTCACCACTCACCAGCATCCTGATCACATGGAATGATGATAAAACCCTAGTCAGAATCTACCACATTATTATTGACTTATCTAAAAACCTAAGACCCCAGTAACAATTTTACTCAATCTGACTTTCAAATTATTGACCATTTTTTCATAATCCCACTGTAATTTATCAATAATTATTTTCTTTGGAAAGAGTCTGAGCAGTGACTGTCAAACCTCTGACCCAGTGTAGGAATGAGCCCCTTAAATAGGTAAAACACAAACAACATCCATGGCTATTTGAAAGATTAAATAGTCTCTCTGGCTCCCAGCATTCCCCTTTCTCCTTTTTTCTACCCTTCTAGTCTGGATATACTGGGTACAGTGCAATGAGCATCATTTTTTTGGTAGGATTGATTTTTGCTAAGTGATCATTTCCTACTTATATAAAATTGTTTTCATTCTTCAATGATGTTTTTGCTTTTAATTGTGGTTTGGGATGAAATTCTTCATAAATTTTCCTATTAGAATTAATAGATTTTTTTTTCATTTAACAGCTTTTTACTTAGTGGCAGGTTTTTCAGAAGAGTTAAAGTCATTAAACAGGGATAGGTATATACTCAAAGCAATTTACTTCTTAGGTGATTTGATAATTGAGATATCACCATATTTTTTTTTCTACAGTGAAGTTAAACTGAAGGCCCATCTGCTGATGAATAGCATAACCAGATTTTAGGTTAATTAGCTCCCAAGTGCCCTGTATGTATTTATACCATCAGAAGATCAAAAGGTACACATTTGAGTATGTCTGGAACCAGAGCTCCCTTCTACTGAAATCAAACGTATGCATTTTCCTGAGCCCCTTTTCTGCCAAGGACAATCCACAGTCAAATGGCAAAGGTGTACTTTTACAAATACATCCTATGAAAATTTGTATACTGAAAGTCATTGCTAAAGAATGTATTAAATATATTTCTTAACTTCGGATTTCTAGTAATGACATAAATATGTTTATTTCTTCTAAAAATCATTATATTGAAATACCTGACAACATAAGCCCCTTGAATGAAGACAATGCACCTTATACACGGAAAGAAAATCTCAGACCAAAGGAGTATAACATGCAATTTTTAAAAAAGCATTCTTTTTTATTCATTTTTACTTTTTTTTTTTTTTGTTCTTTTTGATTTATAATTCAACTCAGTTTCTATTGTGTTCCAAGGTCCCTTCCAAAAATGGTGGCAGGAAATTTTAATTTCATTCTTGTTCCCAGGATTGTATATCCCTTTCTGGGGGATTTATTCAGTGCCAGGACATTGGAAGGAAGGGAAAGATTGTGTTCCTGAGTCATCTGACCACACCTTTTCACTAACATAATCACCATCCCAATCCAGGAGCTCTTAACTGTGCCACACTGAGGGGCACAGGAGTCTTTTTGCAAGGATGTGACATCTTCGAGCCCCCTTTCTACTTCCCCAGAAAGATCTCTTCCATCTGCTGCTGACTGATGCTTAAAAACGTCTTGTGAAGGTTCACCCACAAAGCTTGAAAGAATGAACTCAGTTATAATGCAAATATACTTAACAGAAGAAAAGTTGTAAAGAGGCAGCCATTTTCTTGTGTAAATTAGTGCTAGAGGCTTTAAGACTAAATTGAAACAAGGAAAGAATACAATGTCAAGTTCCTAACCAAAAGTGGAAGCTGCTTCAAAGTGCTGGGTCTTCTACTTAACCACTCGTCTCATCCACCTATTTTTTCATGCACAATTTATGATTTTCATTTGGAGCCTAATAAACTGGTGGTTGGGGATTATTTCGACTTCCTGTTATCTTTATGGATGTTTTCTAATGGAAAATTCTTAACTTAGAATTTCCTAAATTTAATTCACATAGTTTGATATATCAATCCTTAAGAAAACCCAGGCATTTAAATAATAAGTAATGACCCCTATTTATACTAATTTCAGTAAAATGTTGTTTCTAGGTTTTTCCAAATGTTTAGGAAAAAATATTTTTCCCTCATGAAAGGGCCTAATTGTCAACACACACACACACACACACACACACACACACACACATTCTCTCTTGTCTTACTTTCCCTGTTTTTCTCTCTCAAGCCAAAAATTAACAGACTAAGAAGTAACTATGTGGAGATTAATGTGAACATGCTCACTTTTATAAAGGAACTGAGGCAAAGAGATAAATAAGCTAACTATTTCAATTTGTTTTTACTAATGGAAGATTTTTGACTGAAAATGGAAAGCAAGTGTCTAGGGTACTAGCTGCAATGGAATACAGTGGAAATCTATTTTGAATAGGTCATGAAAAAAAGGTAGAACAATGGACAAAAATAATTTATAAGTTTTAATATAATATTTGCATTTTCTTGCCTTTTACAATTCAGACCAGTTCTACACATTTTTAATATACCCTGAAGAGACTAACTAGGTCACATGATCCCCTCTACCATAGGTTAGCCACCCTCAAAGCAGCACTTGGCAGGAGTACATCAGCCAGAAGAGTGGGCAACATCAGAGTGAACAGCAAGGGGAGATCTGTGCTTCATCCAAGAACTTTGGGTACCGCTTTCAGTTTCCATTTGTTTTCTCTTCTTGCCTCAGTTTTGCAGCCAAAAGATTCTTTATACCTTCTAAGCTGCTTGCCCATAAGCTGGAATTTCAAATGAAGTCAATAATTATTTATACATTCCACTTGAATCCTGTCTCTAATTTCTCTATTTTTCTTAGAATTAGAAAAAAAAGAAGAAAGAAAGAAGAAAGAAAGAAAGAAAGAAAGAAAGAAAGAAAGAAAGAAAGAAAGAAAGAAAGAGGATGATGATTGTAGAGTTATGTAAGAAAGTAACCTTGAAAGTATCCACTCTCTAATTTAGCCTGTATTGTGGTGTTGGGCAAAGCCAGCTCTTGGCTGACCTAAAACCATAGCAACATTTCCTAGTTGGGGAATGGTTGGTTGAGAACCAGGTTCATATTCCTCCGGGGAGAGGGGAGGCACTCTGAATTATAACAGTCCAAATATATGAGAGTGTGCTTACTTCATGGGGCTAGAGCTATAGCCTTAAAAGGTCATTACCTCACTGGACAATTAAAATTCAAATATTTTAGGAACGTAAAGGTAATAGTAAAGATCAGCAAAAATTATTTTCAACATGATGTAGGTCAAAGAAGGGCTTTTTCTACCTCATTGTCGCTGAAAGGAGGGGGCACTATAGGATCAGTTGAAGAAAGACATTTTCAGATAGAATACTGGAATGAAAAGGTGTAAAATAGCAGTGTAGAGGCACCATAGTTAGGAATTGGGAGGTAGAGGAGAAAGTGCTTGACTGAGGGGACTATTGTTCATGTATGAAAGTCTGTGTCTATCCCATTTCTTCATTAGAGCACTTGATCTTTCTGAGCATGCCCTGTGCCATTGATGGTCTTCATGGGAACTTCTCTTGTTAGCTGGATCCCTGATCTAACTCCAGTCTGCCCCAGGGCACAATCTAGCCATACCAAACATAGTGAATTAACTTCTCTCCCAATTTACTTCCCAGTGTATGACAGCTAAGCACTTGCCACTTCCAACTGAATATATACCACTGTAGTAAAATCAGACTGCATAAATCCAGACTCATACAGAGAGGTAGGATTTGAAGATTGGAGGAGAGTTTAGGGAAGATCTTTCCCCTCAATCTTAAGTACTACTCAAAGCTTTGCTAGTAATGACATTCTTCCAGCCACCTAGGAAAGAAACTTTGTAGCTTTCAGTCTTTTTTTTCTAGGTCGCCTTCCACTTCACTTGTAAAGTCTCAAGTCTCTTTGAATCTGACTTCCCAGTATCTCTCACTTTTGTCATCACTCTGCCATTCCCCCTAAATCTACTCTGCCTTAATTAACTAATTCATTTCTAGATACATGCCAGATGCATGAAAGAGCACAGTCTCTAGAATTAGGTAATTGGGGTCAAATCTCAACTGTTCCACTTGTTAGGTGTGTGATGTTGGGCAAGTTTGTTCATCAAAGTTAAATTTCTTCATTTATAAAACGGGAGTAATATTTTTTATACTGATGTTTCATTAGATAGCATATAAAAACTATTTGGGATACATTCAATGCTAAATATATGTTAAATATCTTCTTGATTTAATCTTAAAATACTGCATTAATTTCATATTTTAAATATACACTATTTAAATATACACTATTCTTCTTAAATATACACTATTTAAATATACACTATTATCCTCAAACACTTTGAAATAGCCTCCAAACTTCCTACTCCACCATGCTAGGTCTTCCTCAAAACATTTCCCACTTCCCTTTCTAGTTAAGGCAAACTCCCTTTATTGTTGTACATTAGCCTTTAGCTGAAGCCAAGGTAGGGTTCCTACTATCTCCTGTGTTCAATGGCCTCAATCTGTGAAAGCCCCATTTTTTTTTATCCCCAGGAGAAAAACTTTATTTCCCCTACCACTGCTTCTAGACTAAAACTCCTCCAATCTTTTTAGACTTAAAAATAGGCTTCCTTTAGTAATCAAATTTCTAGTCCAGGGTCAAAATCATACAATGATATTTACTTTACTTATCTATTTGAAAATTTCTCCCCACTTAACTCCCGCTCAAGCCTGACTAAAAATAAAATATAAAAATTAAACAAGACAGAAAGGGGAAGCCCAGTCATTCTGTGTGAACTTTAAGAAGGACTGAGCAGCTAATCCCCAGTCAGTCCTTAGCATCAGAGAGCACTAGTGCATTCAAGTGTAGTTCTAGAAAAAGATGTGAGATATACTGTCAAATATAATACAATTGTACTAGTTCCAGGAGAGAAGAACCATACTGAAACCTGACAGAGCCCACCAGGGATTTCCTGTTCAAGTGGGCACCCACTGTTTCCCAGGGGTTGCAGCCTTTATTCTCCATTGGAAGTTAAGTGTGAGATCCCCAGGACCATTAAATAATATGGAGATGTGGCCTGAGCCCTCACAGTATTCCAACAGCCCAAGTAAAACTTAGGGGACATGTAGACTCATAAATTAGGAAATGGAATATACTTTGGGACACCTGAATGGCTCAGTCAGTTAAGAGTCTGGCTTTGGCTCAGGTCACGATCCCATGGTCCTTGCAATCCAGCCTCATGACAGGCTCCCTGCTTCTGCCCCTCCCCCCACTGGTGTATGAGTGCATGCATGCTCTCTCTCTCCAAAAAAAAAGAAGTGGAAGATACTTCATGGATCATAGTTTAAAATTCTAGTCACTCAACAATGGAAGCAGCAAGTTAACCACCTCCAAATTTAATTTGTAATATGTAATATTTCAGCAACACTAATTCAAAGGTTTTCAGTTCTTGCCCAAATACTAACACTACCTCTACATTCACAAACTCTGAATATCTTCCCTAAAGGAGATCTCCGAACTTTCTACTTTAAGAGACATTTAAGAGAACAATAAAAAGCAATCTTGTAAAGGGCCTAAGCAGCGCTCCAGAGGTTGCCCTCAAATAGTGTTCCTCATATGCTGTAAAAAATACCATTCCTCTACCTAGAGCTTCCATGATACCAAACACTGAATTCATAAGACATGATTTGCCTCATTTCCAGCAGCTAGGTCAATTCTAGATAATTAACTATTACATTTCATTTCTGTGTCCTTGTGTTATATAGCTAGTTTCTAATATCCCCCAGAGAAGCTCTGAGGAATACAACTTTTTTAACTAAAAAAAAGGGGGCAATTATTGTTTACTCCACTTATAGACATAAATTTAAATCAAAAAGGAGAAACTGTTATGTAGCATGTCACATTTTCATTTATTTCTCCCTCAGAAGGGATACATTAGCTTAGACTTCATTTCTTTCAAGGAGTAAACAATCAGACTCCTAACTTTGGTTTATTATCTCTGATTTAGAAAACAATACTTTTGATTATAAATATCTATTTACTAACATGAATCCCTGAGATTTTCTACCTTTATTCACTTCCACCCTAAACTGTAATGTTTGGGGAACTGTTCCAGTTATCTACGTTTATATGATATGCCACTTCAAAATTTATCAACTTAAAATAATAGCCATGTTATTGTCTCATAATGTCATGTGTCAAGAATTTGAACAGGGCTCATCTGGGCAGTTTTCTTGCTCTATGTGCCATCAGCCGAAGTCTTGCTGGTATCAGCTGGTGGATAAGCTAGTCTGGATCATTCAAACTGGCTTCTCATTTGTCTGGTGTCTTGGAGGGGATGGCTTGAAGGCTTGGCTTAGGTGATACCATCCTCTGGAATGCCTACAAATGTCCTCTCTGCATGGTGGTCTCAGAGTAGAAGGACTTCTTTGAGGGTATCTCAAGGCTCCCAAAGTAATTGTTGAAACAGGCACAAGGAACAGTTGCATGGCTTCTTGTGATCTGACCTCAGAAAGCCCAAAGCACAAGCACCATCTCATTGTATTGTTCAAGCAAGTCACTATGGTTCAAGGGGAAGAAAATCAGACTCCCATCTCTCAACAGGTAGAACACCAAAGAATTTATGGTCATTTTTAGTCTACTTTAGGGATTTTTATTTATTGAACCCTTTACACTTATTTATTGAGCAATATTTATTGAATCCCCCTAAATGTATTCCAGACATTAACAAACAAGGGGGATAGAGCAGTGAACAGCTAAAAAGAAAAGACCTGATCCCCTGTTGCTTGTATGTACATCCTTTGTATTCCAGCACAAAGCACAATGCATGGAGTATTGTAGACACCCGATATATTTTTGAGGAACTTAACAGGTGGGTTTGGAGATTTGGAAACATGGACAGCTCTTCCCTTCAGAAGTTGTTGATAGTGAGGTGACTGAGAGGAAAGAAGGAGCACTATTTCACCATTTTGACTCTTTCCAGGTTGCTGGCATATCTTCTAGTATCTTTAATGTGCATGCCTGACATTGCCAATTCGACCAGGTCCAAACTGAGAGTGTGCCAGACCCAATCTATCATCCATTTTGGTGTAACGTATACCCTAGGAAACACTTTTATGCTTTAGACTGAAGAAATAATATTTAGCTTCCAATTCTACTTTCTTATTTTTCCAAGACTTCAGTGCCTCTGTTTTGTTGATTAAATCTGGAATGTTTATGGAACTTCCCATCTTCAGTACAAAAACTCACCAGAGTATTAAGTCATAATGATAGCATTGTTATACACCTCTGAGAATAAGTTGTGCTCATACAGCCTATTTAGAGTATTCTTGGTCCTTTATTTGTTTTGTTTCTGTGAGGCTTGTCTTAGAATGACTTGAGGGAATTACTCTACATTATGGGGAATAATCTATCAGTTTAGGTTCCTTCCATATTTTCTGATGGCATTATACATTTCAGTGCTGATGCATTCCCAAAAAGAAAATCAATTTCTATGACAACATGGACTCAAGACACATTTCACAAAGCATGATGGAATGTTTAATATAATGTAAAAATAGTAAACTTAAGAAGTTTTTCATAAAAGTCACATCATATTTATAAAAAATTATTTTAAGCAAAATCTTTCAAAGGAATTTACAAAGAGCAATCTTTTTATCATTATTATTATTGCACCAAGGTTTCTTAATATAGGCCCCTTTTTGTGTGTGTGTGTACAGTAAGCTATCACCTTAAAAGGGAATACTCAATGTAGGGGAAATCCAGCTTCCCCATCTATATAATTTAAGATAACCTTACAGATAATAATGTATGTTGACAAGGTCCAGTCCAGTCAGTTAGTAAGTGTTGTCTGGTATGATAGACATTAACATGTCTTTTTTATTTTTTCTTCACAAAAACATATGAATCTAACAAAATGAGTCCTTCTAAGAACAAATTTTAGATACTTAAATAATTTGCCAAGTAGTGATGCACCTTCCCAAGGAGAAATAATATTTCATTTTCTAAAAATTCTTCTTGGAGAATACAAAGAGAAAAATCTAGTGCTGAAAGCAAGCTCTGCAAAAATGCATGTTCAAAGAGTTTTGACTTATAAAGGGGTAAGAACAAGATTGCTTCAGAGCCATTCATACTTGTAGTAAATGAAACTGCATATATATATATTCTATTTAATAATTCTATTTCACTTCTTTTTATCAACTTTATGGAAATATTCTGACAGATAGGTAATAGAGAACTTCAAAGAAGAAAATGTGATCATTTCAGAAGTTATGATTAACTATAAGTGTAATGAAACAAAATAATATTAACATAATATTATCATTTATAACTTCTATTTCTTTATGGCTAAAAGAAAATGAAAATAATATGAAGTTCTGTTCACCTCATTTCAGCTCTGTTTTATACAGACCTAGAAGCTTCATGTAAATATTGTAAAAGTTATCAGGTTAATTCTCCTTAGACATTTGGCATGAATATCATAGACAATAATAGATAAAATGGAAATGAATTTGGACATTTGTTTATGAAGACTTAAAATAAATGCTTGCCTTTATATAGACATAAAAGTTAGATCTTGTCATCCATAGACACTTTCTGAAAGAATCAATAAAGGATGTTCATCAGCAAAATGAAAAATGAACACAAAAGAGTTAAGTAAAACACAGTGTATAACCATAGAACCTGTTAAAGAATATGCTGGTAAATTCAATCAAACATTTGCTGTAAGGAACAAATATGTTTACACCTAAAAATTGTTCTTAGGAAAGATGTGGAAAAAGGTCTAAAGAATAAGAAGCAGGGTGTTGTTCAGTGGGTAGTTGAAACATGAAACATTTCTTATATTAGAAGGATGCAGATACTTTGGACATCCTTAGAAATTTAAAAGCTAATGTGTATGTTAAAAAATTAGAGTAAACAATAAAAATATAATTAAATATCTTACTTCCAAAGTAGGAGAAGAATGAAAAGAAAAAAAATTATCAAGCCAGTTTAACTGTGATAAAAGAAAAGAATTATTATAAACACAATATATATTACCATATATTATTTTTATTATTTTTATATTATCATTATAGTAGTATTTCATTTATTATTGTTACATAATTAATATAATTATACCTTATAATAACATTATTATAAAAATTAATTAAATGGTAGAAATAAATTCCAATATGCATTGGTATTCTCAATGTACTTAAATGGAATAAACTCACTAATTATAAATGGGAGAAAGACTATGAAATTTATTTTTTTAATCTGGCTAAATTTTTTATAAGAATCTTGTATAAAAGAACAATGCTAATGTAATAAGGAGATAGGATAAGTTATAGAAGATAAAGATCAGCCAAAGGAGATTTATGTAACAATAAGAATTTCAGACAAAATAGAATTTAAGAAACAAAGCGATAAGGATAGAGTGGCAGTACCTAATTTAAGGAGGATAATCTGCCAAAAAAGACATAACTGCTATGAATTTGTGTATACCTAACAAATTGGTTTGAAATACAATTTCATAATGTTAAGGAAAAATAGATAAATATGCAATATTATCATTACCAAAAATTGATAAAGCAAGAAAACAAATAAGGTATATAAGGTTGCAACAGCCCAATTTATGGATTTCATTTAATGCATGTGTATAACATATTGTGGACCACAAATGAAAAGTATCTTTGTTGTTTTCAAACATATATAAACAATTACTAAACAGAAATATAAAGTAGGTCTTAACAACATCAGAAGAATCACTATCATATAGATCATATTCTCTTAATTTTAATTTTAAAACAAAGTGTGTTGTCAGATAAAATATAGGACACTCAGTGCAATCTGAATTTCAGATAAGCAGCAAATAATTTTTAGGATAGCCATATTCTATACAATATTTGAGATACAGTTATTGAATAATTATTTGTTGTTTATCTGAAATTCAGATTTCACTGGGCATCCTGTATTTTTATTCTCCAAATCTGACAATCCTAGAAATATTCATTAAAAAACACAGAATATCAAAGCAAAGTGAAAAGGAGTCTAATTTTGTAAACTAAAAAATTACTCCAAATTAGTACCTAGGGTCAAAAGAAGATTATGAAGAAAAGCACTAAGTATCTGGAGGAAAAGGAAGTGGGAAAGAAAGAAGAGAAGATTCACCCTACCAGACATCCAAACCATTATAAGGCTGTGATTTTTGTTTTGTTTTGTTTTATTTTAAACATGGTGAAATTATTTTAGAAACAGACCACACAAGAAAGTGGAACAAACTGATAAAGAGTTGTACTCTTTTGTGGAAGTTTGGCATTTGACAGAGGTGGTATCCATCACAAGTCAGAAGCCAACAGATGAATTAGTAAAACTTACCAACCACAGAGAAAATACACTTTTACTACATATGATCAATAAGAGAGGATTAGTATCTAGAGCTATAAAGAACTCCTACAAATAAGCAAGAAAAAAAGCAAATAATTCAATGAAAAAATGGCTATATCAAAATGCCTATATCAAAAAACAATTTATAGGAAAGGAACTTGAATTGCCAGCAACTATAAAAATCTATGTTCAATCTCACTAATAATTAAGAAAATGCAAGATAACACTTGTCAGAGGGGAAAGAAATTGATAAAAATTTGCGAATAACACATCTTGTCTGGTTTTGAATCCTAAATCTACCGTGCATTAGTTGTCTGACTATAGAAAATCTTTTAACCTCTCTGCTAATTTTATCATCAGTAAAATGAGACTATTACCTGTGTCAGAGAATTATTATGATAATTTAAGATTTTTTTAAAAAAACGTTTAAGTAAGTACACCCAATGTGAATCTTTACCTCAACCACAAAATCAGGAACAACATATTCCACTGACCAGCCAGGAGCCCTGAGAATTGTTATGATAATTAAATGAGTTAATACTATCAAGATTCTTAGAACAGAGCCTGCCTACTATAAGCATTATATAACTTTTTGTTAATGAAAGAAATATTGGCAAGGGTGTTTTTTATTTTTGTTTTGTTTTACTTTTTTAAGTTTTTATTTTCACTCCAGTTCATTAGCATATAGTATTGTATTCCTTTCAGGTGTACAATATAGTAATTCAATACTTCCATATATCACCCTGTGCTCATCACGACAAGCACACTCCTTAATCCCCATTACCTATTTAACCCATCCCCACCCTTCTCCCCTCTTTAGATTATTCTGTATAATTAAGAGTCTGTTTCTTGATTTGTCTTTCTCTCTCTCTTATTCTTTCCCCTTGCTTACTCATTTTGTTTCTTATATCCCTCATATGAGTGAAATCATATAGTATTTGTCTTTCTCTGACTTCATGTAGCATTATACTCTGTAGCTCCATCCATAACATTGCAAATGGTAAGATTTCATTCCTTTTTATGGCTGAGTAATATTCTGTTGTGTATATATGTGTTATTGTTATATAATTAATATAATTATACCTTATAATAACAGTATTATAAAAATTAAATAGTATAAATAAATTCTAATATGCATTAGTATGCTCAATGTACTTAAATGGAATAAACTCACTAATTAAATGGGAGAAAGACTATGAAATTTATTTTTTTAATCTGGATAAATTTTTTATAAGAATCTTGTATAAAACAACAATGCCAAAGTAATAATATATATACACACACACACACACACACACCTTTATCCATTCATCATTGATGGACGGCTGGCTGCTTCTATATTTTGGTTATTGTAAATGATGCTTCAATAAACATAGGGATGCATGTATCCCTTTGAATTAGTGTTCTTGTATTCTTTGGGTAAACACCCAATAGTGCCATTACTGGAACATGAGATAGTTCTATTTTTAAATTTTCAAGGAAACTTCATACTGTGTTCCAGAGTGGTATCATCAGTTTGCATTCCCACCAACAATGCACAAGTATTCCTTTTCTCCACATCCTTGCCAACACCTGTTGTTTCTTGTGTTGTTGAATTTAACCATTCTGATTGCTGTGAGGTGATATCTTACTCTAGTTTTGATTCATATTTCCCTAAAGATAAGTGATGATGAGCACCATCTTGTGTACCTCTTGGCTATCTCAGTGTCTTCTTTGGAGAAATGTTTGTTCATGTCTTCTGCCCATTTTTAACTGGATTATTTGCGTTTTTTGATGTTGAGTTGTACAAGTTCTTTGTATATATACTAGCCCTCTATCAGATATGTCATTTGAAAATATCTTCTCCCATTCTGTAGGTTGCTTTATAGTTTTGTTGATTGGGAAAACAGGAATTCTTGATTCCTGCAAGCATAAATGTATATTGGAACTCTTACTTTGGAAAGCAATTTGGCACTGTCTAATAAAGGTTGAAATGTGTATAATTCAAACTTTTAACAAGCAGAATGCAATAAAAAAATACCTAGATTTTTGCTGTAAAAAGTTCCATAACTCAGCCACACATTCCTGGTGAATCTGAAGTCTTCTGGTTACTTTAAGACTCAATTGCATTTCAGTATTTAATACTTGAATACTGCATACTTTCTACAAAGTTAAAAGTTATTTCTCTCTGTCCCCTAGCTCCAGCCTATTGAAAGGGATGAGTCTGCAATGGAAAAGGAAGAAAATAATCCTTTAGCTTTTTTTTCTTTTCCCTTTATTATGTTGCTTCTGTGCTTCTTCCCCCAACGTTCAAATGACAGTTTTTTTTTAAATTCTAGGACATATTTTTGATTTCTGGTGTTGAGGTTAGGAGGAAGAGATTGTGTCAGTTTGGGTTCTATGGGAAACAGACCCAAAGTATAAAAGATTTATTGGGGGTAACACCTGTGAAAGATAAAGAGAGGAAGAAGGAGTAGGCAGAGAATGAGTGCCGACTTTGATCAGAATTATAAAAGGAGACAGGGCAGAAAAGAAGATTGCAAAGGAAGAGACTCAGACTATGGGGTAAATCCAAAAACATCTTGGCATGCCCAGTGGAATGTTCTGGCAAAAACACTGTCCATTGATGAGTTCCTCATTGGGCAGAAATGGTCAGGCCAAAACAACACTGTGGCTTCAATGCTGTAGGGAATCCTGATGATGGAGCAGCTCAAGGCTGTCATCTAACTGCACTTCTCACAGCCAAGTTTTCTCTGGAGAAGAGATTTGAGCAGATCTCCACTGCAGCTCCACAGAAGGGGTCAGGATTGGTCTTACTTGGCTAGTACTATCATGAGTTGCCGTCCATGCTGTTCTAGTTTGGACAGGCAGGGAAAGCTAAGTCTTTCTTTCATGAGTGTTTTGTGATTTTATCAGAGCCTCTCATGATGGTATTACTCATCAGCAAATCTGTTGTCTTGGGACTTCAGCCTACACTGAGACATCAGAAGTTCCATTTCGCATCCTTTTACATCTGTTTCTTACACCTGGAAATTTGACTTCTAGAGAAAATGTATGCCTAAGAGTGTTCATTCAGGCATTGCTTGTAATATTGAAAAAGATGGAAATAATCTAAATATCTGTGAATGTAAGACTGAAAAAATAGATGTATATGATGGAAGAGTATGTAGCAGTGATTCTCGAACTTTAACATCAGAGCTACCTAGAGGGCTTATCAAAACACAAATGGGTGGGCTCTGCCCCTTGGAGTCTCTGATTCAATGGGACCGCAGTGGGACCTGAGAATCTGCATTTTGCTAACAAGTTCCCAGTGATGCTGCTGGTGTTGAGTCCACATTCTGAGAACCACTGTTAAATGGCAATCAAAATGACAATATTAGATCTGTCTGTAGCATTATGAATAAATATTAAAATGATTAAGGAAGTTGCAGAATGATGCCATGGTCTAATACCAATTATATAAAATTTATTTTTTTTATTCATTTATGATAGTCACACAGAGAGAAAGAGAGGCAGAGACACAGGCAGAGGGAGAAGCAGGCTCCATGCACTGGGAGTCCGACGTGGGATTCGATCCTGGGTCTCCAGGATTGCGCCCTAGGCCAAAGGCAGGCACCAAACCGCTGCGCCACCCAGGGATCCCTCAATTATATAAAATTTAAAAACAAAATAGTACAATATAGTACTATAGGCAGACAAACATAGTGTAAAATATAAGACACAGTCAAGAAGGACACATACCAACTTCATGGTAGTGGTTATCTAAAGGAGAAAGGGGTATTAGATTGGAGACAGGTTGAAAAACCTCTAAAGCTGATATGGGCAAGGTTAACATTTGCTTATAGTGGGTAAAAATGAGTTTACTATATTCCTTCTCTATGGTTTTCTCCACATTTGAAATGTATCATTAAAAATAATTAAAAATCCATAATTGTTTTTTTGAAAGAAAACAAATTTATCACAATTTATTATTTACTCATTTATGTCAAAAGGAATTTAACTGATATGTAACAAAAATTTATATTTAATCTATGAACAGCAGCGATTATTATATTTTGTAAAATAATTATAGATGATATGGAATCTTGTTCATATTGCAAGTAAAATGAATAAAACAGCCCTAACTTACAGCTTTTTTATTATTGAAATATTTATAACCATATTTAAGTAATTGAAGATGATATGGCCATTATTATTAATATTAATAATTATGACTAGTTATTCTTTTGAAGCAGTTCCATGGAGTTAGTGAAGGAAGGTGGCAAGTGTCATAGGGAGAATGCCTAATTTCAGATTACATTAGTAATACAAAGATTAAGTTTAAAGAGTCATCTAAAATATGAAATTGTTTGGGTGTGCCTTAAACTATTCATCTTAATGGCCAATTGACTGAATGAAAACTCTGACAGCAGATAAGTCAAACTTAAAATCAAATGTTTTGTTCATGGGCAGCCCGGTGGCTCAGCGGTTTAGTGCCACCTTCAGCCTGGGTTGTGATCCTGCAGACCCAGGATCAAGTCCCACATCAGGCTCCCTACGGGGAGCCTGCTTCTCCCTCTGCCTGTATCTCTGCTTCTCTCTCTCATGCTCTGTGTCTCTCATGAATAAATAAATAAATAATATTTAAAAAAAAATGTTTTGTTCAGCCATCAGAGGAAGACCTGCATGCTGTACATCGTAGGTGTGTAAATAGCAAATAGGATTTCTTGTTTTAAAACTTTGTTACATTCTTAGCTTAATGTTGTGGATGGTGAGAGGAAAGAGAATCAAGCCTCTGATAGATGGGTAAATTTGCCAATTTTACTAATGATACTGAAGATTTTAATATTTCTTTAAAATATTTAATATTTCTTTAAAAAGGGTCGGGCAGCTCGGGTGGCTCAGCAGTTTAGCGCCACCTTCAGCCCAGGGCCTGATCCAGGAGTCCCACATCCGGCTCCCTGCATAGAGCCTACTTCTCCCTCTGCCTGTGTCTCTGCCTCTCTCTCTCTCTCCTCTCTGTTTCCCATGAATAAATAAATAAAATCTTTAAAAAAATAAAAATAAAAATAAAAATAAAAATAAAAGGGGTTAGACATTCAAACCCTTTCTGACCACGCAGGCTGTATCTTAGGAAACTAATCTAGATCAATACAATAATGATCTTGCTGTAACACTAAATACATATTCAATTATTGGTGTTCCTTTTAAAATATGAATAAGAACTTATTAATTTTCTCAATTATAGCTATACCTATTTCATTATGCCAATCCATTTTGAGAATAGTGTTTTGTGAACTGTTCCAACCTGGTAGAATCAATGGTTTACAACAATGTGCTTAGTCATTTCTATTAAATAATCTTTGTTTACTGGCATCCTTGTATCCTGGTCAATTAGAGATTTTTCAGTGTTAGGGATCTAATTTTCCCACAGAAAAGGGAAAAAAAATCTCGCTAGACATGGCATTTTAATTAAAAGCTATTAAGTACCAATTCCTTCTAACTGAAGCAATAATTTTCAGGAAAAAAAAAACTTTATTAAGGGATGAGTTCTTAGCTTGAAATGGAGCCAAGTTCAGCTACTCATAAAAATCACTGTTAACCTCATTAAAGACCATTTACCTCCATATTATATTCTAAGTCAATGCTACAAGTTTATTTTGTTTTGTTTTAAACATCTGTCATCCTGCTGGCAACATCCAGCAACCAAATTTTTTCAGTGTTTTTCCCTATTAATCATCATCGCCTCTTTTTATTTTTTATCTTTTCTATCCAGAGACTACTGGGATGTTTCTCTTGCCTTTCCTGTCATCATAATATTCTAACTCAGCAGAAAGCAAGGCAGATCCACAGTGGATTATTTAATTCAAACTGGGAATGAAGGGGCAAGGGGAGTTTGGGTTGAAGGTAAAAATGTGAAAATTCTTCAATTGCTTGCATGTTTAACATCTCCATTAATTAAAATCCTCCTATTTGTATGAATTCATTTCCTCAGTGCAAATGGCCCAGATATCACCAGACAGAAACTAGTGTAAATCCCATGCAAATTATTTTTATTGAACATGTACTGTGCACATTTTAGGGACTGTATTCTACCTAAATAATGCAGGAGCATGTGATGCCTGCCAAATCCCACACAATGTTGAAACCCCAGTTAGTGTTTTATCTTTAAAGAGAGAGTTCTGCGTCCTTTTGGCAGCTGATGAGTTCAGATAGAAAACATGCCAGCAGTGTGGACGGATGCATTATCACACGCACACCCCTGCCTCATCATATGCCATAACATTGGCAAGCAGAGCCCAGAGCTCTTTAAGAACAAGAAAAAGCTCATAAATAATGGTTGAATCACACAAGGGATAATTAAATGAGACAACTGAATGCCAATAGACTCCCCAGCGGAAAATACTCTTCAGTGAGGATCATTCCTGCCTCTCCTTTCTTCCTTTATTTTTTTAATCTTCCTCAGTCTTCATTCTAACAGTTCATTACCGTAGATACTTTTCAAATGGGAGGGTTTTAAAATTTTGTCAAACTCTGCAAAACATTTTGAGGCATTTTCACATTTGGGAACGTTTCTTCAGTGCATATAAACATATAGATATATTCTTATTTTTAAATATCTTAGCTTTAATCTCACCATTCTAATGACATACACCTGTGTGAAAACCAGCCGCAGGTAACACTCCTGAAAAGCAAAAGGAAAAGATTTCATAATGTGCAAAATCTCACCGAATGGTGCATCCCACAATGTGAGTGGAATTCATTCATTCTTTTCATTTAGGATAAATACACATCAATGTTATAGCTGCCTCCTCATTCTTAAAAAATGAGATTCACAATGAATTTCAATGTTTCACCACCAACCTCCTCCGAATTCTTTTTCAGAAAAGCTTAATGTTTCTGGCTTGACAGCTTTGTGCTCAAGGTTGACAGGATATTTTTAGTATCCCGAGTATTTTAAAGGCTTAAAAAAAATCTAGCTCTAGTTTGCTTGTTTATGAAATACATTTAGCAGACAATTACAGTTGGTTTAATATGTATTCATTGCTGTCTGAGGGGGGAAAAAATGCTTTCAGCGTTTTTGGCAAAAAGAAGAGAAATACATATTCTCTCACACTACGGCCACTCAGGATGGGGCATGCTCGCTGATCACTGAGGATCATGCATCTTGCAACAATAAAAGGAAGGAGGTATCGAAGGAGGTAAAACTAGCTTAGCTTTACTTCTTGATCAATGCAAAAATCCTGGGGTTTCCATCCTGACCTATTTTAACTTAGTAGCAATAAGCCAGTTCTGCAAAACAGTGCAGTTTTGCCTCACTTTCAAGAGGCCTCTGAAAAGTTATGTGAAAATCTACTTTATGACTACAGTCATAAAGTAGATTTAGTATCTACTTATTTAGTATCTGTAATGTGCCAACCCTGTAGTTAGTTCTGGAGCTAAAAAAAATAAATTAAATGAAGTTGGTGACTGACCTCTTGGTGTTTACTCTCCAGGAAGAACCGACATAAGGAAATAATTAAAAGATCGATGATATTCCTGACATGACACACTGTCACTTAGGCATTATTCTAACCTGAAAAAATAGAACATAAATCTAACTACAATGAAACATCAGACAAAACCAAAATGGTATCAGTTCTGTTTAAAAGAAAAAAACAGACTCTATTCTTAAAATAGATAGATAGATGATAGATAGATAGATAGATAGATAGATAGATAGATAGATAGATAGATTATTGACAGACAAAAGAAAAGCTGTGGAAGTTTCCTGAATTAAGAAAGACTAAACAGGTAAGTAGATGAGCCTACACTACATCCTGTCCTAGTGGGTGAATTTAAAAAGTGGTATATAGGTGGTAATTAGGTAAAAGTAATATATCAATATTAAGTTTACTGAGGCTCATAACTCTACTGTGGTTATGAAAAAATATCCCCATTCTTAGCAAATATATTCTGAAGTGTCTAGGGATAAAGAGCTATGACATATGCAGCTTACACTCAAATGGCTCAGAAAAATATTATGTGTGAGTGTGGCGGGGTGGGGGGGGGTGCAAATGATAAAGCTAATGAAACAAAATAGGTGAATAATGAAACAAAAAAAGTAGGTGAATTAAAGAATATTCCACTTAGTATTCTTGCAACTTCCTTAAGTTTAAAATTACATACTTAAACTACAAAAGTTTGTTTATAAAAGTGTTTGCTGCAAAGGAGTTGTATAGGTTGCTACTGGACCCAGCAGGGGAATATAGCCTCCTCTCTAAGGGGATTTGCAGAAAGTAGCAATTAAGATGTTTCCTGAAAAGCACTTAAGATGATTCCAGAAAGAGAAAGAAGAACTCAGGGTGAAATACAATGTAAGGTGTTAAGAAATCATTTCAGGCACAAACGGTTATGAAGGCCTTGAGGTAGTTCGGTGTCCAACACCAATAAAATCCAATCCAAGAAAGCTAGAGCACAGAGGTGGCAGGGGAATGGCTGAGAGAAAAACAGAAGGGATGGGGTGGCAGGGACCTGGTTATATAGGATTCCATAAGCCAATTCAGAAGAACTGGTAAGTTTAGAAATGGCATGATAAGTAGTGTCATGTAATTCACGGCTAAAGAGAGAAACAAAACTATTTTTCTAGTGTAATAAAAAATAGGAAAAGTAAAGATCTTCAAAGGGTAAAGGTAAAGGCTTGTTTTAGTGACTCAACATGAGACACCCCCCCTAAATGGTGAGGGTCCATGCACACTCCCTTTCTTTCTTGGGATCCTAAGGACTCAACTCTATTCCCATGCCACATTTCAAGGAAATCTAACGTAAGAAAAGGCTCCATGCCAGAGATGGTTGGAAGGGTCATGGGAGCACCCAACCAACCCATGGTTGGTTGAAACCAAATGACATGGAGAAAGAGAGTGAGGCAGGAAGAAACTATAGGAAGGTTGTTCTCAGCAAACCACCACAGGATGTCCTCAGGGAATAAAGGCTGAAAGTCATAAGCCTAGGCACCTGTCTTAAGGAAAAGTCAGAGAGAATAATGAAGCCGTATCTTAAATTTCTGTGACTCTATTTAAGTTTGACTGCATCACTTGAAGTTCAAGTGAAGGACTGGCTGAAACCTTCCTTGTTTGTTTCACCACTTAGCAGTAAGACCCTTTAACAGAACACCTTTTTCTTCCTTGGCAGACAACATGTATTTCACAAAGATATCGTGACCATAGTGAGGAACATGATTGTGGTGGGGACAAGGGGGATAAAGAAGAAGAATGGCTTTAGAGGGCTACTGAATTATCCAGATGACAATTAGTCATGGATACCAAAGTTACACCCATGGAGATGGTGGCATTCCATTGTGAGTATCTTGATAAGTCTTACACATTTAAACACTTTGGAGAAAAATTTGTTTGCACATTTTGAATTTGCTTAAAATAATGCTTGTTGACTAACAATCTAACCTTTTGGAATTTATCCTGCTACAAATTTACCTAGGTACAATGTTATATAGGTAATCTAGATCCCAAAAGCATTTTGCTAATTAGGATTTCACTTCTAAATAAAGCAAAAATGAATAACCTGAACTATCCCAGCAATTATGTTATCAATCACAGAGCCTCCTAGAACCTATATAGTTCATATGTTGCTTTTCCCTAAAGATACTGAAGAGACCTCAAGATGAAGAAGTTGACATGAAACATCTAGGAACTGAGATGACCCCGATATCTTTCATATTTGCTACCTATTCCACTGGGTACTGGCTCTAGATGCAGCTCATTAAACTCAAAATGTATGTAAGATTGATGGACCCATTCTTTGATTCTTGGTAGACTTGATAAGGTGTCATGTTTATGTTTTTTTGGCAATAAAAATAAAAAATTCTTTTTAAAATGGCAAGTTTTGATTTATAAAACCAAAGAAACTATACCTCTTTTTGAAGTCAAAATAATGCTTAAGTCATAAGTAAATGGAAGTTCTCCATGTTCTGAGAAGTTGAATCTAGGAATTTTATTAGATTTTATGTAGTTATTCTTAAGTGTATACAATATTAGCATAATTGGGAGAAATTAATTTCATATATGATCCCCTAAGACTGATTTTTATTTATTTATTTGCGAGAGAGAAAGTTCATGAGTGTGAGCAGGGGGAGGGTAGAGAGAGAATCCTTGAGCAGACTCCCTGTTGAGTGCTTGAGGTGGGACTCAATCCCAGGACCCTGAGACCGTGACCTGAGACAAAACCAAGAGTCTGATGCCCAACTTACTGAGCAACCCCAGTGTCCCACATATGCTTATTTTTAATTAACATGGGGAGCTAAAACACATAAATTATCCGTGAATCTTTACATTATGTCTTAAATTCATCAAGTTGCTTTTCTTTAAAGTACCATCACAGATGCATGAAATAATAAAAATTCAGGTCAGAACCTATATCTAGAGGTCAAGCATATTTCTCTAAAATAATTTAAATGGCCTAAAAATTGTTCACTTCATGCTCACACCTTGCCATTGAAATAAAGATAAGCATGATGACTTTGATTGTAAGGACAGGAGTCACAATGTGATAGAGAAATTGGGAAAAGGATAGCAGAGCCATCACTGAACAAAGGGCAAAGCCCAACTCTACACTTTTCTGCTTCACTCTCTATTCACTGCACTTTGATAAACCTCATCACTCTTCTAGGTAGAACTTCTGCCCTGTTTTGTCTCCAAGGAAGACCACACCCATTACATGAAGCCTTACCAGCTCCCTATCCCCTGCCCCCAGTGGTTACCAGATTAGTTCCTCCTTTCTCTTGGAAACTTGAGCTATGCCTCTGATTCTTCCTCAGAGCTTGCCTCTACTTCACATGACCTAGATAATGTGAAGCTGGTAAGCATTTCTAGGCTAGGCAGGAAAGGGCTAGACCTCCGGGTTATATTTCTAGGATGTGTGGGAATTTTAAGGAAAAAAATTTGTTTTTAAATTGGTTTGAGCAATTAAGAAAATTTACTGGTTCACTTAACACAATGTTTTTTGCAGGATGGTTGGCTTCTGTTAATGTAGATTTGAGAGCTGCTTCTCTGTATCTCTCTGCTCTGCATTCTGTGACTTTGATTCCATCCTGATTCCATAGACTATTTCCATAGCTCAGGAGTCTCACCATCATTTCCCATCAAGATGGCTGTATTAGTCTGCTAGGGCTGCCATCATAAGGTACCACAGATGGGGCGGCTTAAACAACAGAAATTTATTTCCTCACAGTTCTGTAAGCTGAAAGTCTGAGATCAAAGTGTTTCCTCTGAGGGCTCTCTCCTTTGCTTGTGTATGGCCATCTTTTTCCTTTATCTTCACATGGCCTTTTACTCTGTATGTGTCTTAATCTTCTCCTTTATAAGGATACCAGCTCTGTTGGATTAGGGCCTACCCATATGACCTCATTTTACCTTAATCACCTCTTTAAAGGCTCTATCTCCAAATACAGTCACATTCTGAGTTACCACTACTAGGGGTTAAGACTTCAATTATGAATTGGAGGGGGAGAAGGATGGGGGACATAATTTAGCCCATAAAAATAGTACTTGTTGAGTAGTCAGCTGAGTAATTTAGGTACACAGTATGAGGTTTCTGGGGGAGAGTCATGGCTACCTCTGATACTTCCTGTGAAAGAGAAAGCTTCATGTTTACATAAGTGTCAGCACAAATGTAGTCACTGATCTCCTTGGTGGCTTGGAATGATACGTATTCCTGAAGCACTCATCATGGTCAGAGAGGTGAGATTAGACTGTCATTTAGGCACACCTTCAGAGCTGAGGAGGAACTCCAAATCTCATGGAGGAGAAAAGGAGAGTGGAAATTTGAAATTGAATTTGAATTTGAGAAGGGAGATTTGGGATATGGTGAGGAAGGAGCAAAGGTATTAGAAACAAAACACATGCATTACCTTAACAGAAAAAGTGGCAAAATCACTCAGGAAATAGAAAGAGAAAATTGCTGTAGTGCATCCACCAAGATAATCATTGACTTAGTCAAGAAAACTAATGGGTAGGGCACCTGGGTGGCTCAGTCAGTTAAGCAGTTTAGCATGGGTCAGCTAAACTGCTTCAGCTCAGGTCATGATCCCAAGGTCCTGGGATTGAGCCCTACATCGGGCTCCCTGCTCAGCAAGGAGTCTGCTTCTCCTTCTCCCTCTGCCCCTCTTTCCACTCATGCTCTTTCTCTCCTTCTGTCTGAAATAAATAAATAATTTTAAAAAATAGAAATAAAAAACTAGTGGGTGTAGAAATATTAGGAACAAGATATTTACTGTGTCAAAGTATCCCACATATCAATTACAGTGGAAAAGTCTGGTAGATACCACCTTAACCAAAATAATCAAGTGTAGCAATCAGAGCCACAGAAATCACAATATCACAATATCATCTATATAGTGTTTCAGTCACTTGGACTTAATCATGAGGAAAGAATCCAAACAAGGGCATTTTTCAACACAAATAGCTGAATGTTTTTGAAAATGTCAACATCATGAAAGACACAAAAAGACTGGGAAACCACATTAGATTAGGGAGACTAAAGAGACATGACAAATGAAATATTAACACATGATTCTTGGATTTTGAATCAAATAAAACAACAAGAAGTTATAAAAGATACCATTGAGACAATTGGGGAAATTTGCATATGAACTCTGTGGAAGATAATAGAATTGTCAATGCTAAATTTACACAGTTTAATAACTGTATTTTGTTTATGGGGGAGAATGTCCTTGTTCCTAGACAATACATGCTGAAATATATCAGTGTGTATTTAAATGCTAAAAATCCCATGTGTCCTCGTACTGGCTTACTCTTAGGAAATGAGATAGTGCTATTCCATCAGAAATAATAAAGGCTTTGATGTTTATTTTCTTGAAAGTTTCAGTCTTTTATGATGTCAAATAACTATTGATATTCCTTTGGTTCCTTGAATTTTTCTTCTTCTTTAAAATGAAAACTGTATAAAGTATGAAAGGTCTGTCACTGTTAAAAAGTGCACTGCTTTCACACCATAGAGAAAATGAAAATTGGAAGAATCTGTTTGTAGCCTCCTCAACAGAAATCATATTTCTTTATGCAAAAGGCAGTTCTGGCAGTGAAGACACATGGGACATACAATAAAAATGTATTTTTTAAATGCTGAATACCTAGCTTTCTCCCCCTCCTCACTTCACTTTTTAATATTTTTATTTTTTCCCTTTCCTCTAAAAATTAAAAATTATTTTTAGCACTTACTTCTTTAAGCAATAATTACTGAACATCTTCATTGTGATTTATAAGAAATGTTTTCTACTTACATGATAAAATAAGCAAACAGAAAAGGAGTTAAATAGATGAAGAGGTTTAGACTATGTTTAAAGAACTAGCTGTTAGATTCACTGCAAAATCTGAGAAGTTTCTCTTCTTGAAGATAAATGTAATGATCATCTTGTATAGATTGTCTGGGCATGTATTTATGAAATATGGAGCATATAATTATAACTAAATAGTTTTGTGCTTTGCTTTGAAAATCTACAAATATATGGCAATTAATAAGTATTAAGATACTGACATGTTTCTTAAAGATATAGGGGTGTTTTGTTTTTGAGAAATTCAATAAAAATAGGGACTTAAAATTATAGCTGAACTTCATAAAACACAATGTCCACCTGTGCTCACTTCTGATTTTATATCATGTGCCAAATACATAGACCAATTCAGTAATAATACTTTCTAATTGGAAATAACAAAGATGCTTGTTATAAGTCCATATTTACATGATGACCCAATATCCAGAGGAGTACATAGTTGCATAAAAGAGCTTAAATTTTTTCCAAGAATTTCTAGTTCTTTTGCTGCAATCCAGCTAACTTTCATCCACTGTTTCTTAAATTAATCTACATTTGACTTTTTTCTTCTTCATTTAATGAAGAATTAACAGAAATTTACCCACGTAATCACCATTACATCTCATCATTATTTAAAAAAAAACTTAAAAAAAGAAAGCTCATGTATTAATTCACTCAATTCCTTTTATCTTTTTTCTTTAATTGAAGCATGGTTGACATACAGTCTTACATTAGTTGCAGGTATACAACATGGTGATTCAAGAAGTCTATGTGTTATGCTGGCTCACCACAAGTGTGGCTATAACTGACTCCATACAACACTATTACAGTTCCATTGACTGAATTCCCTATGCTGTACCTTTCATCCCTTGACTTCTTCATTTGATAACTGGAAGCCTCTATCCTCACTCCCACATCTCTTCACTTACTTTGCCCATTCTCCCACCCCCTTATCCTCTGATAACCATCAGTTTGTTCTCTGTACTTTGGGTCTGTTCCTGCTTTATGTTTGTTAATTTGTTTTCTTTTTTAGGTTCCACATATAATTGAAATCATATGGTATTTGTTTTCTACTGTCTGACTTACTTCACTTAGCTTACTACCTTCTAGCTCTATATATGTTGTCACAAACTGATCTCATTATTTTATGGCTGAGTAACATATATATGTGTCTCTTTATTCATTCGATATAATATCTACCATATCCTCTTTATTCATTCATTTATCGATGGACACTTCAGTTGCTTCCATATCTTAGTTATTGTAAATAATGCTGCAAAAAACTTAGGGGTGCACATATCTTTTCAAATTAGTGTTTTGGTTTTCTCTGAGTAAATAGTAGGGGAATCACTGGATCATATGGTATTTCTATTTTTAATTTTTTGAGGAATCTTCATACTGTTTTCCCCAGTGGCCATACCAATTTACATTCCAACTAGCAGTGCACAAATTCACTCAATTATTGTTTGTTTGTTTGGGTTTTGGGGTTTTGTAAATTTTTTTAAAGTTTTAATTTAAATTCCATTTAGTTCACATACAGTGTAACATGAGCAATGTCAACCTCCTCGCTGACCTATGTTGCTCCTTTAGAACAACAACATTTAATATTGACATTTCAAGATTAGGATTTGGTAGCCAATCCACAGGAAATAATGTGATTTCCTCCCTTTGGTGTGGTATGGCTCAAATGGCAATCCCTCAATTCTTGATGCCAGCTGCTGGTTGATAAACCTTTGTGACTTAAATCAAAGCAACCTTTTATTATGTCTCACAATTCTGCAATGTGAACTGAACTAAGTTGGATCGTTCTCTGTCTTACAAGGTATCAGCTGGGGGTATCAGCTGTCATCATGCTCAACTGGGCCATGCAGAAGATGACCCATACATATGACTGGCAAGAAATTCTGGTTATAAAGTGAAAGATCAGATGTAGCTTTTGACTGAAGTGCCTCTGTTCTCCTCCACTTAGCCCCTCCACACAGCTTGGGCTCATAGCAGAAATTAACAAATCTCTTAAATCCAGCCTTGGATGTTACACAACATCATGGTGTTGTATTCTATTAGTCAAAGCAAGTTATAGGGGAGCACCTGGGTGGTTCAGGCGGTGAAGCTGCCGCCTTCAGCCCAGGTCATGATCCTGAGGTCCTGGGATCAAGCACCCCCCCATCACATAAGGCTGCCTGCTCAGCAGGGAGTCTGCTTCTCCCTCTCCCCTCCTTGTGCCCTCTCTCTCTCTCTCTCTCTCAAATAAATAGAATCTTAAAAAAAAAAAAAAAAACTAGAGCAAGTTATAGGCATGGCCCAGATTAAAGGGAATTACAAGAACAAAAAGCACAGTATTTACTGTATGTATTATAAATATATATAAAATATATGTATGTTTATACTAAATATATATGTACTGTGTATTATACTATACATATGTGCATACACATATATACACACACACAATACACAACAACAGTATATAAGAAGTTGGGGGGGAGATAAATATAGAGAGACATAGATATAAACATATAATAAAAAAATACTATGCTTACTGTTTCTGTAATTCCTTTATGAATATATATCACATATATGTGATATATATATATATACATGCACAAAAACATATATATGTATTATATAAAACAATAGCATATATACAGTCAGGAGGGAGATAACTAGTTAAAATGCCTTATGGTCTTTTCATTGTGCCCTAGCTCAAGAAGAAAGGCTGAAAATCAATGACTTGAGCATCTATCTCAAGAAGTTTTTAACGATCAGTAACTATATCCAAAGTTAGTAGAAGGAAAGGGAAAATAAAGAGCAGACAGTAAAGAGAAAGAAAGAAAACCTAAGAGAGAAATGATCAACTAAATAAAAATTGGCTCATTGAAAAGAATATAAAATAAATTTCTAAAAAGAAATATTGAGAAAAAAGAGAGGAGGCAAAGAATGAATAAAATGCAAAGCTATAGCTCTTAAAGGCATTACAAAGATGATAAGAGGACTGTAATAGTTCTATGCCAATATATTTGAAAATTCAAATAATAAAGTCAAGGGCTCCTAGGTGTCTCAGTCAGTTAAGTGTCAGACTCTTGGTTTCAGCTCAGGTTATGATCTCAGGATCATGAGATTGAGCCCCAAGTTCATGCTGAAGCTGCTGCCTTCAGCTCAGGTTATGATCATAACACCCGCAGTCCTGTTGGGCTCCTCGCTCAGTGGGAAGTCTGCTTCTTCTCTCCCTCTTCTTCTGCAACCCTATTCCCACTCACAGCAGATGGGAGGACTCTCTCTCTCAAATAATCTTAAAAAAAAAAGAAATAAAAGTTAAATAATAAGGTCAAATTGCTAGAAAAAAACAACATACCAAAACCGATCCCCCCAAAATAGAAAATCTGAATAATCCTATTTCTATTAAAGTTCTGTTTATTTTATTTAATCCCTATCCCAAGTTGATGAAGTGGTTACTATTATCACCATTTTATAGGTGAAGAAACAGAAGTTTAAAGAGCTTAAGCCACTTATCCAAAGTCTCAGAGTGAGTTATAAAGCTGGGCCTTGTCCCCAAGCTTCTCAGACTGCAGATGTCCTGTACTCTTACCACATTTCAGTATTATTCTAGAACATCAGACTTCCCAGCATGTTGAAGTGCATTGCACAGGGCATCCACTGGTGTTGAAACAGGAAACCTAAAATTAAATAGGTTATCTTCATGGCTTAGAAAATTAAATCAATGATTTGAGTTTTAATTTTCTTATGTACAGAAAGTTTGATGATAAGGCTGAAGAATTGAATAAGAAAATGGATAAATTTCTAGCATATAATTTTCCATAATATGTGATTTCTTTTCATACCCTAATTAAAATAAATATTAACAAAAACATGAGCATACTGAATGAACATCTACATCTCACATGATTCAATGTGTTAATACTAAATATGGGTGTGGAGGTTGCATGTGTGTGTGTATGTCATAATACAGAAAAAACAAGTATAATTTATTCCAAGAATCCAAAAATATAAGGCTGGTTTAATATTAGAAAACTAATCAGTATATTTCACTACATTAACAGAAAGAAAGGAAAAAACATATTTTCACCATATTAACAGAATAAACAGAAAAGTATGCTCAAAGATTTTATAAATATTAATATTACTTCATGGTAAAAAAATAAACTTAGAAAACTAGTAAAGGAAGGAGACTTGCCTAATCTTATAGAATATTACCAAAAAAAAAAAAAAATCAAACATTTAATGGTGAAGTGGTAAAAGCTTCCTCTTTGAGACTGGGCATAACACAAAGATGACCACTATCATCACTTCTATTTAACATTAACTGAAGGTCTTAGCTGGTGAAATAAGGCAAATACATACATACATAAATTATGAAGAGATTGGAAATGAAGATTTGTGGTATTTGCAAATGGTTTGAGGATTTATGTAGAATATTGTAAAGCATCTATAGAAAAAAAAATCATAAGAATTACGGCACCTGGGTGGCTTAGTTGGTTATATATTTGTCTTCTGCTCAGGTCATGATCCCAGAGTCCTGGGATTGATGTCCCCCCATATCATGTCAGGCTTTCTGCTCACAGGGAGTCTACTTCTCCGCCTCCCTCTGCCCCTCCCCTGCTCATGCTCTCTTATTCTCTCTCTCAAATACATAAATAAAATCTTTTTTAAAAAATTACTGTGAGAGTTTCACAAGGCTCTAGGATGCAAGACCAATAAAAAATAGTTGTATTCCTGCATATCAACCAAAACATTTGAAAATTAAATTTTATGATTATACTGCTTATAAAAGCATCAAAAATATTCATTATCTGAGAAAAAATCTAGCAAACATGTTAATACCCTTAACAAAATTATAAAACATTATTTCAAAAGGTTAATACAGAATAAAACAAATGAAAATTGACAAATGAATCCTATTAGGATAGCTTCATGATCTTGGGGTAGACAATGATTCTTCTACAATGACACAAATATTATTGTATATAAAATAATGTTGAAAAATTGGACCACATTAAGATTATGAACTGGTTAGTCACAAAATAGTGAATAGGCAGGCCACAGAGTGGGAGAAGATATTACAACACATATAATCAAGAAAATGCTTGTATCCACAATATAGAAAGAACTACAAATCCTTCAGTAAAAGACAAACCACCAGAAATAAGCAAAAGACTTGAAGAGGCACTTCAGGAAAGAAGATACAAACATGTCCTATAAACATTTGCAAGAGTGCTTAACTTTTGTAGTCATTACAGAAGTACAAATTAAAGCTACAAAAAGATGATAGTACACACCCACCAGAAGAGCTAAAAATAAGAAGATTGGGGGATCCCTGGGTGGCTTAGCGGTTTAGCACCTGCCTTTGGCCAGGGCGTGGTCCTGGAATCCTGGATCGAGTCCTGCATGGGGCTCCTGGCATGGAGCCTACTTCTCCCTCTGCCTGTGTCCCTGCCTCTCTCTCTCTCTCTCTCTCTCTCTCTCTCTCTCATGAATATATAAATTAAAAAATCTTAAAAAAAGTAAGAAGACTGACAATGCCAAGTGTTGCTGAGAAAGAGAAGCACTGGGAACTATTATAAAAGGCTGGCAAGGGGTAAATTGGCAGAAACCACTAGGAAAATTGTTTGGCATTATATGCTAAGGTTAGATGTAAGCATATCTAATGACCCAGCAATTCCACTCCTAACTAATACCCATAAAAACACATGTATATTCCAGGAACACAAGTGTACAAGAGTTTCATAGCTGCATAATTTGTAGTAGTCCCAAATGGGAAGCAAACCTAATCCCTATCAACAAGAGAAAAGCCATATAAATTTCTGAATATTCATTTAATGGAATACTATACAACAAAGGAAATGAGCAAGTTAACACACCAAAACATGGCAAATACTGTGTGAAACAGCTAAACAATAGGGGTAGTGTGAAGATTAATTGAGATTATTCTGATGAAATACCTGTTATTTACACTTTTAAATATCCTAACTTTCCAACTGCACTTCACTGTACAAGTATATCTTGGTCTCATTTCTTTACATCTTTAGCGAAATGTTTCTCTTTGATGCTGACTTTGCATCTATCTGATGCCCCTTCTAATCTGCAGGCCTTAAACAAAGGTGGCCTCAGAAAGGGACAAGGAACTCCATGAACACTGACTATGGGACAGCTCTGAGGTAGGATCTATAGTCCAGGATCAATCAAAGAGCAGTTGCTTGGGAACTACAGACTTACCAGTAAAAGAATGATTCATCCCATTGAATAGGTACAAAAGTATAGAGCAGGGTACCAGAGAAAAGTTTCAGTGTGGGACACACCATGTCCACATGACATGCTTCCTATCCCAGAGTCCTAGAAAAGGAAGCACAGAAAAACTCTTGGAAACAGACAGCTGGAAAAGGAGAGACACACAAAAGGTTCATATATGAGGTTTCAGCAGCTTCCTTTGAATGTGATTCAGAGAGCACATGACAACTCTAAACATTCTTTAATCCACATCTGGGGAAGTAAGATTTGGGCACAAGTAACTCAAATACTGCTCAGCTTAAAAAAAATATTAAGTAATAATTGAGGGTTTAGTAGTTAAGGTTAATATGCCTTAGTGTCAGTTGCATACGTTTTAAACATTTTGTCAGGGGATCCCTGGGTGGCGCAGCGGTTTGGCGCCTGCCTTTGGCCCAGGGGGCGATCCTGGAGACCCGGGATCGAATCCCACGTCGGGCTCCCGGTGCATGGAGCCTGCTTCTCCCTCTGCCTGTGTCTCTGCCTCTCTCTCTCTCACTGTGTGCCTATCATAAATAAATAAAAATTTTAAAAAAATAAATAAATAAACATTTTGTCAGATGAGCTGGTGATGTGGCTAGGTTAACTAATCTTTTTAAGGTCAAGTTTTGTCATCTCTAAAATTAGTGTAATAATATTTACTAAATGGGATTATTATAAAAATTAAAAGAGATAACACATGTAAAGTACATACCACAGTGTTTGATAAAAATAATAATTACTGAATAATGACAGTCATTATCCAAAAGACAAATGTACTCATATACACATACACACACACACTTAGCCCAAAGTCTCAGGAGAGAAATTAGCACTTGGTCATAAGAGAAATATAAGCAGAGGTTTAGATTTATCATCTAACCAAGGCTGGTCATCAAAAATGAGATTGTTGTACTGAAGAGAAATGATATCCTGTGTGTCATAAAACTCGTCTGTGGGTGTAATCAGATATCACAATGCTTTCCAGATGGGTTGTGTCAATCCACAATGCCACCAGCAATGCATAAGCAGACAAGTTTCACAAAAACCACACTTACATGAGGCATTATCATTTTTGTTTGTTTGTTTGTTTGGGCTAGTTTTTGGTCTTTTAGATGTTTGATTAATTTTCATGATTTTTAGGAGATACTTAACAGTAAGCATTATAGAGCTGTTTGTCTGAACCAGTCAGTTTCATCACTGGCATAAATTGATGAGATTCATTAAACAGAGGATGTGAGACAACATAAGAAAGATATTTTTGTTCTCCAAAATAGTATATACTTAATCCAGAAGCTCATGCCGTTCTGAAGCTCTTTCACAAAGCACTTGCAATTATCCACAAAATGTGCTTCCCAAGAGATTTTGAAAACTCAAAATTAGGGGTTATTGTCACACTTCCCAGGGTTTTCAGGCTTTCACTGGTTTTTAAATTAATGGAAAAAGTGTGACAAAACAAACAGAATTTTTCCTTATGAGAACCTGTTTGAAAGCCTATTGTGCTTTTTGACCATAAACACCAGGTAGGAAATTCAAGGATTTTTTGAAGCCAGTACACGTAATTTCTTATTTACTCTTAAGGAGTAATTTGTTAAGAAGTTTCTTTACTTGTAGTAATGAAATATGTCTAATCATTCAAAAACAAAATAATCATTGTGAGTGACAATTATGAGACAACAAGGATTAGACCTTGAAAAAGAAAAAAGCTGAGTTTAAATAGCTGGTCATAGACTATTTTGTGAAGTAACAGTCAATATATATTGAAATATATATGTGTGAGCATACATGTGCACATGTATGAACACATACATGTATGTGTACTATTGCTACTGTCTGCCATCACTTCTAACCACCATATGTGTGATTATGGTTTTGAGAACATAAACATGTATAATCATACTGCGATAGTATTTGTCATTCCTTCCATTGTGTGGAAAGGCTATAACAAGGACCCCCCATGTAGCTAATAACTTCCAAGTATCTTAAAAAACCCATCACAACACTGAATTGTTCTTTTCTTTTCTGTTAAAAACAAGAGGAGAAAGAAGAAAGAGTACAGGAAGAAGCATATCATCATGCCCTCTACAATTTACTGCAACAGCTCAATACAGTTGTCACCTGAATAATGTATGACCCTGTCTACCACTCTTGAAGTAAGTCCATTTTGTCTATTCTGTGGTAACTTACCTATCATTCTTGAGAAAGTAACACTGAGGAGAAGTTTGGTTTTTAAGGTAGCTTATATCCCTTGTACTTTAAGTATAGTGTTGAAGATGTAATTCACTACATCAAACAGAATCTTCCTTAAGAATTGAGCCTCTTATCAGTAACTTACTTATTTTCATCTCATGAAAATTGGTTATACTGTAAATAAATGATCTTTTTGCCTTGGCTAATCACCAAATCTGTGACGCAACTCTGACAAATTATGCTAAACCATACTTCACAGTTACTGTGAACCAATCTTACATCTGACTTCATTTTATTTTTCCTTTCTTTACTCTATTTCCTTTAAAAAATCTCATTGAAAAGATTTTAAGCTCTCTTAAATCCTTCTTGACAATGCAGAATAGGAATAAATGTAGTAGAACCACTGAAAACATTATTAATAGATTTCACTTGTGCATACATATTGATTGGACATCTACCCTTCCCAAAGAACTTTGAGAAATGCCAAGATGAATTAAATACAATTTATGCCACAGTTTTATAAGACACATTTGTAGCAATATATAATAAAAATATTAATGTGTAATAAGAATATAATATAGTAATATCTTTTTATGAAAGTAAATGAGATAATATACTTAGCATAGAATCTAGCATAAATGCTTGGTGTATTTTAGCTGAATTCAATAGAGATTATATTAGAACAGAATTTTATGGATAAGAATAATATGGATATTTTTACATGGAAAGAAAAAATACCCAGTACTTCAAGAAACACTGAAAAAAAGGAACAAAGGTAGGAAATCATTATACATACACAGGGAAGGATGTATAGAAGAGTTTGAATAGATCTTTTGGTACCCAAAGAAATTAAACTGGAAATAGGTTTGGAATGGTCTGTCTTGATGAAGAGGTTTAAATGACTGATAACATGTTTTGGGTTTTATTCAGGGACAGTAGGAAACATTTTGAAGTTTTAAATAAAGACATACATATTGTGATCAAAGTAATTAGAGGACAAATGAACTAAAAAATAGAAGTAAATAAAAGCAGTGACAATTGAGATGGCTAGTACCATGGTCCAGGTAAGACATAGTGATTATCTAAGTTAGAGCAGTTGCAGAAGAAATAGAAGAGAAGAAACAGCTGCAAGTAGTCATAGACTCTAGATGTCTCAGAACTTGGCCACCTTCTGGTTGGGGTATACAAGAAAAAGGAAGAAGTCAAAGTCTGTGACTTTGAAGATAGTTGATAGTTAGCATTCAATGACATCAAAAGATAGCAAGTTGGGGCACCTGCATGGCTCAGTCAGTTGAGCATCTGACCCTTGATTTTGGCTCAGGTCATGATCTCAGGGTCATGAGATCGAGCCCCACATCAGGCTCCGTGCTGAGTGTGGAGCCTGCTTGAGATTCTCTCTCCCCCTCCCTTGTCTCCCCCCTCTCCCTCTGCCCCTCCCACCTGCACTCACATGCACACACACACTCTCTCTCTCAAAATAATAATAAAAAGAAAAGATAGCAAGTTAAGGAAAGAGATACTGAGTTGATTAATTCAGATTGGATGAATAGTGTTTGAGATACTGCAGGATATGAGAACTGAATTGTCAATGACATTGGAATTGGAAGCACTCAGAGAAGGGATAAAAGTGGAGTAAAGAATAGGATTTCACTTGTGTGTAGAACACACACACACAAAAAAAACAAATGAACAAACAAAAAACAGACAAATACAGAGAACAAACTGGTGGTTGCTAGAGCGGGGGTTGGTAGGAAGAGGTATGAAATAGATAAAGAGGATTAAGAGATATGAACTTCCAGTTATAAAATAAATAATTCACAAAGGTGAAAAGTACAGTATAGTCAATAATATTGTGATAGTGTACAGTGACGGTGACTACATTTATCTTGGTAAGCACTGAGTAATGTACAGAATCGTTGAATCAGTATGTTCTATACCTGGAACTAACCTAAAAAGAAAGGAAGGGAGGGAGGGACAGAGGAGGGAAGGAACAAATGAACAGAGTCATTTGCATTGTCATATGATTAGATTAGATGAAATTTATCATGGAAAAGTGAGAGAAAAGAAGAGAGGTAAGGATTGACCCTTGGAGAGCTTTTATATTTGTATCTGAGGGGTAGTAAAGCACCAAAAAGGAGTAGTTAATGAAGTAGGAGGAAAACCGAAAGAATTTGGTGCCATCTGAAAGATGAGAGAGCTCCATTCAAATGATGCAGTTTTCCTTCATTTTTGACTATTTTTTTAAAAGATTTTATTTATTTATTTGGGAGAAAGAGAGATAGCAAGCGAGAACACAGGTAGGAGAAAGGAGCAGGATCCCCACTGAATTGGGAGCCGGACTTGGCTCAATCCCAGGACCCTGGCATCATGACCTAAGCCAAAGGCAGACACTTAACTGCTTAATTGACTGAGCGACCCAGGCACCCCCATCTTTGACTATTTTATTTTAATTAGAACTTGTAATTGGGGTAAAGCCTTTTTTTCCCAGAAATAATGCCTTTGGAATTTTTCTTGAACATAATAATTATTATATTCTGAGATAGCTTTTTGTTCCCAGCATGGGAAGTTCACCATAAAACGTCTAACTCCATAAGGTATGTTGAGTTTCAGTAGTCATAAATAGTACTACAATGATGAACTAAAAATCTTTAAGAGAAACTAGATTAAATCATGACATATGTTATAAAAAGAACACAACACTTCCAGATAATACATTGCTTTCCCTTACTAATCTGTTCTCTATATTGTTTATGACAAATAAGTACTTTTTACTTGCTATCTGACTGCTTTTACTTCTGTCTGTATATTTTGGCTTCAGACTTTCTTCACTTTTAAAGACTTATTTTTATCATTTGGCATTAGACGAATCATTTTTTAGTAACATCTTACTTCTAACAGCTTATTTTTATTTTATATTTAACTTCCAGCATGCAGTTAAAAGAAAATTGAAAGGAGCATTCATAGTAAATGATTGGTTATTACAGTGACCTAAAAGCAAGAAATTTATGTAAATCTTAAAACTGATTTCACTATTTATCAACTTCTCCCAACCAAGACCCCAACAATTATTTTTGTCACTCTTTGTGGTACACTTGGCTCACAGAGTCCTCTCAAGGCCCCCTCCACACACTCCTTCTTCCATCACTTGTAACTCCATTTTAAAATCACACCTTTCTGTTGCCACTCTGTTGATGCCCTCCATTAAGTCACAGCCTCCTGACATATGAACCTCAAGTTGTCAAGACAAGGGTATATTCCTTTTAATCAATGCACCAAAACAAAATTATGTTCCACAAAAATGAGAAGAATGCCCATTGGGCTCAAAAGTCCATGATGCTGGGCTTGAGAATAGAACATCTCTCTCTTGAGGTGCTCTTTCCAAAATGTCCTCATTGTAACCTCTTTTCATTCTAATGCAAATTAAGTCATCCAAATGTACGTTTGTGATAACATGCAGCTCAGCTGTTCATTGGATTTATTAATCTGAATTCTAGTTTAGTCTGAGCTTGCCCTCCCAATACAAAGATTCAAATATATTTAGATATAAATGATACATGCATACATATATTATAAATATAGATATAAATGAAGATATAGATTCAATGAAAATAGAAGTAAGGAAAACAAAATGCCCATAGTTACTTTGAAACCAATTTCCTATATCTTAACAGAGGTGCTATTAGGAGTGAATACAATGAAATTACCAATGTCACTTCAGTATTGTACCAGTAATCTTTTTCTGCTTAAAAAACATCCCAGAACATAATGGCTTAAAACAATCATTCATTTTGTTCACAATTCTGCAAGTTGGCAAGTTGGGCTGAGCTTAGCTGGGTGGTTCAGCTGGTCCCAGCCCAAATGCCTCATCTCTACTCCAGCAGGTCAGCCAACCCAACTGGCTCCCATAGTGACCACGGATCTAAGGAAGAAAACTGAAGCCTGCCAGACCTGAAGTGGCCTAAGCTCAAAACCAGTACATGTCCCTTTGCCACATGTTTTAGCCAAAGTAAGTGACAAGGCCAGTCCAGATTCAAAGAATGGGGAAATAAACTCCACATTCTGATAGAAGGAACTGCAAGGTTGCATTGTAAAGGTTTGGGGTGTGGAATTAGTGAGGATTCTGGCCATGTTTTCTATCTATTACAAAGGTTACAAAACATTCCGTAAGTTGACAAATGAAAACTGTATTAAGCAACAGAACAGACAAGCTCACATGATAGTCCTCTCCCCAGGATGTCTATGCTACTTAATGAGAGGTGAGGATTGAATGACATTTAAGGATTGAATACAAAAAAAAAAAAAAAAATACAAAAAAAAAAAAAAAAGGATTGAATACAGTGACAGGCAAAAAGAAGGCATTAAAAACTTTTGGTCAAATAAATAAATGATTTGGAAGAAATCTGCACCTAAGCAAGGTTAATGAATAGCATAATTATATATGTTAGGCTCTGGATGCCTAGCATTAATTTGAACAAAGAGAAATAAATTATTTGGGAATATATATAATTTTCAAAAGGCAAATAATATACTAAAATAGATAATGCATCTTGCATTTGCTAGAAAGGAATGGATTTACAGTAGTCTCAGATCCTCTTGAGTATATTCCTATCAAAAGATAAATCAGAGGTAATTCTCAGAAGATGGTAGTTTTAATGCAATCACTTTGCTTCCTTTCTCAGAAAACTTACAGCTAAAATGACTCAAGAAGTAATAGGTGTGTAGGGAAGTGGGAAGAAGATGAGAGAAACGTGGCCTATTTCTAAAGCCTGAAGGAGACCCAACAAACATTTGAGGATCCAGTTTCAGTAGCACCCAGGAGACATGTAGGAGGTTCTTGCATCCACAAGACAATAAGAGCCTGACTGAGAGGAAGTCAGCCTCTCTAGCAAAGTATGGGGCAGAGAACTTCAATCCTGAATCTCTTTAAAGGTCACAACAGATTGGTAAGAGGATCCACTGAGTTCATGAGAAAAATATCCCTGCCATCTTGTTCCTCAGTCCTTGAAAAAGACTACTGAAAAAATACCCATCAGCTAATTGGGAAATGAACTACTTCCTTTGTCTCCACTCACTGCCAGTATAGTACTTCCCAAGATACTCTCACCCTCAACTTGCATAGGTTGACAAAGAAAAACAAAACACAAAATATTTAATGAGCCTTGGCTATTTCAAGAAAAGAGACCAAGCTAGCAACCAGAACAGAAGCTCCTATTAAGAAAAACTGAGTCGGGGATACCTGGGTGGCGCAGCGGTTTGGCGCCTGCCTTTGGCCCAGGGCGCGATCCTGGAGACCCGGGATCGAATCCTACGTCAGGCTCCCAGTGCATGGAGCCTGCTTCTCCCTCTGCCTATGTCTCTGCCTCTCTCTCTCTCTCTGTGACTATTATAAATAAATAAATTTAAAAAAATTAAAAAAAAACTGAGTAGACTCTAAAGAAACTAGTTATCTTAATGGAAGGAAAGATGGATGGTGGGAAGGAGGAAGGAAGGAAGGAAAAGGAAGGTGAAAGGGAAAGGGGAAGGGAGAGAAAGTCAATAAAACACACAAAATTTTGGAAATAAAATAGACATGAGTTCCATTGTTAAATCCTCTGTGGAGGAATCAAATAATAGAACAACCACCAATTAAATGACACCAAACACCAGAGAAAGGAGTGGTTGTACATGTATACACACATATGCCTACACATGCATTCCATTATATATTTGACTATGTATATTTAATTATGTATTTGATTATATATATATATATATATATATACACACACACATATACAGTGAAAATCATGAATGAAAATAAAAGGGGATCCCTGGGTGGCTCAGTTGTTTAGCGCCTGCCTTTGGCCCAGGACATGATCCTGGAGTCCTGGGATCCAGTCCCACATCAGGCTCCCTGCATGGAGCCTGCTTCTCCCTCTGCCTGTGTCTCTGCCTCTCTATCTGTGTCTCTCATGAATAAATAAATAAAATCTTTAAAAAAAAAAGAAAAGAAAAGTTAATGGAAGATAAATCTAGTTATAATACACATAATGGAAATTCCAGAAAGAGGAGGGAACAAAAGCAAGAATCACAGAGCTACTTGAAGCAGCTAAGCTAAATACTTAAGACTCATATATCAAAAATCATATTAAACCTAGCCCTCTTGATGAAACCTTTAACTCCAAGGATAAAGGAAAATATTACATGCTTCTTTTAGAGAGAGGGTTGGTTATTTAGAAAGTAAAGAAAATCAGGCAGGCTTCAAATTTCTCATTTACTAGAGAAAAATAAGACAATGGAATGACATTTTAAACATTTTATAACTCATATAAATAAGAAAGAAGAGACAGTTTCAGACACACAGAGACTCAGAAAGCATATAACCTAGAAGTGCCTCCTGAGGAAAATACTGAAGAAACTAGTAAAAAAAAAAAAAAACTAAATCAGATCAAATATTAATATGCATCCAAATTAGAATAATTGATGTTACATACATTCTACTCTCTTGGATAATTTTCCTGTCACCCAGGAGTTCCCAGTGGGGTACATGAGCTAAACTTAAGCCAGTCGTATATCACATTCTTCTTGTTATAGTGATTGGTTCAAAGATGAGAACTTGTCCAAGTCAAAATTATTGAGATACAATGAGACTCTCACATTGTCCCTCTGGATTTGACTCTTAACAGTAACAACTTCTGAAATACTGCAGCCAGTTTATAATCAGAAAGATAAGATATAAAGAAAATGATAACATTTTACCAGAGCACAGAAAAAGAAGACTTAAATTTTCAGAGCAACATACCATGTTCCCATTTTCACAGGAAAACTTAATATCATGAAGATATCAATTCTTCCTGAAGTAATTTATAAATATAATGGAATCTTAAACCAAATTTGAATGGAACTTAAGATTTCTTATTGAACTCAACAAGATATCACCTATGGAACTTAACAAGATAATTCTAAAACTCATCTGTACAAAAAAAACATACACAAGAATGCCAATTAAAAAAAAAATGAAGAACAGTGAGAGGCTTATGCCCTTCTAGAGAGCAAATATATCTTAAAGTTATAGCAATTAAAACAGAGGGAATTGACAGAAAGCTCAATGAAACAGAATAGAATAAAAAACAGATCCATTTATGTAATATAAATTAAATATTGTGTATCAATTCACTAGAGAAAGGATTAGATTTGTTTTGTTGCTTTTTTATTTCAGATTTTGAGTTTTTAGGGGTATGGGGCAGAACTAAATATAAATGAAGAAGGGTTTATACTATTCCAGAAACCATTTTAAGTGTTTTTCATGTAATAACTCATGCCATCCATCCCACAATCTTAAAAGGTAGGGAAAAGTATTATACACATTTTGTAATGCTAAAACTGAAGCCCAGAGAGTCAAGTAATTCAGAACTACAAGCAAATAGCAGAGCTGGAAAACAGACTTAAGCATTCTGACCCCATTACACCAAGTAGTTAAAGATAAGTTAGATTCCTACTTACAGCACACCAAAAAAAGAGAGCTCAGATTCTGCAATAAACCTAAAGCCAAACTATAAAATATTTAAATAAAATAGGGCAAAATATTTTTATAATCAGGTGATTAGGTGAGAAAAATTTTCATTAAAAAAAAAAAAACCATAAGGCACCTGGGTAGCTCAGTCAGTTAAGAAATTAACTCTTAATTTTGGCTCAAGTCATGATCTTGGGGTCGTGAGATAGAGCCCTATGTTGGGCTCTGTGCTCTGCAGGGAGTCTGCTTTGAATGGTGTCTCTCTATGCCCCTCTCCCCACCCCTCTCTCTAGAATAAATAAATAAAATCTTTAAAACAAACACAAAACCCAGAAGTTGAAAGGAAAATATTTTTAAGTCATTATATAAAACCCCTTAGAAGAAAAACTGAGGGAAAAAAGACATCATAAATAGGTTAGAAGATAAGCTGCATGCAGACAGAAATGTTTGCAACATACATGTTTATCACCAAGGATTACTATTCACACCATATAAAACAATCCCTACAAATCAGCAAGAAAATGATAAAGATAATAGATACAACAATTTTTAAAGGCCATCAACATATGGAAAGATCATCACCATCAGTGGTGATCAGGGAAATGCAAAATAAAACAGCAATGGATACAAAGTGCTAAATGGGAGAATGATTCTGGGTTGGTGAGGGTAGATAGAAGATGAATGCATTGTACACCACTGTGAGATCAAAATTGGAAACAGACGTTTTTGGGGTGGCCATATCTACCAAAATGTTAAATGTTAAACACTTAGACCTAGCAGCTCTATTTGCTATGGGAAAAAAAGAGCAATTTGTAGAATATTTTACATATATATTATGTGTGTGTATATATACACACAGAGACATGTTTATGTCACATGGGTTATGACACATATATGCAAAAGAAAAAGTAAAATTATGTTTTTATGTGTATGAATGTAAAGTGAAATGTGTATGAATGTAAAGTGAAATGTCTTCTAATAAATGCACTAATATTTTAGCGGTTGTTCTTGTTAGTGAAGGAAGGGAAAGGGGATTGTCATTTTTACACCATACACTTTGTATTATTTGAATCTTTTATAATGCATATGTGTTTATGTATCACTTGTGTTATTTAATGTTTTAAGAATAAATTTTGGTTATTTAAGAAAATGTCAAAACGAGGTTCTTCTATTTGCAAATATAACTATTTCACAGTTTTCCATTTGCTCTCTCAGTTTGTTTTTTTTCTGAAACTATTTAAATAATCCAAACTGAGAGTGAATTTAACTTCTTGGCCATATTTACAGTGGTCATTTGGGTAGTGTACTGTGGAGTAAGGTGAGATCTAGCTCAAGTTGTGAATAGTCAAAGTTGTTTGTTTTTTTTTTTCACATCTTTTCTCTTCAACCCTCTGAATAATTCTGGTATCTCTAGTACTGTCTCTTTAGTTGTCAAGGCCTGGCTGTAGGTGCCAAGCCAGCTCCTAGCAACACCAAGGCCTGTTGATAGTGCCAGGCCAGTTCCGTGCTGCCAAGGGCTACTTTTCTCTCTCTCAGGGAAGACCATTAATTGGCATGCACCTTTTGCCCTCTGCCTTCCCCTTGTTCCCGACATCATGCAGGAGGTAGAGAAAATATCTTGAGATCTTCAGGGAAAAGTATGAGGACAAAAGCCATATCCTATAAGGGTCTAAGGAAAAGATAGCAGACACCTGTGTCCCTGATGGCATCACCAAGACATCACACTGACCTATCTACCTGTGGCTTCTTATCCTGTAAAACAAAACTGAAACAGAAACAAAACTCCCGGGCAACCCCGGTGGCTCAGCGGTTTAGCGCCGCCTTCAGCCCAGGGTGTGATCCTGGAAATGGGGGATCAAGTCCCACATTGGGCTCCCTTCATGGAGCCTGCTTCTCCCTCTGCCTGTCTCGGCCTCTTTCTCTCTGTGTCTGTCATGAATAAATGAATAAAATCTTTAAAAAGAAGAAGAAGAAAAAAGAAACAAAACTCCCTATTTAATTCATCCAAATTAAACTGGTCCTGTAAAAAATTTATAATAATTAAAAAAATAAATAAATAAAATAAATAAATAAACTGGTCCTGTGATTCACAAACTCCATTCTTACCTCTATAGAGCTCCAAGGCGAAATTCAGGAAATATCCTCCAGTGAGTAAAGGGATAAATCAACTGTTTTATATCCAGACAGTGAAATATTATTCACTACTTAAAAAAAAAAAAAAAAAGAGTGATCAAACCACGAAAAGACATAGAGGAAACTTCAATGCATATGGCTCAGTGAAAGAAGCCAATCCAAAAAGGCTACATACTGTGTGATTTCAACTCCATGGCATTCTGGAAAATACAAAACTATGGAGAGAGTAAAAAGATCACTGATTGCCAGGGATTTGGGGTGGGGAGAAGGATGGAGATGAATAGGTGGCCCACAGGGGATTTTTAGAGCAGTTAAAGAACTCTGTCACAACCCCTAGAGTGTACACCACAAAGAGTGAACCCTAATGTAAAGGATGGACTTTAGTTAATAATAATGTATTAATATTGGTTCATTAATTGTAAAACAGAAAAAACTATCATAGTAATACAAGATGTTATTAAAATGAGAAACTGTTCTAGGAGTGGAGTGTGGGGGCATATGGGAACTCTTCTTTCTGTTCAATTTTTCTGTAAACCTAAACTGCTAGAAAAAAATAAAGTATTAAAAATAATCATTTGAATATGGTTCACAAGATCGTCTTATTAGTAAATTGTAGTTTTGTTTTTTACTGAGCTTGCTTAACTTTTGGCTATGGATTATTTCCTTTCATTTGTAAAATTCTTAAAAATTTTCCACATAAATTTTAAAGCAAAAGGTTCAAGCTTATGTATATCTTAGAATAGTTTATAGAAGCATTCCTAATTCAGTAAGTATTGGACCTTTAACCATTTCCATTGTCTTTACAACAATTTACTCCAGGTCTGAACTCTGTTGAAATGTATTGGTGATTGAAATGTCAGACTTTACTTAAATCTGTAAATCTGTATTCATTGAATTTTTAAACGAATGAAAAACCTGCCTGTAAACATAGTAATGGCTTTACGATGTCTGCTTTTAAAAAATAATTCATTTTTTCCTTTCTTGAGTTTCATCCCAGTTGTTTGAACTATATCAGCCACATCTTCCTATCACATCCAGAGTCCTTGCAGGCACTGTGTTTGCCCACAGGATCAAAGCCTGCTTGCCTTTTCCTTAGACTTTCTAATATTCCCATAGAGCTAATGTAAGGAGTTCTTACTGCCCTGAAGAGGTAGCCCCATGACATAAGAAGACTGATGTGTAGCTATGTTGTTAAAGATCTAGTATTTCAATATTTAAATGGAATAAACATAGAGTAAGCCAGAAAACAAACAAACAGAGCACCTGGGTGGCTCAGTGATTGAGCATCTGCCTTTGGCTCAGGTCATGATCCGGGGTCCTGAGATCCAGTCCCCTGCAGGGAACCTGCTTCTACCTCTGCCTCTCTCTTTCTGTGTCTCTCATGAATAAATAAATAAAATCTTTAAAAAAAAAAGAAGATAAAATAATTGACTGTACAGTTGATTATATTTCTATGAAAAAGGTAAGACATTCTGTAATAAACTATTCTGGATTGAAGGCACTTATGAGAAACTAATAGTTTTTTGATATTTTCCTGATAGCTCCTCGATATAGTCTCTAATTTAAAAAAATAAGTAACAGCTAATAAGGCAGGTGAATATGGTCAGTTTTGTATACTTAATTTTGGGCTCAATGGACTTTAAAATAAAATATTAATTTGGCTCCCTAAGCATGGGAAGGTGCTAGCCCCTTTTAACCATCACTTCTTTGTGGTCTGGTGCTTCAGCTCCCTTTAGCCAGTAGATTTAAGGTGGTGGTTAAACCACGGCTGACTCCAGCACTGTGCCCTCTGCTGGATACTTTTACTCCTTCTCAAATTTGTGAGGGCAGGAAATGAATGCCACCCACCCCTTGGAGTGGGGCAGAAAAACATGCCTGCTGGTTGCCTTAAACCCCTCCTTTTACATATTTCATTTACATTCAGCCAATATCTTCAGAATCAAAGATAGCGAATACAAGATCTGAGCAAGACTCTACAACTGTTTATCAACTTAACTTGAGTTTAAACACATGAGCTGTACAAGCCTTCTCTGGGGACACACTTGCACGTGTGTTAAAGTATGACATGACAAATTATTTTCAAAGCCATACTTTTCTGCTTTGATTACATAACTCTTTGAGACTTGAGACCAGCAAAAATAATTTCTTTAGAAACATTCTTTGTTCCCATTTCTCCTGTACTTTGACTGTAACAAACCTATCCAATGGGGGGAAAAATGATTCACATGAATGTATTATACCTCTTGTCAATTCACTGGCACGTGGAAGGAATTTGTTTGCCCTTTTTTAAGTTAATAGCTGTCTCATAGCACTAATTTTTTTAAGCTCAAGTATATTTCCAAATGAACAATACTAACTTTACCCAAAATTTTTAGAAAACCATAAAACAGCTTAGTTAATAAATAGCTATGTGTTTCCTTTGCAGTAAAGAAAAACAAAGTCCTTTTTCTAAAACTTTATCTGGAGATTGTGAATTTTAAAAGTCCTGTGTTATTAGTTACAGATTGATGTGTTGTAGATAAACGTAAGCATAAAAGCCTATCACTCTTTCTTCCCCATGTAGATCATAGTGATTGAAGACAGGCACTGGTAGCTTAGGACTGAATTGCCAAAAATACAAAGGGACGTCTGGGGGATCCCTGGGTGGCGCAGCGGTTTAGCGCCTGCCTTTGGCCCAGGGCGCGATCCTGGAGACCCAGGATCGAGTCCCCCGTCGGGTTCCCGGTGCATGGAGCCTACTTCTCCCTCTGCCTGTGTCTCTGCCTCTCTCTCTCTCTGTGTGTGACTATCATAAATAAATAAAAATTGTTTAAAAAAAAAAAAAAGGGACGTCTGGGTGGCTCAGTGGTTGAGCATCTGCCTTCAGCTCAGGGTGTGATCCCCAGGATCCTGGGATTGAGTCCCGCATTCTTCTCTGCCTGTGTCTCTGCCTCTCTCACTGTGTTTCTCATGAATAAATAAAATCTTAAAAAACAAACAAATAAATAAGCCTTCAGGCACTACTCAGGAAACCAATCAACTCTCCACAGTAATCAACTACCCTTATCAGAAACCAGTAAGTGGATCCAAACAAAGAAAGCTTCCACTGCTCTCTCACCCTCTTCCCTTTTTTCTTTATCCCTTCTTCCTTTGCTCCTTTCCATTTTATGCCCTAGCCCAGTGTTTCCTCATTCATCACAGAATGACTGATCTGAAACATGTCCCACTAAATATGCAATACACATTAGTTATCACTCTATGAAAGACATCATATTCCTTTCCTATTCCTCTCAAGGCTTTTGAAATCCCTGAATTCTCATCCTTCTCTCTTATTTATTCCCACCCCCAAGTTCATGGTCATACTTTTCTCTCTCCCTCTTCTAAGTCCTGGCTGTGGAGTTGAACAGAATTTACATTCAAATAAAACATAACATTCTTTCTCCAGATTTTCATACCAGCTGACTGTGATTGTAAGTGTCCCACTAGAGAGGTCTGATATACTTGCTTAGAGTTTTTAAAAAGCATGCTGAGTTCATCCTTTTCCTGCCAGTGTCCTCCAGAGAGGATGGACTATTTGAACTTGGCTTGGATTGATAACGTATTTTTCCCTTACTTAAAGAGCTCATCTCCCAACAACCTCTCTTTTCATTCACTAAACAGATTTTGCAGCCTTCCTCATCTGAGAGAATTGGGCCTCCCTTGTCTGCTTTGATCCAGAAAAGCATGCTTTCATTAACACAAACATCTCCTGATCTCTGCCAATGCATTTCAGATTTTCAAATTATGTATGTGCATCATTTATCAAAATGCCGTCAGCCCTAGGTCTGCCAAGCATTCAAACTGGGCAATCCCATGGCATGTATGTGAATTCATTCTAAGGGATGTTGCATGGTGATTATAATCTTGGTCCCTGAAGTAGCTGAGGTTGGCTGTATATTCTTTATTTTAAGGAAAGAAATGTGGTAGTAAGTACCAAGGATGAAATCTCAGAACATCTTAAGCAAAATGCAGATTCCCATCTATTTCCCATTTTCCCAATAGAAGTGATGAAAACAGTATGTATTGAGAAATGATCTGACTTTGGTGAATGAGTTGAGACGAGGGTAGTGGTTTTAGTGATATCATGAACATGCAGCAATAGCCAATAACAATTTTGATATTTGAGAACCGGAAACATACAGGAAGTTCTTTAATCTTAATGGAAAATCCCTGGATCATTTAGTCTACATGCTTGTCTTTCAACATTTTTTTTTCAAATTCAGATCTTCAGAATTGTCTTCACCTCTGTTTTCTTTGTCCATTTCAGTTTACAGTGATACAGAGAAAGATAAATGCTAGGGTAAAAAGTAGCATTTCAACTGCCAGTTAGACCACTAGGCTCTGTAATAATAGACTGTGTCCAGAATTTCAACAAAAAATTCTGGTGAATAAACAAAAATTAAGAAACAACTATGATATTGAAATTGTCAGCATGGATTTAAAAATAGTAATGTAGTCACATGTTCAACAAAATAAATGAAATAGGTGAAAGGAATTAAGAACACGCTTATTATGATGAGCATTGAGTAATGTATAGAACTCTTGAATCATCATATTGTACACCTGATATTAATATAACACTCTGTGTTAACTATATGGAAATTAAACTTTTAAAAAAAAAGATGACAAGATGGAGCATTTTACCAGATAACAGAAACCTATATTAAAAAGAAGAACCAAATTCTAGGACTAAAAAATATAATAATTGAAATGAAGAGCAAATAGGTTTAACAATAAACTGGAAGATACAGCTGAGGAAAGCATTAGTGAGCTAGAAGTTAGGTAAAAATGAATTACCCTGATGGAAGCCTGGAGAGCAAAAAGGATGGAAACTATGTAGTAAGAGTGAAAAGAACAGATGGGATAAAGTCAAAACATACACACACATACAGACATATATGCCATACCTAGAACATACATGTAATGCCATCTCCCTCCAGAAGGAGAAGACAGAGGGAATGTGGAAAGGACAATATTTAACAGTAAATGTCAAGAACTTTCCAACTGATGAAAGAAACCAAGCCATAGATTCAAAGGGTGTTTCAAACTCCAGACTGGGCAATTGAAAAGAAAACCACATCTATGCACATCACAGTAAGACAACTGAAGACAAAGAGAAAAATCCCAAAAGGACCAAAAGGGAAGATACATTATTTTCAAAGGAACAGCCACAACATTTGAGAACTGACTCCTGAACAGAAAAGATGTCAGACAGAAGACAATGGAATGACATCAGGAGGGTTTGAAAAAAAGAAAAAAGAAAGAAAAAAGAAAAAAAATATGGCAACCAGTGAAACCATCTTTCAAAAATGAAGCAACATAGACATTACTAGATAACCAAAGACCAAGCATTTTCAGCAGCAGCAGCCAACATGAAAAGGAATGCTAAAAGTAGTTCTTCAAGCAGAAGGAAAATGATCCCAAAGAGAAACACAAAAATGCAGGAAAAAAAATTATATGACTAAATTTGGGGCAAATCTGAACGAATGCTGATGATACAGAATAGTAATAACAATATTAACAATATTTTACAGCATTTAAAATATAGGTAGAACCTAAATACATGATAATAATAACACTAATGTCACTCAGAGGGTTGGGGAAGCTTCACACATTCAGTGTTCTAAAGTCTTAGCATTGACTGGAATGTAATAAGAGTACTAATTTATATTTGTTCTCATAATCGAAAAGAAACATGTTGAATCTCTAGGGGAATACCAAAAGAATAATAAAGGATGTGTAACCAGCATGCCAATAGAAGAAAAATAAATGGAGTAATCCAAAACTGATTAATTCAAAGATAGAAAAAAGTAAAAAAAAAAAAAAAAAAGAAAAGAAAAGAAAAGCAGAGTCATAGAGCAATTGGGAAAAATCAAATTGAAAACAACTAATAATGTGGTAAATTATAAATTAGTTTATATTCTGTGTATTCGCATAGAAGTAGCTGGGAAGTAAGATGGGCAACAATGTCTAATTGACCTGAATTGAAAAATTTGCTGTTGCTAATTCATTAAACAGATTTTCCACAAGCAAGTAATAAAATTATAAATAGTTGATGATTTTTGTATGGTTATGATGTGCTAAGCATTATGTTAGTATATATCATTTTATCCTTTTGAGTTTGTAAGTCCCATTTTACATATTCTTTTAATTGCATTTTAGGTTAACTACCAGCTTACATTGAAAATAACAGATCTGGGGATGCCTGGGTGGCTCAGCAGTTGACCATCTGCCTCTGGCTTAGGGTGTGATCCCAGGGTCCTGGGATCGAGTCCCACATCGGGCTCCCTGCAGGGAGCCTGCTTCTCCCTCTGCCTAAGTCTCTGCTTCTCTCTCTGTGTCTCTCATGAATAAATAAATAAAATCTTTAAAAAGAAAAGAAAGTAACAGATCTAGAACAGAAAAACAACTTTTGTTTTTTGTTGTTGTTTTGTTTCATTTTACTCCAGAACTGATATACTTAATCATCCTGATACATACCAATTATCTTAAAAAGAAAAACTGAATATCCCACATTTTTTTAAAAAACATGCCCATAATGACACATGAAGACATCTAAGCAAATGTATGGATCAAATTGTCAAAAAAAATTTTTTTATTTACTAGAGACACACAGAGAGAGAGAGAGAGTGACAGGGCGAGAGAGACAGGCAGAGGGAGAAGCAGGCTCCATGCAGGGAGCCTAACATGGGACTGGATCCCAGGTCTCCAGGATCAGGCCCCGAGCCAAAGGCAGCGCTAAACCGCTAAGCTACCGGGGCTGCCCTGGATCAAATTTTCAAAAGGAAAACAAAAATTAGTACTTACATCGCTTAAATTTTAACAATTAGTCCAAATGTTTGATTACTGAACAAACTCCTATGAAGCAGCCTAGGTATCAGGCATCATACCAGGCCTTGATGATATAATACAAAACAACAGAGATGTGGTCCTTGCCTCATGGGGCAAATAATAATATTAATTATAAATTAATTTAATTTCCTCCATTAGATAATAACAAGAAAAGGCAAAAAAAATAATCATAAATTATGATCTGTGCTATAAAGACCACAAAGACATGCTCTGAAAAAGAATTGTAAATGAGTGCTCTTTTAGGTGGTATGATGAGGGACTATTTTCTGTGAAAACACAACCTTTAAGGCAGCAGAGATTTATAATTAGGGCAACTATATCATGTATTGCTCAGACTGGAACACTTTTGAGAATGAAAGGGGGCACTTCTAGTAATTATTCTGGGTGTCAGTTCAAACCAGAATGTTTCTGCCCTCCTTCTAAGCCATGGTAAGCAGTATGGGTTATTGCTAAATGTAATGGAAAGACACTAAGATGTTTTAGCAAGAGGTTATTTATTGTTTGACTTAATTTTTTTTTAAAGTTCTCTCTAGCTGCCAATTGGAAAATATATAGGTTAAGAAGCAAAAGTAAAGGTAGAGAGAAAAAGTCTGAGAACATGGTATCCAGCTGGGGAGGTGAAGGACATTAGCTTGAATTGAGAGGCGGGAATATAGAGAAAAGTAGTCAATTTAGGATAAACTTTGCAGTGGATCAACAGCTAAGATGAAATTATATAAAATCTTCCATTTGCATTCTAATTCATATTTTAATAAACACAAGAAATGATCGTAAAGTTTTGTCAGGTGATTTAGAAAGGGGCTTTTCAGGAGCATTGACAGAGATACAAACACAAAGGAGAAACTGCTCACCTGTAGCAAAAACCATCAGGAAAAAAAAAATCTCCATTAAGCAGTTCCCCTTTTTTCTCTACCAACCCCAGTTTTGAGGGGTTTTTTTTTTGTCTAATTCTTACAATTTGCAGGTTTGTATGCATTTTTATAGAAGCTTTATTATTCGTGTGGCAATATTCTCTCCAGTCTATTGTGTATTTTCACTTTATTTTGGGGCCTCTTGCCATTTAAATATTCATTTTTTTAATTTTTATACAGGAAAATACATCTAAATTCTTGGATGCTCCTGAATTTATAGGAGCTGGGCTTATTAATTTGGAAAAGTTTCCCCCTACCCAAAACTTTATACAAATATACACAGAAATGTAATTTTATTATTTTAGGTTTGTACTTATATATTTTATTTAAATCGCTAATCCATCTGAAATGTACCTTTGTATGCAATATGAAATAGAAATCTAGCATTACCCATAATATGAAAACGTATCATATTTTCTAATCTGAACCTAAATTCCATTTTGATTTTTATATAAAGTTCTCATAGTCTTAGCTCAATTCCTGTATGCTCTAATACTTATCTACTTTTGTGACAATATATCTTAATTTTATTGGAATGACTGTAGAGTAAGTTTTGGTAAGTGAAGTCTCCTGTACTAATCTCCTTTTTTTCTACTTTGGTCTTCTTGAAAAAAAAAAAAACTTTTTTATCATATATGCACATACACACTAGGAATATCCACTTCTTGTAAATAAATCAAACAATCAAACAGTACAAGATACATAGCATGAAACATTATAATCTTCACTATGCCTCTAGTTCCTTTAGTTATTCTCTATTAAAATGTTAGTGTACTTTCTGGTTTTTTTGGCTAAGCATTTTTATACATTTAAATTCATTCTGGACTAACCTTATTTTTAAAAGTAATCCCATTAGCTATTCACAGGCATTTATTCTAAAGAACTCTTAAAATGTCTCAATACAGATCCATAAAATACAGCATAACTCATCTCTTGCTATTTAGTATCTGAGACACACTGGCAGCCCAATACTTAGTTCCTTTGATGTTTTTTTGAATCAGCCTATTTTGATAGAGCTTGTATGATTGCAACAAAAAGAGATCCACCCAATCTAGCTTATATATGGGGATTTGTTATATTTAAGTCTTTAAGGATCATGATAAAAAATTGGAAGGGAGTTACCAAAATATGATAACAAGACAAGTACTAAACTGAGACAAAAGTTTCACTAATGATCTAACTCTCAGATTGAACAAATCATTAAACAAGCAGTTTAGAACACCAGGTGCTGGATATGAAACTGAAAATGACAGAGTCATTATCCTTAAGATGCTCACTGCACTCATGATGAACACTGGGTGATGTATGGAAGTGTTGAATCATTATATTGTATGCCTGAAACTTATATTACACTCTATGTTAACAACTAAAATTTCAGGATGCCTGGGTGGCTCAGTGGTTGAGCATCTGCCTTTGGCTCAGGGTATAATCCTGGAGTCCCAGGATTGAGTCCCACATCGGGCTTCCTGCAAGGAGCCTGCTTCTTCCTCTGTCTGTGTCTCTGCCTCTCTGTCTCTCATCTTTAAAAAAAAAAAAAAAAAAAAAAAACCTGAAATTTAAATAACAACTTAAAAAAAAAGAATATACTCACTATATAATGAGAAAAACAGGATACAGAAATAATGTGACTTGCATGGAATTCTACGGGTAAATTTATTGCTAACTGAGCTCCAGACATCTATATTTTCCCTCTACATGTGCCTTCAAACCTTGGTAACTCTGCAGAGTTGCTCTGTATTTATCTATTCTGTTCCTTGATTTTAGCCTCAGAATAAAAGGTTCCCTTACCAAAGCTAACCCATGACCTCTGATCTCATTTCTTCAGACTCTGTTTTTATATTTAAAATTACCCATTTTGTTCAGTCCCAAATTTATATAGAAGAAAAGAAATCTGGTGTGTGTGTGTGTGTGTGTGTGTGTGTGTGTGTGTGTAGAAAGAGAGAAAGAAAACTTCATCTACCATCTTTTAAAACTAAAGGTCCACCCCCTCTCCCATGCACCAAACAACTTGAAAGGATAATCCAAACACTTCCTTGCATCCATCCATGTCTTTTTTTTTAAGATTTTATTTATTTATTCATAAGAGACACACAAAGAGAGAGGGGGGCAGAGACACAGGAAGAGGGAGAAGCAGGCTCCATGTGTGGAGCCTGATGTGAGACTTGATCCCGGGTCTCCAGGATCTTCAGCCCTGGGCTGAAGGCGGCGCTAAACCTCTGAGCCACCCAGGCTGCCCCATCCATGTCTTAATAGCTCTTCCCTCTTCAGGCCTGAAAGTTTCCTGAGAATCACTAATAACTTTCTCATCAACATACTTGATGGCTTTTGAGTTCTCTGCCTATCTGACATTGTTGATCATTCCTTTTTTCTTGAAACTCTTCCCTACTTTGACTTCTCTAATACAATATCAACATAGTCCAGCATCACTCGTTCATCCTCTTACACACTGACTTATCCTTCATCCTACCCATTAAAAAGAGACATTTGGTTTCTTCTCATATTATTTTGCTTCTCCGTAATGTTTCTGAGTGTCTTAAAAACCTTTTATTTTCACCTCTTCACAATTTCCAAATCTCCAGTTGTACATACCCAACCATCTGTTGGACATTGTCACCAATACACACCAAAACTGAAAATTAATCTCAGCATTTTCCTCTACTTATTCAAGAACCTACTCTTCCTTCCTTAGTTCTACTAATGATATTTTCATTCTACCAGCTTCCTACTCATGAAGATTTAGTTTGACTTTTAACCAGCACACTGACCACCAGCACCACCATATCATCATGAATTAGACTTTGTAGCTTTTGCCTGTCAAAATATACCCAACCTTCCCTCTTTTTTTCTTTCATTTTTACTGATGTCATTTTAATTCAGGCCCACATTATCTATGACCTGAAATATTTATTACAAAGGTATTTCGTATACTCCATGATGGACCTGAATCAGTCATTAGATAATTATTAAATAAACTTTTCACAGTATCCTTTTATCTTCAAAGTCAAAATTCACCATTTTTTTAAATTTAATGGCAGTTAGCAAATAACTACTTTCAGTCATAGAGTGTGTGGACATGCCATACTCTGCAGAGGACAAGAGTTCAAATATCCATTATTCATCTGCAAGTGTATTTTGAGCATCTACTGTTTGTCAAGTAAGATGCTAGATTCTGGGGATTCAGCACTGAAAAAAAAAAATCAGGAAGGTTCCTGTACTTATGGAACTTAGATTTTTAGAGGCTACATCTGGGTTTGATTCACGGTCCCAACATTTTTGGATTTGTGATCTTAGGCAAGTAATTGACCTTTCTGAGCCTGTGTTTCTTTATCTTAAAAGAAGGCAGGGGTTAGGAGAGTGAGAAATAGTACACACCATGTAGGCTTTTTAAGGAAATAGAAATCAGATAGGCTGATAGATAGCATAGTTCATCCAATAAATGTTAGCTTTCCCCCCCCCCCCCTTAATCTGTTTATTTTGTCATTTTCCCAAAGCTTACCTTACCTCTTATTCCACATCTTGGGATTCATTTTGTTTTGGCCCACACACAGTCTTCCGAATTTCTTACATAAAGCACCAGCTATACATTTTTAGCAAATTTTCTCTTTTTTTCATTCTGAAAATTTGTTGAATTTGCATCCATCACTTAAAAATGAAGCAGAACTTAAAAGTACTAAAAGTTTATGAAGACTATCCAACTGAGGAGAAAACTGAGAATAGTAATAAATATGAAAATTATTAGATTTTGCTTTCTTTTATAATTATGTAACCAAATCTAAACACCATTTTTTTTTCTTCCCCAAATTAGGAGAGTTTAAAAATAGAAAACAAAACCCAAAAAAACTCTTCTCTTTCCCTGTTTCCTTCCCCTTGGCTCCACCTCCCATTCATTAGAAACTAAGAGGGGACGCTCAGCAGTTTAGCACCTGCCTTCAGCCCAGGACGTGATCCTGGAGACCAGGATCCAGTCCCACATCGGGCTCCCTGCATGGAGCCTGGCTTCTCCTTCTGCCTGTGTCTCTGACTCTCATTCTCTCTCTCTCTCTCTCTCTCTCTGTGTGTGTGTGTGTGTGTCTCAAATAAATAAATAAATAAATAAATAAATAAATAAATAAATAAATTTCAAAGAAAGAAAGAAACTAAGAAGAGATCTTATTCAGGTCTTTGATGTATTTCTGGTTCATATCCAGTGGACAAAACAGTGGAAAGCATCCATTCAACCAGTAATTGTCAAGTGCCTATAAAGTACCAAGAGCTGTTCCAAACTCTAAGGAAATCCTGGCCCCTGCTCTCATAGAGCTTCCACTCTGACTTAGGAAGCAAAGCTCTGTTGCAGCTGCTGGGGCTGTCGTAATTGCCTCTGTGTGAATACCCTTACACTTGCAGGAGATATTGGAGCTAATCTAAACAATTTTCAGACCACTAGAGAAATCTGTATGTTAGAGCATCTTTACCAAAGCTTTTCATTCAATCTTTCTTGGATGCCTCCAACAACAGTGAGCTCAGTACTTCACCATTTCCATTTTTAATAGGTTTAAATATTTAAGGTTCTTATTTTTTCCTCATTTTCCCAATATTTAAGGTAGCCTTATATATCTTTCTTAACTTTCACAGCCAAACAGCACCCCTATACACCCAATCCTTTAGTCACTCCAAATGTAATATTATTATCAATATTGCCAATGTTCCTCCAAGATTCATAGTTCTTTAATACAGTCTCTACAGACTGCCCAGCTCAGCATATGGTGAACCATTACTTCCTATTTTGGTTCAAACATTTTTGGGTTGAAATAATCCCAAATGCCATGTCCAACGTACCTAGTTGGCTCATAATAAACCCTTGCCTCTGGCAGGATACTTCTTGTCATTATTACACTGTGGCCTTGTAGCTAAACTCGAGGAGTGGGGATATGTCCAGAAAGCAGGTTAGCAGGAACATAAGTGAAATTATATCAGTTCTTGAGATTAAGTACAGTGCTATGTAATCTACTGACTTTTATTTAAAATTACCAAAATTTAGATATCAACTTAGAACATCCTTCAGACCCAGAGACAAAAGCAGAGCTTCAAGATTATAGGAAATCAAATACTTTCATAATCATTTAAGTAAATGCCAATTTACTTAATTAATTCACACTGTACTTCATGTGAGCAAGGACATTATATCAATATATTCTTATTGCGCTAATCAAAATATGGATAGCTGCCGGCAGACAGGTTATAAAAAATCCGATTATACATAAGTATTTTATGACTTTTTGGAAAATGCTAATTTCTTTAAGTCCTGAAGATTTATTTTACAACAAGTGGGTTCCATTCAGTTGACATAATTTGCAACTTATTAGGAAAGCTCAAGAACTCAGTTTTTTTTTTAATTTTTAGGAAGATCCAAAATGTCCCAGATCACCACAGCATAACCAATGATCAACATTTATTCCACTCTAAAAAAGAAATACTTTTGTACCACGATATATGATATAATACAGTTTTGAAAAATGATATAATTTATGTCTTTACTTCTAATTAATAATTTTTTTCAGAAGTTTTCAGAAGGGATTAAAAACTATTTGATACAGCTCTAAGCAAAATTATGCATCGTCGAACCTACAAAGCAAAGGGCATATAAAACTGCTAAGGAAGGGAGAAAGGCACTTGTCGTATATATGTTGACTATCTTTTTTAAGAATTACAGATATTGCAGCCAGCAGTAAAAGAAATTTAAGAATTCAGTAAATGTTCAGGAACTTAAGACTAGAAGAAAAGGGTTAAAATTCTTGAATTTCAAAATTTCTCCTTAATCAGAAATAGAAATCTAAAATAATCACAACAGTAATAATTATAGTGTTTACAAAGGCTTTGGAACTTTCAACACTCCTGTGTCTCCGCCTGAAGCACATAAAATTAAAATGTTGTAGTCACAATTTGTTTCTTGACTATTTTATATTCAGTAATTTTTAATGAAGCAACTAAATTAGGCATAACTTAGTGCAGCTTTAATGTGGTTATAATGAATATATTTTACTTGATTAAAAATGATAAAACCAGGGAGCCTTAAATATTATCTTAAAAGATTAACTACTGTGTCAATTACAAATCTAGGGGAAAGGTATTTATAAGAGAATAACTATTCTGAACAGTGACTTCCTTCTGTTCATTTCATTTAATTAAAGACTCAATCAACTTTCACTCTTAATACTAAAATTTTCCTAAATTACACATTGGCTTGCAAATGGAAGGGCATATAGCAGGGCTAAGTCAATTTAGCACTAGGGAGGATTCAGCAAGTAATCCATTTTCTTATTTAAACAGGGAGGGACAAACTACTTGGCCGTGTAGAGTGCAGTAATTAACTAAATAATCGCCAATTCTGCATTGCATTTTTTTTGTCACATGACATAATATGAATAGAGCAAAAAATCAAATTATTTGGGCAGGTGAATGATGATGAGGCCTGCTCTGCCAACAGGTACGCTAATGAGTAGAAGCCTCAATGGCTTAAGACTGAGTAAAAAGAAGCAAATTTCTCCCCTCTCTGCTTTGCAGGGGACCAATTAACCTACTATGGTGGGACGGGGGCGGGGAGTAGATGTGATCACTATGTGTTTACTGTGTCCACTGAGAGAGGAAAACTTGCAAAGGAACAGTTTTGACATGTGCACCGGATTTTTACCAAACTACAAATAAATGGTCATAGATGACAGTTTTCACCTAAGGAATACAAAATACTCACGTTTAATTGTCAGTCTCCAATAAATAGATAAGTGTCTTCTCAAAGCCAGGGGCTTAAGAGTGCTCCCTCCTAGAGCCCTACACGTTTGTCAAATAAACAGCACTTACACAGTCATCCCTCTGGCCTCAGCCATTTCCCTGGCATCACTGAGGTAGCCACAGTTGGGGCTCTTACCCTTGCATAGAGGTAGCGCAAATGCCAGGAGATTTTTGCAAATGCTAGTAAAAATTCCCTTGACGAAAGAAAGTATTAAAACATTTTAAAAAAAATAATTAAAAAAAAAAAAAAAAACACCCTGAAGAAATCTCAAGTGTGTCGTGCTTCCTGTTTTTAGGATTCGGGGCGGGGAGCATCTGAAAGATGGTTTGCAAGGAAGCGGATGGCACTTGCATGGGACTGCAGTTTGGTCACGCTCAACGTGATGGAAATTGATTGGCGTTGCGCTGCCACGAAAGCCGCGCCAGAAATTCGGAGTTCACCGAAAGAGGACTCTGCAGCGCGCGGCCAGGCGCTCAGAACTCGCTGTCGGGGCGGGCAGTGGCTGCGGGAGACGGACGCCACGGGGGACCCGGGGAGCCGCACGGCTGTCGCCTCCGAAAGGACTGGTCAGCGCCTTCCCCCTCCTCCTGGGTCGGTGAAGGTCACCTGCGGGTCGGCGCCCCTCTCGGGCCGGGCCCGCCCCTCTGCCCAGTTCGGACCGTCTCCCGCGGCCAGTTTCGGCTCGGGCCGTCTTCCCGCACCCCCGCCCGCCTCCGGGAACCGCGGCCCCTCCCCCGTGGTCCCGGCCCCTGCGAGCGCTGCCGGGCGCTGATAGGCGGCGGCGCTGACAGCGGGCGGGGCCTGGGAGTCCCGGCCAAACCCGCCCTCGCGTATAAGCCCCTTCTCGGCTCTCTCTCTCTCCATCTCTCTCCTCTCTTTCTCTCTCGCTCCCTTCCTCCCTGTAACTGAACAGTGAAAATTCACTGGATCCGCTAACAGGCACAGATGTCATGTGAAAACGCACATGCTCTGCCATCCACACCGCCTTTCTTCCTTTTCTGTTTCCTTTCTCCCCCCCCCCCCCACCCCTTGCTCCTTCTCCTTCTTCTTTGTAACTAACAAAACCACCACCAACTCCTCCTCCTGCTGCTGCTTCTGCCCTTCCTCCTCCTCCTCAGTCCAAGTGATCACAAAAGAAATCTTCTAAGCCGGAGGCGGTGGCATTTTTAAAAAGCAAGCACATTAGAGAGAAAGAAAAAAGAAAAACAAAAGCAAAACAAAACCCGGGCACCAGCCAGACAGCACCTTTTTTTTTTTTTTTTTTTTTTTTTTTCCTTCACCCTTCCTGAAAACAAACAACCAAACAACCATCAAAACAGTCATCACCACCATCATCAAAACTGTTAACATAGCGGCGGCGGCGGCGGCGGCGGCGAACGTCACCCTCCGGCCACGGCGTCCGCCTAAAGGGATGGTTTTCTCGGCGGAGCAGCTCTTGGCCGACCACCTTCTTCACTCGTGCTGAGCAGGATTTTTGGGCTCTCCGGGGTTCGGGCTGGGAGCAGCTTCATGACTGCGCGGAGCGGGAGAGCGGCCACACCATGCGAGGTAAGCGAGCCCGCGGGCGGCGGCAGGGTCCCCGGCCCGGCCAGCTCCGGCCGCCTGCGGAGGTGGGGGAGGGGAGCGCGGGGCGCGGGGCTGGAGTTCGCGCCCGCAGGTGGGCTGCCGGTGGCCTTGGGCGCACAAAGTTGCGGGAAGGTGTGGACGCCTCTCGGGAGTTCTGGAGGGACGCAGGAGGGCGCTTTTTGGAGAGAGGAGCGACGCTAGTTGCTTCCTCCCGGGCCAGGAGTTCGCCGAACCGTTTTTGCTTGTCACTCCCGGCTGCGGCCGCGGACGCCGGGTGGAGCGAGAGCCGGCGCGGGCTGCGGCCCCTCGAGGCGGCTGGAAGCCCCCGGCGCGCGGCGGTGGCCCGCGGGGCTGGGGCGCGCGGGGCGCACGGGCAGGCGGCGGGGCGCGGGCGCGCGGGCGCACGGACTCGGGCTGGCTGGGCCCCCCCCCCCGGCGTGCCCGCCCGCTGGCCCGGCCCTGCTTCGCGGGAGCGTGGGCAGGGGGGCGCGGGACCCCACGCGGACGCTGGATCGGCCCCCGCGCCCGTCCCTTGCGCCCGCGCTCCGCCCTGGCCAGGTCCGCGTGCTCGGTCCACGGGCGAGCGCCGCCCCGAAAAAGTTGCGCAGAGAAAGTTCCAGAGGACCGAGAAGCCGGCGCCCCCCGCGGCCGAGAATGCTCTTTTTGTCAAGGGGCCGCTGGGTGAGCCCTGGAGCCGAGACCCCCAGCGGCGACGGCGGCGACGGCGGCGGCGGCGGCGGCGGCGGGGCCCTGGGGCGAGCTGGCAGCCGCGGGGCGGCGCGCCGGGGGCAGGCGAGAGAGACTTCCCGGGGCCCCTCGGCGCTGCCCCAGTGGACGGCCCGGCCGGCCGGAGGCAGCCACCGCGTCGGTCTCCTCCCCGGCGGTGCCGGGACCCTCAGGTCTCCCGCGCGCTGTGCGCGGACCCGCTCTCCCCCACTTTCTGCTTGGCCACAACTTTTCTCTTGAAGAGCGGGCCGAGAGCCAGCGTGCCATGGGGACGTGTGCAAGTCTCTGGGCACCTGCCTCGCCCCGTTTTTCCTTCCAGGCCACTCTACGGCTCTTTGTGGGGTTCTCCTCTACCCTTGGCACGCCCTCCGGGGCCTGGCGACAGAAAGTTGGAGAGGGCCAGCCCCGGGCCTCCCTACATCCCTGACCCGGCGACAGGTGGACTAGGCAGGTAGAGCTAGGGAAGGTCGGACTGCAACCACTCGGTCTTCCAGCCGGCGGTGCACCTCTCCCACTCGCCCCCCGCCCCCCTCCCCCCTCCCCCGCCAACACCTACCTCTCTAGGAGGGCCCTGGGGGGGCGGGGCGCAGCGGGCCTGCTCTCCGTGCTCCGCACAAAGTGAACCCCGGAGCTTGGAGCTTGGACGCCGGGGCAGGGACTGGCTGGGCGCTGGGACGTGGCAGGAGAGGGAAGGAGGGGGAAGAACAGAGAGGTTGTCCAGGGAAGTGAGTGGGAGGGAGATAGCCATCCAGGTGGGCTGGTGGACCCCGCGAACTCGGAGTGGGAGCTCCGGGGCTTGCGAGCCGGTTCCGGTTGAGTGGCCCACTTGGGGGTTTGATCACATGCTGCACCGTCCAGATTCGTTCAGAAAATTGTACTCGGGCAGTTGGCGAGTATAGAACCTGTAAGGGAAAGATGCCCCCAGTCTTTGTGTTTCTGTTTCTGCCCCGTCTCACCACCATCCCCCTCCTTTCGGCTTCCCCTGCTGGGGTCTGGGGCCGCCAGGTCGCCCTCCCCTTACTTCTCCCCTTCCAACATGCCTCCCAAGGCAGGACTACGTTCTGATGGTCGGAAACCACGCGTCGTGCCGGCTCCCACCCGGCACTAGGACCTGCGGCGCAAAAGCCGCTCGCTCTCCCCGTAAATTAAAGAAAGCGGCGGTGCGGGCAGGAGTGGGTCGTAGCTGGATCGCGCTGCTCCTGAAGCAGCACTATGCCAGACAGTCCGGGCTCGCCACGCGCTCGCCTCGGGACTCCAGCAGCCTGAAGGCTTGAAAGCCAGGCGCTCGCCTAGTGCTCACCTTCAGAAACCAGTCGACAGCCCACACTCGCTTTCCAGAAGGCTGTCACCCTAGCCAAGCTGCCCAGAAGAGTTTACAAGTCCTAACTTAAAGCGGCTCTCCGGCGAGGGGGAAGGGCGGGGGGGGGGGGGGGGTGCTCGCCCTGGAAGAAAAGGAAGCTTACAAGGTGGCAGAGTCTTTTTCTCCACCTCCCAGGCTCTCCTTTCCTGACCCCTGTGCACTTCCTACAGGCTATGCCCTCCCGCAGCATCAGGGGCTGTTCCTTAAGGATAAGTTGACAAGAGGTCTGGGCTACTCAGACGTCTTGTGGGAGTCAGGGGTTGAACTTGAGTGTGAACTTGAGAAGTGAGAGCCGGAAACGAATCAGCTTTCTCTTGTGCCTGGGCTACTAATCAGCCTTACATCAGGGGGAGGGGACGGTTTTGAACTCTGCTTTACAGTGTATCCACTCCATTTCCCCTATTTCCCCTGTACTCCCCCCAACACACACACACACACACACACACACACACACACACACACACACACTCTCCCCATCCCAAGGTGATCCAGTGACAGGGATTTTGGCCTCGGCTTCAAGGTTTACATTTGGCAGCTCTCCCAAGTCAGGCCTCTTTGTGTGACCTAAACTTGGTTCAGGATTCAGTGGTGGCTTCGGGACCAATCCAGCAAACCCACCCTCCATCTCCTTCTGCCCCTGGTTGGTCTATGGCAACATTATGAGAGACTTTATCCTGAGGGAAGCTCTAGGGTAAGAAAGGGGTTAAGAAGCTCTGATCTTTGAGGTCATTGTCCTGCCCACTGCTGAACTGATTTCGTCCTGAGCGTCCTGAGCGCAGTGGCTTACTCAGGGCTGGCCTGGGGTGAAGGAGGTTGTATTTGGTGGCACACAAAGCATTTCACTCTTTGTCTGCTAGAGGGTACCACTTGAGTTCTAGTGATGCTACTTCACAGATTACATTATTGAAAAAGAATAACTTCTGAAGATGGAAGGGAAGACTTTTAATTGGGTCGATCCATAGGTGAGAAATGAGTGAGCCCAAGTACGGGCTTCAAGACTCCTTCCTAAGAGGCCTGTCTGTCAGCTGTTTATTACACAGGCGCACAGAAATGGTCGGATTTTTCAGCCCTGCCTCCACAGAAAACCCTGCTTCCCAAAACAGGGGCACAGATGTCGTCGCAATCAATAGGTGATTGTGGCTCCTACGGATTAGAAATCTGGTTTTATGCTTGCTGTAAACAAGGATAGGGCTTGGCTTTTGTAAAGCCCAGTTTTCATCTATTATTTTCAGGTAGTTAATTTTTATTAACTGCTAACTTTAGAAAAGCAGCAGCTTCCTCTCAAGGGTATGGTAGCCCTTTGGAAGTCTGGAGCTCTGAATGTCCTGCCGGCCAGGCCTTCAGATTTCCTAAACAAATTCGCTATCTTAATTTCTTTCACAAATTCCAATTAAATATTGCTAACCAGAATTCCTATCTTAATTTCTCCCACAAATTCCAATTAAATATTTCTATCCAAGATCCCACCATCCACAAATAATAATAAAAAAAATTGCTGGAAGGACATCTCTGTCAATAGTCCATTAATAATTGTTCATTAAGTAATCCAGTAAGCTGTCTTACGGGATTCCAAGAAAAGTGAATGTTTAAACAGATTAAAGAAAAATTCTAAATCTCTATGTCAAGTATTTTTGGAAAAAAATATTAAGCCAGAAAAATAAAATATTTTCTTAGGTGGTTACATCCTGGGACTCTCTCCTCCCCCCATCCCCATCATCCTGAGTGAATGTACAGCTACTATGACACAGAAGTGTTTGACATTCTCAGCTTTTGGAATATGTATTAGTAGCACCAAGGCTTTTTACTTTTCTAGATGTTCAGATAATCAGGAACTGGGAAACCAGAATGGAAACATAAAGGGAGAAATTCTGAACAGCAGAAATTCTGAATCCTTATAAACATGAGGACTACAAGATTAAAACTCCTTTGTTAGAATTCATTTAAAACTTAGAAGTCCTGGATTTTACATCAACAGCAGTATAGCTTTTGCTATACTGTTTAGAAAACCCTTGGAAGATGGTTTCTAGAATCATTATTAAAGTGGTTTATGTGAAGCTTTGCTTAAATGTAAATAACGAGTATTTTATACTCTTAGTAAAATACAAATGTTAACATTTACTTATTTTGGTAACAATTTGTTAAATACGAAACTATTAGCAGCCTTAAAAGCAGTTATCTGGTGTGAATGTAATGTAAATACACTGTATTTCAAATTTAAATGTTACAGAATCAGGAAACCTAATTTTACAGCACCAAGGACTTTTACAATACCAAGAAAATATTAACTTTTAGGGTTGGTCTTCATGAAAATTATGTTGGAACTGTGTCTTAATACCTACTTTTTCCCTGAAGTTAGCATATATAGATAGAATTGGCACCAGGATTTTAACATGATTCAAGTTTTTCTAGATAAAAAAAGGCAAGTGAAACTTTCTTTTCAGCTATTATAACACGTTTTATAAACTTGTATCCACCTTTTATAAAAGTAATGGGACCATTGTAGTTTTTATACTTTTTACTAACAACAGTCCTAAAAAAAATAGAAATGTGAATCACAGCACATTAACTAGATTTTTTTCCACTGCAATGAATAATATACCTTTAACTTGAAGGACTTAGTATAGGATTCAATTAATATAGAGTTTAAAATTATTCTAGTAAATTATCAAGTTAAAAAATTCTACATAGGTAGGTCTGCTGGTGTTTTGTAAATTTGTAAATAAAGTGAGGTTCTAAATTGTGAACAATAACATTATTGTTACTGTACTTCGGTGAAATTTAAGCCTTACAGGTAATTATATGAGGAAATAGAATTAATTCCAAAGTTAAAACCACCAAATTCTGTCCAGATTGTAACATATCAAAGATGATGAGCATGTGTATTATTCGTGCAAAAGTTGTTAGTGATTGAGGTGACTTAGTACATACATATTTTTTTCTTGTTCTATTACTCAGAAAAGAATTTTTTAAAACTGTCATTTTTGTATCTATTCTATAAAGGCAACAACACAACATAGAAGTTTTAAATTATACTGCCGTAAATTTAATGTAATGAAACATTTTATTGTGATGTTAAAATATACAGAAAAGTAAATATAAGGAGTGGACATTGTGCTTGATAATTAATATTTTGTCTCAATGTAGTTTTACTATTCCATCCATTCTTATCTAAAGGATAGAAATTAAGTAGACAAATGAAATAAATCTTTTATAATATAATGAATAATGACCTTTGATAAAATGAGCACTGTACACATAAAGTATTATTCCTGTAATTTTGTAATCATCTTCCAATTACAGCTTCTTGCAAATATTTATCTTACTTTGAATAGAATCTCTGACTTAACAGAATCCCTAGCAGATAATAGCAGTCTTTGGAGGCGTCTGTTGATACACACTGATACACAATATGTATATGTATGTGCCTATAACCACCCACTCAGACAAGAAGAATGAATATTTGAGAGAGAAAATCATTCTTATCTTTGCTTTCACAATCCAGACTTCCAAATTCAAACATATTTAGAGAAACAGACACAACTTTCCAGAGCATTCAAAAGGAAGAAATGAATACATGTGGTACTTGAGTCGCATAAAAAGAAACTGTTAATAGCATCTATTTATAAATAATCTACACAAAACTCCATTATACTACCTAATGATAATTAGAGAGAAAAGGAATCAAAGAATTCAGGACTGCCAAATAAATAAAATATTCCCTCTCAAATTAAGCTACAAATTCATAGATAACAAGGCTTATGCCATGAATTGAAGGATGCCTCCTTTGTAGCACAAGACAAAGGGAGCATAGAGGAATAAATATTGATTGAACTAATCATCTGATGAATAGAAATGAGATTTACCAGTGCACCAATATAATAGGCTATGTTAACTAGTTCTTTCATAGCACATATGCTGCCCTTTCAACCCCTGACCCCATCCATTCAGTTCTTAATGAGGGAAACCACAGGTGTTATAACGGCATTTATAGTGAATCAAGCTAAATATAATAACCATGTGGTTAACTAATGGCATTGAAGGGGTGGGTTCTTATGAAAAGAAATAGTGTGATCAGAGTGTCACAAAATTATTATGCAATGCAAGCCACTTAGAATTTTGGCTCGCTCTGTTCACTTTCAAAATACATCTCTTTGGCCATCAGTATTTCAAGTCCTAGATTGTTTTCCCCTTAATAAGTACAGTTCTAGTCATGCTTATCTGAGGAGTTAAAAATGTTATTCAATACATTTCACCTACATTGCTTTATATGTTGCGTCGTAAAGCGTTGAAAACATTTAAAAATAACATGTAGAAATATACCTTTTTATACTTAATCTAACATGCATTTTTCTTGGTTAGTGCTTATTTCTTAAATATTGGAAATAGAATATAACTTTGTAGTAATTATTATAATAATATGATAAATTTTATTTTAAGATTAAATTGGGATGTTCTTGGCTTAGGCAGGTTCTTAAGGCCAAATGAACATGTCACCTTTTCCAAAACATGAGGCTAAAAACTTATCCAGAAACATGCTCTTATAAAAGAGCAAAAGTAATTTGCTTTGACTTAAGCATGTTCACCTCTGCATGAATGTTTTATTAACTGGCTGGGTATGCTGAGTTTGTAAATTGCTTTGCTACAAACTGTATTTGTTGATGTCATTTTTGTGTGATTAGTTACCATACCATGTGGTCCTGGGTTATATTTCTCTAATTCAGAGGAATTATAGGCATCAGCAAAGAAGGGAAAATTAATCTGATTGTTTACCGAATTATGTTTTTTGTTACTAGTCATCACTTTGTACTCATGTGAGCCCACTATCCTGGTACCGTGGTGTATATGAAAGATTTGGGTTGCTTAAAGAAAACTATTACATGGATTTTATCACATAGGAAAGCATTTTTTTGGGAATCCCTGGGTGGCTCAGCGGTCTAGAGCCTGACTTCGGCGGAGGGTGTGATCCCGGAGTCCCGGGATCCAGTCCCACATTAGGCTCCCTGCATGCATCCTGCTTCTCCCTCTGCCTGTGTCTCCGCCTCTCTCTCTCTTTGTCTCTCATGAATAAATAAATAAAATCTTTAAGAAAAAAAAGGAAAGCATTTTTTCTGGTGAATATTATAAGAAGTCGGTTTAAATAATATTTTTAAAATTTTTTCTTATGACTATTCAGTAAAGCACTCTTCTTTAAAGACTGTTACATCCATCACCTGAATTTCATTAGAATTATATTGTGATCATGTGATAACAGCAGATATACAATATTTTAATATTTAATCAGAAGTGCAAAAGGTATTCTCTGAATTTGGACACAAAATCATCCTTAAAAAGAAAACAGCAAAAGCTTTTTTAAAAGGCCTTGGCATTTATAGTCCTCACTTGGCATGGTACAAATAAGTATTACTGGCCACAAAAAAAATTATAAAATATTTTATTTTAATCTTCTGTTTTTTAAATATCACTTTCAAATATAAATTTCTTTCCTTATTTGGAACCAGCTAAGTTTTGTCCTCCCCCTTCTAAAAACCTTGTCAAACTCATGGATCAGCTCATTTCTCGGAATGCAAAGTAAGGTGCACTTTCTAGTGTAAGACTAAGATTATCTTTCCAAGTGTTTCAGTTTTCAGTTTTAATTTTAAAAAGGAGAGGCTCTAAGTTTTCATCTTTTGCAGATACGCACACACACACACAAATAGAAGTATATGTGATTTATTCAGGATTTATTGAGCATCTACTCAAAGCAGTGCACAGAGCTGAACTTCAAGAATGCCCAAGTTTGTGGGCACCTGGGTGGCTCAGTCGTTTTGAGTGGCTGCCTTCGGCTCAGGTCATGATCCCAGGGTCCTGGGATCTTGGGATGGAGCCCTGCCTCTGGTTCCCTGCTCAGCAGGGAGCCTGCTTCTCCCTCTCTCTCCACCCTCCAGGTATGCGTGCACTCTCTCTCTCTCTCTCTCTCTCTCTCTCTCTCACACACACACACACACATGCTCTTTCTCACTTACATGCTCTCTCTCAAATAAATAAATAAAATCTTTAAAAATTAATAAAAAGAATGTCCAATTTGGTAAACAAATGGTGAGTCAAAGTATGGTCAAAGCAAGAGCAGAACGGAATGCAGTGGGGACATAATCAGAACAGCTATCCCAGGGGAAGGGATATTTGCAATAGGTCCCTAAAGATGAGCAGAAGTCCAAATTTGGTTAATTTCCTCATCATAAATGAAATTTATTAGTTCATTGTTTGTTGTATTTCCCAGCTGTCTTTTTAGTTGGTACTATGTGAAAGTTAGTTTATCACACTAGAACTCTTCCAAAAAGAGCATATCCTGATGTAGAACAAATAGTAGTATTGTTCTTATTTAAAACTTTTACTAGTTAAATGATTTGCGAGTGACAATTCAAAGAAACCTCTGAGGCAATTTTGAATTACAAAAAGAAAATGTACTGAAGGAGACAAATATTTTTTAAGAGTATGGCTTGTAAAAAAAAATAATAATAATAGTACCCCCGGGGAAATAAAGGGGAGAGGGAACACCTTACAGTGTCCTGAGACATTGTTTTTATAAGAGAAATTCTTATTTTTATAAAATAAGGAGATGGGCTGATACCTACAGTGTCACTTTTTTAACCTTTAAGATAATACCAGAAAGTAGCCATATCTGCTCTGCAAAATACCTTAGATTACCAGATATCAGAGAGAAGAAACTCTGCTGAAGCAATAGACTATGCAGGCAGGATCTGAGGGCCACAGCGATATTCCTCAAATTCTTCCGTTCTAAGAACTTGGATATAAGATTGAACTCCGAGGGATCCCTGGGTGGCGCAGCGGATTGGCGCCTGCCTTTGGCCCAGGGCGCGATCCTGGAGACCCGGGATCGAATCCCACGTCGGGCTCCCGGTGCGTGGAGCCTGCTTCTCTCTCTCTGCCTATGTCTCTGCCTCTCTCTCTCTGTGTGACTATAATAAATAAATTTAAAAAAAAAAAAAAAAAAGATTGAACTCCGAACATTAAACTATCAAATCAGCACATAATGGTTTTGCTGACTTTTGAGGTATTCTTCCTCTTAAGCTTATGTAAAAAAGGAAAATTCTTGGCCTCCTAGATGGTAATAAAAATGTAACTGTATGAAGCAACTATTGGTCATGCCCATCCCAGCACTATCTCTAAGATAAATCCCTGATCAAACTGAAAACAAGTATCCAGGCAGGTCCTCAACAAGCTCTTCATTTTGAAGTGATAATTTGGCATTCTGGTCTTACTACATTAGCTCTTGTGAGCTTAGTTCACTTGAATTCTCATGCAAAGATCTAATCCACTCTGAAACACGGGTGAGATCAAGTTTCTGAGGCTACAAAGCTGAAAGCCAGACCGTGGGTTGGGGGGAACGCACAAAGTGAATTCACCATCTGAGACTTCCAGGCGGCCAAATTCGCTCATGGTCATAACCCTCTGCATTAGCATGAACCTCGCCTTCAAATTTTTACATGGTTAGCATAAGTTTTCTATCTTGAAAAATACATATATTTATTTAGATCCTGGTTTTTAGTTGGAATGTATTAGACTGGGAATGGTGCTCTTCTCTTGTAACATATCTTGATAATAGAATGGTTGTTGTTCTTGATCTGTTTATTTCTTGGACCTCGAAGAATTCAAGAAGTGGCTTAATGACCCCATTCCTTGGGACTTTTCTAAAGTGGTGAGAGATTGGAAGAGAGAGCACACAAAGACCCTTCTAACTTTTAGAAGCTTGGATCGAAGAGTTATTTAATAAGGCAGCTGTTTTTCGGACACCTCTTCCCTCACCTCTTACTGTGCTCTCAGGGTGCTGGTATGTTACTCGACAACGGACACACAGATCCACTTCATGTTATGCGTGGGCCGATGTGCTTTTCTGGGTGGTGAATGTAGACTGAATTTTTGTGGAGAACAGTGGCTTTACTTGAAGTGACATATGTAAGATGAGTCTAGATTTTCACTCTGGCTGTTATGGAAATATGCCTAGTACTTAGTAAACATTAAACCACTATTTTGATCTTTCCATTAAAAACACTATTTAAAGACAATCTTGTTAAATGGGATCAGAATGTGTTGTTGCCTGTAATTAATTCTGAGACTGGGAAATTCAGACAGTAATGCTATTTTTATTTGTCTAAATAGTGTAATGAAAATAATTGTAACTAGTTATTTATCGAGCCACATTTAAAATATGTTTAATTTCACCTGCCCAAGGCATGAGCCATTAACGTACTTCCTATGTGTTTCATAACACTGCATTAACATGAATTAGACCCTTCTTCTAAATTTCCCAAGTAAAAATTTCAGTTTATCGCTTGCTTGAGCTGGAATGAACATACAAGTCATATTTTACCATCCAGCAGCTGTTGGCTCCAGATCTCAGAATCAAACAATAATACACAAGTTGAAATAACTTAGACAGGTTGAGTTGCTAGTGAATAATTGGCTATCATTATTATTGTCAGGTCAAATAATAAATTCATTACACAGAACATTTCCTATTAACTTGTACATAAGTTGTGCCTGGCACATAGCAAAGGAATTAAACACTTTTTCTTAAAAAAATAAAATAAAATAAAAAGAAGAAACCTTGTTCCAAATTTCCACAGTTATTGAATATGAGCAAATGCCACACAGTCTGCTTAAATAGAGGAACATTTGTTCAGGAAAAACACATCGTATCATTAAGGTACAGTGCTTCTTGGCAATAATCTTTTTTTTAACCAAATAGTTTAGATAAATTCATTTTGAGATTTTTAGGTTCCTAACCTATTTGTCAGTTTGCTCTAAAATTAAGTTTAGAATAAACAGTCTAATATTCTTTTTTTTTAAATGCTGACTACCTTTCAAAAGGCTTAATTCTAAGCACTTCCATCCTTGCACATATATTTTCATTCTTGTAATTAAAGAAAAAAAAGTTAAGTACCAAAGGAACAAAGGAAAGGAGCATCTTTCCCAAGACAGTTCAGAAATATCAATGATAGGAATGCTAATAAGGTAGCATTAACACCTTTCCAGTTGTGTTTTTATTTTGTTCTGTTTACCAGTATTACTGAAGGTCACTTCTGGCTGCCACCCATGTCAGAGTTAGTTAGAATTTATTTTATTTATTGTAGAAAGTGTTCTTTTGTAATGAAATAAATTGATTCTGAATTTCTTTCCACTGCAATTTCATTAATGACTTTTGAAAGGTTATCTAACATGGTTGACATGAATGTTGATTTAGGTCAAACAAAGACTCTTTTATCATAGTACAATGAGCAAAAAATGAAAACGAACATATGACAAAGTTATAGCTGGCCCTCAATGGTGGATCATGCTTACATGCGATTCTACGAATCTAGATTGCTGAGTACTTACAATAAATAATAGGCAGTGCCTTCTAAGATGATCGTCTCAAGAAAAGTTATTTTCCTATAAAATTCCTTAAGAGTTCCTTAGATAATTTTTGTTTCACTTGAATTTCTCAGATGTCCAGTATTGATTGCATCCTTCTTTCCTAAATGAGAAAAATAGATGACTTGTCCATAATTATTTGTTAAAGAGGTTGAGACTAAAATTTGACTTCAGTTGAGGGCTTTTGACTCTAAGTCCAGTTCTATTTTCATTACTCTGTATTTTCTTTCTTAAGCTGAACAATTTTTTTTTTTGCCAACTGCCGCACCCATAGCAGACATTGATTACATAGCAGACTAAGCAATTATCATATTTATACTTGGTAAGTGCGATGCACCTCTACTACCATTTGACTAGCATTGGCCCTAAAGATAAAAATTTTACAAGAATTCTCATGAGTGTTTTTGTCACATAAAGAATAGCTAAGAATAAAGTTGTTTTTTACTCAATCACAAGATCCCCCTGAGCAAACAACACTTGTCTGCTGTTTTTATTCCTGAAGTAATGATAATGACATTTACCAGTCTCAGGAAAAATTCAAATAAGTATTATGGACATATCTACAGATTCTGAACAGAAACTATCCACTAAAAAAAAAAATAGCAAATTCAAACTATAAAAAGTAAAATTTTCTCGAAGATTCTAAAATTTAATTTCATAAACTCAAATATCTTCTTTTACAGAGATTTTAAATTTTGAGTAAAATTGTTTATTTACAGACCTTTCCTTTACTAAGATCCTAACCTTCTCTGAATCTACTTCAAAGAAGGAAACAATTTTACGGAAAGTAGCAATAAAGACTGTTGATTTTTAAATATGAAATTCCTCTTCATTCAGTAACCAACATGCACTTACACTACAGTTTGTAATGTTCATCTACTCATTTGTTCCTCAGCTCATTCGTTTTCTCTTACAATGTTTATATTTGTCAGAAGGATTATCTATCTTTGACCATAAGCACTTCAGCAAAGGAATGGGTTGGAGGGCCAAGCATACCACCTACCTGAGTTTAATTAGTTTTGTGATTGACCAGGATTGAAAGTCTCATCAGCACATCATTTGTATCAAAGGCCTATTATCATCCTATCCAATAATGTCTTGTCCAAGCATAAAATAACTTCTTAAGAAAAGAACCTTGAAAACCTAAGAAGGAGCCAGGTCTAATTGTGCCCAGACATTTAAAGAAAAAAATTAAATTTGGCATTAATTCTATATAAATACAGACTTCTGCTCTGCCTTAACAACACTGGAATATAATGTGTTTTGCATTTTGGCTGAAACATAATATTTCCTACATCGAGCTACCATTTATATGGTTAATTTTTATGCTTTCACGTGAAGTCCATTCATATTTCTTTAAAAGCACAATTATTAGTCCACTCTTATTGATTTTTCAGGCCTCTTCAGTAAGCTGTGCCTTAACACATAGCTCGAAACACCATCCTTACTCTGTTGTTTATTCTCTAGGATTCGAATTGATCTTATTATATAATGGTCCTGACTCCCACACTAGACTAAATTTGGCTACAGATACTATTAGAAAGAAAATGGACTGCACCAGAATCCACATTGGGTTGTCTTCATCTTATATTTAGTACCTAGTGTGTTTACTAATGTCATGTTGAGAAAAATTGTAGGCTTATCTCAGGTGATTCTCTGTTTTACCTCATGTAAAATATCTGCTTCACTTACTCTGTCTTTTAGAAATAGGGCTGTTTCCTAATACTCATTAATTCTGTCAGTCTTTGCACTGTAGCTGCTCTTAAGGATAATTCTGAAAACATTAAAAAAGGAACTATGTAAACCTGAGAGGAGCTGACAGATGCAGTCTCATCTCTTTACAAATGTAATAGCAGGTAAAATTTATAGTAATTTCTGGCCCATGTTTAGTGCTCTGTAGTTTTCAGTGAGCTTCTATAGATACCACCTGGATGAGCCACATAGCATTTGTACCAGACATGCAGGACAGGTCCAAATAGGTAGCTGGGCAAAAGGAAATCCCCAAATATAAACAAGGCCCTTTTTAACACTTTAAGAATATGATTTCGGGGCACCTGGTGGCTCAGTGGTTGAGCATCTGCCTTTGCCTCAGGTCATGATCCCAGGGTCTGGGATTGAGTCCTGCATTGGGCTCCCCGTAGGGAGCCTGCTTTTCCCTCTGCCTGTGTCTCTACCTCTCTCTGTGTGTCCCTCATATATAAAAAAGTAAAGTATTAAAAAAAAGGATATGATTTCAATGCCTTAAGATATTGTCCCTAATCAAAAACATAAACAACTACTTTCCAAAAAGAGGAAATGTGAATGGCTAATAAACATTTGGTGAGAAAGAGCTCAGCCTCACTTATTAAAGAATGAATACAGTTTGAAGGCATCTTTACCTGTCAAATTACAGCAGGTATGTGATGACCTGGACACCCTCATATTCTATTGTAGGTGTTCATATTGATACCATCGTTGAGCCTAGAGCCTTAAAAATGATCATACTCTTTGGTCTAGTAATTCACCTTCTAGGAATCCTTCCAGAGGAAATAAAGTATCAATAAGATTCTACACCTAAAGACTTGTGCCTAAAGACTTACTGTACTCTCATCATGATGTGTTCAACACAGGGAAAATCTGTTGTAATGCTTTTTTATGAGATATTTTCATAGTATATATTCACTGTTATACTAGTATGTATTTACCATATGTTCAATATTCTGCTCTAGTATTAAGTGTTTATACATACCTGACAATTGTGTCAGGTCCTAGGGATAAGATGGTGAGCAAGAAGGACATCATGCAAAAATAAATAAATAAATAAATAAATAAATAAATAAATAAATAAATAAAAAAGAAGGACATCATGCCTGACCTCACTAAACCTAAAGTTTCATAATTTTTTTTAAAAAAGCTGAAATACAAAATGGTAATGTATTATGTGATCTAAGTTATATAACATGCATAAAAAAGAAAACTGTCAAAAAATATACAAAATATTAAAAGTCACCTATAGATTTTAAGATATCAGATAATTAGTTTGTCATTACCTCCTCTGTCCATTCAAAATTTCTTACATATTCTTTTTAGATTAATCCTAAGTGTCAAGGTGAATGCTTCGTTTCGTTGGCACTGTAAGAAAGGCTGTACCTTATCTTTTTTAACTCATTGTGTTTTACTTCCTCCATTTGCCCGAGTTCAGCTAGTACAATAATAGGGGTAAGTTGAAAATTCAATGACTCATTAAGACATTTACCTTATTTGATATTTGCACAACTATTCCCTCATTCATAACAAAATATTTATCAAGGACCTCTTATGCATTCGGCACCATCCTAAGTGTTGAAGATACAGGGGTGATAGGATTCACTCCCATCCTCTGAAGAGCTTGCAGTCTACTTTTGAAAGCCATATGCTATAATTCACAAGAAGTAATGGAAATAACAATAACGTAAATAATAATAATATCCAGTTTAAAAAAAGCTTTCTCCATCATTGAGAAAGGAAAGGTTCTATCTAAGTTCTCATTAAGAATGACTTGGGGCACCTGGGTGACTCAGTCAGGTAAGCTCCGACTTTTGATTTTGGCTTAGGTCATGATCTCAGGGTTGTGAGATCGAGCCCCGCATCAGGCTCCACATTGGGACATGAAGCATACTTAAGATTCTCTCTCCCTCTCTCCTGACACTCTCCTGAGCTACCTCTCTTAAAAAGGGGGATGGGGATGCATATTGCCCTTTTTGTCTCTGAAGGCTCATATTAATTTGAGACATATATTATTTCAAATATTGGAGGAAAGATTAGGATGGTTATATAGAAAAATTAATTGACTTGCCTTCATTTTACCTCCAATAAACTAGTCCATATGTATTTCCTGATAATACTGTGGGGCTTTACAATTCCTGAAGATGTTAAAGAACACCAACACAGACACACTCAAGTCTCAAAATATAAGCAACTAGAGGACCAATTCCTATTGGTGAGGTTGTGGGAAATTTGCAAATATTCCTATACTCTGAGGTAGATAAGGAATCCCAATTTGCCCTTGAGCCTGTTGGAAACATTGGTATCCAGTAGGACAGAATTCCAGTATGATGTTCACTGCTGGGGTAGGCTTCATCCATGGGTGCTTAGACTCCTAGGGCCGTGGTTCAAAACAGACAGTGGTTTTGTCTCTCAGGAGATATTTGGCAGTGTCTGAAAGCAGCTTTGGTTGCCACAACTGGGGAGACACTACTGGCATCCAGTCGGTAAAGGTCAGGAATGGCAATAAACGTTCTACAATATACAGGATAGCTGCCAAAACGAAGATCATTCTGTCTCAAATGTCCGCAGTGCTGAGACTGAGAAATCCTTCCCTAGGAGTACATGAAGGATTTCTAAAAAGTATTCCTTCACAGGTCCTCAGTTTTCATATGTATTCCCTGAGAAAGCTGGCTCCTCTTTTCTACCTCCCCTTACACAATAACCCCACTTCCACTTTACAAAAGACCAAACTCATTCATTTCAAATCTTATTATGTGTTATCTGTGGTTCCCAAGACGGAAACATTGCCATTGCTCTAAAACAAAGACACAACTTGAAGTACTGATTTTGAGGCTGAAAAAGTGAATGATTCTAATGAAGGGGCAAAACGTCCTTTTATAAGTCAGGTAGTTTCCATTTCCTGACTTTCAACAAAATTGGAAGAAGATCCAACCAAATTATCAGTTAGTTCAAGCCATTAAAAATAGTTTTTGATAATAGAATGCTGCGTGATTTAAGGTATATGTTTCAGAAGGAGTTTAAAGAAGTGAACTCAATTGCTATGGCAAAATTAGTTTTACTTCTATCTACGTACTAATGTGAATACATTTTTCAACACCTACATTTCTAAAAACAGAAAGAGGAAGAGAAGTCATGCTAAGCTCTATTATATTCTAGTAGTAAACAGGAGACAAGCATAGGTACCAGATTTAAGTGGAAGGGAAAAAAGCCCTATCTGACTTACTAAGGGATGAATATCCTTCAAAGATTTATTCTTATGTTTGATAAATATAAAATTTGTTATATCTTTGTGTAATTTGTATCAATTGTGTTGTATTGGTAAGCTCTAGTAAAAAATCAATCCAGAGGAAATGTTACCGCTTAGAACCCACATCCAAGACAGGGGTGTTTTTTGAGAGAGGAATGCTAAATTTAAATATATAAATATGTTTTTCTCTCTGACAAGTATAACCTGGTGATTTAAAAAGATTTTCAGACATGAAAATGTTAACATTAGAATAAAATTCTGGAGAGATGAGGTAAAATGGAAGTCCGAATAAGAAGAAAAATATGCATTATAAAATTCCTGTTAGAGAAGAGCTTATTTATGCATTTTCCTTTCAAACGTATGATACAGATACCGAAACATTTTGAGATTTAGATTTCATTAATACATTTAAGGAGAAATTCAGGGGAATCCCTGGGTGGCGCAGCGGTTTGGCGCCTGCCTTTGGCCCAGGGCGCGATCCTAGGGTCCCGGGATCGAATCCCACGTCAGGCTCCCGGTGCATGGAGCCTGCTTCTCCCTCTGCTTGTGTCTCTGCCTCTCTCTCTCTCTCTCTGTGACTATCATAAATAAATAAAAATTTTAAAAAAGGAGAAATTCATAATTTTTATTTAAAACTATAAAATCTAAAATGCCTCAGAAATTGCATCTTTTGCAGTTATATAGTATATACTATACAGTGTGTTTTACAAAAGTTTTAGTTGAAGGGAATGCTCCAGGACCTGTGATTCCTCTTCCGTGGTGGTCCATCATATTTTTTCCAGTCCATGTTAACCTGATACCCTAATTGCTTAGGAACTACATTGGATTGGGTACCTAGGCAATAACTATCTCAAACTCTAAAAAGAACCAAGAATGATATGCTGTTCTCTATTAACTTTTCATAGATAACGAGGCACAGTTATTTCTGAGAGGCTTTGGACCATAATCAACTGTTCATTTCACTCAGGTTTCTAAAATACCAGATCTCTGTAGAAGTTCTGGATGACCACCAACCTCAGAATCAACAAACCTGAGATAGAAACAATATCCCTCTCAAAAAAGAGGCACTTCAGTACATTCCACCAGACCAGGGATCAGCAAACATTTTCCATAAAGCCCCCATTAGTTAATGTTTTAGACCTTATGGCCCATGTGTCCTCTGCTACAACTGCTCAACTCTGACGGAGCATGAAAACAGCCATAGTCCACATGTAAATGAATGATAATGGCTGTATCCCAATAACCTGTATTTACAAAAATAGGTGTCAGGCTAGATTAGGGTGGGCAATAGTTTGCTGACCCCAACGCTAAATTCTCAAGTCCCTGAGGAAAAGATCCATGCCTTATTGAACTTTGTATTCCCATCATCCAGCACAAAAATTGACATCCAATAAATGTTGAAAGAGTGAACATATTCAAGCATTAAAGGAATCATACTATATTAAAAATATGTTGAAATACAATGCACTATAGAAGAGAATAAAAAAGAATTGTTAAACTTCATGGAGTTTAGACATTAGCCAAGGAGACATATATCTGAGAAGTGACAGGCAGCTTGGCCACAATTAATAGAATGAGTCTGCAGTACATTATTTATACACATTCCCATAGTGAGTGATTAATTAATATCCCGGTATAACTTCTCACGTTTATCTTCTCTATATTTTGAGCCACTTGAGGTCACACAACTTGGAATCCCCAACTCCCAATTCTTTACCTTATTCATGCATAATAGGTCATTGAAACTTCAAATTAATTATGGATGAGAAAACTCAAAAATTGGCCAATTAGCTAACTGATGAACAAATATTTGGTATATCTTGTATGTTCTAAGTATTATGTAGTTGTCAGAAAATATCCAAAGAATAAAATTTGTTTATTAAAAAAATAAGTATCTTATACCACTTACAATGTATCGTGTTCAGGTCTAATTCCTACCAAATATTAACTCAGGTAATTCTCACAGTAAACTTCTGAAAAAATAGTGTTTATTATTAGGTCCATTTGATAGGTGAAAGAATGGAAATACAAAGAGGTTAAGTAACTCGTCCAAAGTCACACATCCAATAAATGGCAAAACTGGGATTCAGGCCTGAGCAGTGAGCAGGCTGCCGCCTGAGTCCATGTTCTTTTTTTTTTTTTTTTTTTTTGAATCTGTGTTATTAACCAAAGGAAAATGCTGTCACTTTTCTTGAGAAGTTGAGAAGTGAACCCCTGGGGTCTCAACAGGACGGATGTAAATTGTTAACTAATAGCACACCACATTGCCCAAGAATTCCTTCACAGGTAAAGGCTAGATGAGTTCAGAAGTGAGAAAGTCAATGTTACAGTGATTAGAATGAATTTTATGGATGGTCACTTGAACTAAACCTTCAGATTGTGTAGATTTTTATTAGCAAGGAATTACAGAGAAACTTCTCAGGTGGAAGGACAGAATGGACAAGTTTGAGGGCACAATTATAAGGCAAAAATCATATGTGTACACCACCTCCCATGAATCAAAATGTAAGAGAAGAAACTAACATCTACTCCACCCTTACTATGTGTCAGCTACTACAGGTGGTCCTTGACCTCTTAGGGAGCTATTTACAATCTCAGGCATTCAAGTGAGAGAGGTTCCAACCCAGCCTCCCATAAGTACTGTGTGGCCTTGGGCAAATTACTTAACTTCTCTGGGCCTCAATTTTTTTTGTAAAATAAAGATAACACTTGCATCACAGAGTCATTGCTAGGGCTAAATTACATGAGAGAACATTGTAAAATTCTTAGCATAATGCCCTGCTATTCAATCTTCATGGAGTGTCTTTGAATTTTTGTCACTAAAAGATGTGCAGTACTGTTATTTCTATATGACAGATGAGAAAACTAGGCTCAGAGAATCTCAGACCAATGTCTATAACATATGTATAATTTTCCCAGAGAGCTCTCATTGGGAAGTAGAAATTTGGTTAGACTGAGATAAGAGCTGAGAGCTGCTGGAGTTCCAAGTTAAGAGTTTTGTCGTTCTAAGATGAATTGAGGTTGGGGGCCTGGTGTTTGAACTTTTACTTATTTATTTATTTATCACTTTTTTAAAATTTAAATTCAATTAATTGAATGAACATATAGTGTATTATTGGTTTCCGAGGTAGAGGTCAGTGATTTATCAGTCTTATGTCATACCCTGGTGTTTGAACTTTTAAAAAACTGAAATATGTGACTGTTGACCGCTTCTGCATTTAAAATTTGCCTCTTAACAATTTGGGGGTCACTAGATAAAAAAGAGGAGGTCTGGAGGCTTGGTGTGGCTCATGCCACTGTCACCAGGCTTAGCTGATATATCAGTTGCCCCCCTAAAACCTTTCCCTAGTAAGTGTCCTTATTGTCATCTAGTGGGTCCTAACCTACCTGGTGAACATGATCTCAAAACACTGACTTTGTATAACATTGCATCCAATTACAGAGAAGAAGTTTAAGACTGTTATGATAGTTTGGTGCTTTTCTTCCTTATATTTATGTACATTTGTTTAGCGCGATCAGTTGAAAAGGCTTAGAGAAACAACATTTACCAGATATAAATTGCAATGTTTCCCCATATACCATTTCACTAAATATGATTATATCCATCATGGGTTTTTTTTTCCCATAGCTATGGAGGGTTGATCTGTTCTTTTGCAGTGTTGAAGGAACTTGCCACATTTAAAACAGGAGTTCCTCAGTATTTTATTCTATCAAACTTTACCACGACCTATAAAGATCTCACAAAGGATCTAAAATAGTTGAATATTTCCTCTTCTCCTTGCTAAAAATTATACGTTCCATTAGGAAAAACTCCTCAAAAATATCATGTGAATCTTCTTTCAAATGCACACCTATAAAATGCATTGCAATTTTTAAAAATTCAAATTCTTCACTATTTGATCTTAAAACAAATGAATGTTTGTATTTATCATTTCATTTCTAAGATTCCCCATCAGGAATGTGATAATTTCAGTGGTGTTTTCTGCTGTAACGGAAGGTACTGACATCGGGAGATCTAAATTGCGAGACTTATGTAACTTGCACTATACTCAGCCCAGCATCTTATGGTCTAATTAAATACAAACCGAGTCAGTTGGCAGAAAAGTACAGCGTTGTGGTGCAGATATTAGCACCTTGTTAGCAGTCCAAAACCTGCTTTCTCAGGCAGAACCTATTTCTGAATGCTAAGTTTTATATAGATAAATGCTGCAATGTTTGAAAGGCATTTGATGAACTTTTTTTGAATCCAGAAAAATATATATATTTTCTTACTGGACATTTATAATTAAAAAGATTAAAAAGCTAACCCAGTATTCTTGCAAACAGTGGCTATTTTCAAAAACCGTTATCTTACTATTTAGGGTCCAATTCCCAAAAAATGTAAAAATACGTATTTTTTTAAATCCCACTACAAGATAACTGATGGGGTGAAATAATGTTATATAAATATAAATGTGTTATAAGGTCCACATTCCCCTAGCATGAATCTAGATTTCTTCAACATCACAGAGAATTCTTATTGATCACTTACTATGTTCTAGGCACTTTTGTGAGCACTTTATATTAATTACTTCAATTAATCATCAGAATCACAGATAGGTTAACTAACTTGTTCAAGGTCACCCAAGTAGCATCTAAAGGAGCTGGGATTCGAATGCAGGGTTTGAACAGCTATGCTCTCTCCTCTCCCTATCACTCGCTTACAGCCAGAGGATGCTGCAAGCTGAGATCCTACTGCTAATCTCCCTTCCCTGTCTCAGAGGCCCTTGCAGGGGTGCCTGACCAACAGATGCCTGCCTCACACTGGCCAGGCCAAAGCTGGGGGAGTGGCCTGGGGAAAAACGCTCTGGTTCATCTTTCTCTTTGTGTCACACACAATATTAAAATGTCCTGTCTCATTGCCACTAATTGAACATCTGGGACGAGAAGATGATCATTCGAAATCACTTGAAAGCATGCCTTTCTATTATAAACATTCATTTAAAAAAAATTGCCACCAATGACCATACACTGCACCTGGCTCTGAGGCAGCGTGTCTTAATTTGAGAATATGTGTCTCACACACAAGTGCCAGCAGTATCCAACACAATGATAATTTGTTGTCTTACAAAATCCAGACTGGTTTCTGGGGACTTAGTGGAAAGAGTTCTAGAATTTAAATCAAGAGGCATTTTGCTACCTTTAATTGACTATCTATCCTAGGCAAGTCACCTCTTGGGCTGACCTCCTCATCTGTAAATCAGATTGTCTCCAGGGTACTTCCAGCTTTCCACGTCCATGGATTCATGCCTTTAAGGATAATACTTTATTACCAGTTTTGCTTTTCTGTTGTTTTGATTATAAAGGGATCGGAGTTTTGTACAGATTAAGGAACCTGTCCAAAACCAAACAGGCGTAAGATGTACACACTGGGATTCTACCTCAAGACCATGTGATTCCAGAATCCTGACCTGGAATATCCTTGGTGATTCTAAAATTGAATAGATCTGTCCCCTACTCTGTGCCTGGTCTCCAACTTTATTAGAACCTTAGTCCCATATCTTACAATACACCAGCAACACAAGACTCATTAGAACAATATAGTAAGGGTCACAGATATCACAAGAAGAGTCTGATTGCTCCTGAATTCTATTGTAAGGTATATACCATGGAGAAATTTAGCTTCAGAATCATTTATACCCCAGTAAATGAGTTTACCAAATCCTTTTCCAAGAACGCATTTTCCTAGGGTCTCCAAAGAGACCTCGAGGGCCTGTAAACTTGAAAGCTCTTTCCATCTTCTCCAGGCAGAGTTGAGACAGGGCAAGCACAGAAAGGTTGTGCCGATTTAAGATAAATAGCCTACCTACTGCACTATTTTGTGGAGGGCTGGTTGGAGTGCATGTGCGCGTGCGCACTGGCGGCAAGTATTTAGAGAAGTCAGGGTGGGTAGCTTGTGTGGGAGATAAGAGAATTCAATGAAGGGAGATACTTTAGCCTTTCCTTCAAGTACATCTCCCTCCTGAGTACATTTACTTCCATCACAATGGACTAGAAGAGATCCTTGCTTAGTGGTGCAGAACCCTTGAGACCTAATTTAGCTTTTATAGGAAATTCAAAAAGAGAGAGACGGCACAAGAGCAAGAGAACAGAACAAAGATATGAGTTTGTACAGGGAATATTGATACTTCTGGACTGCCTCTGTAACTCTTTTAAAAGAAATTTTCTAAGTAAATGCTGACTTAGACTTTTTTGTTAGAGGAAGGCCTGAGCTCCTCCCGCAGGAACAATGCACTGCCCGAGTCATCTTTACAATTCCCGACAGTCTGTCGTCTCGGAAGTTCGGGTTCATTGGTTTTTGTACTGTGAAGGTCAGCAAACATTTTGGAAAAATAAATTTCCCCTCTTAATTTCTTAGATGTGTCCTCACACGGATGCCCAGAAATAGGAAAGTTACATAAATGCAAATTAAAAACATGCCTGACAAGCTGTGCCTGTTGGCCCCGTTGATCATTTTTTATTCACATTTCACAGCAATTTCCAGGAATATCACCACATTCTTTGTTAACTGCATATCAATTAAAATACCTCTGAGAGGCAGGTACAAGAGCATACTATTTATTATCCTTCTGCAGCAGTGAAAGGCCCACTTTTACTAACTGCCACAGGTAGGTAACACATAAAGACTTAGAGAAAGAGGGGGAAAAATAGCCTTCCCTTAAGGATTTCATAGAAGATGAAGAAAGACATTTTTTCCAATGCTGCAGGGGAAAAAAAAAAAAGTCAGCGGCTTAACCAGGCAATCAGTGGGCGGATAAGACCAGAACCCAGACATTCTTATTCCTTCTCTCATCTATTGCGGCCGCTGAGTCTAATAAATTGTCGCTCACAAGCAATTTTACCACACAAATATAAAGTTGTTAGTGCAAAGAGCCCAAATTACTTTTGTGGATGGCTATAGGAGTGTAGTAGTGGAAGACATACTGGCTTAGAAAAGGAAAAAAAAAAATCAAAAAGATTGAGCTTTGAAATTAAGAGTCATTCTGCCCTCCTTCCTGTCTGAGTCCTACCCCCTGTTTCCTCACTGGAGAGGTACAAGAATTAAATGAGGCAATAAATACCAAATGTAGCAGGAACTTAACTAGCAATATTATTATTATCTGATAGGGAGCAATCAAATATAATGTCTGCACTTTAAAAAGTTGGCCTTATGTAGCTGCAATGCATTTAATATGCTGCTCATATTTTTAGAGCTGGCTTGCTTTTCTGCATCCTATGAACCTGCCTGCGGTTATGTTGATCTTGCATCTTGTCTGGGAATAGCTAAAGCTTAGTACTAAGTAACCTTAGAGTTTTTCACATCCTTTCATTTATTTACTATCGACAGCTTCCTCAACCATTTAGGCCTGATGGGTATGAATAAAAAATAAAGGGTCAAATTCTGTAATTTAGCAGATTAACTAATCAGGTCAAGATGTATTGGAGCAAAGATCTTCATGTGACTTATATCCAGTTTATTGGTTAGCTGGATGCTAACTAGCATTCTCTACCAGCTAGAAAAATACATCAGCATAACAACTTCCCAGCTTCTAAATCCTGCCATTAACTAAAACTTGATTGTACCACTTCATTAATCACCGAGCTTGAGCCGAAACTCTTGTTTTTATTCTGGGAAGATGATTTATTCAAAATAATGTTTCACTTAGGGGTCTAATCATAAACCCAAGATGATTCAGATGGTGAAGTCCAGCTGTAACAACAACAGTATCATCTAGAAAAATAACCACATGTATATTGAATCCCTTGAAAGTTTTCCATAACAGATCTGGGGATGATAAATCATGCAAACTCATTCTATAATTAACTAAAGTGTTCCTTTTCTTTCACCATAATCCGAAAGGATTAGCCCATGGTCTTTCATTGGGTAAATCAGTTGGCCATAATTTACTCTGCTGTGTAAAATTGAATTCAGATTTTAAAATCTGATAAAAATAAATTCCAAACACATGCAAAAGTGAGCCTTTGCAGAAACTTTAAAAGGAATCTTCACAGCAAATAAAAGTTTCAACAATGGATGATGTCTTTACTAAAGGACCGGCACAGCTTTAGGATGCTACACTAAATAGCAGAGCTTTCAGTAATCTATTTTAGAACTTTTCCATAGGAATCTCCTGAAACTTCACGGTGATGTCATCTGATTATTGAGTTAGTAACATGGACAAACCAAAAGAATCAGGTTTCTACATTCTTTCCCTAATCTTGGATTGTCACAAAACGGATTTTTCACCCTGTTATCCCTATTGAGAAATATGGTACCTGACACAAATGTTGAATGAATGCACCCAGGAAATGGAACCACACCTTATTTTCTATCTATAATGATATGAAAGTATAGTGCTGCACCTTTGGATGGTTTACTATGAAATTACAAGGACTGGTAATGCAACATTGCTGTAATATTCCAATTTTTCATAAATGTGCTGTTGCGTATTACCTCCTCTGTCTCCTGCCACTGCTGCCAACAGGCCTTGGTTCTGTTCCTGTCTGGCTTTTGTTTTCTATTGTCACATTGCTGATACATTCAGTAAAAATTTATTGAGCAATCACTTAAGACCTTTTTTGCAACAAAGCAGAGATGGATGGATGGATAGATGGATGGATGGACAAAACTTTCTTTTCAAAGAATATTTATAGTTGTTGAATTTTAGCAGCACACCTTCAATTTCATTTTTACATTTCCAGCTCTCTGAAAAATTGATCATCTTTGGAGAATTGCACTGTGCTAAACTTATTGATTTCCACCGAGCATGTTGAAAGTGGCCATTACTTGATACATCATTAATATAATAATTGAGATCAAGCATTTTTAGATCCAGAGTACCTGACATCAAAATTTCACAAGCATTAGGAAAATAGATGATAGAGATCTCCTCCTCTCCAGGAAATACTGACCGAAATTATTTTATATAGTGTTTTCTTTTGCATTATTTTCTAAGTTAACCGTATGTAGGTCAAATAAAGGCCGAGAAATTGAGTTCATATTATTAACCAAGCACTGATCACAGATTGGTAATTCAGCAGTGGATGGTTGTTTACCTCAAAAAAGAGAAAGCCTACTTCTTTGATTTTGCTAAGATAAATCATTTAATGCAGTGCATTGTGTGTGACTTGTTTCCCTAGAGGACGGTGGTGGTATTCAGTTCTTTAAACTGGTTACCAAAAAGAGAAACAGCATAAATCAGAATCTGTGTAGGTTATTCTTCACAAGTAACAGCCTATAAGCTAAAGTCATTGTTTGGCTTTCTACTGTACCCAGATAATAAACTAAAGAATGGAAGGAAATGTTTTGATGAATAGGGGCGTCACTGCAAATCACTATTAACCTAAAAAAAAAAGGGAAGGAAAATGTAAAATGTATGTGAGTATCTTTTCTGGTTTCCAGCTCTGTTTCTAATCCTATTCACCTAGAAGAGAACACTGATTTATAGGATAGGGATGGTGCTGTTTGATTTTAGGTACTGAACAAGCAGTAAGCATTCAGTTGATATTTCTTGATGTTTGACTCAAGTTGTTCGCTTTGATTTTCTCAAATTTTCTTCTATACAATAGGCTTAATTTATACATGGTCTATAAAGTCTGTATTAGCTTTAGTCTTATGTTTTCAACTTCTATTATCTTCCATGAGAATATATCCTTTTTTCTCTATCATGTCTGGTTTCCTGTTTTTTTTTCACTTTTATTTTTGTTTTTGTTTTTGAATCATGTCTCCCCCTTGGCATGGGTTCCTTTTCCCTCTTCTTTTGTTATAATTCTTTCCATCTTTTCTTCTTCTTTTTATATTCTCCATTCACTTTATCTCAGTTCTTTTAACCCCCCCCCCCATTTCTTAAAAGAATTTACTTGATCCAAATGCTCCTCCCCATTTCCTTAATCTGCCCATTTTCACTCTCTCTTTTAAACACCTCTACCTTTGGTGGGCGGAGGATGAGTAGATAGGTGATGGGCATTAAGAAGGATGCTTGCTATGATGAGTACTGGGGGGTTGTATGTAAGTGATAAATCACTGAAATCTACTCCAGAAACCAATATTGCACTGTACGTTGACTAACAAAATTTAAATAAATAAGTAAACACCTCTACCTTTGACAAAAATTCATTAGAAGTGCCGTGGGATAAAAGAAGAAAAGATCTCCAGATCTCCTTCTTGTACCTTTGAACACTGGGTTAGATGCAAAGCACAAATTCATACTTACAGGCCAAGGATCTGATTTAAAAGTATATTTGTCCCACTTCGGTGTTGTTTTACATATATGAACATTTCACTCTAGCCAGCACTTTCCAAATAAAATCTTTGTCCTTATTGTTAGTGCCCCATAATCAAATGTTAAGATTAAAAAAAAAAAAAAGAAAGAAAAACTTGTTATGCTGACTAGCTTTCCAGCTGGACTCTTTTTTTCTAGAAGACTATTAAACCAAACACTTCTTAAAATTAATTAGTTTAATAACAATAAACAATCCTTTTGTTTGTTTCCTGTTGAATCTTTCTTCTACAATTAGTAATAAGTGTGGCTAGACAATGTTGATGAATTGATTATGCAGCTGAAGCTGTTTAGGGTTATATGTAGTCTTTAATTCCTGACTATGAAAAACTCTTGAGAAGAACTCAATGGTACTACACACCAGAATTTTAAATTTGCAGCGTGGTAATTATTGCCATGGCTTCATTCAATTGAGTTAACCACTTTAAAAAATATATATATATATATATTATGTGCCAGGGCCTGTGCTAGATTCCGAGGGAGGAAAGAGAAATAAAGTAAAGGTCATATCCCATTCAGAGAGCCAGAGATAAGACCTACACTGTAATTACAGGGCAGTGTGATTTACCAGGTGGGGTTTTACCTACAGAGCTATAAGGTCATAGGAAAGGGGAATTAATCTGTCTTGGAACTGGAAAGACCTGAAGAAAGGTGGGATTGCTTCAGAGAAAGGAACAATTAAGATCAACCCAAATCAGAGCAATGTCCAAAAAGGCATTCAATTTTACTAAATGTGATGGGTAATGAAATTGGGGGGAAACTCGCTCTAGATAATTGATACCACAACTATATCATCATCATCTCATAGACACTAAGTCTTAAGAGATCTTGAAAGAAATCCAAAGGTCTTGACTTCTGCTGAGAAGCTAATTAACTTTATTTTCTGCTGACCTTTTCATTTCCTTCCCATAAGATGAGCTGGTGATTTAAATACATGCATGAAAAGGTTTAACTAATTTATAGAAGATGATGTTAAATATTTATTCTATTGTTCACTCAAACTACCTCTGTGGTCTCGTCTATATTTGCATAATGTAAATACTTTTTTTTTTTCCTCTAACCACTATTGATTCTTCCCTTGTCTGGTAATCAAAACTTAGATCAACCATCATAGCTCAAATATGAAAAGCTAAATTCAAAAAATTATATATTATTTGTCTTCATTTTATATTCAAACAATGGAAAGGGAGAAAAACAGTATTATGTACCTGCAAAGATAACATCTGGAAACCTACTGATTTTTTAATTTTTATTTTTTGGAGGATAGATCTTAGATACTAATGATATATAATAAGGAGGACTTTCAGAAAGGGAAATTATTATGTTTCACCTTGGATTGGCTTTAGCACAAAGCTCAGGGCAAACACAGTATTCAAAAATTACTAAGTTATATTTAATTTTATTTAATGCTGAATTCACTCAATGATCTACATTCCTAATGCTGGTAAATAAACATAAAGGATTAACCCTAACTATATCATCTTTAGAACAAGAATGAGGATGTTAAACTACGATTTTCAGAAAACAAGCAATATCTCATTTTGTCAACTGAATGGAGAAAGAGGAGAGTACTTATATGCCATAATTCCTACTGTGACTGATTAAATCCTTTGTAAGTAAAATGTAGAAGTTATAAAGAGTTGGAGGTTATATTGATTTTTCATTACTGGCTAAAGGCTTACATGCCATATAAAATGGATTTCTAACATCAAGGCAGGGAGAAGTCGTTTCGGAGATCTTTTTTTAGAAATCAGCAGGAAACCAAACCATTGTATAGACTAGTTAATAAAGTCAGGCAGTAGAGTGATGGAACTTTATTTTTATTCTTTCTTAGAGAGAGCTAGAGATTTATCTTTATAATTGATCAAATGATCATCAGTTTCCCATCTTGCATTTCACATATTATTAAACCAGGCAGGAGTTTATTCCTGGGTCCCTCTTAAAAAAGACAAGAAGATACTGCACCACATATTAGAATTTCCACTAGAATTCAAATTAGAATTATCAACACAGCAAGGGAGCAGGTATGTAGGAAACCTCCTTTTAGTTCAGACATTCTTGGTGGAAGATGAGCGAATTTAAGAATACTCCGTGTTCAATTTTTATAACAGAGAATTCTACAGTTTTTGCTTTCCATCCCCATTCTACAGCAGAGGGATGAATGTTTCCCTTTGTTTACTGAAATCTGCAACTAAATTTGAATCTCTTACCATAAGTACCTCAGGTAATTCCAACACAGAGCCAAGACTGAGAGACCCTGACTGAGAAGACAAATGCAAACAAAACTGTGGTTGAATTTTCAAAAGGAAAGGAAAACAAAATTGTAAAAACACTGGTTAGAAAAATATAAGATGTAATACAGTAACTTTAAGAAAAAGTAAAGTATGTTCCCATCTAATTTATAGCTTTTTCACACATACTTATTTTCACAGTAAGAAAACCAAAATGGACTCTCAGAGTTGCCTAATTTGGAACCACTCAAGATGTGGTCAGCTCTTGGCTTGCATCAGAACTACCAGGGAATTTATTTAAAAGGCACATTACTGGATCAGAGTCTCTAACTGAGGGGGCCCAATAATTTAACAAACATCCACTTTAGCAAAGACATCCAAATGATTCTATGTGGCAGCTTGAGATGCATTACTCTAGTTTACAAACACACTTTTCAGTGAGAAAAAAAACCAAAGATTTCCTGAGACTTATCTAGATATCCAGTTGGGGTGATCCAGTTTTTATTTTTTTCTTCGTAGTGCTTGCATGTCCTTTGTTATTCTGCAGACCAAGGCTGCCACAGTCCTGTGGGTCTGTTTTCTTCAAACACTTGTTTCTCAGAATTTCTCATGACCTTTTCATGCTACTGGGGATGCATATGTAAGACATCCAATATAAGCCTCCTGTCAACTACCAAAAATTAAGGTTTGTGCCAGAAATTTGGAAACAGTATATTTTCTTAGGTGTGCAGTGCAGTGTCAGCCATGACTTGTGATCTTACTATCATGATGTCCATTTTCTTAATTTTTTTTTTAAGATTTTATTTATTTATTCATGAGACATAGAGAGAGAGGCAGAGACACAGGCAGAGGGAGGAGCAGGCTCCTTGCAGAGAGCCTGATGCGGGACTCAATCCCAGGACCTTGGGATCACGCCCTGAGCCAAAGCCAGACCCTCAACTGCTGAGCCACCCAGGCATCCCTCCATTTTCTTAAATTATGTAATTAAAATTAACTTTAAAATATACACCTGGGTGGCTCAGTTGGTTGAGCATCTGACTCTTGATTTTGGCTCAGGTCATGATCTCGGGGTCCTTGGATAGAACCCCACATTGGGCTCCCCACTCAGCTGGGAGTCTGCTTGAGATTCTCTCTCCCTCTGCCCCTTCTCTCACTCACACAATCTCTCTCTCTCAAGTAAGTAAATCTTTAAACAAAAAATATATATCTGTAATAATATAAAAGAGATACCTAAGGTAGAGATGGAAGGCTCATGACTGATCAGAAGAAAAAGCAGATGATTATACTTTTCAGAAATATATGCTTTAAAACCCTAAAAACAAACAAGACAATAAATAACAATGACAAATATCAACCAAGCCCTATACCCTCCCCCCCAAAAAAACAAAGACAATGAAGATTTAATGTGAGAGAGAGAGAGAGACATTCTATGACACTAGTAGAACCAGGCCTTATGAGTTGAAGTGACTAGAAAGCAGATTTCCATTCATAAAAAGGAATAATTGTCCAAGAGAACAGTGTTGGACTCAATCATTGACGTGCTTAAGCAGAGCTTGGAATGGTTGACTTTCAGGGCTATTTACAAACATAAACCTCACTGAGTGGAAGATTGGGTTTAAAGACCTAAATTCCTTTCCAATGCTAATATTCTATGTTGATATATTTACCGCTATTCACAAAAGACAGTTTGAGAAAAGACATCCTAATTAATTAAATCCAGCCAGAAAACCCATGAGAATTTGGACCTAGAAACCATTAGCCTGAGCAGTCGACCATTATCTGTTGCTAGTAATACATCTTTCAGCGTGAAAGGACTTTGATTATTATTCAAATTTAAATTAGAAATTTATTCTCTTTTTTTTTTAGATAGGATGCAAGAAGTTTTAATTACAGTACTCTACAACAGGAACAGTAAGCTAAATTATGAACAATTATAAGACTCATTCATTCTATAAGTATTTACTAAGCACCTATCATGTGCCAGTCGCTATTCCAGGATCTGGGAATACAGCAGTACACAGAAAAGACCTGAAATCCCTGCCCTAATGAAACCTACATTCCAGAAGGGAGAGAAGGACAACAATAATGATGATGATGATAAAGTAAAATATATAGTGTTCTGATGGTAATAATTTCTATAAAATAAAATAAAGCAAGGAAGAGGGATAGCATGATGAGAAATTTCAGGGAATTGGGATGCATGGGTGGGTCAGTGGTTGAGCATCTGCCTTTGGCTCAGGGCATGATCCTGGGATCCAGGATCAAGTCCCACGTTGAGTCCCACATCAGATTCCCTGCAGAGAGCTTGCTTTTCCTTCTGCCTGTGTCTCTGCCTCTCTCTGTGTGTCTGCCTTGAATAAATAAATAAATAAATCTTAAAAAAAAAGAGTTTCAGGGAATTATTGTTTTTTTCTGACTATATCATAAGAAGACAGCCATGTTTATTACTAAGAAGAATGATTTTAGAGTTCATAAACTCAGTGTCATTTAATTCACCCCTCGGTCTTACAGAAGAGAGAACAGAACCCATAGCAATTAGTGTTTTGACTGAGATTCCCAAGGCCCAAGTTCAAGCTCTACTATTGCTCTCCATGTGGGTTTCTTATGAGTTTAGAAATTTTCCTTCAAATCCATTTTGTCACTGCAAATGAGGCCAGACTTTGACTAAGAATATTTTCATTCTTCCAAAATATTTCTCTGTGTGTATATCTCTCAGCAGCATGTTTATAGGTTAGGCAGGCGACTCCATGCACTTGAAGATAGGTGGCTGTTAACACCATGTTGTGAGTGATGACGTAATTGCACATGATTTCCAAATGGAGTTTCAGAGCAACTCTTCCAAGACTGAGATCTATGTAGACTATCAACAGATGACCATAAATGTAGTTTGCCATACTTTATTTTTAAACTATCTGCTTTTAAAAGACACTCCAAATCTGTCACTTCCTTTTCCCTAAAACTTAAGTGACACAAAAGGAGAGATCTTTTTTCTATTGGGGCAAGGACCAGGGAAATCGTGAAGGGGAAACTGAGCAGGAAATGACCCTGCTTCAGTAAAAACTGTAATCTACATAAAGGGAGTAGAGGATTCTTATAGTCCAAGTGTTGAAAACACTTTTAAAGTGCAGTTATTACTAGAAGTAACTGTGAAAATACTATTCTAGTACAGCTGCTCCCTTCATATTTGCTTTACTGAAAAAAGAAAACTGTTTATTATGGTTAGTAATGCAAGCCTCAGGCATCACTGTCTTAAGTTCCCCTAATCTCGCCTCTCACAGATGTGTGTCTGGCAGTAGGAAAGGCAACAGCCCTAGATGTTTCAATCCAGGATTTAGTGTGCCAGGCAAGTGTCCTCTTACCCCTTGCACCTGTAAAGTGCAAACAAACAAGAGAAAGATAGATAGACAGACTATGGATATACCTAAAGCAGCCTTTATGGGTATAATTGGATTTTCAATAGCTTTTGGGGCCAAACTGAAAATTAATTCTTCTGAATGTAATGTGTTCTATTTTTTGTATTATTACTGAAATTATTTTCCTCTTTGTTGGCAATGTTGCACCAGCATTTATTGAAGAGATAGCAGGTGCTAGTTCCATGTGTGTGGTTTTAGGTTTTGTTGCACTGGTGAGAGGAGTAACTGACATTTCTTGTGTGCCTACGGTATCCCAGACACTGTGCTAAGAGACTTACACTCGTGACCATATTCCATCTTCACAACAGACCGATGAAGTGGATACTGTTATTACTGTCATGTTTTAGATAAGTATACAAGATTAAGAGAGATTAAATAACATCTTCAAAGTTACCTATGTAGTGAGTGTTGGAGCTAGGGTTGCAGACCAGCAGGATTCAAACTTATGAAGCTTCTTTCAGCAAAATGTTGACTATATTCTCTTTATTTGATCATTTCTTTTCAGAGAGGGGTGCCGTATTTTCCCTCCATGAAGATGTTGAGGAATGAACAAAGTATTTTTGCAAGTATCAAATGTTTCATAATTTCAAAAATAATTCCTCATGCTGTCAGAGAATTTAGAAGCACAGACTTTTGGACAAGAATTTTTATTTTCTTCATAAATGTAGGGGATATTCAAACCCAAGACTTCAGAAGGTTGACTTGGTATTGGGAAAATGAGGATGAAAGGAAAGAAGGATAGTTTGTACGGCAAGAAGATTGAACAGAAGAATAAAGAGGATAAATAAGGAACCAATAAGCTGAGAATACTAGGAAAAATACAACACTAAGATCAGATTTACTGAATTAGTTGTTAACCATAAAATAAAACCTCTCCATAGTCTCTGCTTCTTGTAGAATTACTGCATATTTTTTCGATATTTAGGTCTTTGAAAGTTGAGGCTTTTTAGGACTTTGAAAGCTGAGTGCCCTATTGTGAGAAATAAAATAGTAAGTGCATTTAAAAGAGCTAATACGGAATATTTTAAAAGTGTTTTCAACAGTGCCTAATGCACAGTAAAGAATAAATATAGAACAGTGTAAGTTTAATTATTACATATCTATATGTAAAAGAGCATATGTATGATATCTAGGGGAATAAAAATTAGTGTCTGTCCTAAATGTGTGGATTTGTCATTAAACTGGAATAATAACTAATTTAGCAACACTCCAGAGCAGTATCACATGGAAGTTTATCAGACTGATGTCATGTCTAGGCGAAGGTGTAGTATACTCTCTTTCTCACTCCAAACATACAAGCATTCATTTTTTATTCTAAAAACTGATCTTCCCTTTCTTTCTACAGACCTCTGAGGTAAATCCAAAGTCCAGCCCAAGTATGATGAAAGATGATACACATAACCAAAATGTTTTCCAAATAAAAATAAAATTTTGCTCCCTATTAGGTTTTAGTGGCTAAGGAAGAAAAGAGTTCTATCCACTCCTTGGATATAGAAATGGCTATAAATTCTCTATCTTTTTTGGGGGGGGTTTAGCAAAATCAAAACTATCATATTTGATATGCCCTGAATTAAATAAAGTCCCAACAATTAAAGTGAAACCCCTATCTTTAAGGATAACACCAGCCAAGTTGTGGATGTTGCTGTGAAATCTTCACAAAGTTTTCTGCAAGTGAAATTTGTCATACAGCCATATAAAGAGGAAATTTGGTCTTTCTTGTCAGGTAGATCTATGGACATTGAATGAAGCAGGGAGAAATTGTCAAACCTCGCCATTTATGCTGGTAACCAAAAGGCATTCATCTACCAATCAGAAAAACTGGTGGCTTATGGCCTGAAATTATTCATTTTCCTTTATTTTATTATTTCCTTTAGGTGGAAATTAAAGACAGTAGTTCTTGTACCCCGGCCTCAAGGTGGTTCCATTTCTTTTTTTTTTTTTTTAAGATTTTATTTATTTATTCATGAGAGACACACACAGAGAGAGAGAGAGGCAGAGACACAGGCAGAGGGATAAGCAGGCTCCTTGCAGGGAGCCCGAAGAGGGACTCAATTCCGGGTTTCCAGGATCACGCCCTGGGCTGAAGGTGGTGCTAAACCGCGGAGCCACCCGGGCTGCCCAAGGTGATTCCTTTTCTAATGTGGGCAAATTTTTGCTCATTTTTTAAAATTTATTTTATTATTTTATTTTTTTGCTTGCTCATTTTTTTAAATGACATCTTCCTTCTTACAATTCTCATTTATTAAATGTAGTGTTCATCCCAGAAATCGATTTATTTATAACCCTTCCCTTTTCTTTGTTGTTTCATGAGGTACTAGACTATTATGCCCTCAAACTCATCATTTCTCCTGCAACATAATGATAATGCTTCCCCCAAAGACACTAACTATCTCATGAGGAGACTCTGGGTGTATGGGAGCACTTTGCAGGGGAGGCAGTTTACTCTGAAAGAGATCGGTCAGTCAGCATGATTAACCAGTCTACCTGGTTAAAGATGTAAACTGACAACCTAAATACTGGGATTTTACTGGTTACTGTATCAAAGTGACAATAACTGATCAAGGTAAAATGCTAGTTTCAAGTCCTGCTCTTTAAGGTGCAGCCATAACCCCAAAGCTGTCCAGTTACAATGAGTGCAATACTCAGCCAAATCAAGTGTCTCCAAAGCTCCCAGTTGTCTACGTATTACGTCCAAGCATAGAGTGAAGATCTGGAAGTACTAAGGAGGCTGGATTTCCCTCCCTGAGAGAATGACATTCCCATTTCACAAATATCAAGCTAGTTGTTTTATGACATTTTATCCCCTTGTAAAATGCAGTTTCATTAGGAGATCAGTTTATAGGTTTTAGACATACTAAGTTCAGACATCTGAGCTTCAGATATGTATAACCCCTATTTAATTGCCTTCTTTAAATAAGATGGCAATAGAATTGTATTATTATTTGGCTTCTTTAATATACAAAAGAAAAAAATAAGCTCTACATTTTTATATCTTCTTTTGAAAGAAAAATAAATATAAGTCAACTTAGATTAGCTTTTCTCTCTCCATTCTTACTAGTAAAATTTGAGTCTAAACACACTAAATCTTGGATGATAATCTTTTATAAAGACTGCTAAGTCTTCATGCAGATGGGGTGCCATTTATATGGAGGGAGTGATAAATTCCTAGTCTTGAAATTCAGTGTCAAAATTATTGCCATTTAATGTCATGTCTTGAAATTTTTTCATCGGAATTAATACTATGTGATGTTTGAAGCCCATGAAAAACCTTCAGTGTTTCTTTTCATCTAAGCTGACACACTGTCACTGTGAATAAAAGTAAAAGAACATATAATGCTGTGGAATTGTTTGCAATCAGAAATTTTCTTTCAAGCTTACCTATCCTTGATCAGCTATCCATGATCTCTGCAGTCAATATGAGTTTCTAAGAATCAAAACCTGAATATTTCTATAATTCTTTCCCGAGCTATTCTATACATAACAGAAATGACCCAGTGTAAATTCAATCCTATTTCAACAGCAGTCACATTGCCTAGAAATGTATGTCTGTGAAGACCATTTAAAATGTAACAGGTCCGGGATCCCTGGGTGGCGCAGCGGTTTAGCGCCTGCCTTTGGCCCAGGGCGCGATCCTGGAGACCCGGGATCGAATCCCATGTCGGGCTCCCAGTGCATGGAGCCTGCTTCTCCCTCTGCCTATGTCTCTGCCTCTCTCTCTCTCTCTCTCTGTGACTATCATAAATAAATAAAAAGTTAACAAAAAAAATTAAAAAAAAAAAATGTAACAGGTCCTTTGGCCTACTCAACTTCCTCCCTTTTTCTCAGTGACCAGGTCTAATATTTACCCCAAAGTACAACTCCAAGATTAGTTTTTATTTTCTCTCTACAGTTTCATTTACTCCTTCTGGTCTTTATTCCTCAAAAAGTCTGATCTATTCACATTATCACTAATTAGAAGGAGGAGTGCAATGCTGTGTCATACTTTTGCCATATTGTCAGAGAGTTGCTTTCTTTACTTGGTTTGGTTCTCCAAATATGCATCATACTCTTTGAGATTAAAATCCTCGTCTTCAACTGATATAGTCTCCTTCAGAGCATCGGTAGTGAATTTCATATTCTGGAGACTCTCAATAAACATGGATAATGTGACAACATGCTTTGTAAATTGCAAATGGCAGCTGGTGTGATGAATCCCAACAGCATTTTTTGTTTTGTTTTGTCTGTTGGTTTTTTTGGTTGGTTAGTTTGTGGCTTGGGCTCAGTTTTAAAGCAGGAAACGTCACAGAAATCCTATTTCCAGTTTCTCTTTGAAAAAAAAAGTCATGACCTTTGGGCTTCTATTCTTACAGAGCAACAACTGCAACCGAGAAGTGGCTTTCCTCTTTAGCTGGGCATGCGTTCTCTATTCCTAGAGCCTACTGGGCTTGTTTCACTCATTGAACTACCTGCCTAGCCCTTTGAGTTTGCTACCTCTGCTCTGCACAAACATTGTTCAAAGGCTTTCTAATCCATTTTATGGAATTATCTCACAAATGCAATTTCCCCTTGAAGCAAAGTGATAGATGCTTTCCTCTGATAGGATCCAGTCAGTGTCAAAATGTTGTTCCTGTGACTTTCCTCATATTTATGCAAAATTTTGCAGGACTTTTCTTTATAGTTCTACAGGAGTCCTCATTTGGCTGCTCCCACCCTGGGAATATGATGAGATCCGCATTTGTGAAACGTTCTGTAAAATGTCCTGAAAAATCACGAACAGTGGCAGTGACAACAACATTCTTACCGAGAATAATGCTAATGGCAGTAAGACAGCAGCAGAATGTCTTCCACATCTTTGTGTTTAATCACAGTGCAGTTCTCTAAGAGTTAATAAGCTCTCATGCTTTTGGTTTTGTTGTTGTTGTTTTTTTCAATCTTCCCCCCAACTTTTTAAAAATTCATTTAATATGGATGGGCCTGTCAAGCTTATTTAAATTGATTGCAGGACTGAATGTCAGTCCAAGGAGATAATGGCACCAGTCCTTACAAGTTTGGCTTTGTTATTATATCCATGAACTACAGTAGTTATGATTCCTTAATTAGAAGGAACCTAGAGAAACGTTTTTAATTCTCTTTTAATGTATGCATTGCTGCTGAAATTTCAGACACTTAAGAATACTGATTTTGTTCTCTTACTGAAAAAGTATAAGTTGGTCACATTTTTGGGAAAAAAAAAAAACCTTGCAGAATGGATTTGGTAGAGGGCCCTTTAAAGGTGGGCATTTTACCATTGACTCATTAATTTAGTCATGTAGTGATGGCAAAAATACTCCATCCGAATAGTGAATGGCCACTGTGGCATCTGGATAACTGATCTGTTGACAAAAAGTATTCATGTCTCCACTGAGTATTCTCCAACAGACTGAGTCCAAATATAACTTTTCTGATGACGTTTCTCCTGCTAGTTCATAAGTATCTCTTCTCCGTGTTCCCTGCTTCTTTGCTATTATTAAAATGCCCAGGTTCATTAAGAAATAGAGAATAAACAAAATGCCTTTTAGCACCCCCTTAGGGAGCAAAGAGCATTGTGAGCAAGAAGTTCCTCTCAGGTATGGAATGCTGAATGAAGGTTGATTGTCAAAGGGCACCAGTTAAATATGATTGATAATGGCTTGATATTATTTCTTTGATCTTATTTTTTCCCTCTTTAATCCACATGAATAGTAATGAACACAGCTGAGTGAATGAACACAAAAGCAGATAAGCTACTGTGCACATTTCATACCCTCCAATCTAATGAGCACATTGTCTTTAGCATCATTAATGAGTTTTGCAAAATCTGTAATATGTTCATAGAACACTACTGCATCTTGTTTAAGGGTCATTTGACCATATTTTGCCCCTGGCACCAGCATGATGGCTTAATTTTTAATTATAAATGCTAATTCTAATTAGCAGGCCTGGAAAAGTCAGATTGAGTTCTGTGTGACCCTGTCCACCCACTTACACCCCAGATGCTAACTTGAACCCCAAAGCCAAATATGTGAACTCTTTTTGCAGTGCCTGAGACAAGATGCTGAAGCAGCTGCTGTCCCCCCCATGGTACATATAGAATCAGGGAATATTTTGATGTAATTATTACAATAATATTTTCGCTCTGCAGCTACTATACCCCAAAGTGCCTATGTCAGGACATCATTTCTTCTTTTCCTGTTTTCTCAACCACAAAACCAGTCTCACAATTGGATTTGGCAGCTGCCGAGCTACCCTAATATAGCAGCAGACGAATCCAGGCAAAGAACAGATCTATCACTGTATCTGACTGATCTTTCTGCTTATGCACAGTGACAAATTCTCACCTCTCCATATAGATCAGCGGGCACTGTAACCAGTCAGTCACGCATAAGTTGTGACAGCGCATCACAAGATTGGCATTTTGGAGCCCTGGAGAACAAGGTGAAACATGCAGTTCTTTTACATGAAAACTGCAGTCTTTCCCAAAGCAACATTGGTGTGTGTGTGTGTGTGTGTGTGTGTGTGTGTGTCTACCTTTTACAAAAAGAGACATACTGTTCTGTTCACTTTAGTAAAATACATAGAGAAAGGAGATAAAAAACAAATGGTTGTATCGCAGGAGAGGGATTTACATTGTTCATCAGATAAAAACTACCCGGTTTTCTTTTCCCACCTGCTTCTAAGTTACTTAGAGTGGCTAAATCAAGGGAGCCTCTGCCTAATGAGAATATGCGTCCATATCTCTGGGATTGCAGTGCTATGCTTAGGATGACAGATGAAAAAATGTTGGGGTAAATTTTCCAGAGTTTCTTCTCCTATTTCTATTGAAATATACCCTCAGGAGGCTTCTTTTTACCCTCATGAAATCAAAACCTCCCACTTTTATCTCTTGATTTAAGAACAGTTGAGAAATGGTTTTGGTATTTGCACAGATTTTAGAGAAACTCCCTTTGTTGTTTCACGGTAAGCATATTTACAATAAAAGGGAAAAAAATGCCTGACTGCTTCAGAAGTATTTCAAGGTATAATGTGAAAATCATTCCCAAGAGCTATCCAAATTTGGAAGAAGGCAGTAACTGGCTAATAAAAGAAACCTATTAATAATGTGTGTTGGGATTCATAGATTAGAGGTGTACAAATTAAGTCTATTTAATATTTTCTGTGCGTAAGGAACTAAATCTAAAGACCAGTGACTCAATAATAAAATAATGTAGCATTTTAGGATTGTTGTTGTTGATTATCTGTAAGTTACAGATATAAGAAATAATGAATCATGGTCTTAGGACAATCTCAGGGCATTGACTCAACAGATAATGCCCAAATGGAAGCAACATAATCATATATAAAAAATAAAGTCTCATCACATATCACAAATTGCTCTGCTTACACAAAGTATTAAATTTTTCCATTAAATTTACTTCCAACTTAGAAAAGACAAGACCTTATTTAGCCTGTAGTTTAGATAGTTAGAATTAAATCCAGATTTAGTTAGTGAAAATCCAGGTTTAAGTAGTTAAAATAACATCTATTTTTAGGTTTAAAAAAGGGGAGAAAAAAGGGAAGAATCAGCAGTTATATTTACTGTGCTTAAAAGGAGCTGAGGCACTACATTAAAATTGAATAGGAATTCAATATTTGATGATGATGATGATGATGATGATGATGATGATGATAGGGAAGGAGTGGAAAGGTAAGAGGAAGTAGAAAAGGAAGAGGAGATTGGGGAAATTGCATTAACTCTGACTTAATCTTATACCATGATATAGAGAAGATACTATGTCAGCCAACTAGTTTTTTGAGTTTATACAAGTCCTTGGAAATACACATTCACTGAAATTCTTCACCTCTTTTGGGAACATTAAAGCACCATTAATTAGTTAAAGTTTATACACAATTCAAATTCTCTCTTCCTCTTACTTTCTGAAGGAAACCCACTGGCTATATTATTTTAAATCAGTTGCTCACTCTGACTGTCCTGCAGTAATAAGACCAAGTCAGTAACTTCAAGGTTCCAAAAATGGATTGTGTAGCTGAAGTCATTTATTAAATTGTTCCCATTGCATGAAAAAGGAGGGGGGAACCTGAAATCCTGAAGATGTAAAAACTACAAAGAAGAAATATCAGCTGACTCGCCCAAGGTCACCTGGTGAGACAGGATAAAAACAGAAGTTTAATACCTGCCATTCAAAAAGCTTTTAACGTGCATAGAAAAGGAAGAATTTTTAAGCTTTCCTCCAATGTGTGAACATGCTCATGACCCACATAAGGAAGAATTCTCTCTTATATTGATATTGAACTTTTATTCTTTGCACGTGCAGTTCACTTATTTGAATTGATTCCCCCAGTATTCAGTGATATATCTATTAGGCAGATATAAAACCCATTTTACAAATAAGGAAACTGAGCCCCAAGAGCCTAAATGACTCATTTCAGGTTATCAAACCAGTTAGGAACAGAGCTGGAAGTAGAATGGAAACTTTTATTCTCCTAATCTAATATTTTTTAGGACATCATAATGCTTCCTTCATCATTATCTCTTCCACATGCTTTCTGGCACAAAAATCTGTTTTTGCTTGGGGAATTTGAAGAATAAAGACCATACATTCTCTTACTTATGTAGTAAGCAGAGGTGAGTGAGACATTAATATTTTAAATATCTGAAAGCAAAGACATTTTCCTGCACATGGCTTTCTAATTATTAAGAGGTTTATTTTCTTCTCTTACTTTTGTCTACTCAAAAGAAAGTCCCCATAGCACCTCCTGAAACTTGAAAAGGCTAATTTGTTTCCTCCACATGAAACCCTCAACTATGGTTAAATATGAGAAATCTTCAAGCAGGTGTTTGTTTTCTTAAAAACAAGAATGACATTTTAACTTTATTCATTCTGCTTCAAAAGTAAGCATTTTATTCATTAGTTTAAAAATGAAACATTTTCAAAGAGCTTCATTGCTGACTAGTTTCATGCCATTTGAAGTTTTAAATGTCATTTGATGAGTTTTAGCAGCACAGACAGAGAAATAATAAAAAGATTTTTGTTAACTGATAAAACACACAATATTCTTGTTCTCAAGAAGAACACTTGAGTAATTTTAAAATAATGAAAAGAAATGGTACCGCTGGAGAAATGTATCTGCATTTGCCCACTATTCACCCCTTCAATAAAAAAAAAATTAAAGATGAGTAAAACAAAACAAAATTAGAGGATTTGAAAAGTAGAAAAACATTTCCAAGAGGCCATCTATTTAGCATAATTTACTATGAAAGTACTTTCTCTGTTTGTGTTTTGCTCCAGCAGTAGCAATATAAATACTCTGTACTTCAATTATTATTTCCATTATGTATTAATAATTATTAATTTCAATTAGTATACAAATAAAATCAGAACTTTGAGAGACATTTATTTATATATTTGTATTTATTATGCATGATCTACTTCATATGATAATTTTGAGTAGTTTACAATAAAAGACAAAGATGCAAATAATAAATAAATAAACAAGATTAAAAAGAAGAGCTAAATAGTAAAAGGGAAGTGGTCCAATTGTAATTAAGAGCATGGACTTTAGGGGTCCCTGGGTGGCGCAGCGGTTTGGCGCCTGCCTTTGGCCCAGGGCGCGATCCTGGAGACCCGGGATCGAGTCCCACGTCGGGCTCCCGGTGCATGGAGCCTGCTTCTCCCTCTGCCTGTGTCTCTGCCTCTCTCTCAGTCTCTCTGTGACTATCATAAATAAATTTAAAAAAAAAAAGAGCATGGACTTTGGAGTCAGATAAAACTGGGTTTGAATCCCAACTGGGCTGATGAGTAGCTGTTTGACTTTGGACAATTTAAACAACCTCCCTGATCCCCAGCTCCTTAATCTAAAGTAGATAATAATGGCCATCTCAATGGAGAGAACATGGTGGCTGTTTTTGTCTTTATTCCTGAAATGTCTTTACCAATGGACTCTCTTGGGATTAAACACAAAAACAAAATTCATTGCGACATCCTTTGCCCTACTCATGATGATATAGAAATATAAAAACAAATGCTGGAAAGTTCATTTTTCTATGAGGTTAGAAACATCAAGTTAAATTATAAAACAAATTCTGTAGAATAGAGTTCATTAATATGTTTCATATGTTGATCAATACCTGTGAAAATAAGCAATAAATTAAGAACCACAACAGAAAATTTGAAGCAGACATCAAAGAGAACCACGTGCCTGTATTCTTAAAGTTCTTGGTATGTTTTGTGCTGGATTTCATTGAGAAGTTACTGGTTTCTCTTTGTAACACCCCTTGAAATGCAATATCTTTAGAGAAACTAATTCCCTAAAACCATGAAAATGAATGCACAGCATTCAAAGATTGATTGCCATTTGGATGAGAACAAATAAAAGAAGCAGAAAATTATGTAAAAAACTGCTCACTTTGAATGTATATATTTATATAGAGAGATTAAGTTGGGACTTTCTATTAGTAATTTCAGTAAATATTTATTGAAAATGTTCTGGACTATAGCATCAATAAACCAGACAAGGCTTGCCCTCATAAAGCATTTTATTCATTATTTCAGTAAGAGAGACAAATCATGAACAAATAAATGTGACAACCAAAATAATACACCTGGTGATTATTGGTAAATACCCTGAACTAAAATAAAGCATATAATAAAGGGTGGTAGGAAACAGAGGCAGTGAGATGGGGCCGCTTATTATTATGATTTCCATGTGTGGGCAAAAGTAAAACATGATTTTCAAGCACAATTCTAGAACAACCTTAAGTTTTATAATTAAATTACCAGAGCGCCTACCCACCCAACCCCTCAAAAGAAAAAGTTTCTAGTTTCTTCCTTCATCTTGAATCTCTCCCAGACACAAAGGCAATCAGCATTTTCTAATTGAAAATGATAAAGAAAAGAGTATTTTATTTGTATGAAAAGATGTTTTTCATCAGTGCAACAGAAAAGAAGGGCTAGAATAAACAGCATTTACAGACTGCTCTTTGCAACTTCCTTTTCTAGCAATATGGTGAAATAAGTAACTTGCACTGAAAAGTAAAAATGCTGGATTTTATGTAGATAGATGATGATGATAGATGATAGATAGATAGATAATAGATAGATAGATAGATAGATAGATAGATAGATAGATAGATGATAGATAATAGATAGATAGATAGATAGATAATAGATAGATAGATAGATAGATAGATAGATAGATAATAGATAGATAGATAGATGATAGATAGATAGATAGATAGATAGATAGATAGATAGAAACAAAGTATACATGGGGCACCTGGGTGGCTCAGTGGTTGAGCGTTTCCCTTTCACTCAGGTCATGATCCTGGGGTCCTGGGACCGAGTCCTGCATCAGGCTCCCCACAGGGAGCCTGCTTCTCCCTCTGCCTGTGACTCTGCCTCTCTCTCTGTGTCTCTCATAAATAAATAAATAAAACATTTTTTGAAAAGTATACATGGAGATCTCTTGTTTCTACCTCTGCCTGCCCCATTTACTGCACTGTGCTGTAACCAGCAGATTATCATTTTTATTAGTTTATTGTGTATCCTACTACTTCTAGCAATGTGATCCCAGGCATATTACTTAATCTGTTTTCAGTTTCTTCATCTGTAAAAATGAGGACAATCTACCTAAAGTATCTTAAATGAGGATGAACTGGGTTGACAGTCATAAAAAATAGACAGAAGAGCTCCTGGCAGAAGAAAAGTGTTAGGTACATATTCATTAAGCAAATCAATACATACGGCAACTATACTGGTAATTCTCTCTTTCATTGTCCAAAGGTAGAATATACAATGTACTCTATTTTATAATTTGACTTTTTTCACTTAATATATCTTAAAATGTGTCACTATTAGTTCAGAGAACTTCATCCTTTTTCTGAGTGGCATAGTATTACAGTGAGAAAATGTACTATATTTGGTTTAATGATTTCTCCATTGATGATCATTTAGGATGTTTTTTGTCTTTTGCTTTTACAAACAATGCTTCAGTGAACAACTTCATAAATATATCATTTTGTAGGCATGCAGGTACATCTATAGGACCAATTTCAATGCAATTGTTATTTTACTAAATATTCCCAAATATCTCTCTGTACTGGTTGTACCATGTTCTACCTCGACCAGCAATCTATGAAAACGATAAACAAGAGTACATGGAGTCAAAAAAGGAAAGACTTCGAGAGGCAAACACACACACACAGTGAAAGCAAAATGGAAAAAGAAGTAGAGTCTACTACTATACTATTACATTTAAAGGAAAGTTTAAAATGATAAACTAACTCTTAGAAACTTCCCAAAATGGGGATTCTAATGAGAGACCCCCACATAAAACTGGGAAGGGCCATTAATCCCTTAACATTAGAGGAAAAACACATCTCTCTTGGAATTAATAACCATAAAGTAGTTCTTTTGTGGATTTGCAGCCCACAACTTTATGCTACATATGTGTATGTGTTGGAGGGGGGCAGCCTAATCCCATTTAAAGAAAATATATTTTAGGGATCCCTGGGTGGCACAGCGGTTTGGCGCCTGCCTTTGGCCCAGGGCGCGATCCTGGAGACCCAGGATCGAATCCCACATCAGGCTCCCGGTGCATGGAGCCTGCTTCTCCCTCTGCCTATATCTCTGCCTCTCTCTCTCTCTCTGTGACTATCATAATTAAATTAAAAAAAAATTTTTAAAAATATATTTTAAATAATTACCGGTACCCTCTGATACCTAATGAAAACAAATGTAATCTTTTCTGGAAAAATGACACTTCAATCCAGATCTCAAAGAATCCACCAGAACTTTGTAAGGAACATTAAGTTAGCAATCAAAAATGACCAAAATGCTAAAGGAAACAAGGCATTCTGGCAGAAACACTAGACAGAAATACTAGACTCACAAAGACTTCCGATGTTGGGATTAGAAAACTCAAAAATGTGGTAATGATGTTTCAGAAAATAAAAAGTGATACAGAGAAGAAAGAAAAACATATTGATTCAGAAGTCCAAGCAATTAGGAGTGAAAAATAAAAACCTCAGCCAGATGGAAGAGAAAGAAAGAGTTGGAATTGTCAAACCGAAGCAGATGTGTTCAAATACAACCAAACTGAAGTAAATAATACATGCCTAATCGCTAGGATCCAAAGCTAATACAATCCTTCGTCAATGATCTTTAAAAGAGAGTTGGGAAATGTTTTCCTTTGTAGTAATGCAAAAAGGAAGTTAGTATCACTTCATCTGAGCATGAAAAGAAATTCCTGAGAAACACAGTCTCAGCTAAATGCACGTTGCACGAAGCCTAGTTTCGTCTATCTGTGTAAACCGGGATGTGATGCGGGCTTGCAATTAAGTAGAACACCTTGAAGCCAGCGAGACTCAAACTGCCGGAGGATTTTGTTTCCAATCCCTTGACCTGGGGCTTAAATTGGATGGAATCTTTCAGAATATTGTGCCAGTGACTCTCTTTGGTGGAGAAGAGCCCCGCAAAATGTACTGTCAGCAGACACAATACCTTTTCACTTTCTTATTTTGTCTTCATTACTTGCCCTCCGCCCCCGCCTCCTCCAAGCACTCTGGGGCTTGCCGTTTGCCTGGGCGCCCCTGTTTGCTCCATTCTCTATCATTTTCCTTCTGATTTGAGGACACAGCTATTCATGTTGATTGCTATCTGGCCACGTGAGGGAGGCTGAAAAGGCCCACACCGGTACAGCAGGCCCTCTTTTCTTCACTCACACACGTAAAGACTGTTCTTTAGTTTCCAGCAGCCAGGGGACATCTGTGTACAATTGCACAATTCCCTCCTGTAAATTGTGAAAACCAAAGATGGGGGAAGCGATGTGCTCCAGTGATTGCTTTACACTTTTCTAATTTGCACACAGTGGGTCAAAATGAAGAAATGCACACGAACACGGGGGGACGTGCTCCTGATTTAGAGGGCTAGCTCTGTGCTATCATTTGCCTTCAGACCCTCCTCTCTTCTCCCTCTTCCCTCTGGGTTTGCTTTGCCCTCTATTCCCCTGCCTTACTCAGCTCTCATGCAATACTCTACAGCTCATGGGAGCCTTGATTCTGGGTCCCCATCACCACCAGCTCTCCTTTGGGTTGTGTGTGTGTGTGTGTGTGTGTGTGTGTGTGTGTGTGTGTGTGTGTTTTACCACACATATCCTGGCAGAAATCGTACAGGGTCCTCTCTCCTCCGATTGCACAGAGATCTGAGAGAGGAAGCCTTCCCCCAGCTCTCCAGCTCCATCAGTGGAATCAACCCCAGCCTGCAGAAGGATGACAGAGATCACAGCCAGCTCCCCATCATCTGGAGGAATAAACAGAAACCTTGAAAGCAGATCTTTAGAATTTGCAGTCAGCATGGCCACTAACTAGTTGTGTGCAATGGCGAAAAGACTAGGTAGGCATTTAACACCTCAGAAGCTTGCTTACTTCATCTTTAAATTGCGATTCACTATACAGGATATTGTGGCTCTTAAATGTGGCAATGTATCTGAAAGCTCTTTGGAAATGTTAACATGCTTGCTATAGAAATGTGAACTGTTCTTCTCTTCTACTTCCATTGTCACAAGGATTTCCTACAGCACTTATTTTGGGGGTCCTTCCTTTTGCTTATCACAGTGATAATTAGTGGTAGGTTGTGGGGAGCTCATGGTTTAATTTGCTTAAAACTAATCTCCGCTTATTTTGTGTTTCACAGAGCACCTTTTGGATGCCCTGTTATAACCCAAAAGTTTGGGTAAATCATGGAGATTTCTGTCACCATTGGTCGTTCCAGTGGGAGTAATAATGTAGTGACTTTTTGTATACAAAAATATACAAAAATATAGTTTTTTGCATTTTGTTATTTATGCAAAAAAGAAATTTAACACACTGGACTCTTTGAAGTGACCCAAGTCTATTTTTATAGTAAATATATCTAACAATACCATGGTTTAGTCACTCTCTGTTCCAATAGATGGACAAAGCCAATTCTCCACTTTAGGTGATTAGGAGAAGTTGTGTAAAAGAGATAATGTCTTAGAAAGGCCTTTGAAAATCACAGAAAGCAGTAAACTACCCCCCAGAAGAGGAACAAGCCAGTGTAAATGGAGAGAGAGAGATGAGGAAGTTGGAGAGAAGTTGTAGAAAATAGTAGAAATAGAAAAATAGTCTGGGTATGGTAGGACAGTTCCTCTGATGGGGAAAAAATCTTGGGGTCAATTAGGTTTGCCAACAGCTCATACATCCTTCTAATAGATTTATAATGAGCATGAGAATAATAACCTGAAATATGGAAATTAGTTTAGTGATTCTTATTTTACCTGAAAATTTTTTCAGGGGACATGCACATGAACCACTGTTAAATAGATCACAGTAGAGCTTTTAAATCAGGGAGATGTCAAAGTCAATATTTTATTTCAGGCATATGCATCTAACGAAATGCAAATACATAAAAATAAAAAGAGGAAAACTATCAGTAGAAAGATATTTGCAGGTGGTTGTGGTAGTAGTGAGAATTTTCCCGGTTGTGAAAAAAAGACAGACATAGACATGACTGAAGGGCTTTGGCTTCTGTTTGATTATTGGGGACGATCTAGGTAAAATAATCTAAAAAGGACTTGGAGGTTTCAAACTGTGGTTACCGGGAACAATAATGGGTTTGATTTTAGATATGGTAGACTTGAGGCTACGGTGAGCAAACGGCAGAAATTTGGGTCTACACCAAGAAAGGAGAGCTATGCCAGAGCTTGAGGAATCCTCTTCAGAAGGTCACTGTTGAAATTGCTAAAACAGCTGCTATTTCAAGAACATAGTGAGATAAGAGGTGAGGGCTGAGGGAAGAACCTTGAGGGATTGTCTGCATTCAGGAGGCAGGAGAAAGAGGTGCTAACAAGGATGCAGCAAGAAAGAGAAGAACCTGTGGAGGTCACGGTCACAGAAGCCAGTGGGGGAAGAGGTGGGCTTGAGAAGGAAGACATAATCAGTGGCAGCATAAACTGGTAAGAGTTTCAAGAGGCAGAGAGAAGAAAAAGCCACTGACTTTGATCATTGGAAGGTTAACCACTGACAAGCTTAGAAAAATTTTGAGGTAGCAAACAGCCTGGCAGGAGATGGGGCAGTTCTCACTGGTTCTCAGCCCGTTGTGCATTTGAATCGCCTGTGAATTTGGTGCTGGTGTTATTCTGTTCTTTTTGCATAATGCATATAATCAGAACCCACACCTGGTGGTTCAGATTCAGTTACCTTAGGTCACTTGTAAATGAATTAGTGGTGATAAAAGTAGAGGAAAGAGCTATGTCCTGAGAATTTTGACAGTGAGAATGAGAAGTGAGGAGTGTCAGGATCAAAATCTGTTGGGTTGTTTTGGTTCATTTTTTAAAAATTGTATTTAAATTAAATTGATAATGTACTATTATTGGTTTCAAAGATAGAGGTCAGTGATTCATCAATCTTAAATATTACCCAGTGCTCATTAAATCACATGCCCTCCTTAATGTTCATCAGCCATTTACCGGCATCCCCCACCCCCAACCCTGGAGGGACCCTCAGTTTGTTTCCTATGATTAAGAGTCTCTTACGGTTCATTTTGTCTTAAGAGGAGAGATTTGAGTATGTGTATAGGTCAGTAGAGAGGGTGGGAACCAGAAGAAAAATGGGATCTGAGCATGAGTACAGAGCACAGCTTTTTTTTTTTTTTTTTCAGAGCACAGCTTTAAATAAGTTTTGATCTCCCTTGGAAGGAAGAAGGCTAGAAGGAGGACGGGTGGTGAGGTATATTAAAGTTTAAAGGTGGGAAGATAGGAAAGGCAGCTTTAATGATTATCAATGTCGAATTAGATTTCTAGACCCAAGATGGAGCCACTCCTGCCTAGGGTACCACACCAGCAAACCAAATCTTAGATGACTGTCAAGTCCCTAAAAAATGTTCCCTTTGACAAAAACACAGTATGTATTCAGTCAGTCAGTCCCCAAACACTAAGCCAACTTTGAGCTCTCTACTGACTTCCCTATCCTTCCTCATCCTAAACAACGTTAACTCTGTGGTCTCCACTGGTCAGATTTTTTTTTAAAAATTTCTCTTCCTTGTTCTTTATTCTTTTTTTCTTTATCCCATAAAAGCATCTTGCTTTCTGCCCCATTTTGCAGTTCTCCAAATGGAGATTGTCCACTTTATACAGTGTCAAATAAAGTTTGTATCACCTAAATTGCCTTCTTTAATCATTTTTTAACACAAACCTTTGTTAACAAAGGACAAAAGTTCAGCTGAGAGTGTAAGGGACTGCATTAACATAAAGGAACCAAAATTGGAGGTTTGTTACAGCTGATCTGGGAAATTCTAATAGTAGACTCAAGAGGCATGATTCTAAATAGGATGGTCAGGGACACCTCACTGAAATGGTGAGATCTGTGCCTAGATCTCAAGTTGGTGAGGGAGTAAAGGATGTGGATATCTGCTGAGGAGAAGCATCCGAAGCAGAGAGAAGAGCAAGTGCAAAGGGCCTGAGGTAGGAGAGCACCTGATGTGTTAAATGAACCCCAACATGCAAGGAGATAAGGTCAGAGAGTAAAAGGGGGCAGAGTGGCAGTGTGATTACTATGATCCATGATTGCATAGGATCTTGTACATCATTGTAAGGGATTTAGTTTTATCTTACGTAAGATGGGAACCCATTTAAAGGTGAAGCATAGAGGTGGCATGGTCTGGTTTACATTCTAAAGAGATCTCTTTGCTGAGAATAGGCTGAAAGGATGAAAGAATGGAATCAGGGCGACCTGCTAGCAGGCTACTGAAATAATCCAGGCTGCAAAGTAGTGACTTGGATGAAAAATGTGGCTCTGAAAATGTTTTTTGGCTTTTATTTTTATATTGAGTTTTTAATATACTTTGTAATGAAAGAATCAAGAGAATTGCTGATGGATTGAGTGTAGGGTATGAGAGATCAGGCAAGGATGAATCCCTGGGTTTTTTTATGCATGAGCCCTTCAGGCAGTAACATCACCAATAATGGGATGACCTTGGTGGACAGGGCGGGAGAAGGAGGCAGATGAGCTAATGTGTGTGAGTTGGCTGTTATTGTGCCTTTGCCTATTCTCTGCTCGCAGACATTACTTTTTGCATTGAATTGGTATTACCTTTGTTGAGGTAAGAGGTTCGTTTTGTTTTTTATATTTAAAATATATTTTCATAACTTCAGCTTCTCTGAAACAGCTATTGGCTGAGAAGTGTAAAAAATATATAATTCAGAGATAGCACAGGGACAGACCATTTACTAGAAAGGAGCTTTCTTGTTAGAAAAGATTTCCTTTATCCCATGGAAACACAGGAACAAACCATATACCGAAAATGAGCTTTCTGGTTAGAAAAGATTTCCTTTATCCCATGGAATTCAGTATTTTTTGTCCAGATTAATTCTTTATAGTGTTTCTTATTTTGCAATTTATTATTTTTTTAAATAAGTGGATTTACAACATAATCTCAGCTGCTGCCCACAGCTACACAAACAGTGCCCTGCACAATTTTAGGAATCACCAGTATGTATGTGGTGACCTCCTGCTCCCTGCACAAGACAGCTACCCTGAAAACAGTAGTTGTTTCTTTTCATTTTTTTTTTCTTCTCCAACTTCATTTAAAATTTTTTAAATTTAAATTCAATTAATTAACATCTAATATTAGTTTCAGAGGTAGAATTCAGTGATTCATCAATCTTATATAATACCCAATGCTCACTACGTCACGTGCCCTCCTTAATGCCCATCACCCAGTTACCCCATCCCCTCAACCCCCTGCCCTCGATCGACCCTCAGTTTGTTTCCTATGATTCAGTCTCTTATGGTTTATCTCCCTCTCTGATTTCATCTTGTTTTATTTTTCCCTCCTTCCCTCTATGATCCTCTGTTTTGTTTCTTAAATTCCACAAAAGAATGAGATCAAATGGTATTTGTCTTTCTCTGATTGACATATTTTGCTCAGCATAATGCCCTCTAGTTCCATCCACGTCGTTGAAAATGGCAAGACTTCATTTTTTGATGGCTGAGTAGTACTCCGTTGTGTATATAAATATACTACATATTCTTTCAATAGTGGTAACTAGTCATTGTGGACAATGCAGAAATACATGAAGAAAAACTTAACAAACTTAGTGGGCACTTTAAAGTATATCAGTATATTTTCTTCCAGCCTCCTTTTCTAGGTGTATGTATATACTTTTGTTTTCCAGATTTGAGATTATCCTTTAAACAAGTTTAGTATCCTACTTACTATCCCACTTTTCCATTTAAAGTATTCTAAGGATTTTTCCATGATCTTAGTTATTTTTCATTTTTCATACCTATAATACGATGAGAACATCATATATGTTTAATAATTATGCCATTATTGGATATTAATGATATTTCAAATAGAACATATTACAAATAATGCTATTCCCTTCCTTTATTTAAATTTCAAACCCTTTAAGTCTTTGACCACATCAAAAAGTGAATATGGACCAAATTACACCAGTATTTAGAGACTTTTAATCTACTGTTTAGATTATTTTTTTGTGAAAGTTGTACATGTTTACATTCCCATTCACATTCTTTGAGACTACTTCTCTCATTCTACCACTTTATGGCTAGTGTGCTATTTCTAATTCCCTTTCTTCTGGCCACACTAAGTAATTTCATCAATTTATTAGATAAATACCAATGAAAAAAAATATAGTTAGATATTTTCTCAAGTATTTTGGCATATTTTGTATCTTTCCACTGTTAATTCATTTGATGTTTTAAACGTGGAATTTGTTTTAAAATCAGGTATTTTTTTAATTAAAGTAGAAAAGAACCAATCTATGCTTTTAAAATATGATGAAAGAAAAGTCACTTCCAAATACATTCTAGATGACAGTGAAGAACAGAACTCACCCTTCTGAGTGAGTTCTCACCCTTTCTATCCCTAACTGATCTAATAACCACTGATTAACTGAACCACTTATAAGTGGTTCTTCCCCCCTTATTCCCCCACTGATAAGTGGTTCTTAACTTTGACTGCAGATTAGACCTGAACTCCATCTCTGGAAATTTTCATTTAGTAGAGCAAGGGTGGTGCTTGGGTGACTATAAGTTTTGAAAGCTCCACAAGTGGTCTTTTAGCCTAGCCAGGTTGAGAACTACTTTTCTATTAGTTTCCAGTGAAAGAAAGGTAGCTTTTATTTCTAGCTCTCTGCAGCTTCGTCTTAATTGGACAATGCTAACTTTTAGGTCCCTTCCACCTTTCAATTACCACTTGACAGTCCATTTGACAGAAAAGGATGTCACTTCGAACAGTTTTCTTGTTCCTTTCTATACAACTATTCTGGAAGAAAGCAATTGTTGGATCAGTCCTATATGCTGGTCATAAACAGCAAAATCTAAAGGGCAGCCTAAGAACAAATATATGGAACATTTGGAGCTACATTGTTCACTCCGACAGCCACTAGCCACATGTGGCTGTTGAGCAGCGAAATATGGCTAGTTGAAACTGACAAGTTCTACAAGAATAAAGTGCACAGGAGACTTCGAGGATTACAAAAATAAAATAAAATAAAATAAAATAAAATAAAATAAAATAAGCAGCAAAATATTCCATTGTTGATTTTCATATTGCTTACATGTTAAAATGAAGATATTTTGGATATACTGGGTTAACTAAAAATATTATTAAAATTTTACTTGTTTCTTTTTCCATTTTTTTGAATGTGGCTTCTAGAAAATTCAACATTACACATGAGGCTTGCATTACACTCTATGGGCAGCGCTGATCTAGAGATAAAGCATGCCCACTGAAGCAAATTAAAGTTATTCTCACGTTATTGGAAATTTAGGCATCTAAATTTATACAATATAATTACAGACTTAGATTAGATAATTTAGTTTTGTTTAATCCTAGGCGTATTCATAATACATATAAAAATCTCTCAGAGTTAATTGCAGCTCGAGAAGTTTGTCCTGGAAAAATAATAGTGGTTATCATTGTTTGATTTTCAAAACTTTATGATGGAGTGCTTTTCACAACATGAATATTTTTAATTGATTTGATAGAACTGCCAAAGATTTTTAGAGCACAGAACTAGTTGTTATTCAAATACATTTAAAATAGGGCTTTATTTCTTTTTTGTTTTTGGTCACACAGAGTGGCCAAAGGGGTGGCCCAGCCAGCGGTAGCCCAGGAGGATAGAATACTGTTAAGGGCATAATAAAGTACTGTTTCCAAAATGAAATCTCTGGGAATCCAGAACAAGCCAGTAAGGCAGCCTGGATGCGGCAAACTGGAGAGAGTTGTTACAAAACAAACTCCAGAGGAAGCAGGACAATGAGGGTTAGCAGCGAATTCTGGAAAGAGCGTCAACATGGCAGCGTGGGCAGGCTATCTGCAGGGCACACGCACCAATCACGGTCAGAGGGATGTCTCCAAACTCTGATTACTGTCTCAATCCACAGGATAACCCATGGTGCAACTCTAGAAGGAAGCAGTTGTCTCTCTCTCTCTCTCTCTCTCTCTCTCTCTCTCTCTGTTTTTTAAGGTTTTATTTATTTATTTGACAGAGAGAGAGAGAGAGCAAGAGAGAGAGAGAGAGAGCAAGAGAGAGAGAGAGAGAGCATGCATAAGCAGGGGCAGCCGCAGGGAGAGAGAGAGGGAGAGAGGCAGGCTTCCTGCTAAGTGGGGAGCAATGTGGGCTGGATCCCAGGACCCTGAGATCATGATCTGAGCCAAAGGTAGATGCTTAACCAGTTGAGCCACCCAGGTGCCTGGCAATTGTCTTTTTGAGGTATAAATCTCACCACTAACTTCAGGGCTGTACTTTTGATATTCTTCACAGATTATCTTTCTCTAATAAAACAAAACAGTGCCTTTCCAATATACAAACATTAACTCTTCAGTATCACATAATGTTAGACCACAGAATTACAGTATATGGAACATTAGGACTGGAAGGGGCTTTTCTGAGATTATCCAGGGATGTTGATTAATATTATGAAAGAAAACTCCTGGGGAATAAACAGGGAGGTTAGATATTAGAAGCAATTTTGTTCTTTCTGAGTCTTCTTAAATGCTATTAATATACATCATGGATCTTCAAGTTGGTGATGTGGTATATGGCATTTTCTAAGCCTTCATTCTCCACCCAGTGGATCCACTGCTCTGAGCATCACAATTTAGAAAACTTGAGTTAGTTCCTCCCACTTACTTTCTAAATGAGGGCCTAGGGATGTACAGAGGTTTGTCCAATAACAAAGTGAGTGAAGGGATGAGCCTAGAGCTCTTTTTGTCAACTCCACCAGAAGAAAGGAAAATATGTGTCAGAACTCTATATTGGTAAATAATGCTGCTCTACACCAGAGCTGTTTTTTTAAACTTTTTGACTAGGACCCGCTGTTGAAAAATTTTTCCTCATGACCCAGTATGTGCACACACACTGCACATGAATTAACTAAAGCACCATAAAATCATGCTTACCCTTACTACATGTGCTGTACTCTCTTATTTTCAGTTTTTTAAATTTTAAATTCCATTTGCCAACATATAGTGTAACATGCAGTTATTTTCAGTTTTTAAAATGTTGGTTGTACAGTTTATTTGTAAGAATATGGGAAATTTGAATATTGACTGAATATGTAATGGTGTTAAGGAACTTATTTTAGATGTGATAATCATTTGGTAGTTACCTAAATAAAAAGTGCTTATATTTTCTTATTTTTAGATGAAATGATATGACACATGGAATTTGTTTCACAATAATTCAGGAGGAGAGAGAGTAGGTGAGGTATAGTTGAGATGAGATTGGCCATAATACTATAATTATTGAAGCTAGATGACATACACCTGTCGGTTCATTATATTATTTTTTCCACTTTTCTGAATGTTTCACATTTTCCACAGTATTTTTTTTCTTTAATTTAAGGAGAAGAAATATGTGATCCACTAAAAAGATTTTACAACCCACGGATAGAGAGTGGCCCACACTTTGAGATAACATTATTGTAGAAAAAAAAGTCTGAAAAAGATTTAAAATTTTCAGATACAGGTGCTATTTTTCAACTGATTAACTTGCTTAAGATACTATTTTATTTAAAAGCCAAAGTATGGGATTCCTGAGTAGCTCAGCAGTTTGGCACCTGCCCTTGACCTGGGGTGTGATCCTGGAGTCCCGGGATCAAGTCCCACATTGGGCTCTTTGCATGGAGCCTGCTTCTCCCTCTGCCTGTGTCTCTGCCTCTCTCTCTGAGTGTCTGTCATGAATAAATAATTTAATCTTTAAAAAAATAAATAAGTAAAATAAAAATAAAAGCTAAAGTGTAATTTTAACACAAAGCTGTGCAATTAAAGAGAAGAGAATTTTGCTGCACTGCAAAATAGAAATTGCAAGTAAATTAAAATTTTCAAACAAAAGTTGGAATCTGTAGGCGCTTTGGCTATCAATGAAGCCATTATTTTTTTCTGTTAATCCCCATTTATAAATTCTATTAATAACATTCATTAACAGAATTGTATTATCAATAAGAATGGAGAAAATTTGTTCATTCTTTTGTGTTGATCAGATCATAGGAGAAATATTGTATTCAATGTTGGGCCCAAATTCTTCGAGGATATAGACTAAAAGAGCAACCAGTATAGTAAGAGGGCTAAAGTATTACTAAGCAAGAGATCATCAGAAGGATAAGGGATGGTCAGAATAGAGAAGAGAAGATTTTTGTAGGCAATGCTAAATAGCTTCCAAAATTTAAAGAGTCTTCTTGTAGAAGAGAGATGAAATTTGTTTTGTCAGCCTCGAGGAGTAAAAGTAGGACCAGAGGTAGAGGAAATATTGGGAGAAATTTGGGGTCACAGTATAAGGGAGAACTTATCAGAGCATTCAATAAATGAAACGGGCTGAGTCTGAAGTGGTGAGGGTCTCATCAATAGAACTGAATAAGCATAAATGAGGTAATAATTTGGTATGGATTTTTTTTGGAGGGGGTACTTATCTTAAGAGCCTCTTCTTAGCATCCATTACATAATGGTTAGGCACACATATTCTGAAAACAGACAACCTGGATTTGAATCTTGACCATGTACTTATAGGCTTTCTGACTTTTAGTAAGTCCATTAATTTCTCTGGTCTTCCATTTCCTCATTTTTAAAATGTGAAATATGATGATGGTACTACATCTTAAGTTTGATATACAAAGAAAATGTTAATATACTAATCAATAAAGCACTTGAAAAAATGCCCAGCATACGATGCACAATATAAGTGTTTAGCTAGTTTAATGTGGGCTCATGTTTCTATACAGAGCAAAAGGATTTCTCCCACATCATGGTTATAGTATCATTCATTCATTCAACATGAATGTATTGACCATAATAATGCACTATGTACTTCGCTAGGCTCTAAGAATGAGGGACCAATAGAGAAAGGATTCCTGCTATCACAGGGCTTATATTTTCAAGAGGAAATGCATACAGACACAGATGATAAAGATGTAATTACCCAACAAGAAAAACAGACAGTAATAAGTGCTATGCAGCTGACATAGGATTAAGTGATGGAAAGTGATTGGGAAGTCATGAAAGATCTCTTTGAATATGGGAACCAAAGGAAAGACTCAGCCCAGAGAGCATTTCAGGCATAAGGTACTGAAACAAAGGCCCTGAGAAAGAAACCAAGTGGCCATGTTCAAGGATCAGAAAGAAGGTTACTGTAGTATTTAGGAAGCTATGAGAAGACTATCTAGATCAGATGGGATAGAGGAAACCTTACTAGAGAATTTGAATTTTATTCTGAGAATGATGAGAAGCCATTGGAGGATTTTACACAGAAGGGTAGGGAGCAGAAGCAAAGCAGGGAAACCAAATTTAGTTCTGGTAAGAGAAAATTCTTTCAACAATGATCTAACCCTGAATCTAGAGCTACCAGATGGGACTTATCTAGTCTGTCTTTCTGCCTCCCTCTCTCTCTCTCTCTCTCTCTCTCTCTCTCTCTCTATATATATATATATATATATATATATATATATATATATTCTAAAACAGATCTACATTTTATATACTCACATTTTGGAAATCCAAAACCATAAACAAATACTGTTGATTCAAGTCAAGAATACTCTCATTTTATAGATAGGATTTTTGGGACCCAGAGTGGTGAAATAATTTCTCTATGGTTATATTTTGCTAATAACAGAACTAGAATCAGAATTAACATCACGTGATTCACCTGTGACTGCACAGACCAGCACTTATTTACCAAGAACTAGAGTAATATTCAACAATCAGGTGTATTTATATAACAAATGTGATTTCATTTTTTTAAATATTTTTTATTTTTTAAAATTTTTCCAGCTTTATTGATATACAATTGACAGGAACACTGTGAAAGTCTAAGGAGCACAATGTGTTGATTTGATACACTTCTATATTGCAAAATTAGCTAACACCTGCATCACATCACCTAATTACTATGTCTTTTTTATAGTGAGAACATTTAAGATCTACTCTCTTAGTGACTTTCAAGTATATAATACAGCATTATTAACTATAATCAGTATGCTGAAATGTATGTAACAAACATGATTTTAAATGCAAAAAAGAAAGATACAAAGAGAGAACACAGTCTATGAACAGGAATTTATCAACAAATGAATTTCCAACTATATCTTTGCAGGTCATTTTTTATAGATATTGACTGATAGATTGCCAATTTAAGAAATCCTCTTGGGGATCCCTGGGTGGCTCAGCGGTTTAGCGCCTGCCTTCGGAGGGCATGATCCTGGAGTCCCGGGATGGAGTCCCACATTGGGCTCCCTGAATGGAGCCTGCTTTTCCCTCTGCCTATGTCTCTGCCTCTCTCTGTGTGTGTCTCTCATGAATAAATAAATAAAATCTTTAAAAAATAAGAAAAATAAAAAAAATAAAAGAAATCATCTTGCACTTTCAAGTAGACACTGGTCATCACTTTCTGTTTTAATTATCAAATGAATGACTTCAAAGAAAACTGGAGTCTAGTGATATTCTACTAAAACCACTGGAGGCTGAGTTATGACAACTCCTCAGTTCTCCTGACTGGCATAAACAACATACAAAAGAAAGTCTAGTTCACATGAAATGACATGCAGCACTCTAGAACCTACAGATCTGTTGGATCATCTAGGCCAGTAGTTCCCAATGAGTAGTTAGTTCCCTGACCCACATCATCAGCATCACCTGGGAAATTGTTAGAAATGCAAATTCCAGGGCCCCATCACAGAACTGCTGAATCAAAACCCTTAGAGCCAAGGCCCGACAGTTTGTGCTTTTACAAGATCTATATAGGTGATCCATCTTGACCTATGCTTAAGTTGGAGAACTGCTGATCTGGGTCACACTTTATTACACAAGTGAGGCAATAGAACCAGAAGAGTAAAGTGATTTGATTGAGATCACACTTTATTACACAAATGAGGCAGCAGAACCAGAAGACTAAAGTGATTTGCTTGAGATTACCCTGGTCAGTATCACAACTAGGACTAGAATTGTGCCTCTGACACCTGGTGTGGTATATTTGCATCTTGAACTGGACTTCCTTCCTTTTTCTGCAATTGCAACCTGAGAAGCCCAGGTTGGGTCCAATCGTCATTGCTTTTTATCTGCAAACTCCTACCCTGCTTCAGGGAAAGGTATGCTTCACCCAAGCACTGGGCTCTTTCGTTTCTTTTTGGACAGTTGCAGGAGTTTGTTGTTTGGAAGCTGCATAAATAATGAGCAGGCACAGCCAGCCTTGCTTAACTACAGCTAAACCTTAGAAGGGAGTGTAGAACTACCTGAAGTCCAACCTCTTCCAGATGCAATTTGAATAACTTTAAAAAAAAAAAAAGAATAGAGGTCCACTATCTATTTTCACAAGCATTTATCTGATCATAGCTTCAATACAAGCTTTCTGTTTGTTTGTTTGTTGAAGAATGAATTAATACAAAGGTCCCAGTAGAAGTAGACAGATAGTTGAAATACTAGCCTGAAAATTCAGATGACCAGTGACTCTTTGGTAGCACCAGGCCATAGCAGTGTACCCCCTCCTTTCTTTGCTGGTAAGATGGTATTACGAATTCAGTCCCTGCTCAAAAGAGATCTTGTCATCCTAGAACTTCACCTGGCATCTCCTTTCTATAGTAGTTAATATGGCCAAATACGATACAGTTACCCCAATGGTTGGGTGTTGTTTCTGGCAGGTGTGATTGTAAGTGTGCCTGTGTGCCTAAGAGGTGAACAGAGGAGGAGTTAGAAAAAATAAGCAAAGAAGCAAATCAACACCGAAAATCAGCTATCTGAGGAAATTGGTCACTAAAATGAGTCACATGCTAATTGCGCAGCCTGGCCCCCACTCATCTTCCCTCCTGCCTCCTTCTCACTCCAGTTTATTCTCCTAAACACTGAGGCTGGAGCCCCACTGCCTCTTATGTAAGATCTGGCGTGTGGTTTGTTTTAGCCTGTCACAGACTCAGGGCCCTGTGTTGGCCTGACAAGGCGGTTCAGCATAGCATATGACTGTAAATCTTCTTTTTCATGCGCCACACTGGGGACCTTTGTCCTAGCAGTGATTTAGCAGCTTTTATTAGCCTGAGAAGCAGCCAGTAATCAGAAACATTTAGAGTGGGAGCTTGCTCATTGCGATGGAGAAGAATCCAGAAACCAACAGCTTTTTAAAAATTACTTTTAATCAAAGAAAAAGAGAAGCTGAGTAAATATAAGTCTAGGGCATGTTTCCATTTTAAATCTATGATTGCTGAAAAAGATCCATACATAGCAAAGATTTGAACTCAAACCTATTAAAGTATCTTTAAAACTCTGCATTTGTCAAAGTCATGAGGCCTGGGGGTTTATTTAACTTTGAGTTTTCAGAAGTAATGCATTTTGAAAGAATGTAGGTCTTGGATGGCAGCTCCGTGTATGTTATTCAGGTCCTGGAGTGTCCATAGCTTTTAAATTCACTGTAATTCCAATTAGAGCTTGGGCTCAGGGGTTGGCAGCAGCTGCAAATAAGAACTAATAATGTTTCATTCCGCTACTTATGTATTCTGCAAATGCGTTCTTGACATGGTAGTTTGCATATGATGTCAGCGTGGGAAAATAAAAAGGTATTAGCATCTGTAAGCCCAGCAGAAATTTCTCAGAGAAGTCACCTCTCAAGCTCTTACAGTTGATTCCACAATTTAAGCAGTGTTTGCATTTTAAAAAATGTATTTGGTGATTTCTTTTTATTAGTTGAGTCATAAACTATCAATGGCTCTTTATTTGCATGTATTTGCAAGTTTTAAATTACTTTCATTGAGACCAAGTTTTTTACAAATTGGTGGCCCTATTATTTTCTGCTTCATAATTTTGATACCAATAAAAAATAATTATTCTCAGAAATTTCAACGTGTATGTGTAAGCCTTCAATGGGAAGGCTTTTGTTGAAATGATTTCTGTAAGTTTCTGAAACTATTTGTGGGAAGACAGAGGCTTTATATAAATTCAATTCATTTATATCTTATACTTATTATTGATATATGCTATTGTAGAAACACAAGCGCCGTTGCTGTAGGTCTTAGGACCCTCTGGGTTAGTGAAAGAGTGCTATATGATACTAAAAGAGGAAAATGAGCCTTTCAAAAGGAACCCTTGCTTTTAAAATGTGGCATAAATGATCTTATCTCTACAGCAAGGAGTTTGATCCTGGTTCACAAAGAGCGGGAGTTACGCAGCCAAAGAAAAGTGGAGAGCCGTCCATTTATCTGCGGATTTGGGGACCATCCACAGTGACCAGGCAGGTTGTTCAGGAAACAAAGCCCACCCTTCCCTGCATTATCTGATGGCAGAGATGGTCTTATATTTCCCAGATAATTGCACCACACACTGTTTTGCTTTGCTGGGTCATAGCAATTGGCTGATCAGCCATGAGATAAATGGGGGGGGGGGGGAGAAAGAAAAGAAAGGAAAGAAAGAGAAGAAAGAAAGAAAGAAAGAAAGAAAGAAAGAAAGAAAGAAAGAAAGAAAGAAAGAAAGAAGGAAGGAAAAGAAAAACAAAGTTCACCAGGAAAGTCACTCCTTTAAAAGTATTTACCTATATGCTGCAGTGGGTGCTTTGTGTTCTGGGGAGCAGACAGCCAGGATGGGGGAGGGAGGGAATGAGTAACAATCTGATAATGGAGCTGAATGGGGCCATAGAATTATTTTTACACCAGCTTGCTATTGTTGCAATAGCTGAAACCCAGCAGTTTTATGACATTCCTCACAGTCAAATGATTTGTTAAAACCAGCCCCTGGAAGAGATTCTGGGTGTCCTGATTCATAGCTCGATGATTTTTTCCCCACTATACTACCACGTAGTAGATACTATTCCTTGTCCACTCAGTATTTATTGACCCCTTTTCTCTATTTACTAGAACTCCACACCACCCAACTCCCTTTTTTAATGTAACCCCAGGGACAAACTCTTTTCCCAGGTAGTGCATAAGACTCAGACACTGTGGATCCTATTCCTATTGGGAGTCTAAATCGGCCAAAATAACCACCCTCTGTTGCCTGGGATTGGTTCTGGAAAAGATGCTTAAGCCAATCACCACAGGGCTTTCTCTAACATCATTATTGGCCCAAGTAAACTGATGGAAGGGACTTTCATCCCATACTTAGGGCAGGGATCAGGGGGAGGTGCTGGTGCCCTTCTAGAGTCCTAAGTAAGGAAGCAGGTAACTGAAGGTGTGGCTGGCAGCCATCTTGAAACCATGGGAAAAGCCAACTGGAAGAATAACCCTTAGAGATGGCAGTGCCAGAATGCTAAGACTATTGGGCCTTGATTTTGTCCTGCGTCTGGATGCCTTTTTTTTTAAGATTTTATTTATTTATTTATGAGAGACACAGAGAGGGAGGCAGCGACTAGAGGGAGAAGCAGGCTCCATGCAGGGAGCCCGATGTGGGACTCCATCCTGGAACTCCAGGATCACGCCCTGAGCCAAAGACAGACACTCAACCGCTGAGTCACCCAGGCATCCCCTGCCTCTGGATGCTTTAAAGGACTTAAATTTCTTAATCATTTCAGCCAATTTAAGTCACAACTTCTGTGACTCTCAGTGGAAAACATCCCATCCAACACACGGCAATGTATTCAAGATATGTGAATATTACCCAAATATGTGATCTGGACTCAAGGAGGGATTGTGCTTTGACAGACAATCCCACTATCATTAAGACAGCCATCCAGAACTTGATCTTGAATTATAGTAATGGCAAGGGACTCTTTGTCATATCCCTCACAACTCAGGTGACCTCGTATACAAATTGCAACAATCAGAAGCATGGAGATGGGAATTCAGTCTTGCCCTTTGATTTTAGTTTTGGTTCTGATATTTTAACAAGGAGAAAATACCACGTTTAATTTCCTTCACGTTGCTCATATTAGGAGCATTTATTGGTTCATGTTGTATTTTCCTATTAACTTTAAATTTCTAGAACTCAAGGTGTGATTATCAATTATTATGTAAAATTTTTAAAATACTAAAATAAGAAGAAATGAAAATGACCTATTCTAGTCCTGTCCTCAGTAGCAAATCATTACCAGCAGATGATCACGTATGCGTTAACTCTCTTGTGAAGCAATATGTATTTTTTCCTTAATATTTATTTAAAAAATGCTATTTTTATGTATTTTATTTTTCATGTGATGTGGACATCTTGATTGCTATATTCCATTTGAATTATAACACTCCACAAAACTACCTTTCTTTTGTGACTTCTCCTCGGGAGTTCCATCCAGTTGGTGTGTCTACGGATGGAGAGGATATTCAATTGAACCTAAACAGGAGGGGGCCACTGTCAAGAGTTGGGGAATGCTATTATGCAGCATTGGAAATCTACTGTCCTGGGATTGGCACCTCTTGGACATATGCCCATCACCTCTGTCAGTTTTCTCTCTTTTTCTACCTTATATTAGCTCTCATTCCCACTTTAAGATTATATTTAAACAGATACATATGTAGATGTTAGAACTCTGAAGAACAGAAGATTCACTTTTTGTGATAAACTGCATTCATTCACCAATTCAGCACACCCTAATATGGAACAAATGGATCAAATTATCCAACCTTCAGGGTTCCTACTCTTCTGGGGAAAGACAGACTGTAAAAATATCATGACAATACAATGTGAGAAAGGTAGAGCATAGTGCTGAGAAGAAATAGAAGGAGAAATAACTAGAATCTGCTCCACTTCTCTTCAGGAGATGTTCAAATTTGTGTTGTAACATAGTTTTATGTAAGCCTTAACACTGGTTACTTGCCAGTTGTCCTGGGACTTAAGCTCTTGAAAGGATCTGAGCGCTTGTCTGCTAAAAGTTCTCCTTGGAGAGGTTCATTACAAAGCAGACACATGTAAGTGGTCATTGTTAGCAACAATTATGAAAAGAAAATTCTAGGGAGAGTGTGACTGACCCATTTAATTAAGACTTCAATCTCTTGAATTAGAGCATGGTTATCAATTTTAAAATGCCATATTTGGTACCTGTATTTTCAAAACTCAGGAGACAGTATTTCATAACTGTGATAGGCTAGTGGGGTAGAATATATGGCATTGGCTATTTGGTTGAAAAATCCAAGGCATAGGATCTCTGTAAGCCATATTTCCTTGCATATTTGCATCTTTTGAACAAGCTGTTTTATTTACCTTCTTCATCAGAGTGCCAACTAGTAGATTCTAAAACCCTAAAAGGGATAGAGTGCGTCTTCAGACATTGCCTCCCTAGATCCAAGGTGCAATAATTAATGGAAGGCAGACATTTCAGAGCTGCTTCTGCCAGAATGGGAAAATGAGGCCGATATCCTGTGGAGTTCCTGGGGACCACCCCCCGCCCCCCGCTGATGGCCCTTGAAACCCATTTCCCAATATCCTCGGCCACCATCTTTCCTTGCCTGTTTTTCTCTCTGTGAGATTTTTTTTTCTTTTTAATATAGCCAGAGTTTCACCTTTGACTTTGCACATTATTGATAGAGCTAGAAAGTTGATGAAATTTAAAAACAAATTTAGATCTTTCATACTGGAGTTTTATACACAAAGGCAGGACCTTTGGGCTTTAATGTTCATTCAGGCTAGATATGATAATAATAGTAATATTCTGGTTTTCTTTGACATCATCCCACCAAGGAGATGAATATACCTTGATAGCAATATTGAAATATTTATCACATTTCCATAAAGTAGGTGTAATACTGTTATTCTTCCTTGTTTATAAGGAAAACAAGACCTGCTTCTTTTAAAGACATTGTTCAAGGTCGTATAGAAAGTGGTTCAGTTGGTACTCTCAGGGTCTTTAGAGCAGGGACACTGGGCAAAAACTTAAGAATTCCATGTAAATATTACACAACCACACTGCAAACCATTTATAAAATCTCATTTGAATGTATTAATATTGAATAATCATGTGGTATGAATCCTGCTTGAAATTCACATATCTCGAAAAAACTATAATGAAGGTGCTGAGAAAATGTTAAGAGAATTGGAGCATTTGTTTCCTCTATGATTGACTCATTTCTATTCACTCTTCTTCAGTGACATGTTAAAACCTCATAGTTCTCAAACAACGTGTCACTTAAGAGTAAGGATCTATCTCTGGAAGCATCCTTTGGCTATCTTCCTTATAAGCTAAGTCTACAAAGTTCAAATTGTAGCCCACAACTTCAAGTGCAAGATATTTTTAATCTATCATATGCTCGTGAGTGTGGTGTAATGAAAGCACTCAGAATCCAAGGTAGAGTGTAAGGCACATTGTATCACAATCCCTTAAATTCTCCAAAAACACAAGAATGTTATCTTACATAAAGCGAGTCAAAGAGCACTGTGGCTCCATGTATAAACAATTGCTGTGCTCTGATCACCTCAAACTCTAAAGCAGCTTATTGAATTAAAAATATCAGGGAAAGAAGTATGATTAGGGTTGGTCATTCATAGATTTAAGAAAATACACAATCTTGCCATTTGCAACAACATGGATGGACCTACAGTGTATTATCCTAAGTGAAATAAATCAGATAAAGAGACAAATAACAAACAAACAAATAAAACAAAACCAAAATAGACTTTTGGATCAAGTTGGTTACCAAAGGGACCAGACTTGGGGGGCAGACCAAATAGGTAGGGTTACTTATTATTCTTCTACCTAATAGAGGGTATTAAGAGGTACAAACTTCCATCCAGAAAATAAATAAATCATGGGGATATAATGTACAGCAGAGGGAGTATACTCAACAATATTATAATACTTCATATGGTAACAGATGGAAACTAGACTTACCATGGGGATCATTTTGTAACGTATAAAAATATCAGATCACTATGATCTACACTTGAAACTAACAGAATATTATCTGTTATTTATATTTTAATCAAAGATATATATATATATTCTCATAAGTTTTTAGCTTTGGTAAAAACATTAGAGATTTTACCAAAAAAAGAGACTGAACGAAGATTGTTGGATAAATCTTAAAGCAGAATCAAAAGGCCTTGGTCATCCTTTTGAAATCTAATACTATGTGATTTTAACTCAAACATCTTCAGGATTGATACAGTGGGTATAAATGGTTACTACCTCCTAGAATTTCAAAATCAACTTCCCCACTAAAAATAAAAAGTAAGATGAATACATAATTCTTTACTACAATCAGGAAGGCTTAAGTTTGTCTTACATGATCCTCTAAGAACTATTGAAATGTGTACCATTTGCCATGATGCTATCTGAAAGTACATCTGTCATGAAGATTAGGCCTGAAATCTAGCATAATTCAGTGGCCTTGGCTTTCAATCTATGGAGTAGATATGAAACTGCTGCCCCTCTCTGCGCTTGAATCAAATTAAAGATCATGTTGCCTCCAGTAGATAGAACTTTTCTTTCACTTTTGTGTAAGAAAATCGTCCTGCTTTTCTACATAATCCCAATGGATGGAACCAGAAGAAGAAATATTAGCACCAAATTGCCATAGTGGGAATCTCCTTCTCCTTGGGATGCCTTGTTGAGACTTTTCCAGAGATGAGAGGAATTTGAGCTGATCAAGTTATCCCTCCCAGCACTGTATGTTTCTCTAGATCTTGTCCTAAGTGTCAATCAAAAATAAAATTGACTACCAGGGGAAATAGTGAATAAAGTACCACATTCTCTTGAAAGATACTCAAAGTAAATATCTATTTTTGCATAAATCCTCTTATCATATAGAATCATGTTTTGATGTCTCCCTATAAACACCAACTAAATAAATATGAGTTTAAAATGTCAAACCTTTTATGTCTCCTATAAAATAACATTTTAGGACTTAATGTGCTACATTTATGCACAAAACTGAAAACATTAAAGGTAGAATTTTAATAGTTTCATTAAGAAGAATGAATCTCTGTCAATGTTTTATTTTCTACTTTGAAATAATCTTAGAGATCTACAGAAAGGTGCAAAAATAGTACAAAGAGTTCACATATGCCCTGTAGTCAGCTTCCCCTAATATTAATAATTTCTCCAGTTTTTCCACCAGTGTTTTTCTTCTCTTCCAGGCTCCAATCCAGAATTCTACATTTTGTTTAATTAATGTACCTCTCTAATCCATGAGAATCTCTTAGTCTTTTTTGTTTTTTGTGGCCTTAACACTTTTGATAACTACTTGGTTGGATATTATGTAGAATCTCACTTAACTCAGTTTGTGCTTATCTGATGTTTTCTCATGAATAAATTGAATATCCATTTTTAGCCAAAATATCATAGAAGTGATGTTGTGTTCTCTTCAGTACATTATATCAAGGGCTGGTGTGTGATGCCAGTATCTTATATTGCTGATGGTGTTTACCTGGGTCATTTGGCTAAGCTGGTATCTTCCAAATCACTAGTAATCTTGACTCCGCTACCCTAGAGCCAGGGAATGTTCTATGCCCAAATGTGCTGCATATCAAATCTAATATCCTATTTAATCCAGTTATGTTAGGTGTGACTCCATATCTTTCCTATATGGATATGCTAAAATATTACTTTTGGTAATTTGGAGTTAGATCCAAAGAAGCAAAATTCAAGTGGAAGACTTTATTATGTATTTGATCTCTGCAATCTTCTCTGTGTGCGTGTGTGATGTGAATAAATTTTTATATATGTTATACATAACATTAATTGATACATTTTTTCTCAAGACTATCAAAAAATTTATAAATATGCATTCATTTGTGAATCCCAACTGAGAACAAAGCAAGGGCTCTGAATGCTTTGGGAGGCACCTTAGTCTTCTGTTGGTTTACCCCTTCTTAGACCTGATGAACTAGGTGGCCATCTTTTCTTCTCCCCAGAACTTCACCATGGTGGCTCATGTGGCTGTGAAGCAATGAAAGGGTTGAATGGTGAGATTATCCTTTTTTAGTAGACAGCAGTTAACATGGAGATTAAAATCCTTATCAGTGAAGGTCCTGGTATGAAACAGCACACTTAGCTAGAATTCTTGAAAACTCTTTTTAAAAATTTTTTTTAAAATATTTTATTTTGAAAAAGTTCTGATTTACAAAAAGGTTAAAAGACATGATATTTCTTTACTTCTTTAAATATTTTAATGTGTACTTCCTAAAAGTGAGGACATTATCTCATATAACCACACTACAATCACCAAAATCAAGAAATTAAAAATGATACATTACCATTACCATTACCTGATGCACAGGCCTTATTTACATTTCACTTGTTTTCCTAATAATGTTCTTCATAGCAAAAATTTTAAATCTTGTCTGGAGTCCAATCCAAGATCACACATTGCATATTGCATTTAGTTAGGTGTTGTGTCTTTTTAGTGTTCTTCAATCTGTAGTATGTCTTCAGTGTGTGTGTGTGTGTGTGTGTGTGTGTGTGTGTGTTTTTCATGGCAATGACATTTTGAAGTGTAAAGGCCAGTAAGGTCCCTTGATTGGGTTTTTATCTGATGTTTCCTCATGATTACATTGAAATTGTGCATTTTTGACAGCGATGTGTCTTGAAGACACTCATAATGAAGGGACAGTGTTCACAGTATGGGCAGAATGAGGAAACCAGCAAGGGAAGCAGAGCACTTAAAATTAGCAAAAGAGGAAGTCATGCTCCTGGGCTAGGCTGTTATGAGCTAGAGCTAGAACCTAGTGGGAATGAGGGAGGTCATCACTGCCAGAGTTGTGCCAAAGCAAGTGGGTGTGACAGTGGGTGCTTCCCAATGGCTGAATACAATAAGAAGCCAGAAGGCAAAAAAGACCAGTGTTGTGACTGACATTCACTCATCAATGTCAGCCGCCTGTGGCCCAAAACAAAACAAAGGAGCAGAGAATGGACCCAGTAGGCAAAAAGAGAACAGCCACTGGAGAATTTAAGATTCACACTTCACATTCCTCTTCTTCTAAACAACACTAAACCATCAATGTCCAATACGTAGTGTTCTGTACCATAAAATATCAAGGATTCTAAACTATGCATCAGAAAACCTAGGTTCAATTGCTAGCTAGCATTACCTCCTGTCCATGTCACCTTAGACCAGACGCTAAGCCTTCTAAGTCTGTAGAGTCAGCATCCTAACATCAGTCCTTCTCCTTCATGGTGTAGTTACAGAGATTATTATTGTGCTATATAATAGGTGTAGGGCTATGAAGTTAGCCACAATTCGTTATCTTAGAGAAAGAGTAAATGAAGCATAATAATTTGTGCCTATACCTCATGTTCAGGGTGAGGACAGCTATGCATCTTTATTAGAATTGTTTTCCAAGAAAACTATTTTCTCATGTAGTGTGCCTTCCTTGCATCTACTATACCCTACTTCCCTGTGAATTGATTGTATAAATTATAAATAGTGTTAACTTGCAAACCCACCATTTTCTTCATTTGAGGATATCACTGAAAAGAACTGAACTTATTTTTACTGCTTTATCTCGTTTTCTCTTTTTCTTGCCCTTTTGAATTTTTGTATTCATTACTTTGTATAGGTGACCATGATTCTTTCAATAGTCAGTAAATATCCAGTTGGTGGAAGGTAAATAGAATGAATGTAAACACGGTTTTTATGTATTTTTTTAAATAGCATCCACCAGGATTCAAAAGGACTTAGAAATGAAAAGAGGATTTTTAAAAATAAGATGAAACAAAGCACTGAGAGGTGGAGATTTACAGGATCTATATCTCAGTTCTAGTGCCTTTTCTTAAGGATGTAAAGATGCCAGGAGCTTAGGCTTAGATTGGTGACATAGAGAAACTGTGGCTTTTTGATTGGCAGCAAACATCCGAACATCTTTCTACTTACATCTTCTCAGTGTGGGTTGAGTAAATATTGATTCACTGGCATCTTCAAGCAGTGGTGAGTCTTACAAAGAATATATTTTTAATGCAAACGGCACTTGTCAGATACATGAAAAGAAAATAAGGCATCTTTTTAAAATTTCCTATTTTATTGTTAAATCTCTTTCGGTGGTGGTTCCAATTTGTGCTATTTGAATCTGGTACTTCGGATCTAATGACATAAATACTAGATATTGGATAATACTTGGCACTCACCCTTTGCAAACACACACCACAATATATGCACTCAGAAGAGAGCTTCCCCAGCAAAATCCATTTATTCACAAATTTGCACAAATAAATTTACTGTTTGAGAATTGCGAGAGAGAACCATTGGGATACTCTTAACAATTCCTTCTTTAGCTTAACACTTAGTGACCTTGGTAGGAGAAGAGTGAATTGTTGAAGCGTATCCATATCAAAATCAGAACGTTGATTAAAATCACACAAAAGATGAATTTGGTTACTGTTTACTGCCTAGCTTTTGTTTAGCTGGCTAATATTAGTGTCAAACTTTATCATAAGCACTCTGTATCTTACAGATCAATGTGATTTTGTTTATTTTAAAAGACACTCCACTTTGTGGGCACTCACATGACTTGTAAGCAGTCCAATTTAGAGACTGAAGTCAAGTGAAGATAAAGAGTATTTATCTTTGCATTTCTTCAAAAAGTACGATATAAAAACTTGTCTTAATATCTTAAAATATGCCTTTCCTTAAAAAGCATCTTTTTCATTCATTTTTACTTAAGCTTTTCTGCTTGTGTGTTAGCAAACTGTGTCTCTTTCTGATTAAATGGGGTTGACCCATGGCCTTCCTGTCAGTGAGATCTCCTAGTTTTATTCTTTATACTTAGGCATAAGTCATATCCCCTTCAGGACATTCTCTTATGTTCATATCAGAATTGTCTAATTCAAATGAAATGGCCCTGATTAATGGCAAGTGCTCTTTGAATAAGATAATCTGATGATCTCCAATCCTAAAACTCCCCGTTAAAAGGTTCTATAGAAATACTTCATGCATCATAGTCTTGTTTTCAAGCACTGACAAAGTCTTAGTGAAAAAGACCATAATCATCTATGTACTTGTTATCTCTTGAGGTTGATGGAACAGTACCCTACCCAGGGGTAAATCTGCTCCCTCTTCTGTCCTTTACCAAGTCCTATCACTTCAAATGTTAAAAGGAATAGTGAGTAAATGATTAAAATTAAAGACCAGAAATGTATTATTCAATATACTCTTTCCATTAATGCCTTTAACCTCTCCAACTTTTCCCAGCTTTATGAAATCTAAACTTTTTATGTTAGAATCTCAAAAATAATCCTGCTTCATACAGCTGTTGGAAGGTCATAGTATACTACATATGCATTTCTTGTAATGTTTTAAGAACATGTTGTTTTTGCTGTTTTCCATTATTTTATTAGTGTTCATTTTATTATCTTGTCTATACTATTAACAATAGTTTTGTATTTCTACAGTGGTTCTTTATGCTCCCCCTAAATCTTCATCTTTTATAACTCTCTGAGGCTTCTGATGACCCCTTCCTCAGTTAGCTGTGAGAAGTGCAGTAAGATGTAAGGCTAATAGTCCCAATTAATTCAGAGAAATCATCAGTATTTCAGCAATGGAACCATATTGATGTCGTCACTTGATATGAATTATTTGCCTATGCGGGAACCTAAAATAACTCAGAAACTTCTGCTAAAAAGGAGTTTGATCTGTGGGTTTTGGTTTTCCAAAAGCTGTTGCTTACCTGCCTCATTTGGGGCAGGGGTGCCACATATTTGACAAAACCCTCTAGTTGTAGAAGAGCTGAGTGAATTCCAAAGGAGATGAATCAAGATTCATCTGAGATGCAATTGAATTGGACATTCACATATTCTTCTTGGTAATTAAGCTCACATAACTAAAATAGGGAAAAGGGGAAGAAGAGAAAGGTAATAGCAAGGAATGAAAAGTAGATTCTCCAGTGTTATGGCTCTCAGGAATAAGAACATGATAACCATGGGGCGGGGTGGGTTGGGGGATGACAATCAGAATCTACAAAGAAACCATAGTTTTGATGGGTACCATCTTTTCCAAAGCAATGACACATATCAAATGTAATTCAGCACTATAACCTCCCCTCTTTCTGAAACTTGTCTGCCAATCTTAAAGAAAATGAAACCTCTTATGAATATAAAGACTCAGCAGTCTTATTTTCAATACTCTGAAACAGCATATCTCTTTCCTTGAGTGAGCAGGTACTTTTATTCAAATATATTGAAAATATCTGTGCTTCCTTTGCAATAGAGTGCCATGAAAGAAAACACATTTTTACCAATTACAGAGCAAACACCAAGAACTGTCAGATAACTTGTCACAGAGCTTTTAAGCCTAGTGTCATTTTATTTTTACAACCCAGAGTTTTAACAACTCGGAGGCTTTCTATATGTTCACTAATCATAACTCTGTAATTTAAACACACAAATTCTCCTGCTTAATAATCAAACATATCATTTCTATTCGTATTTTCCATTTCTTCCTGCTCTCAATGCTCCAAATAGATCCAAATATTTCACGCATTTATAACATCTTTCTCATGTTAAAAGTGCAGTTTTGCCTAACAAAACAAAATTCAGCACTGGACAGCACTCCACAAAGCTGCTTGGTTCAGGTGAAAAGTATTCTGTTTCCATATTGGCCTGCAGCAAATATTTATGTAAATTTTCTGAAAATAGAAATCTAGCAAAATTACTGTGATTTTTTTTAGGTCATTATATTGGGGATAAAGAAAGGTCACCTGATAATGATTAAAATTAGCAAAAAAAAAAAAAAAAAAAGACTATGAGAGTAGTAATTATTTCTTCTCCCTCCAACCCAAAATCTAGAAATTTGCCTAAACATGTTAGATGGATTTGAATCAGCATTTTCATCTAGATTGGATGAACAGTTAAAATCTAAATCTAAGATTATATTTTAAGTACAAATATATATTAAAATATTTATAGTTTCTGCAGAATATTTACAGTGTTACAATTCTGCATCTAGAAAATCTCTCATCATAATTTTACCCAATATTAAAAATCATAAACGTCAAAAATGTTCCCATTACAAGAAATATTCTTCGAAGAACATATAAGAGATATTCCCCTGCTAGAGAAATTACAGTGAATGTCCCAATATTAAGGTTTCTGTTAATTGAAGAGTTTTTGTTCCTGGAATGAATATACACTATTGAGATGTTACCATATGAATAAAGCATATATCAATCGACTTCAATCACAACACACAGATGGGAAAAAATTTTAATGGACCACAATAAAAGGAAATTGTTGGTATAGTCCAAATTTTCTTGATTTTATTTATGAATACAATGACCTATTTGCCATTACTTCAAGCTTTAGCTTAGAAAGTGCATATTTTTTTTTAGTTTTTATAAATATGTGAGAGTCATCTTTTAATTTTTTGTTGTTAAGGGACTGTAAAAAGGAATGTATTCAAAGGAATAAGGAGTGTACACATACGCATATAGAAATGTTTAATATTAAGTGTATACATACTAAATTATGTAGTGTGGCCATAGTCAAAGTTTATTAGAAGTATCAATGCTGGTGAACCTGGGTAACTCAGTTGGTTAAGCATGTGACTCTTGATCTCAGCTTAGGTTTTGATCTCAGGGTTGTGAGTTCAAGCCCTATGTTGAGCTCCATGCTGGGTGTGCAGCCTACTTTAAAAAAAAAATGTCTATGCTGTTTTTTACTAAAGTTCATTATGATGACAGCTTAAAAAATGAGGCCAAGAAAGGGGAACACTCTTATACTGTTGGTAGAAATGCAAGCTGGTGCAGCCACCCTGGGAAACAGTATGGAAGTCCCTCAAAAAGTTGAAAATAGAGCTACCCCTTTGACCCAGCAATTGCACTACTGGGTATTTACCCCAAAGATACAAATGTAGTGATCCAAAGGAGCACCTGCACCCCAATGTTTATAGCAGCAATGTCCACAATAGCCAAACTATGGAAAGAGCCCAGATGTCCATTGATAGATGAATGGATAAAGAAGATGTGATACACACACACACACACTCACACACACACACACATACACACAGTGGAATACTACTCAGCCATAAAAAAGAGAAATCTTGCCATTTGCAATTACATGGATGGAACTAGGGGGTATTAGGCTAAGTGAAGTAAGTCAATCAGAGAAAGACAATTTTAATGATCTCATTCTTTCTTAAATGTGGAATTTAAGAAACAAAACAGAGGATCATTAGGGAAGAGAAGAAAAAATTAAAAAAGATGAAATCAGAGAGGAAGACAAACCATAGGAGACTCTTAATCATAGGAAACAAAGTGAAGGTCACCGGAGGGAGGGGAGATGGGGTAAGTGAGTGATGGACATTAAAGAGGGCATGTGATGTGAGGAACACTGGTGTTATATTAGACTGAGGATTCATTGAACTCTACCTCTGAAACCAATAATACATTATATTTAATTAAATTTAAATAAAAGTTTTTTTTTTTAATCTGAAGCCAATTCAAGCATGTTTATTACATACAAAAAAGAGTAATAACTATTTATATTGTACTTTATGGTGTCTCTGGGGGTAAGATTATTTCATAAATTTGATGTATTGCCTTGAAATATGTAAAGACCAGTCACAGATACTTTGCTTCAAAGGTAAAATGTGTGCAATTTTTTTGAGCCCCAATTCATTCTTGAAATAACCTGGAGACCTCAAAAATGTTCTAAAAATTTTTTAATTTTGATATTTTTGTTTATAAAAAAGTTAAAAATACCCCAGGGAAATTATAGAGAAACCATATATTAAATTTTTTGCAAATATGACTCTTTGACAACTATAATACAAATGCAAATTTCTCTTTCTTTGGCTGTATATAAATAAAGCCAAACATCCGGCACAGTCAATAAAAAATTCACTTACATGTTTTGTCTGCCAAATATTTGGAACATTTTAAATTTTTATTCCATTTTTTTCAGATCTTATTTAAGTGTTTTATTAAGGCCATGTTTTTTATTCTCTGTCCCTCTCCTGTATGCCTTAAAGAGGAAAAGCATATACATTCTAATAATTGAAAACTTCACTTGGTATTTTTTAGGGCTCATGAAACTGTATCAATCTTATAACATTAAAGTTCTTTCTTCCTCTGAACTCTTTTTGGGAATGACATAGAGAATAACTGACAACTATAAAAAATGTTATTCCTTAGAACTTAGAGTTATTTTTAGTAAAGGGAATTTCCATATAGTTTTGACAAATAGCTTTCTTCCACACTTTCTCACTTTTTAATGTATCGTTACATGCCATTATTTGTTAAGTTAATGGAAACTTGCATACAGGCATATATGTGCTGAATGTGTGAATGAATATGTATTTGTTATCTCTAATGTATTTGAATTTGGTTGATGTGCCCATAAAAAAATCCTCCAGCATATTGGCGTAATTAAGCATAATATTATGATAAACCATTTCAAAGAAAAAAGTGGGTTTTACCATCCCAATGTGTGTACTTTTTTTAACTTTGTATATTCAGAATACATCTGTGAAAACAATTGGAGGTAGAAAAGATTGGCGTTGCTTCATGAAGAGTAGTGAAATATTATTTTAATTAAGCTTATCTTATGCCAAAAAGTATAATTATGTAATAAATATTAAACATGATTGGTACAATTTTAAGGGGTAAGGTTTCCCTGTCCTTCCCAACTTTCACATAAGAATACCAGAAGGCAGTATTGACTGAGACTACAGTACAATACAGCTGTGTGTGTTATGTGTCTATTTCTGTAACTCACCAAAGGGCTTGATAAATAATATTTAATACATAGTCTTTGATTAATTCTTCCTCACTCCTGAATTATATCATTGTTACCTATGTGAAAGCTAATAAGCAAATAGATCTTTTGAAAAGCTAATTTTAAAATGCCATTATTAATATCTTAAATTTAGAAAGGTATACATTCTGAGAATTACACTATGTTTGTAAATTAATAAATAATAATATAATAATAGATGGATATTAAGTGTTTGTAGTTTGATGAATAAAAAGAAGGTTCATGAACAAAATAGAAAATCATTTAACCTTTGGGGAAATGCACGCATTAAAGTTCTTCCCCAGAGCTCTTTTTTCGTATTGTAGTTATTGGTGACATCGTGTGGTTGATGTTGGTATCTACAGCACTCAGAGTTTCCTAAAAACAGTTAAATTGCTCTTATTAGCAAATTTGAAGTCTACAATACAATGTTATCAACTGTAGCCACCAAGTCATACATTAGATAACCAGATCTTATTTATCTCAGACCCTGGCAACCACTTTTCTAACTCTATGATTTAACTTAAATGTTCTCACATGCCCCCCACACCCACACGCACAAAAGGTAAATATGTGAGGTGACGAATGTGTTAATTAACTCCATGAGTGGAAGCCCTTAACAATGTGGAGGTCTATCAAGTCATCACCATGTACACTATAAATATAATTTTATTCATCATTGTAAAGCTGGACAAAATTACTGTTCAGAAAAAATAGAGTTTATATTGTCCAAATTACATTAGAAACAAAGTACGTCACTTATATCATGACTAATCATTTGTCCCTTAAATTATTTACTTCTTTTAAAGTAATGGAGTATTGCAGCCGCTTGTGAGAATTGAGGAGTTAAAGTACTGCGTGCACAGTAGGCAAGGGGAGTATTTTTTACCACAGCATTTGCTCCTGCCCATTTTAAAAAGCTAACATTTTTAATTACTAGAGTTGGACAGTAGTTGTTTTTCTCAAAAGAATGTAGAATTCTCTATTCCCCATCTTACCTCTTTTCTTAAAAAATATACCAGTATCAAAAACATTTTTAAAACTAAATTTTATCCTGTTTTTTCACTTCCATAACCTACGATGGTATTTAATCAAACATTGCTGTTTCTTGGGAGCACCTCTCATCACCAAATTTTGGGAGTGTTTTGTCATAATTCCCTTTCCAGCTCATGGTAGAAAGAAAAGTGATTTTTCTTGTAAATTTTGAACTGAAAAGGTCCTTAAATGAGAGTGCTGGTGTCTAACATAGCTTTCATCCCTCCTATGTCCTGCTCCTGTTGTTTGATGGAATAGGGGGTCGTAGGCTATACTGTAGCCCTCTATCCTCCTGGAGGAAAGGTGAGGCAGAAGTACAGGGTGGCCAGTGCAGGTGCAGTGAGGGTCACAAACCATCTCCCCCCAGCAGGGTAGAGAGGGGACCATTCCTTTAGCCAACATTCCAGGTTGACCCCATCTCCAACCCTCTCCCTCCCACCTACAGCTCTTGCCTGTTCCCCCCTTACATTATGTTGCACAATACAGAGCCCTTTGGGAATCTTCTCTCCCTACCTGAGAAGGGCTTCCAAATTGTACCATATCTCTACCTGAGCTATCAATTTGCAACTTTTGCCAGGGTTTAGTGAAAGCAGGTTCCCTAGAGGAACTCTTATTGTGCCATGTGATGTGAAATGAAAACCTCTCTCTCTCTCTCTCTCTTTTTCTCTCTCTCCCTCTCTTTTAAAATTCAAGCCACTAAACTGAACAGGAAAAGGGAGCACAGGTAACATTTGTTCATATAGGTGATTGTCACTGGTTTTAAAGAAAGATGGAGTCATGGGTACCGGCGTTGGAGAAAACATTCTTGTCAATTATGTCTCAAGACCACAGTCACAGGAAACAATCTTTCATTGACCACGAAAGCATCTCAGAGAAAGGGCAGGGATGAAAAGTCCCTTACCTGAGCTTGGATGACTGAGAAATCTGGGATGCACCTGGCATGGCGGTGCAGGCTATTTTTGGAGAAAGCCAAGACCTGTAGTCGCTTCTCATCGAGAGAGATGTCCGACAGTGATATCCGGTTATTGAACTGGTGGCATTGGCAATTGATGAGGTGATGGTATCATCGGTTAAGTGCAGGTCACAGGAGGAAAAAAAAAAAGAACAGGGTGATCGTGAGGGCAACGAGATACAAAACCAGCAGAACCACACTGCCAATGGCCTGGAGCTAAATTAAAACCGGTAAGGAAAACCCCTTGGAATATTCTTCCTTCTTTGCTTGGGGCCAGTCTTGAGACTAATTAGCTAAAATCAGCTGAAATCTCCTTTTTCCTCAGCAGGATTCACTTCATTACTTCATACATTCTCATCCGGGTGTAACAGGACAATGTTACATTCAAATAAATCCCAGTGCCACTTCCTAAAATATAGCCCCAATTTTCCTCTCATGTACATGGCACAAAGGATGAGAATTTCTAGACTGTGAGGAAATTGCTTATCGAATGACTGTTTAAGAACCAGCAAATTATATCTGAATTTCAATGGGTAATTTTCACCTTTCAGAATCTTTTGACTGTAGATTACTAAGATGTCACCTTTTTTGGTATTAAATTATTTTGGTCATTCATCAGGAGGCCCGCTCTTCCAACCTATAAAATATATAACTTGAGATAGAAGTGACAAAGGCTCTGCATGGATTTCGATTACTGAAAAGACTGGCAAGTTTTCAAGTGTGCTTTTTCCACATCTTAACTCCCCTCAGTCTTCATTTTGAACAGTGTACTGGGTGCCATTTTGGACATTTAATTAGCTGGTACATCTTGTAAAAAAAAAAAAAAAAAAAAAAAAATTCAAGTGTGATCTGTAACTGTTTTGAAGGGGCTACACATCAGATACTGACCAGGGGCCAATCAGCCACTTGTGTCATTTGTACAAGTGGATTTTTCCCATTCAATTTTGGTTCCACTCTGAATGATGACTTCAGCGCTTGAATTTCTTCCATGGAAGGCCAGGAAAGCACTGTGTTCTCTAAGCTCGATGGGACAACCTTCAACCAAAGACTGAACTTTTGTTGTCAGAAAAACTGGGCCTAATGATTGCCGCAAACAGGGCTGGGATTTTATTGGTGTCCTCTATGTGACTGTGACAGTGTTGACATTAAATCAAATTCAATTAGCATGGGCTCGCTAATGACTTACCCTGCTTCAAAAAGTGGCAAGGACAAAGCACTTGGCAAAAATTCTCCCGGTTACAGTCTGGTTTCCAGCTCCTTTTGGTCGCTTTTCAATGCGATAGCGAACTGCCAGCTTGTCTCCATAGATGAATGTTAGAGGACTTCACTAATGAAACCCTCGACAAGATCAGTGTGCCGCGAGAGGGAAGGGGCAGGGAGGGCAGGGGTACCTCTGTCCTCAGGTGCTCTTGAAGCAATTTCCAGAACCACCGCGGAGCGCATCCAAAGAAACAGCTACTGCGTCCCTAGAGGGTAGCTTGGCTGGACAGGGTATCAAAGCTGCAAGGGGAAATAAGGTCTGTGGTGGGGATTGGGTTTCCGTAAAGCTAGAGGCACCCTCTCCGAATGCGTGGGAGGCCGGGCCATTATCTGAGCAGCATTTTAAAGGAACAGAAGAGCCATTATGATACCCGCACCACCCCAGCAAGACCAAGCCGATGTCCATTCCAGATAGCCGCAGCTTTGATTGACTGCCTCCCCATTGTCGCTTCCCTGGTCGGCGGCGCTGTCCTCATCCCACCCCCTTCCCCCAGAGGGGCAAGGACAGCTTGCAGGCACATCCATGCCTCCCACTAGGCTGTCAGCAAACAGCGCCCGCGCTGAGTCCCTTTCAGGAGTCCTGTGCAAACACAACATTGAGTAAATAAAAAAGCACGATCTTAATTTAGAGAAAAGGGTTATGAGAGAAAGAGCCAATATCCCGCCACCTTGTTGTGTCGCTTTAATATCTCAAGCTGGTTTCCTTGAATGTTTATCTTCAAATTAACCTTCTCCTCCTCGCCTCATAGACACCTTCCTTTCCTATCTCTTTTCTCTATCCATTTAAATATGCCCTTAATAAACCCCTGCAGAAAGAAGGGGGGGCGGTGAGGAGCTCTGCAACAAAGCAGGGTGTCCGGGGAGAACACGCAGATTTGTTTGGTCTTCACACACATAACTTCGTCCACATTGTAGTGCAGCCAGATGATGGTAAGGGGACAGAGGCTTCCAGTCGGAATTGTGCAAACACTCCAGCCTTCCTGGACCTTCTGGAACTGATAGATAAGCCCATCGCGTGAAACTGGAACCTGGAAAGACCACGGAGAAGCCCCAAACTAGCAATTCGGTTGAGCATCCAAGCCTACAGGGAGGTGATTTTGACATTAGCAGGAAAGGGGGAAATCTTTTAATTCTAGTGACTGCTGCGATTATAAACGAGAAAAAAAGATAGGGCGCTATGCTCCAGAAAGGAGTACTCTGTTAGGGAGAGCCAGTGCCAGTCACGCTGCTCCGTGCTAAGCTTGTCTGGGACTGAAAAGCCTGGCACTGGTCAGGGGCAAAGGAGCATTTGTTCAGGAAAAATACAGAAGTAAAGAATCACAAGGAATTCCAATCATGGGGTGCCTGGGTGACGCAGTTGGTTAAGCGTCTGCCTTCGGTTCAGGTCATGATCTCGGGGTCCTGGGATCGAGCCCTCTGTTGGGCTCCGTGCTCAGTGGGGAGGCTGCTTCTCCTTCTCCCTCCTTCCCCCCCACTTGTGTGCTCTGGCTCTCTCTATCTCTCTGTTAAATAAATAAATAGATAAAATCTTTTAAAAAAAACTAAAACAAAACAAAATCCCAATCACTCTAAATATGTCCAGATTCCTTTAAAAGTTGATTGAGCCACATGTAAAATGAGTCTGGACACCTCAAATATCTGGACTGTACAGAAAGGGCAGGAAGTACACCTCGCTCTTTTTATAACAGCAACTGCAAAATTTCTGCTTTTATGCTTCTACTCAAAAGGAATCACGTTGTTTACTCTTCAGAATTACCCTGAAAAAAAAAAAAATAGGTATTCTTCTCCTTACTTTACAAACAAGGAAACTGAGGCTCAGCCTCAGTGGTGTCTCTAGAAATTCTCAATGGCAATGTCCATGGGAACACCTGGGTGGCTCAGCTGGTTAAGGGTCTGCCTTCAGCTCAGGTCATATTCCCAGGACCCTGCATCAGGTGCCCTGCTCCATGGGGAACCTGTTTCTCCCTCTCCCTCTCCCTCTCCTTCTGCCTACTGCTCCCCCTCCTTGTGCGCTTTCTCTCTCTCTCTCTCAAATAAATAAAATCTTAACAAAACAAAACAAAACAAAACGAGGTGGTTCACGGAGAAAGGGAGAGGGCTGCATTTGCTTGGCTGTCAACTCTCTTCTCAGTTAAATTGATTGTTCATTCAGGCAGCTTAGCACTGCTACTCTCTTAACCAGAAAAGGTGAAAAACTTTCTCAAAATCTACCCAATAGTGGCAGGGCCAGGATGATTTGTGTCTGTCTGCCTGACATCAAAGCCTGTGCTCTTATAGACTGCTTGCAGAATGTTCCACCAATGGTAACTTTCTTCACTATTACAGGCTTCCAAAATCATTGTACATGCCTGGACATTCACCCAGGAATAGGCTAAGTATTCCAAAAAGCCCAGTTTTTAAAACTCCGACTGGCACCAGAAAGAAAAACTCCCACTCTCCTGTCTACAAGTTAGGGATTTGCCTCCTGAAATTTTGAAGGGGGAGGGATAAAGAGCAGTCTCCTTACCGAATGATACAAGGAATATTACATTCCACAGAGTAGGAAGGACAAATCAGACACAGAACTTTGTGAAGATCAAATGAGAGAAGGCATGTGGCCGCACTTTGCAGATGAAAAGTCACTGTGAAATGTAAGCTTGTGTTGTTAATGATATTATCACCCAGGATTTCTCTGCCTCCCTTCTTAATGAAATAATGGTCTTCTTCAAGGTCTCTAAAAGTCAGACCAAAGGAGTGTGTTTCCAGAGAAACAAAATGTGGAGTAATTGTGGATGTTCAATAAATATTAAACAGCCTTGCTATTTGTGGGAAGCTTCAAGTACATGATTAAGTTGCAGGTGATGGTAAAGGAAACCAGCATGATCTTTAATTATAAAATACTTGTTAGATTTGATTCCAGTAAAATGCAATTACCCTTGAGACTTCCGGTTATATCTCACAAGAGGTTATGTTCTCGAGATGAAAGCTTTTGTGGATGAATGTTAGTCTCCATTGTTTGGGACCATGTACCCTGATCCTGGCTCCTGTCTGTAGCAGCTAATCACCGTTCACTTGGCGAGCCTTGCAGGAATTCCCAGTTGTACGCCAGCCATTCTGTGGCCCGCCTTGAAGTATGGAAACATCACAGAAGTGAGCATAAGGGCACCAGTGGCAGACCAGAGCATTAGCTAGGCTCAGGGAGAAAGGGACTTCAAGGGAATTCAAGATTTCATCGTGGACAAAAGACGGCTCAGTAGGAGGGAGAAAATAGAATTGTCCTTGTACATGTCACCATGATTATAATGCAAACATATATCTTTTTTTTTTTTTAAAGACTAGCAGGGAAACCTCTGGATTTCATTTTGGAAAACTATCCCATCAGTCTGTAATAGCTTCATGTTAAACTGAAAATTTTCATCAGCGTCTATTTTTTTTTATACTGCCCATAGAAGCGATTGATAGACTAAAAAAATGGTATTTTGAAAGCCCCTCCCCCTTTTTTTTAGTTTCATGCCAGTAGGGTTCCAAAAGCCTTTTATTAAGAACATTCTGATATAATAATAATGGCTAGCATTTAACTTGTGCTTACAACATGCCACGTACAGGCCAGTGCTTTATATATTGCAAACTCAATACTTGTAATGAAACCATGGGGAAACTGAGGCACACTAATGCTATTTAATTCATCTCCAGGCACACAGCCTGTAATGGAAAAAGTTAGTTTCTGCGTCCAAGTAGACTGGTTGCAGAATCCATGCTCATATGCACCACACTATACCTCCCAGGCTAGTGCAGCAGGGTTTCCAGGTATTCACAGGTTATGAGAAAGGCTGCCTCTGTGTGTGTGTGTGTGTGTGTGTGTGTGTTTACATGGTCTATGTATCTTATGCATGGAAGCAATTGACTTTTGCTGTTTTCTTTCTCTTTATGTTCTTCATTTTCTTTCTGAAATTCATTCTATCAATCGGATTTCATTTCTTCACTATGTCAAAATGATTCTGTAGAAGAGTCCCATCCACCTTTTGAGAATGGATTTGGTGGTTTTTCCCTCTGCCTTCTAGGTTATCACTGCCATAAATTAGAATCAGGAGCTTAAATACAGAGCGACCATAGGTCTACTTTTGGGAATCTACCTATTTTCATTCACCTCATCCTACATTTGCTCTAGAGAGTGATCACAGGTGTCACTGGACATGCATCTTCATGTGGAACATACTAGTTACTAGGCAAAGTAGTTAGTATATTTCCATTTGAGAGAAACTGGTGCTCCTGACTATGAGGCGAGTGTTAGATCATCTTCAAAATCAAGAGCAAACACTTCCTCAGAGGAAGTAGAGAGGGCGACACCTGTTCTGGGTGCAAAGTGAAGTTGAACAGACTCAGAAACAAGACAAACCTGAGCTTAAGTCGCAGCTCTCTTACTTTCCAGTTATTTAGTCTCTCTGATCCTCAGTTCCCAACGCTGTACAATGGGGGGCAATGATACCGAACTAAAATTGGAACTAAACACTTTGCCACCTTCTGGGCATTTTTTATTTCTCTTGATGCCTTTTTTGTTGTTTTGTTTTTGTTTTTTCTGTATTGAAAGTCTTAGGCCAGTAGGGGTCAGCCAAGAGCAATCCTATTTCTAAATTTTTAGCCTTGTTTCTAAAGACCACCAAGATCATAAGATAAAAATCTTTATGGGTTCTAGGAAGGTCAGGGAAGTATAGGTTATATTAGGCCTTAGAATACTTATGTGAGAGAGAACAGTGACAGTGTGATTAAGAAGCAAGCAACATATTATTTGGGGATGGTCCTTTTACCTTTTATTTGGTTTAGTGGAGTGTGTTTAGGCGGGGCCTGAAGGACTCTCAAAAGTCAGTTATGACAACCAGGCAATACAGGTGTCTTGCAAATGGATTCTTAAAATTGTGCCATAAAAATGCAGTGAAAAAGATTTTATTTTGAATATTAGAGTTGACTTAAAGATTCTTTTAAAGATACCTAATCAATGCTGGGTACCAGGGACTTAGCTGAAAGAGTACAGGCCCCTAGTCTTTCCAAGTGAAGGCTCTTATGCTTAAAATCACCACTGGGCTCCATCTTTCCTCTGAAGGCCACCTAACTCATTTGGCACAAGTTTCAATTGCCAGTCAAGCCCTCTGCCAGTTGATGTGTTTCTGCCTGTCCTTATCCCTTTCCTTCTGCCTTACTTCAGCTCAGCAGTTGGTAATTGTCTACATGTGAAAAACGAGCACCTGCTAATCTTGATTTTATATATTTATATATATTTGTAGATGAGTATCTCTTCCAAGCAAGCCAGTTTATAGTCTGTAGTCATTTTATGTATAAATATAAAATTTTATCTGATCATTAGGTTCTTATCTTTTCATGATTTTTCTAATGCTTATTCCATTATTGCCTCATCAAAAATAATAATTTACATTTAGTACATAATATTTTAACTCTTTCAGACATTTTCAGTTTTGACCTTCAGCAAGTCCAGCATATGGACATGGAACTTAAAATTAGCTCGATATTAAGTATTGAGTAATAGCAAAATTACTATTTATTATTTATACATTAACAATAGTTTACATATTGCAGATGCATACTTTCATTTTTTCTGTTTATGTTTCTCTCTTTTGTTTATTTTAAGTTCTGGCAGCATTTTTTTTTTTCTTTTAGAGAGGGAGAGAGTGTCAGTGGGGTGGGGTTGGGGAGAGGCAGAGAGAGAGAATCTTAAGTAGGCTCCACACTCATGTGAAGCTAGATTCAGGGCTCAGTCTCACTACCCTGATATCATGACCTGAGCCAAAATCAAGAATTGGCTACTTAACTGACTGAGCCACCCAGGCACCCCTGGCAGCATCTTTTAGCATCATCAAAGGGCTGAATTCCCAAAACTTTCCTTCCTGAGTCACCTCAGGGCTAACTAAACTCTAGGGGTGAGCCATGCTTTTTCTTATTAAAAGCTATGATGTTGTCATGTACAAGAGCTGGATAGACACACAAGATTCAAGTGTTTATGGCAAATAAATTGGTAGATAAATGAGAGATGGAAAAGAACTTTTATTTGCCTAAGAAATGTAAACTGCATTTCTGAGCTTGAGAAACACTTTTCCTACCATGTCACATCACCACAATGGGAGTATCTTAAAAAACATCCACAGTAAGAATTGGAAAATACAAGATTTTTATTTCAACATGTATTAGTCAGCCTTGGCTCCCTTCTGTCAGTGGCTAGTTTGTGTTCCTTTGGAGAGATATATTTCTCCAGAGAACATTGGAAGACATTTCAGAATAGCGTTAAAAGACTTTTATTTAGGAGGAGGTGACATTTGGAAATGACACAGGTGTAATAAGCCTCAACAAGAGCATCACTGAAGGGATGAGGAAGTCATCAGACAATGTAACAGGAATTCCCCTGTAGCACAGTCTCCAAACTATGCCTGAAATACACTTAGATGTTCTATGTTCTATGTAATTTGGTAAGCCAGTGTTACCTCTTGCCAAGATTCTCATGAATGTTCAAAAAAAGTGAAATTATTTTTCTGGTTTTGCTCACTTTCCAGCCCTAGTTTTGCTGAGATGCAAGTGACACATAACATTGGGCAAGTTTGAGGCATAAAATGTGATGATTTCATACACATTTGTATCGCAAAATGATTACCCCAGTAAGGTTAGTGAACACATCCTTCACCCCAGGTAATTACCATGTTGTTGTTTTTGTTATAAAAAGAATGGTTAAGGTTTTTCTTAGCAACTCGCAGATATACAATATGATATGGTTAACTCTAGTCACCATGGTGTACATTAGATTCCCCACAACTTATTCATCTTATAACTGGAATTTTGTATCATTTCATCAACATCTCCCCATTTCCCACTCCCATCAGCCCCTGGTAACTTCCATTCTGCTCTCTGCTTCTATGAGTTCAGCTTTTTTTAGACCCCACATATAAGTGAGACCACACAATATTTGCTGTTCTCTGACTTAGTTCTCTGATCTTGCCCCTTGATTGGGATCCAAAATGATCTTTCCAAGAATTATTGCCAGCAAGACAGTGTAAGACACTGAAGTCTTTTTGGTATACTAAGTAATGGTGGCTATGGAAAGATTAGAGAGAAAATGTCACTGCTCTTACCTGTTAGTGCAGCTCCTTTAAAACAATTCTACAATGATTTTTAAGGAATATACTGTTTTTTCCAAGGAAGGCATTAAGGCCACTAAAATTTATTCATAAGGGATGGTAGATCAAATAGCTAGTTTTAGCTCCCTCTGGGGACCCAAGGAAGCTGCCGGTCCCAAATAATTCACAAAAATCAATCCAGTTTAGTGGCAAGAACACTCTAGGTGCCGATGATTTATAATGATATCACCTTACCTTGGGATTGTCACTGAAATAAACCATGCCTCAGTTATTCTGACTACAAAATGGGAATTTCTATAACAGCAGAAGTAGTAGTGAGGAAAAATTCTTTAATAAGTCCCAAAATCAGTAATGGAAAGTCATGGGCTCTTTTAGAATCAAATACTCCATTGAATCTCCAGATGCAGATGAAGCCTGTGGAATAAAGCCAGAAGTTCAGACGGGAAAAGGGACTAACTCCTTTGTTCGACCTTAAATGTTCAAGTCCTGACATTGGTAGCAGAGAACCCAAGAAACCCTACATAACTCCTTTGGGTCCCAAAGTGGAAGTAAGAATGTATTTCTCTCTTCCCTTATAAAAATTCATCTTGAGAACCCCAGCTCATACCTTCTTAAAGATCCAGAGCCCTACAGAACAGACTTATGCATCTCAGGCACCAAAAATGTTACCATTCCATAGAAAACTGATTATGATCAAAGGTGGGGAAATGAAATAGGATCTGGAAGGTCTCCTTTTCTTGAGTTATACACAGACATTTTCTATGTCCTCGCTCCTACATCAGCTGATGAATAAAACTCAGACTAGTTTCGGGATAGAGATGGGAAGAGATCATTTACTATGGAGACCAGGTTTGTTTGTTTGTTTGTTTCATCTCTTATCCCAGGAACTTAAGACCAAAGCAGACTTCTATTAGCAATCAAGGTTTGCCAGCAATGAATTGATAGGAAATACCTCAATTCACTTTAGAGGGAAAAGTATGTAGACCGCAAACCAGAATGCAGAAGAGCAAGAGGCATTAATGATAAAATGTGAGCCTACATCCCCCTCTTCAAATATCCCACTCTCCCTACAGATCTCTCTGCACCAGTTTATTCAAAGGCCCCAGTCTGTTTTATCTTCAGTGAAATTCTCTCTTGATAAACGATTCTCCCAAGAGCCAACATTATTTGGTGTTGAATTCATGACTACCAGTAGGCATTAGCACATGGGACATTCCTCTGGTAGATTATTTGATAATATATTTTGTGCTACTATTTCTCTAGAGCTCTGGAAACTCAGACACCTGCTACACACTTTATAAATGTGTAGATTGTTATTTTACATTTTTAAAAAATAGCATTGAGTTCTTAAGTTTATACTCATGAAGTGAAATAAAGAATTCTCACCCATATCAATCAGTTTAAAGAAAAGTCAGATTCCTTGGATTTCTGGTGACAATATAAATATTCTATTGCCTGTCCAGTGTCTATGTATATCTCTTCTTGAAATCCCAGCATGGATGAAAGAAATATTGCATTCTGTTATATTATATGGAAAATGTTTATGACTGGTTTACTTAGTTTATTAGGCCATGATTTTAATAAGACAAAAGTTTAGGCTTGAAATTATGAGCTTGTTAGCCCATTCTGTGGTAATTTACTCCCTACTTTCTGTTATCAAATTCTGGTTGGCTTTTACTATGTGTACAACAAAGAACTTAGCCAAGAAGATAAGTAGACCAGTGGAAGTTGCCACCAATGTTAGAAAAATGGCTCAGAGCCATGGCCTAGGAATGGCAGGTGAGGAATGCAAGTGTCACTTAATAATGTGAACAAATTATTAAATTGAAAAGAGTCCAACAAAGGTTACGAATTGGAAGTCTGTTTGCAAAATACCTGCAACAATATTCTCTTGTTCGACCCCAACAGTGTTTAAAAACACCCAAATCAGTTACCAGTGTTAAAAAATTCGAAGCTGGGCAACCTGGGTAGCTCAGCAGTTTAGTGCCACCTTCAGCCCAGGGCCTGATCCTGGAGACCCAGGATCAAGTCCTGCGTCAGGCTCCCTGCATGGAGTCTGCATCTCCCTCTGCCTGTGTCTCTGCCTCTCTCTGTGTGTGTCTCTCATGAATAAATAAATAAAATCTTTTTTAAAAATTATAAGCAGTCACAAAAAATTAGGGGTGCTTCTTGTGTCTAGATTCTTGCTTAGCAATAGTCAGCTGAATCTGAGCAGCAGCTGCCCCTGTGGACAGAGCAAGTGCCTACTAGTTTACCACAGTCCCCACCATGCCCTATTGTCTTGCACTCAACTCCCTTTAGCCACATATGTTACCTATCCAAGCCTGAGAGGGTACTTGAGCTTACAACCTCCTGAAGTCTATATACACATAAGATAAATCACAGTAATTGATCTTTTGGGGGAAAAAGATCTACTCTTTGGTAGATATCAAAACCTGCTTCAAAAGGATAGTAAGGTGAAAGTTGCTGTATCTTCAAGACTCAAGAACTTATACTACTTGCTCAGATCTCTGCTTGGGATTGTATGTCCTAAGGGTTTTACTGACATGTAAGGCAGCCATATGGCATATGGACTGGGCCCTGATGTGTAAAAATGGAAGGTGTAGAGAATGCATACCTAGCTTCCTCTACCCATTCTCTCTCCCCAAAAGTCTGCAAGGCTTAGCACTTTAAGAACTGACACAAACCTACTTTCTGAGTCTATGGTTTATGTAAATGTTTCTCTTTAGAAATTTACTATTGCCTAAGTAGATGGTTTATAAAGCAGTTTATGGACTACAGAAGAACTCGCATAGACACAGAAGGCAGTTCTCAAAGTTTCACATGCCCCAAGCATCTTCCCTGAACATCCAGACAATCACTATGGATCCACTGATCCATTTCCTGTACAGAGTCCTGGCAATTCTGCAAAACAGATGCCCTTTTTCCTCCCTTTTCAGGGTTATTTGTATTTCCAAATATTTATGATCTGTGTTTTATTTGGTTTAGTAATTCTACAGGTAATTATTTATTTGCCAAATAATTATTTTGTCTTGTCAAATAGATTTCCAGAAGTTGTCCCTAGGCTGATGGTCTGTCAGTTATGGAAGACAAACAATTCAGACTGTAAATCAGCTTCATTCTTCCTAAACATGAGGGCATTGGCTTATGGTTGAGATATAGCATCTAAGGAGTAAATACTACTTAGCTCTGAACCTCTCAAATTTGGGGGACTCTGATGGCTGAATCCAAGTATGTGGTAGTTCTGATGGGCAGTCTACGAGTTAAAGATGCTTCTTCCCTCTATAAGGCAGAACTCAGCATTTGCCCAGCCAGAAAATAAATTCACTAAGAAACAGGCTCAGAATTTTGTTGGCTTTGCTCAAGTTTATGCAAATGTTATCTATGTGTGGAGCTGGTACAAATGGAAACTTTTCCACGAGGACTTCTACAATGGCGAGAAAACATTTAAGAGGATTTAACTTGTGTCGTCTGTCTGTGTGCTAGTCCTGCTAATAAACATTCTCCCCAACTTTGAGACTCTGGCCAGATTAGAAATTAAAGACTACTGATATCATTAAAAAGGCCATTTTTGGTGGACTCTGTAGCAAATCATACAGAATTTTATTCTCATCCCTATTTAATCTTACCAATTATATGAGTTTTGTTTTTTTCTTTTTTTCTTTTTTAATACAGTTCTATCATTTCTGCAGGTCTGTAGACAGTATAATGAAGTGGTGGAGACGTCCTTTGGAGCCGATCTGTCTGGGGTTGTACTGGCTGCATGACCTTAGGCAAAATATTTATCTTCTCTATGCCTCAGTTTCCTTGCATAAAATGAGTATTATGATAGTATAACCACCTATGGGGTGGTTGTGAGAATTAAATGAGATAGTCTATGAAATTAGACTTACCATAATGATTGGTGCGTAGCAAGCACTTATTTAAATGTTGATTTCTTATTGTTCTTCCCGGTAGTGCAGTATGCTAGGCTTTCAGAGCAGTGCTGTTCATTGCATTGGAAAGGTTATCTGTTTATGCGAGAGTCTACTGTTCGTCACGTCAGCTCCAGCTCCATATCGCAGAGGACAAAAGCCATTAAGAACACATTTAGCTAGACATGAGTTAATTCCATTTAAACTCATTGTTCGTTGGTAATGGAGCACATACTCTGCCAACAGTCGAGATTCTCTCTTCAGTGGCTATTGTTGCAGACCCTTAGACTAAAGGAGTTAAAAGCAAAAGGGAAGCAGAAATGGAATGAATCTGGAGGCTGCCTTCAAAGTTAAATGATGTAAAGCTTCTGGCATTGGGACTGGTTGTCAATGGATGTAAAGTTGTGTTGTCACATATAAAACAACCATCCATGATATAAGGCTATGGGATGATATACCCAGGGCTTTGGTGTATCATTCAGAAACCATCTGATATATCATCTCTCTGGTGGACGGGGCCTCCATTCTCCTTTTCAGTCTCAAAACCAATGCAGTGGTCCCACCAGAGCCCCTCAGGATAATGGCAGAACCACCCAATCTATAGATGTGCACAAAGTGTTGCCTGAGGCTAAAAAATGTTATCTCGTACAGATAGTTGTGACCATTTTTCAAAAGCAGATGCTTTACTGAGGGCATTGGTAACATTTTATAACTTTGACTCTTCCCCATCAATAGATTCTTTTTCTTTTTCTTTTTTTTTAGATTTTATTTATTTATTCATGAGACACACAGAGAGAGAGAGAGAGAGAGAGGCAGAGACACAGGCAGAGGGAGAAGCAGACCCCACGTAGGGAGCCCAGTGCGGGACCCGATCCCGGGACCCCAGGATCATGCCCCGGCCAACGGCATGCACTAAACCACTGAGCCACCCAGAGATCCCCCCATCAACAGATTCTTATAAGTTAGGATGGATCTGAAAATCTTCCTACCTTAAGTACGTCTATTTATTCCCAATTTTAGAAGCCACTCTCTTTAACCTAATTTCAAAAAATATCAGGGACCAAAAGAGGAATGTGTGAAAATACAAAAGTTAATGGAGTTCTCCAAAAGTTAAATAACCATATTCTAAACGGAGTTTAGTTGTAAACAATATAAGCAAGTGTCAGCTACCAGATTTTTCAACCAGATCATAAATTATTCAAGGTTTGTCAAACTAAAGATCTGTTGCTTTTCAGCAATCTTAGTAAGTCCTCTTCCTCTCTCACTGAATTTTTAATGTTAGAGGGAATGCAGATGACAGCCACACTCTACCTTTTGTTTGTCCTAACCTCTAGGTTATGATAAAGAATAACTTCATTGGCATTCTGGTACCCTACTTTATCCAAAGCTTTGATTTTCCACAGTATCAGTTGCCTGTGGTCAACTGATCATCCTTCTGAAGTATTGGCAGATCAACAGCTGTCTAATGTTACCTCACAATGCCTACGCCATTCATTTCACTTCACCTCATGACGTAGGCATTTTATCATCTCACATCACCACAAGAAGAAGGGTGAATATGGTACAATAAGATAGCTTGAGAGAGGCCACATGCACTTAACTTTTATTACAGCATGTTGTTATAATTTTACCTTATATTAGTTATTGTTGTTAATCTCTTACTATACCTAATTTATAAATTAAACTCTATTATAGGTATGCATGTATATTTAAAAATAACCATAGTATACATAAGGTTCGGACTGTCCGCAGTTTGTGGCATCAGAGGTCTCGGAGCACATTCCTCACGGTGGGGGAGGGGGCTTCTGTGCCCTGTCAATTGGTCCCTTGTTTCTCCCCCATAAGAACCTAGTCATATTTAGCTTTCAACTCATACTTTTAGGCTTGTGTATATTATCACTTAGTTCTCATCCGATGAAGGTTTATGAACATTTAAATATACTTCTAGGGCAGCCCAGGTGGCTCAGCTGTTTAGCATTGCCTTTGGCCGGACGTGATCCTGGAGTCACCGGATCGAGTCCCACGTCGGGCTCCCTGCATGGAGCTTGCTTCTCTCTCTGCCTGTGTCTCTGCCTCTCTCTCTCTGTCTCTCGTGAATAAATAAATAAAATCTTTTTTTTAAAAATTAATAAATATACTCTAAAAAATCTACACCGCAGTTTTTTTAAGACATTACTTTTTAGAATTTGTTTAGAGCAGTTTTAGGTTTACAGTAAAACTGAGAGGAAGGTAAAGCAACTTCCCAAATATCCCCGGCCCCCCTCTCCACACACACACACACACACACAGCTTCCCCCATCATCAGCATCACTCACAGAACGATGCATTATTTAACAAGGATGAATCTACATGGACACGTCATAAGCACACAAAGTCCACAGTTTCCCTTAGGGTTCACTCCTGGTGCTATACATTCTATAGGTGTGGATAAATGTATAATGACATGTGTCCATTATTATAATAGCATATGAGGTATTTCTCTGCCCTAAAAATCCTCGGTGCTCTAGCTGTTCACCCTTCCTCACCAGCCCCTCCCACAGCACTCTTTTTCACAGAAGATACAGCACAGAAAATGTCTATAATTTCCCAAAGTGCTAACAGTTCATAGATGCCAATGGCATATGCATTCTAAAACTAACAGCCTATATTGTAAGGAAATATATTTGGGGGGCACCTGGGTGGCTCAGTCAGTCAGGCATCTGCCTTCAGTTCAGGTCATGATCCTGGAGTCGGGGGTTGGAGCCCCATGTCGGGCTCCCTGCTCACTGGGGAGCCTGCTTCACCCTCTCTCTCTACTTGCTGCTCCCCGTGTTTGAGCTCTCTGTCTTTCTCTCAAAGAAATAAATAAAATCTTTAAAAAAAAGAAATCTATTTCACTTATTTTTATTTGTATTTATTGATTCAGGAAAAATAAAAGTGTGTATGTATGAGTGTGTGTGTGTGTGTTATGTGTGTGTTTTCAGAGCATTTTATTTTTGGAATTCTTTTTTTTGCTTCTGTGTCATACGACTCCACATGGACAAAGTTGGATCTTTTCTGGGAGTCTGGCAAATGTTTTTATTTGCATTTTGCCATGTTCTTGAGTTTCGAGTAGAAAAGAGATTGTAGAAGAAATGCTAGTAACGTGTGCTAGCATCACACAGGAGATGGGTCAGACTGAGCACAATTTTTAACTTTGGTTTAATCATAAAATTAACAGCATAACCCTCTCCTGCCTATGTCAATGCAAATGCATTTTTCAGTTTCTATGTCTAATGCTCCATATTAAAAGTCATGTCTGATATCCAGTGGGCTCCTAACCAATGTGTGTATTTTCTTAGTACCAATATTAGCTGGAAATTCCTGGCAAAACAGATCGTTTAAATTTGGGCTTCACTTTCTCCATAAATAAAAATTAACAACTTCATCTAAATGGACAGTGGTGTGATTAAATTATAGGAACACTTAGGAATTAATAAAGATAAAATAATTAAAGAAATCCAGCCTATTTGACCCACAGTGCTCTGTATGGATGGTTTGATGGTTTTGGGATTTGGGTTTGAATCGATTAGAGCTCCCTTTCAGTGAGAATCAGTCTCTTCACATAAAAAATGAGAGATTTGGGATAAGCCTCCTTCTGATTCTCAGTCTACAACATAGGATCTCCAGAATATGTGTAACAGTATAAAACTTGATTGTGTGCTTCAGTAAACATATGGACATACTGCTCTATGTGGAAAATATTGACCTTGGCAAACTAGAGTCAATAAATTTTGAGTTTGTCTTTAAAAAAAAATCAATACCCGCTTTTTTTTTTATCTCCACATAAAATAATGCTTTCAAGAGCCAAAGCTATTGATGGAAATGAGTTTTCCTCTCATCCTAATAAATGCATTATATACAATGTAAGATTATTATAGATCATCATTTGTTATGGTTGGGTATTCTTTGATTTAGAACAAGGGAATTATATTCTTAATTCATCATTCAGTTAACTTTTCTTCTGAAGGAAAGATAAAAACCATTTCTCCTTCTTTTTGGGCCATTAGTACATGAAATAGTATATTCATTACATAAGAACACTCGGAGCTTTTAGGCTATCAATGGAATCTTGTTTTAGTCAGCTAAAGTACATGTATTACCTTGTTGTATGGGTACAGAGTGATTCAAAGCAAGATATCTTTTAATCCTCTGAGGAAAACAGTTGTATATTTCTCTGGCCTGCTTTCACTGTTAACGTTTCTTATTTCTTCTTGTTTTCCTTTGGATTTGGCTCTGACCATTAGATGAGATTTTTTAAAAACAATAAACCCAGAAAGAAGCAAAGACTTTACATGCATGCTTGGCAAAAGAATGATTCTAACTATAATTTTTCTTTAAAATGAAATACCACGTTAACATCGAGAGAGTGGTATAGGTTGGACGTCTTATTACAGAGCATTTTAAAAACATTTCTTTCAAAAACATATCCATGTTTGAGGTTCATAATATTTTTTGGAATCATTTTCCCACAGTTAGATTTAATATAAGGATTCAGTAATTTTGCAAATAGGATGGGCAGGAAGTGAAATGAAGGAAGTGGGGAAAGAAAGAAAAGAAAAGACTACACAGGTCCTTGCCCCCACTCCATGACTTAGAGTTTTCTTTTCAAATAGAGTCCTGATGGTTCAGTGATTAGAGCCCAGGACTGGCCTGTATTCAAAACTTGACTTTGTCACCTACTTGCTGTGGGACTCCTGGGCAAGTCACTTTGGAAGCCTACGTTTTTGCATTCTTTAAGTGATGTCAAGACCTCTCTCATAGGACATGTATAAGAATTAAAAACCATTTATTGTATGGGATGCATTTAGCAAAGTACCCTACCTCTATAAATATTAGTTTTCTTTTTCACACTTTCCCTTCCTCATCTCCACATCCATGAAACTAAATTTAAAAGGAAAAGAAAAACCATAAAATGAGAGCATCCTAGAGGTTTTCACTTGCCTGTCTGCATATCCCATTCTCTCCCCTCTCCAGGATTGGTTGAGCTGACCCTCTCTGCAATCTACCCCAAAACAACAAGCCTCTGATCTTCCTCAGAGAATTATTTGCAAACCCAGAGATGATGTTGGATGTCCAGTTATTATGTACATCTTATTCTTCTGTGCTGTAATTTGCACACTTGCTTTTAATTCCTTATAGAGCATTAAATATTAATGTTATTACTAAATTTAATAATTTAAATGGTTAGCTTTCTGTGGTGACTAAGGACGTGGACTTTGGGGTCAGGATGCCTCCATTCTAATTCTACCTCCTTCACCTACTACCTGTGTCACCTTGGGCAAGTTACTTAATACTCCTGTGCCTCAGTTTCCTCATCTGTACCATGAAGCTAACAATATTACCTATCTTAAGGAAGTCATAGAGAGCATTTAAAATCCTGCCTGGCACATAGCAAGCTTTAAGTTGCAATAGCAGTGATAGTAGTAGAAGTAGTAGCACTAGTTACTGATCCTAGCGCTAGACCTACTAAATGCACTAGGAGTAGCAGCGCCCCCTTCTGGAATGAAATGCACTCTTGTTGACAGCTGTGATCAGGGCCTAGGTTTGTGTCTGGGCCATAGGAGGCACTCAGATATGTTTGTTGATCAGTTATGAGTCCTAAAATGTAATATAAATTATCAATCATGTAATAACAATATTTACTAACAGTCTGGGTTATAGTCTAAAAGTTGTAGTGTAGTCTATACCTTGACTCTATACCTAGCTTTGGGAAACTTATGTACCCTCTATAATCTTGTATTTCCTAATCTGTAAATGGGAATTGTCAGGAGGATTAAATAAGAAAAAATATATAAAATATTATGCACACTGACTTACATGGTGTAAAGCTCTTTCTATGATTTGCTGTCACTTTGAGTGAGAGCTCTCATCCATTCAGCTTGTCCCTCACAAGGCACCAAATGGTACTTTGTGGCAGTACATTATTGTTCGTTAGGAGTTATTTCTATTTTCAATTTGGAAAGCTTCCTAATTTTTTGCATTTGGCTATTTTAAAGGAAATTTTCAGAGCCAATCGTATGGTAGCAAAAAAGGGGAAAGATGGAGACATCTTCAACCAAATACTAGAAAGCCCTGAAATTTCTAGCTAAATTGAGTTCTTGTGAAATGAATTTTAATATGACTGAACTCTACAATTTAACTAACCTTATATTGCCTTTAAGTGACCCCGGTCTTGAACTGGGACCATGATAGCCTATGCATGTGAATGAATGGCTTTTCATGGTGGGAATCAATGTCTATCCAGAAACAAAACATCATGATCTTCTCATTAATTCTCTTTTTAAGATGAAGTCTCTTAGTTTTCAAAATGTTTTAGGAGAACACAAAAGTTACACAACCGCTAGTTACAAAGAAAAGAAAACTTCAGATTCATAGCAAATAATAAGACATAGTCATAAACATTCTAATTTAAGGTGGGTAGTTGGTACTAAGTGGACATAGATCGTAAAGTCCTCGTGACTGGTCTGATTATTCATTTAACTATTCTAGAGAGATATGGTTAAGATAATAAATAGGTGCTTTTATGGAATTTGAAATTGTTTTTTGCATAAAGCATGTTTTTCTCAAGGCTGGATTTACCTAAATTCACTGACAGCTGGAAGCCAAATGTATTCACATTAAATTGTTTACATCGTAGGGATTCCAGTAGATAAACTACATTTCATTTAGTAATGTACAACAAGTGGAAGAGGTCCTAACTCCTACACTTAGCCAAATATGTTTCTCATCATTTCTAATGCCTAGTACATTACTGAGAGATTGTGTGTGTGTATACCTGTGTGTATGTTTGTGAAATGAGATGATGGTCGATTTTTTGTTATTGTTTTGACAGTGTATGATTATTTATGTTTGTTTTCTGTTTGGTTTAACAAAATGGGAAGTGGATTACTCTATAGAGTGGCTCAGAATTTGATAGTTCAGAAACTGACCATAGCCAGTCATACCTACTTTCCCAGGAACTCTCAATCTTCTGCTTCCAGCTTTATGGAAAAATAAATGGTGGAAATGCAGAACTTCAGAAACGACAAGAGTTTGCTGTCCTGTTAGAGAAAATGTAATTCCCAGAATTAGGAAGATGTATTAGAAATGCAAATTCTCAAGCCCATACCAGAACTGCTAAACTAGGATCCGCATTTTAAAATGTTAGTGTGTACTTTAGGGTTTAGGAAGCACTGCCCAGGGAGGTCTCCATATTTCTGGCTACCTCCAACCCCCCAGATTTTTAAACATATGCCATGACATTACTGTACAATTTGTAGAATTGGAGAGTAAGAAATAGCCAAGGGTGAAGTGTGATTCTTTTGAGAAAATGTGATTCTTTCATCATTCACTGTTGGGCAAATTTTCTAGGAATAGGTGACTTAGGGGCCAGCGAAGTGTAGAAAATGGAGGATCTCAAGAGGGAAGAGCAGATACTGTCTGCATGTAATGCAAGAAGTCAGACCCAGGCTAGCTAGTCGTGGTCAGTAACATGTTTCAAAATCAACAGGAGGCAGTGTGAGCCTGCCAAGGATGTTCTAGAAGCCATTATTCAGTGGTGAAGGGTGATAAGGAACTGGGGAATGCCATCAGTAACAGGCCTGTGAAGAGCTTCCTGAACCTTAGGAAGGTCTTCCTTGTTTAGACTGTTTCTCAAGCTGGTGACAATCACAGCAGCTTTCTACCCTAGGGCCCGCACAGATTCTTACAGCGTCCAAGTATAGCCCTTCATCCACCTGTAACTCAACTATCTGGTGATGTCATTTCCCCAAATACACATGGGAAAGTTAGTTTCATTCAATTTGACAAATCTGTATTGATTGCATGTACTGGATGCCATACTCAGGACTTGGTTTTTTTAATTAAAAAGTTTTTTTAATTCGAAAAAGAAACCCTCCAAATAACCAAAACAGGCAACAAAGCTCTTTTCTTAACCTCACGTAACTCATTCTTCCATGAAGAATCAGGATAAACCTAATTCTGAGTCTATTTTTACTTACCTATTTTATTCTGCTTTACACACATTTCCAGCAAGCTCAGTTATATGGTTTCCAAGTCCTCCGTAGAAGATGGAGAGAAAGGGTTAATGCTGTTGTTCCAGGAAAATGCACTGATTCAGCCAGAAGGGCAATAGACTGTCCATAAATAAAGAGACAGAGATCTGCAAATAGAAGACGAGAGCTCAGAAAGCACAGCCATCTGAAGCCATTTTTGTGTAGAGACCAACATTTCCACATACCTCGCAAGATCTGGGCCATGGTGTGTTGTTACATCAGTGCACTAGATCCTTAAAAGGGAGCTGAACCTTCACAAAAAAAAGCTGAATCCTGTTCAGAATACTAGTTTAAAGAAAAATAAAACTTATGTAACATATTTTAGAAAGCTCTTCATGAAAAATGGCTCCCGTGGAAAAATCATAATGCTTGAAAGAGCAACAACCACACATTTTAGGGGAATTTGCAGAGGCTCAACCTATAAAATTCTGGATATGTGAGGCTTTAGTATGTTTTTGAAGAGATTAAACTTACTTGGTGGGACATCAACAAATTGAAATAGGGAACACTCTCTTGGATGGACCCTAATTTATTCTCTATGCTTTTTGCATGAATGAAGCTTTAGTACCAGGTGTACATTTATGAACATGGCCTAACATTTGCCTGTGACACATCTGAGGACCCAGAGCTGTCAGTCAGCACACCTCCTCATATTTGAAGCCCCATTTACAGGTTCTTGAGGATCATTTCAATTCAACTTTGAACAAAAGAACCTTGACTCTTATTTGCCTGTTAGGAAACACGCAGAAATAGGAATATCTGAGTATAAAGGATCGTGGAAATTTTATGTACAATTTATATATAGCTTGTATGTTGATAGAGTTTATTTTATATTATATTATCACACACGTATGAGAGAGAGAAAAAGAGAGAGAGAGATGAGAATATGCCAGGAAAAAGTTCACAAAAAATACACTGGAAACTCTTTAACAGTGGTTTTTCTCTGGGAAATAAGATTAGTTGCATCTCTTTTCTTCTTTAGATCTCTGAATTTTGTGAAATTTTTGCAGAGAACACGCACACATACACACATGCACTCACACCTACATATATGTAAATTACCAGTATTTCCACTTGGAAGGAAAGGAAGAAAGAAAGGGAGGGAAAGAAGAAGAAAGGAAGGGAGGGAGGGAGAAATGGGAAAAAGAGCATTGGGAGAGTGAGCAGCTGGTTCATTGATCTCCTGAATCCACTAAGCCAGTCACCTTCCCTTCATCCTTCTTCATTCTGGGATGACCTGCCCTTTTGAGTGTATGGAGCTTCCCTGTCATCACTACAGATCATTCTGCACACCCAGTCCCTGAGAATGTCCCTTTTGGGTAGATGATAAAAACCAACTTGAAGTCACAAAGCCAGACTTGGGTACAGACAAAGATCAGGGACCCTCCCTCAGTCGAATCTCTCTCCCAGCCACACAAGGCTCTCTGTGATGCTCTCTTCTTGCCCCATATGCAGTCTGGTTATCTTCCTATTCAGAAACACATCTATGAACCAAAAAACAATCCTTGCCTCAAAATGATGGTCACCCTGTCATGGGTTGACGCACATTAGGACAGGTTGGAGAATGAGAAGACTTTGGGTACAGGCAACCTCTCATTGGGTAGAGTCATTGCTCAGCCAAGTAAGCAGAGTATAACTCATCTAAAGAGGTAGTTTTATTTTTTCTCTCCTAAACATGCCATTTCTTTGCATGCTGTTTAAAACTAAACAGTATAAAATGGGATTGACATTATGTAATTACTTGCCTTTTACACTGTGCTAACTTAATTTGCTTTTCATTCTCAGGTATTTAAGAGATCATTATTTTCCCATCAGACTTTACTGTCTGCCAATTAAAGCGTTAGATGGATGAGGTAGACCATTGTTTGGGAAGGTTTCAGGTAGCCATATTAAAAACAACAGCTTTGTATCACTTTCCTTTGGCCAAAGACAGAATTATTTTGCAAGTTTATCAGTTTATACAATACCCTCTGTGCATTATTTGGTGTGTTTTTTGTTGTTGTTGTTCTACTTACAAATAAAAATGGCATGGTCATCATACAAATTCTAGCATTTACAACTAGGTACAAATTAAGTCTCCTGTCGATAGGAAGAATAAGCAGATGGGGATTAGGTTCAGAAGCTGGAGTTGTTTTGAGGAGGTCCTGCCCCCATGGGTGTACCTACATTACAAAGCATGTTGCATTGGGCCCCAGTGGTGTCGTGAGCTGGGCTATTCCTCTCTTTTGCCAGGTACAGTTCATCAGAAACCACATCCCAATTTCATAGACCCATATTAGCCATATGATCAAACATGACTCATGTCCAGGGAAACATGAGATTTAGGTTGGTTTAAGGAAGGTGTGCTGATCTGAACAACAACAACAACAAAAAATCAAGCCACTTTTCTTCTCATCCACTCTCATTTTAGGTAATAAGAGCCATAGCACCAAGGTTTTTCCATCTTAGTATCTGAAAACACAGTCATTTTCTTTTTCTCTCTGTCATTATGGAAAATGCTTGTATTTTGGAAGTGCAAGGAAACCATAGTAATTGCTCAAGAACTGTGGAAGGAGAAAGGATCCAGGATAAAGGTAGGGATGTTTGTTAGCTCCAGGAAGCATTTTTTAGAAAAGAGAATTAACAAATAAGAAAGGTCACCATAAACACAGCGAGATTGCCTGTACCATTAAAAAATTAATAGACTGTCAGTTACAATAACTCAAGGGCCAAAGGAAGAGAACAGCTTGTGCAATCATTAATTACAAAATGAGATTATTGTGCCATGGCCTCCTTGTCAGAATTTGTGGTTCTCCCTCTGACCTGGTAAAGTAAGTCTCTTGGTCTTCATGAAGCAGTGGGCTACGGGTTGTTTTGATTATAGTAATCCTGGGTTTAGAACACACACCGGTTCAGTGAATCCACTTCATCTCTGTTCTAAGGGAGTAGCCCTGGAAAAGGCAGGGCTGTTGCCTAATCAGATTCTACCTCTGAGTTAACCCTGAACTCACTCCAGGTTTGGATCAATGATCCTACACAGTTACTGAACCCCATGCCTGTCTGTAAGACAGGCTCATTAGATAACCACTAGCCACATGTGGTTAACTAAATTTAAATTTAAGGTAATTAAAATTAAATAGAATTTAAAACCTAGTTCCTTATTTGCACTTGCCATGTTTCAAGTGGTCAATGGCCATGTGGCTATGGCTACCATATTGGACAGTGCAGAAAGTTCTATTGGACAGTACTGCAAATAAATTAGAAGCTCTTGTTGTCTTGGCATCTCCTACTCCAAGGAAAACCTTTAAACCTATGGCGGTAGTTTTCAAGCTTTAACATGAATCAGAATCACCTAGCTGGCATGTTATAGGTCTAGGAAGGGTCCCTCAGACTTGCATTTCCAACAAGTTCCCAGGTGATGCAGATGCTGCCATTCACTAGAGTACACTTTGAGAACCATGCTCTATATGAAAGTAGGAATAATACCAGCATAAGTACACAGCTACAAATGTCAAGCCTCAATTCTGTTACTGAAAAGAAGTATTATCTAGAGCTGTACTATCCAAAATAGCAGTCACTAGCCACCTGTGGCTAGTGAGCACCAGAAATATGCACCTAAGAATTAAAATTGTAATGCTATTTAACTGTAATTAATTATAATCTAAATATTAAAACAGTATAAAATATTTTTCTATTTATTTCAGCTATATTCTTTTGGCAGAACCATATTTAAATTAAACCATTGAAAACTTAATATCCAAATTGAGATGTATATGTAAAATGCATATCAGATGTTGAAGATTTCATATGGAAAAAGAAGATAAAATATCTCACTAATAATTTGTACATTGATGCTGAAATGATAACATTTGGTATATATTAGATGAAATAAAACATACTGAAATTAGTTTCACCAGGTTCTTTTTACTTTTTAATATGGCTACTAGAAAAATTGTAAATTATATATGTGGTTTGTGTTACAGTTCCATTGGACTGTGCTGATATAAAACTTAATCACTCTCTTGGACAATCAGTTGCATATCAATTACTTGTAGTCATAGGTTGGAGGGCATGAGTAGTAGATTAGTGATCTCCAAAGGCCCTATAATGCTCTAAAAGTCTGTAATGCCTACAAGATGAACTGCCAAGAGATAATCTTTCTCCCCTGCTTTTCCTCCAAAAACTGTGCAAACCTGACAAATATTTCCCTTTCAAGGCCATAACAGCCCCCTGTCCATCTACCCTTCAGAGAAAGAGATGATTGAATCTCCTTAAGCCACAGATGACGAGATGACAGGCCCACGGTACCAGTAATGGATTCTTTTCTACCTGGACTGCACTTCCAACTAAATAAGAATGGACTTGTGTATAGTGCAGAAAGTTCTATTGGACTGTATATAGCTAGACACTGGGCTCCCAACTCCAAAAATTCTTTCCATAAGGCACAAAAATCCCATGAATTGAAATGCCAGCTATTATTCATTGGCCTCCAAGGTAAAAAATATGGAATTTACTTCTACCACACATACATTAAATTTTTAAAAATGAAATTGATATACCATGTTCATAACAGCATGATTCACAATAGTCAAAAGGTAGAAGTAACCCAAACATTCATCTATAGATGAATGGATAAACAAAGTGTAGTATATACACTTAAGGGAATATTATTGAATCTTTAAAAGGAAATTCTCAGTTTGGATGGCTCTTGAAGACCTTGAGTTAAGTGAAATAAGCCTGCCATTAAAGGACAGATGGTATTTGATTCCACTAAGATAAAGGACCTAGAGTTATCAAATTTATAGAGACAGAAAAAGTGGTAGTTTCCAAAGGCCCGACCCTAAGTGTGTTGTAAGTACTATAGCTACATTGAAAATTAAGATTCAGTGACATGGTCGTATGAGTGACTTATGGCAGGGCCAGGACTCTCCCTTTTATCTACACCATATCTGACTTTCATCTGTGATCCTTTTTTAAAAAAATATTTTATTTAAATTCAATTTGCCAACATATAATGTAAAACTCAGTGCTCTCCCATCATGTGCCCTACTTAGTGCCCATCACCCAGTTACCCATCTCTCCATCCTCCTCCCCTTCTGCAACCCTTTGTTTGTTTCCCAGTTAAGGATCTCTCATGGTTTGTTTTCCTCTCTAATTTTTCCCGACTCAGTTTTCCCTCCTTTCCTTTATAGTGTCCTTCACTATTTCTTATATTGCACATATGAGTGAAACTATATGATGATTGTCTTTCTCTGATTGGCTTATTTCACTCAGCATAATACCCTCCAGTTCCATCCATGTCAAAGCAAATGGTAGGTATTCATCCTTTCTGAGCATCTGGGGTCTTAATAGCTGCCTCATGATCATGTCTGAGCCAGACTATGCCAAGCAAACTTCAAACACCCCAGAAACCCAAGCCGCTTTAGAAACTACTAGTATGGAACTTCCCCAGACCAATTAAAGACAAGGACCAGCCCTAGACAAATTGTGGAGGGGTTGAGTTTTTTCTTTAACAAATTCCTAATTTCCCTTCTTATCTTGCCATCTCCTGGCTGGTCTCATGTTATCTCGTGAGATAGCCAAACTTTGCCACTACTTCATAAAGACTACTTTTCAATTATGGCACTCAGGGAAGCTCTAGACACATCCCTGATCCCTTCTCTATTAAAACCTACCCATCCTGGGTGTTCTTCACTTAGAGCTTTGCTGAGCTCCTGACCCCTAAACAATTAGTTCACAATACCAATGACCTATAGAGATGATTTTATTCTTAAAAGTAATACCTTAGAGATAGCAATGTCTTCAACAAATGAATAAATAATCAAATGGGAAATTTCAGATATAGGAGAAACCAGAAATGAGATATTTTCAGACTTTTTTTGTGTCCTTATGCAAATTATGAGAATTGTCTATCTATAGGTGAAGGTTGTATTCAAAGTCAATTAAAGTAAATCTCCCTGTTCACCACTGAGATGCTATGGCCATCTTCCCTGAAGTTAGTCAAGATGCAGACCTTCACAAAATCCCTCCTGAGGGCACTTGGTGTCCCTGAGATCACTAATGGACCACGAGGCCTATCATTTATGGTCATTTCACATCATCCTCTGAACCACAGTTGGTCCCAAACCTGTCATTTGGTGCAACATGAACTGAACCAATTCGAAGATCTCCTGTTGGCTTTGGTATAGTTTTATTACTAAGATAGATTCAGATATTAAGATAGTAAAAGATTCCAAAGATGAATATCAGAGGTAGGAACATCAATACATGAAAATCTTTTATTGAAGTATAATCCTATTGTATAGTACAATATCTTCTGCATTGTTTATCTATGAAGAACTAAAATAGTGCAAACTTTACCAAAATCATGCGAAACCTAAAGACTTTTTACCTAGGGTTGACCAGATTTCCCTTTAAAATTATAATCTTCTTTAAAAAATAAAATCAAATAAAAATAAAATTATAATTTTCTTAGACTAATGCTTTTGGTAATTTGCATTCCTCAGATACAAAACATACATGAACCAAAATTTCATATTAAATGGTAGTTAGAACTCAATCTGGAGTAAATGTGTTATTGTATTACAACTTTGAGATATCAAGAGGCCATTTTTCATCTATTTCGTCAGCAATTACTGTTTTAAAATTTTAATAACAGTATCAGAAAGAGTATAATGAGATAAGCATGTTCATAACATGCTCAGTGTTTCAAAGAACTTCAAAAAAATTATCCCCTTTTTTCTAGCTATTCCTTTAATGAGAATCTAAGAAAGCAAAACAGAAATATGCATTTTATTATAGGGAAAAAAGCCTTAGAAACAACTTAAATACCTACTTACAATAAAATTCAATGAATTAAGGCAAACCATGTGAAGTACTATATATTTACTAAAAGTAATGTTTATTTGAGAATATTTTAACAACTTTTGGGATTTTATTTTAAATTTTAATTGAATTGAATTTTGCCTAGGAAATATTTGAGTAATATATACACAGTGTTTTAATGGTTCAAAAGGTATTCCATTAAATGCCCCCCATCCCTAACCATATTCCCAGAAGCAAACAGTATTACTAGTTTCTCATTTATCATATCAGAGATATTTTATGCATATACAAGTTCTAACAAGTGTCAATAAAATGTTTATTTTTCCCTGAGGACACTTATATTAAATTTGTGGCTTTAAAAGAGATTACTACTCAACTAAATATCTCGATTCTTGCTATAAAGCTTCCTATGAGATTTCCAAAATTTCGTTGTAGAAGGACTTAATACCATGTGACACTGCTAGAAATCCTATTTACTCACATCTCTATAGAGACCTGTGATCAAAAGCAAAAGAAATAAGGAATTGTATTCCTGCAGGTACTTTCCCTCTAGCCTCCCAACAACTTATTATAGTTTGGTGGGGGAATGAAGGTAGAGGAGTTTTCTTTTCTCTAAGCTTTAGTCTATGGCCACCAGAAGACTATACTTTTAGAATAAACATGCAGAATAAGCAAAGTAACCCCCTAATCTTGGCACAAGCTATAGTAATAAGAAAGAACCACATTCTCCCCTTAGAAGCAACACTAGACCTTGCACTTAGCTTAGCCCATGGTCAGCAGCATGCTGGCCACTCAGCACCAGCTATTCCTGCTCTACATCCCGCTGACCAGGAGTCCAGCTCCATCATCACAGTATATCTGATTCCCAGCCTGACCGTCCATGAATGCCACCACCCTCACTGTGCTTACAGGAAACCGCCAACCCTAGAGAGCACCCTGCCCAGTGTTTTTCCAGGCAGAATAAAATAGCTTCTATGGTGACTTTTTTTGCTGAGACTTTGTGCTTTTTCCTCAGATTAAAATCATAAGATGTAGAATTTGTTATGTAAATGGTTGGTTGAATTCCCGAGCCCAACACAAATAAGCATTCAACAATTTTTCAGAGGTGCCCAAATGAATGAATCTTGTATTGTTTCAAAGATGTATGCATGATGTCTTTTGGTACTGTATATTATGTTAGTAAAAACAGCATGGGTGGAAGTTTTGGTGGCAAGAAAATAATCTGTTGAGTTGTGCCTGAGAAAGATTTGCTATAGCATGATTCTAAAGCCCTAATGATGACAGGATACACAACATGGCAACAAGTTTCAGTCCACTCTTTGCAGCTGACCTTATTAACAGGCTGTTATGGCCATCACCTGTTTCGTCTGAACTGAGCCATCCATTCAGAGGAGTAAACATGGACAATCCCAGAATCACAGAGCACCTTTCCATGTGTGTCTGAACAACTCCACTGTTTAGACAGCAATTCCTTTCTCCATATCTGGTTATTTAATACCTTTCCTTTTGTTTTGCCAAGAAATTCTTCACTATGTAAATTGGTTTCATTTATAAATGGTGAACATTTTCAAATTTTAAAATGCACGTAGAAATGTACATAAAAATGTGCCATATAAAGTATTGTTATTTATGGTAACTATTATTGCTGTTATAATTAGTGTAAGAATGATAGTGCTTATAATGTTCTCCCAAAATAACAGGCAACTTGTTAGCTGCATAACTAGAGAGTGTAAATGAGTACTGGCCTAGGCAGTTAGTATGCATTTGATAAGAATTTATTGCTGAATTAATCAGTAGGTGTAATTTTTCCTGTCGTGTGATTATGGAGAGCAAGAACTAGCTTGGGAAGTGAGGTCCCCTCCAGAGGAGGAATGCATGGTCTGTGGAACAGCTCTTCTTGACATATGATGTGCCAGGTCATAGGAGTTTCAGGTATTCAACCCCAAAACATATGTGTCCCTAGGAGCGGCTCTCTGGAGGACTCTCCAGTAGCAAGGAAATTGCTGGTACCTAGCATACCTTGAGTTGGAGCTCTCTTCTGGTATTTGGGAAGCAAGCTCAGCTATGGGGTGGGCAGTTTTCATGCTTAGTAAATACCACCATATGCTGACCATTTTCTGTGTGCCAAGCATGGACCAATTACCTTACCACAGGATATCGTTATTCCTCCAGCAACCCTATGAGGTTGGAGTCATCAAGCCAGTTTGATAGATGGGGAAACCTTGATGCAGAGGGATTGATCATCCTGACAAAGTATACATCTTTTGAGTGGATTAGGACATGAGCACAGGTCAGGGCCCATCCTGAAAACCAGTGTTTCAAAGTGTGATCCTCAACTCACTGGGAAGGCCATGCATTTCCTCAAGGCCAATCTCTAATTAAATATTACAAGCCCTTCTTATTTTCAGTTTTTGTAATAGGCAAATGACAAGTCCATAGAGTTTCATGTTTACGTAATACTGAGTAGTGGATTACAAGGAGTTTTTAAAATGCTGATATTCAGAAACTAAAATTAACATGTGATTAAAGTACTTATAGATGGCTCTAAGTTATTATTCTATGAGAAATTCAGACTAGCAGATCACATCATAAAGCTGCTGCTTTAGGTTTGGAAGTACATAGATGAATGGAAATCTACTGGAAGGTGGGAGAGAATGGTATGGTGTGGAAGCACTGAGGTAGTGGCCTTGCCTAAGTGTGCCCCAACTGAAAATGGCTCAGTACCACTGTCCTAACCATTAATGCTGACATGGAAAGAGAAAGAGGAGTGTCAGTCCATTTGGGCTGCTACAACAAAGTATCATTGAGTTTGCTAGCTTAGAAACAACAGGATTTTTTTTTCCTGGTTCTAGAGGCTGAAAGTCTGGGACCAAGTTGTCAGCGTGGTCAAATTCTGGTGAGGGCCTTCTTTTGGATTGTAGGTTTCTTGTATCCTCATATATGGTAGGAAGAGAATGCTAGCTAGCTCTCTAGCCTCTCAGGACACTAATCCCATTCACGAGGGCTCTCTCTGTGCCCTCATTATAGGCCCCACCCACTAATACTACCACATTGGAGGTTAAGATTTCAACATGTAAATTTTGGGGAGACACAAATGTTCAATCTTTGTAAAGAGTTTATTCTATTACATATGAACAGAACAGAGCATACTGGTATTATTCTCCTACATGTGGAATGTGAGGTGAAGAGTAAAACGTTGTTATTCGTATATCCCTATCATTTATATAGGATAAGATCCTGTGTAAAAAAAAAAAAAAGTCCCATTGTTATTTTCAGAACGAATGATCTAGAATCTCAAATAAGACAGGATGCATCCAATATTGATTAGCTCTGTCTTATGTCTCACAATGGATAGGGGGTTTTTTGAGTAAATGTTTGAATCCTTTCTTGTTTTTAGGTATTCTAACAATTCCCTCTTCTCCATACCCTAAGCAACATAAACTCTTCAGTGAGGCCATTTAGTCTTTTTTCAGAAAATCAGAATAAGCACTTTTCTGAAACATACCTAAAGTGGCTGCTTCTCCAACACATCACCCATCAACTGCCTTTAGCAAACAAAAGATAATTTTTAGGTTCCAAGCATTAACTATTTTTGAGCCCATTAGCTGCAAGGGCATTGGTAAATTGGGTTATTCACTCTATGAGCATTTCTGTCACAAAGTTGAAGATATGTATTGTCCTTTATTTATTGAAAAATCCCTGCAGCATTTGTGCCCTACTCATCTGAAAAAGTCCTTAGCCAATGAGGGAGAGTCTTTAATTTTCAACCATAAGACAATAATTCACTGTTTATTCCTCTAGACCATCCAGTTATTATTTGTTAGTAAATGTGGTGGTGTTAAATAGCAATTATTTCTACTTGGTGATTTTATCTCAGCCCAGGAAAAAAAAATGCTTAAAGAGGCTAAGAAAAGAAGTCTTTTAAGTCTTTGATATAACATTTATCACTAAAAATTCCCCAGGCTTTGTTGACCTCCCAAACAGCAATATTTTGATAATGCTTTTCAAGCAGTTTAAAAATAACTTTAATTTGCCACTTAATAGTGCTTAAGACAGCTACTTGAACACCTAATAAGTATTTAGGACAAAAAAACAAAATACAAATAAAATGGAAGGGCAGATGCTGCTGCATTCACTAAATTGTATCTCCATGCATTATTTTACCTTTTGTTCTGGCAAAACAGAATAAGTCTCCAAATTGTATATAATAACCCTTTAATCCTAGGAAGCAAATGGAGAGATCATCACAAGCATGTACTGCTTTTTGTTCTCCTTTCTTCAGGAAGACTGGAGTTTAAATCTCTCAGTCCCAAAGTAATGCTCCACAAGAACGGTAATAAAAGTACTAATGATACTAAGCAAAAATATTGGTGACAAAATGCCACCCCAGCCTAATATGATTAAAAATGTCAAAAGTGGGGCATCTGGGTAGCTCAGTGGTTGATCATCTGCCTTTGGCTCAGGTTGTGTTCCTGGGGTCCTGGGATCAAGTCCCACATCGGGCTACCTGCAGGGAGCCTGCTTCTCCCTCACTTATGTCTCTGCCTCTGTGTGTGTGTGTGTGTGTGTGTGTGTGTGTGTGTGTCTCATGAATAAATAAATAAAATCTTTTTTTAAAAAAAGATTATTTTTCTCAAAAGAGAAAATAAATCACAAATATTTTCTCACTCAGACACACAGATTGATAGGTAATCAAATCTCATGAGGGCTAAGAGGATCCTAGGTCAACTCTAAGACCAAAAACTCATGGTGTTATTGGTTATTAAAACCTCCCCTGGACCAGCAGTATCCCCAAGAGAAACATTCTGTGGCATCTTAACCCCAGCAATGATGACATGCTCCATCTTTCACAGTATGGATACTGTCTCCAGCATGGCAGTCACTAATTTGCCCCCAGCAGGGAGATCACCCAGTGTCAGTCTGCTCCTTAAAAATAAAGAGAGGAAAAGCTTGCATAATATGCAGCTTGTCCTTGTTTGCTGGAATTATCTAGTCCTCCAGAAACTACCAAGGCTGGAAAACAGGCCTTTAGGGCTTCCTTGAATCGAAGAAACATGCAATGCTTAATACTTAATAGTAAAAAGTATGTCTTAGTCGTAATGCTCTTAAATATCACTCATCTTTGTGAACAAGTCTATAGCTTATGATTTAGAACATGGGGTTAAATGTCAGAACAGAAATGGATCCACTATTATTAAGGGTGTATTAGAAGCCACAGTCCTCAGATTTCAGCAGTCATTAATATCAACTAGAGGGTTTCTTAAAATACAGATTGGTCTAATGTTCACTCCTGGAGTCTTTGGACCACCCCTCAGTAGATCCAAGGTGGGCCGAAGAATGTGCATCTTTAACAGGTACAGAGGAATGGGTGATAGATAACACGGGCTACTCATCTTTGGACCTCATTTGAGAACACCACTGAAAAGTTCTATGTCCTAGCCCCACTGTACCTCATACTCTTCACAGGCAACTTGAGAGTACTCATACTTACCTCCCAGAGTTGTTGGGACAATAAATAAGAATGCAATTAAAGCTTTTAACACATGCCTACCACGTATTAAGTTCTCAGTAATAGCTAGATGCTACTACTCGTTACTTCTGTGGGCCCTGGAAGGGATTCTACAAATGAAAACAGTGAATGGGGCACTTGGGTGTCTCAGTGGTTGAGTGTCTGCCTTTGGCTCAGGTCATGATCCCAGGGCCCTGTGATCAAGTCCCACATAGAGCTCCCCACAGGGAGCCTACTTCTCTCTCTGCCTATGTCTCTGCCTCTGTGTGTCTCTCATGAATGGATAAATGGAATCTGAAAAAAAGAGAAAGAAAGAAAGAAGAAGAAAGAAAGAAAGAAAGAAAGAAAGAAAGAAAGAAAGAAAGAAGAAAGAAAAAGAAAGAAAGAAAGAAGAAAGAAAGAAAGAAAGAAAGAAAGAAAGAAAGAAAGAAAGAAAGAAAGAAAGAAAGAAAGAAAGAATTTTTTAAGTATATACCCAATGTGGGGCTCAAACTCACAACCCTGAGATCAAGAGTGGCAGGCTCTACTGACTGAGCCAGCCAGGCATTCCCCATATATTTGCCTTTGATCACTCCTCTGGATTTTCTGCTTTTGACTTCAGATCACACTAAACTCTTGTTTTCACTTTTGAGTTAGAAAGGGAAGATTTTGTTTTTTGAGGATGTTAAATTTACATTTAATTAACCAACATGGGGCAGCCTGGTGGCTCAGCGGTTTAGCGCCGCCTTCAGCCCAGGACCTGATCCTGGAGACCCGGGATCAAGTCCCACGCTGGGCTCCCTGCATGGAGCCTGCTTCTCCCTCTGCCTGTGTCTCTGCCTCTCTCTCTCTCTCTCATGAATAAATAAATACATAAATAAATCTTTTTTTAAAAAAATTAACCAACATGTGACTTGTTTATGTGGTTTTACACTCTCCATTTGTTTCTTATTCTGTTCGGTGAAATAGTCATTTTGGTTGGCTGTAAAATGTGTAAGGTGTCCCAGGATGAGTGAAGGGAAAGAACCATACACAGTTTTATCTTGTAGGATACTTTAGGGACATATTTCTTTCTACTAATGGAAACTTGGACTACACACACAGAGATAATGCTACCATTCTTAGACTTTCTACATTTTTAAGTAAATTTACTGTATCTGGTTGTTAAGTTGTCTCTTGGTGAATATGCTCCCTAGAAGATACAAGATGAGATACACAACTCCTTTGCTGATATTGAAGCAAAACTGAATTGGCTTAGCACTAATGACTGTATCTGAATTCAAGTAAATTATGTTGTTGGTGCCTTTGTACAGAAAGAAAAAAAATAATAAAATCTAAGCAATAACAATATGTGACAGAACCTAGGGATCTAGAGTTAAAAATCACTGATGTTAACAAAATTATTTTTCTTGATGACCACAATGAAAGAAGACAATGCTCTTAAGAAGTAAGAATGGTTTTGCTAGAAAATTCTGAGCTGGTATGGATGAAGCCCATGCAAGAGTATTAGAATAATGCAGGCCCCAGGTGCAGCAACTTGTAGCCACATGCCCTAGATTAGAACTATCAAAGCTCATCCTCTGATGTTGCATGTTGAGCAACATGCAAAATTACTGCTGTCTCTCATGCACCAGATAATAGTAGTCTCCATCACATACAGGCTTATGAAGAAGCTTATCTGAACTCAACCTCCAAGTTAAGATACCTTGGCAAATGTTCTTATGGTTTTAATCTGTTTGCATATTTTTAAGAATGGTGTCTCCTCCACTCAGGAGGATGACTTTCAGACTGGAAGGAAGTACAAGGGTCATTAAGGCAGTGTTGAAGTTCACCAGTGAATAGTGGCTTTTGAGAGTGAAATTTGCCACTTTAAGTGAAGACAAGTCTCTAGATGAATGCTATATTGGAAATTACAGATTCTTCTTTAATAATAATCTTTGAGCTTCCTGGCAAACTAAAAAGCTTCCAAAATATTAGAAATAACTCAAATGCCCCATATCCAGAAATGGGCAGAGAAAGAATTACATATAGGCAAGTATTTATGCCATATGTTTATGTATACAGATATGGATGTGTATTATGTGATACATATATATGCATATATACACATATGCACTAAGGACCCTCAATAGCAAGACCTAAGAACAAATTACAGACCAGAGCTACAGGTTTAGGGAGGTAAAACTGTATCACCAGCACTCATCTTGAAATGCCAAAAATTAAGTAGTGACAAACTAACCCAAAGCCCTTTTTTTTAAGATTTTATTTATTCATGGGGGGGTGGGGGCGGTGCAGAGACACAGGCAGAAGGAGAAGCAGGCTCCATGCAGGGAGCCTGATGTGGGACTCGATCCCGAGTCTCCAAGATTAGGCCCTGGGCTGAAGCCAGCACTAAACTGCTGAGCCACCCGGGCTGCCCCCCAAAGCACTTTAAAAAAAATATTTTATTTATTTATTCATGAGAGAGAGAGAGAGTCAGGGAGTGACACAGGCAGAGGGAGAAGCAGGCTCCATGCAGGGAGCCTGATGCGGGACTTGATCCCAGGACTCCAGGATCATGCCCCAGGCCAAAGGCAGGCACTAAATCGCTAAGCCACCCAGGGATTCCCCCCAAAGCACTTTTTGATAGCGTTTTTTTTTTAAAGATTTTATTTATTTATTCAGAGAGCCACAGAAAGAGAGAGGCCAAGACATAGAGGAAGAAGCAGGCTCCATGCAAGGAGCCCAATGTGGGACTCAATCCCAGAACTCCAGGATCACACCCTGAGTGGAAGGCAGAGGCTCAACCACTGAGCCACCCAGGCATCCCTTGATAGTGTTTATAATACTGATAAGACCAACAGAACAACAGGGACATCCTATTTTTATTTATGCAAGCCTTGTGTGCATACTACAACATGTGGGCTTTAGGAAATCATAATTGATTGATCAGCAGTTCTTCTGCAATAGTGAAATTGGCTGTCTTGCAAAGTGCTGAACTTCCCATCATTGAACATAATCAAACAGATGCCACATGAGAACCAGGGAAATCTCTTGGCTCTCCTGCACCATAGGCTTACCTACTGGGAATTCATAAGGGAAGGTATTTCACTCAGTTGCCAGCGTATTGGGTGCATTCAAAACACAAGTGTTTGCTGAATGAACAAATGTCAGAATTCAAGAAGTTAGATTTCAGCCAGATCCTAATATTCAGATTTCAACTCCTAAGGCTTGGATTTCTACCGAATTAGATAGTGTTTGCTTAATATCAGAAATATTAAAAGCAAAGCAATGGAAATAATGAAAAGATCAGAGGCAGTTTGGGGAAGTGAGGGGGGAAGGTCGATAGGCAGAGCCCAGAGGACTTTTAGGACAGCAAAAATATTCTGTATGATATTATAGATACACATCATGATGCATTTGTGCAAACCTCTAGAATGTACAACATCAGGAGTGAACCCTAACATAAATTATGGACTTTGGGTGATTATGATGTGTCAGTGTAGGTTCATCCTTGTTTAAAAAAAATGTATCATTATGGCAAGGGATGTTGATAATGGGGGGTGTTTTGCATGTGTGTGAGCAATAGGTGTGTGGAAAATTTCTATCTTTTAACTTTATTTTAAATCTAAAACTGCTCTAAAGAATGTAGAATGTACAACATCAGGAGTGAACCCTAACATAAATTATGGACTTTGGGTGATTATGATGTGTCAGTGTAGGTTCATCCTTGTTTAAAAAAAATGTATCATTATGGCAAGGGATGTTGATAATGGGGGGTGTTTTGCATGTGTGTGAGCAATAGGTGTGTGGAAAATTTCTATCTTTTAACTTTATTTTAAATCTAAAACTGCTCTAAAGAAGTCTAAAAGACTTTGGTCTTTTAAAATAGTCAGTATTTTTTATGCAAATAAAAGATTACTTGTTCTCCAAAATCTGTATATTTTATCAATCTAATAAGTCATATAATGAAAGGAATCTAGAGTTTTCCAGAAAACTGGGAAGTTATTCCCATTCATTTTCTTAAAGTTTAAAACATGATATTTTGGAAGGAAACTTAGGAATGTGTTGGTATATGAACCACCAAAGCTCAGGATTTCTGCCATTTTAATTTTGGGTTCTAGTACCAATGTCATCATCCAGTAAGCATATTGCTAGTCTCTTTGTTTTTGATTCTATTGTCTATATAACTTGCCCTTGAATGAAAAATAAATGGAAGCACTGTAGAGAAAATGCTTGGAAATGTAAATATTTTTTATATACAGGTTTGAATCAAAGTTAAATATTTACAAGCTCTGTCACCAGAATAATTTAGCTACTGATTAAAGCAATAATTACTACTGTACAGTGTCTCAAAAAGTATAATGTTGAACTCTCTTAAATAGGTCGCACAAGATAAGCGTCTCTCAGGGGATTTTTGGGAAGATTTGGAAACATTTTTGGTTGTCACAGCTAGAGGGTGATATTGACATCTAGTGGACAGAGGCCAAAGATGTTTACAAGTTTGCTATTGAGCAATCACGTAAATATTGCATTTATAAAACCATTAATAGGATGATCCGTTCTTTTAGCCTTCTGGAGAATGTATAGTTTTAACTACACTAAAGTGTATTTATTTTTAAGTTTATGTTTAATTTTACTAAGTACTGTTCAGAAACCTCATTTTGCAAATGCAATTTTTGGCAGAACAAAATGGTTTTCATGGCTGGAGAAACTTTTCACTGATTACCTGTCAATTTAGATGAAATGATGCCACTTGAAGTCCATGACTTCCATGAAGACAGAGAAAATGGCCATGTTGTTTCCCACTAATATGATTCCTACATTACAGAATTAAATGTTTATTGTGTGCCTTCTGTATACCAGGATATTGACGCATATGCTTTCACATTGTTAAAACAAATACATGAAAGTCATTTTTCCCTTATGTTATTTTCCTTACAAGGACAAAACAGTGAGTCCAAAAGGTTAAGTCACTTCTTAGAAAAGCATAGCTACGAAAGGGTAGAAACAGCCCTGCTCCATTTCTGACATGCTTTTCATTTTCTCTGTCTCCTACACCAGCTATAGACTTTAAGATGTATACAAGTATTTAGTCATTCTGAGTCATTACTCAGAGGATAAATTGATGAATGGATATACAACTTATGCGTAAAGACTTCAGGAAAGAGTTTCCCCAGTTTTTTTTTGGAATCAAAATAAGACTATTGATATGTGTGTGTGTGTGTGTGTGTGTGTGTGTATATCATAACACATACACATGCTATATATATATATACATCCATAACTAACATCTACACACACATATGCATAAATGATGGCTGACATTTACTGAATATGTGCTATCTTAGTCTATTCAGGCTACTACAGCAAAGTGCCATAGACTGGGTGGCTTACAAACAGTGAATTTCTCTCAGTTCTGGAGACTGAAAGTCTGAAATCAGGGTGCCAGCATGGTTGGGTCTGATGAGAGCTCTCATTCAGGCTGCAGACTGCTGACTTCTCATTATAATCCTCACAATGTGAAGAGAGAACAAGATAATTCTCTGGCGTCCTTTGAGAAGGGCAGTAATCCCATTCATGAGGCTCTACCTCATGGCCTCACCTCCCAAAGGCCTCACCTCTTACTACCATCATGCTGGGAGTTAGGATCTCAGCATCTGAATTTGGGAGGGCATAAACATTCAGTCTATAATATCTCCCATGCTCTAGGTACCGTTTTCAGTGCTTAAGATACATTTTCTCTTCTGTCTTTCAAACAGCATAACAGAACTCCATGAGGTGGTTATTATTATTATCTCCATTTCATGAGAGTGGAAACTGAGGCACAGAGGGCTTGTAGCTTGTTATAATCATATAGCTGTTAAATAATAAAGCCTGGATTTGTGTACAGACACTGAAACTCGAGAACAACTGGAGTCATCAACTGGGGGCTATTTCGTCCCCCAGGCAATATTTGGCAATATTTGGAAGCCTTTTCAGTTGTCACAACTGCAGGACAATACTAGCATCTAGCAGATAGATAAAGGCCAAGGATGTTTACAATTCACAGAAAAGCTCTCCAGAAAAAAAAAAAAAGAATTATCCAGCCTAAAAATGTCAGCGATGGCAAGGTGAGAAACTCTGCTCTAGATCCTACATTAAGCGTTTCTCTATACTTTTCTGCCTTTGAATTGGGGAAAAATCATAGAAATAATGAATCATTTCATCTCACACCTCTTTTTCATGGCAATATTGCGTTTAATACATACCAGTATATTACAGTGTATATCAGAATCACCTGGGTATCTTCTGTAAAATAAAAATGAAAATGCCAGATCTCACTTCAAAAACTTAGTGAATTAGTCTGCAGTGAGTCTCTTGGGAATAGGATAATTTTTTTGTTTTAAATCCAAGTGATTTCAATGTGCAGTTGTTTTGAGACATTTGTAAAAACAAAGAGTGGAGCTTTCTTAAAGTACAAGATTCTATTCTCCACTAAGGTAATATCAGAGTAATGGTGCACAGTCACGGAGTGCTTATTCTGGGCTTGGGACTGTGCTGAATACAGGAATCATCTCATTGCACTTTAAATTCTTCAGCACTCCCATTAGGTAGGTGTACTAATGGCCATTTTACAGATGATGCAACTGAGGAGTCAGAAGACTTTACAACTTGTCCAAACCACACACCAGTTTGTGATGGTGGTGAGAATTACCTCTCACTTCTGATCGGAAAACCCATGCTGTAAACCACTGGATCCAAAACAGGAGTGTGCACAAGAACCACCTGGAGGGTTGTGAAAACATGGAATGCTGGACACCCCTCTCCCCCACACACACCAGAGTTTCTGATTCAGTAGACCTGGACAGAGCCCCAGACTTTGTATTTCTGACAAGCTCCCAGGTGCTACTGCCGATCCTGCTGATCTGGGGAACTGTACTTTGAGAAACACAATGCCAAAGGCGAACAGTTTCCTATGAAATCAAGCTATTTATCTCTTAACAACATTTCTTTCATTTAAAAAGCTTCATCTCATTTCCTCCCTGAATTGTGGGAGTTGTATTTGTTTGTTTTTTAAGAAATTTTCCATCCCACTAGAAATGTCTTGTGATAACAGGGACAGTCCAAGTGCCACGTTGGTGTGACAAGTGCAGAATAGCCTCTGCCTACAGTGGAGTGAGGTCAAGGAAGACCCATCCAGCAGGAGAAGTCAACTAATGATAATACTTCTAAGGAGAGAAAAAGAGATCCACCAATAGGATGGAAGGAAGATGTAAACCAATGGGACTATAGTCCAAGGAGGCAATGACAAAGGGGATGAAGGGGAAAGTAGTAGATTAAGGGAAAAGAAGAAATCAAGAGAAGTTATTTATTCCAAACTCCATGTTCCTATTCTAAGAACCAATTATGATTAAGGAATTTAAAAAAGAGGCAAAAAAAAAAAAAAAGCTCTTTTTTTTCTTAACCTTCTCTCATTTCCACTAAGGAACAGCAAGAAAATAAGCCAATATACCCCAAAGATGAGCCAGAAAAGTGAAACATGAGGTAAAGGAAATGGTGGGACTAGACAGTGAGACTCATATATGGCCCCCCCTTTCTGCAATCAGTAGGTGTATACGCAGCACTGATGGGCTCCATACATTTTATTGAATCTCTATGCTAGACACTGGGAAACACACAGAGAGCGCTTATCCCTAAGGAGCTTATAGTCAAGGTGAAATGTAAGCATCTGAAAAGGATTAATGAAGAACACCAGCACCAATGAGTGGTGGAGAAATAGGATCCCGGGGGTGATCACGGTGGATGGAGTGGTCAATGATCTAGCAGGCAGGTGTTGTGATCTTATTTTAGAGCTATGAAAGCTGAAGCACAGAAAAAATTAAGAACTCCCTCAAAAATTCAAAACCAGATGTTCTAATTCAAAGTCCAGGGTTTTCCTCAAACTTACCTAAGCATTGCAAGTGCATGAGTGCTTATTAGCATAGCTTCCAGGCTCCTCCTCAGATGATTCTGACTCAATAGTTGATGGGGTCAGGAATCTATACATTTTACATGTGTCTCTGGAGATTCTGAGGAACATTTCAAGGGGTCCTCAGTCCTGACTGCCCATTAGAATCACTTTGGAAATGTTTAAAAATTCCAGATGCCTTGGCCCCACACAAAATAAATCAATGGGAGGTAAGAGAGAAATCGTTAGACATTGATATTTTCAAGTATTCCAGATTATTCCAATGGGCATCCAAAGCTAGAAACTACTGGTCTCAGCTCCACCATGCTGACAATGATATTGAGTGGGTTCACACAGTCTTCTCTATCCACCTGCCCCACTCCTTGCCTTTCTTCCTATTGAAAAGCAGTTTCTACTACAATGTGGGCCAGGAAAAAAAAAGTGTTTAAGAGAAGAAAGGAAGAGAAGGGAAGGAAACGAAGAAACCATTTTTGACAAGTGATTAGTGAAAAGAAAATAAGAGCTGTCCCAGAGGTAAGGTGACGGTAAAGAGAAAGGATTGAGATTCATCATTGAATCAATTTGGTAACTCTAAGAGAAGCTTAAATAAAGCTGCCCCTCATGAGCATTTTGCTTTCACATAACGATCATGCTCTTTTCTATGGAAGTTAAAGCAATTTTTGCAGTTATATATTTATCCTTCCTACTGGCAAGGGCTGAGGATCAGAAATCTCTGTCCATGTGTCTCTGTTGTTCTTATTTTGCAAGTGGGAGCACCGAGGCATGCAGGAAGAATGAAGTCACTTTAGACTCCAGTGTTGAAGTCAGGTGACACATTTGATGCTAAGTTCTCAGACTGGTTCCCAGCCACATGTTATAAGGCATGCGTTTTTTCTTCTACTGTAAAATACCCGGGTGCTCCAGAGACAACTGTGATCCAGCATTTGGAAGAACAGGAGCATGGTAATACCTTTACGCCATCCTTCATCCCTGGACCTCAACAGAAGGTCTAAAATCATGGGAGCAAAGAAATTCTGAAGGAAATTTACTTTATACTCCTATAATCACAGAGATGACCCTTGTCACATGGCATAGGCCCATTGGATCTACTTCCAAAGGGCTGAGAACAAAGAAGAATTTCAGTGCAGAAATAACACATTTCCATACAGTTCTGGGGAGGGGGTGGATAATGTTTTTAAACTGCTGATTGTGGGGATCCCTGGGTGGCTCAGCAGTTTAGTGCCTGCCTTCGGTCCAGGGTGTGATCCTGGAGTCCCGGGATCAAGTCCCACATCGGGCTCCCTCCATGGAGCCTGCTTCTCCCTCTGCCTGTGTCTCTCTGCCTCTCTCTCTCAGTCTGTGTCTCTCATGAATAAATAAATAAAATATTTAAAAATAAATAAATAAACTGCTGATTGTGATTTTGCAAGCACTGCCTTCTTCCGTGAATAAGTAGTATCAAAAGGAAAAACCAATATTCTCCCTCTTGCCTTCCTTGCCTGGGCAGCCCTTCACCCTTCCTTAATGAAATGGAACAGTTGATGCCTTTAACTCCCTCCTTCACTTAATCTCATTAATGCAGTCTGTTGAGATTCTAGTTGTGGAGTAACATTGGGGCGGTCATCAGACCTCCAGTGAGAAGTGCAATATTTTTCAGTTAGACTCTTAATTGATACGTCAAAATGTGTGAGAACGAGCTTAAAACCAAAGCTGACGCCACTGGTGAGTTTTGCGTTTTCTTCTCTCTTCTGATGCTTAGCTGTACAAACTATCCTTCAGGCAAAACAGGAAGCATGTGTAAGCGCTCAGCAAAATGAATTGATGGCTAGGTGTGAGCACAATAAAATATTTTCTGACTTGAGAATGTCTATAATAAATAAGTCACTCAGGCTTTATTTTACACTGGAGAGCATATTTATGCATAAGTATTATCATATCCTGCAGTGAAGTATCAAATGCATAAGTTTTGAGAATGAATTCAGGTAGTCACCTGCCACATTACACTGGCATGAAGTTAACTCTATGAATATCCTTGTCACAGTTTTGTAGCTGTGATTTTAGTCATTGATGTTCCTATTACTACTATCATTTTACTTTTCTGATTTTTTAAAAATTCACATTATTATTATTATGCCAGACAGTTTCTCATATGTAAGAAACCTAGTCTCCAAAAAGGAAATCTATATGGTTGAGTGATTATTAACAATAAGGTGAATCATATTTGAATATTTCTCCATAATTTTTTACAAGTTAGTAGCTGGTTCCCTAAATGCACATTATCTCATAATGTTTTGAGACCGGTTTGGAGCATTTGTTTTAAAAATATATCAGGGCAATGTGATGCATGATGTGTTGCCACTTTTTTGCTATTACTAGGTAGCAAGGAACAAACAGTTGGGAAATATTAAAATGTAAATTAACATAATTGTTTCAAATAATACAAACCTTGCAATTGTTCAAAAAAAGTTACTAATCAAACTAAAGTCCTTCAGATATTATGTAAACTCAGATTACATCTTTGCACACTTACAGCTTCCTGGTATGGATATTTCAATGAAATTATTCACTGATTTCAAAATGTATGTATTTAAATACTGTATTGGAAATAAGCCATTACCAGCAGATTGCAGTTCTGACATCAATGGAGTCTTTAAAAGACTATTTATCCTTACTACTGACAGATTTACTCGGGATATTGTTGCTATTGTTGTTTAGAAATTAATAACACTGGACGTATTAACGTCTATGCACTTAATCCTCTTTGGGTCTGAATTACAATTAGCAGAGGCTGACAGGTGAACATAAGTATTCCTCTCTCCCCTGATTTGGTGAGAAAAAGAAACAGGAATTTTTCCCGCTGTTGTAAAATTCATAAAACACAATGCTTGATTTTAAGCTTGTGTGTGTGTTTACACACACACATGCACACAGCGCATTTTTAAAATAAATTATATGAGCAAATGTGTGTTTATCATTTTGCAAAGAGAAACAAATATTTTACTTTCCTTTTAAATTTTAGTGGAATTAAAAGGAATATCCAAATTTAAGCCTGCAGCCTTTTAAAAAGTTACTACAGTAAAATACTTAGTACTGTGCTCAGCAATTTCTAGTTTTCACCAATTTTTTTCCTCTATTATTTTCCCCCCAAAGAAATATCTCTGCTGCATTGAGGTAACTCAAACCTCTAAAGAAATGACAGAAAAAAAGAAAAAAAAAAACCTTCCCTTTTTCCTACCAGTTCAATTCACTGGTAGCCTCAAAAGGCCTCTGATAGAAATTAATATATAAGAAACAGAGCTAACAAATAAGTCAACCATAAATGTCTCCAAGCAGATGTTATCAAAAACTATCAAATAATGATTGTGAATCTTCCACTTATAGGGAAAAAAATAAAGGAAACTTGTTAAAGTGAAATTTGAATATCACGATATTTGTTCTTGGTACTTTGGTCACCAATGTTCCTACAACTCTTGCACCAGCTTACATAAACACTGAATAAAGCTGTGACGGATTACGTGCAGCATACTGGATCTGATGAGCTCAAAAATAAGATAGCTTGGGTCCTATAATATTTAGGATTATGCTGGTAATCTCTTTAGGGAAAGTGTGCAGTATCAGCAGAACAGGCACTCAGTCTTCAAGGGAGCTGGGCACTCATAATTCTCCATTTGTTGAGTGGCTAAGCCTTTGCCTACATTGATAGAGTGCCTTTGTGATGTTTAGCATGGGGGGGAAATTATAAAACCTAGCTTCAAAAGTGACTTCCGGAATTATCATTTCACCCCTAAAATAATTTCTGGTGCTGCGTGAAGATGAGAACACCTTCCTTTAAAATTTACATGTCTCCTTTTCTTGTAAAGGCTATTTATGTAAGGATGAACCCATACATGCCTTTGAGAGAACATAAATGATACGATAGTCTAATTCTCAGTGCAGAAGCTTGCAATAGATTTTGCTATTGTAGCATTATCTGTTAAAAACAAAATCAAAGCTCTTGCAGATAATCAAAAAAAATGAATGCCTAAAATCTGAGTTCTTATGAAATAGTCGCTGATGCCATTATATGTCCGAAGTGTTTTCCCATAAGTGAAAACTCCCTATGTCATGTTGGAATGTCTCTTCATGCAAATTTTTCCCTAAATCAACCCTGTGATGGCAAAGGAAGTCTTTGTAGTGACTGTTCATTTTCCATTCCATTGTCTCTTTCACCCTCTCTCTCTGACACATAAAACAGATGCAAATACCTCATATATGTTCTAAAGTTGTTTATGTAATTAATTTGCTGCATCAATGGCTAAGCACATATTAAAAAACAGATTAAGTTTGTAAATATGAAAGCATGACACTTAATACCACTGTTCAGTTTTTGGTCATCCAAGCAAATTACAGGACATAATGAGCCAGTTAAATTAACATATGACATCAGGGGGGAAAAATATTAATATGGTGCTAACATTCTGATCTTATGTGGACACTGTCTTCTTGCAGGACAATAATCCACCCAAATACCTTACAAGAGGATGATATACCATTTTTATATTATAAGGTTTCTCTTTTCCAGAGCAAAGGCATTGAAATTGAATTCTGATCACTGCCTTTTAGAATATAACCTAGTTCTTCTCCCTGTGGTCCTGCTTTGTCTCTTTTTTAACATACTTCAAGAGATTTAGCCTTTCTTTGCCACCAAGCAGAGAAAGACATATTTTTTCTTATTTTTGAACTCTCTGAACAAGTGCTAAGAACTTGAGGAATGGTCTCTACTGCTTGTATCAATAAAGAAAATGAGAAGTCGTATTGTATGCTTTCCATCCCAAATCTCAGTTACTTGGGATTTTCTTGGGGTGTGTGTGTGTGTGTGTGTGTGTGTGTGTGTGTGTGTGTAATTAATGTTCCTCTTCCAACTTTTGAATTTTCTATCTTCAGATATATAATATAATGTCTTTATTTTCATATTTGTCATATATGTCCCTGTTGACTGTTTTTCCAAGTATTCTTGAAAAGAAAGTAGTATACGAACCATTTCTTAGAGCATAGTAAACAGTAATACTGCATTGAGCCATATGAAATTGCCAATACTGAGTGCTTTCCTGCAGAAAAAAAAAGTGGTAATTTCATGTAGTTCAACCTGGTGTATGTGACTAGAGATAGAAAGCATATTAGTATGATAGTTCTAAAAGCTTTCTGCTACTATTTACTGATCTTTTAACCCCAATAACTAGGCCCCCAAAATAAGTTTAAATATCTTACCTAGAACTTTACTCTCATAATTGGATTTTCCTCTTTCAATCTTTAGTCACCAATTTCAACTTTGCCACTTTCCTATATATTGACCACTTGAAGTGCTGCTCACTGTCTAGGACCTGGCCCAAAACCACCTCGTCAATCAAATCTTCGAGCTTCCCCCTACTTGAAATCAGTGTCTTCTACTCCATGCTCATCTAGCACTATCCCAGTCTGCCTTGCATTCAAAAAATGATTTAGACCTGTGTAGGGCTGTACAATCACTGTATTCATTTTGAAAATTGAAATTTGGATTTACTTTTATTTGTGGCCTAAAATGAATACTTGCTTGCTGAATTAAGTGTTTTTTAAAGTATTCCTGATTTGTCTTTGTTGGGCTGTTTCAGATGATTCTCACTACCTCCATCAAGAGAAATGGTTTTCTGTAATTCAATTATTTTAAATAATTAATAGAATTTTTAGTGCCCTTTTAGATTTATAGAACAGTTGAATAGAGTTCCATTTATCTACTCACCCCACACATACAATTTCCTTTATTATTAATACTTTGCATGAGTGTGATATATTTGTTACAATTGATGAGCAAATACTGATACATTATTTTTTTCTTTTCTCTCTCTCTTTTACTATTTTAGATTTTATTTATATTCAAGTTAGTTAACATAGTGTATTATTATTTTCAGGGTAGAATTTAGTAATTCATCAGTTGTTTATAACACCCAGTGCTCATTACATGAGTTCTATGTGCCCTCCTTAATGCCCATCACCCAGTTACCCTGTTCCCCCAACCCCCTCCCCGCCAGTAACCCTCAGATTGTTTTCTAGAATTAAGTGTCTCTTTTGGTTTGCCTCCCTCTGTTTTTATCTTATTTTTTCCCTTCCATCAGTTTTGTTTCTTAAATTCCACATGAGTGAAAGCATATGGTATCTGTCTTTCTCTGACTGACTTATTTTGCTTAGCATAATACCCTCTAGTTCCAGCCATATCAATGCAAATGGCCACATTTCATTCTTTTTGATGACTGAGTAATATCCCATTGTATACATATATCACATCTTCTTTTTCTAATCATCTGTTGTTGGGCATCTGGGCTCTTTCCATAGTTTGGCTATTGTAGGCATTACTATAAATGTTGGGGTGCATTTGCCCCTATAAATCACTATGTTTATATCCTTTGGATAAATATCTACTAGTGCCATTGCTGGGTCGTAGAGTAGCTCTATTTTTAACTTTCTGAGGAATCCCAATACTGTTTTCCACAGTGGCTGCACCAGTTTGTATTTCCACCAATAGTGCAAAAGGGTTCCCCTTTCTCTGCATCCTCTCCAACATCTGTTATTTTCTGACTTGTTAATTTTAGCCATTCTGACCAGTGTGAGTTGGTATTTCATTGTGATTTGATTTGTATTTCCCTGATGATGAGGATATTTCACATTCTTTCATGTGTTTATTAGCCATTTATAATGTCTTTTTTTTTCATGTGTATGTCTCCTTTGGATAAATGTCTGTTCATGTCTTCTGGCTATTTCTAGACTGGATTTTCTGTTCTTTGGGTCTTGAGTTTAAGAAATTCTTTTTTTTTTCTTTTGAGAAGTTCTTTACAGATTTTGGATACTAGCCCTTTATCTGATGTATCATTTGCAAATATCCTCCCATTCTGTAGGTTGCCTTTTAGTTTTATTGATTGTTTCCTTGGCTGTGCAGAAGCTTTTTATCTTGATGAAGTCCCAATCATTCATTTTTGCTTTTGTGTCCCTTGCCTCTAGAGACGTGTCTAGTAAGAAGTTACTGCGGCCAGTACAGATACATTATTAACTATAGTCTATACACTAAAGTTCACTCTTTGTGTTGTGTCATCCTATAGGTTTCAACAAATGAACAGACATGTATCCACCATGATATCCTTCAGAATAATTTCACTACCCTAACAATTCTCTATCTTTCACCTATTTATGTTCCTCCATCCCTTGAATCTGTGACAACCACTGATTTTTTTATTGCCTCTATTTTGCCCTTTCCAAGATGTCATATAGTTGGAATTACACTGCCTTCTTTCACTTAACAATATGTACATATGACTCTTCCATGTCTTTTCATGGCTTAATAGTTTACTTCTTTTTATAATATTCCTTGTCTGGATGTACTATAGTTGGTTTATCCACTCATGTATTAAAGGATATGTCATTTATGAGGCAAGTATGAATAAAGTTGCCATAAACATTAATGCAAAGGCTTCTGTGTGGATGAGTTTCCAATTCAGTTGCTCGGTCATATGGTAAGACCATGTAGTTTTCTAAGAAACTGCCAGACTGCCTTCCAAAGTGACTGTCCCACTTTGCATTCACACCAGCAACAAATAAGCATTCCTTTAGCTCTGAATCCTTGCTAGCGTTTGGTTTCATCAGGTTTTTTCTTTAGATTTTAGTCATTTTGATAAGTGTATAGTGGCATCACATTGTTGTTTTAATTTGTAATTCCCTAATGACCTATGATGTGAGCAGCTTTTCATATGCTTGTTTGCCATTCATACACCTTCTTTGCTGAGATGTCTGTTCTGGGCTTTTGCTCATTTTTTGAATTTTGAAAATTCTGAATATTTTGGATAAAAGTCCTCTGTCAGATATATGTTTTACAATATTTTCATTCTGTCCATAATTTACCTGTTCATTCTCTTAATGCAATTTGATTTTTAACATAGAAAAGCTGTATTTGTTCATCTTTCAGAAAGAGGGGTTTTTGATCTTTGTATATTTTTATCAAGGGAATAAAGTCTGCTTATTCGCTCTGAGTCATCTGTGTTACCTGGTGTGTGGAGTTCTCCATTCCTGGAGAACGCCAGGGGGTGCCACGTAAATATAAGCTTTCTGTAGAAGATTTCTGCTAAATGAAGACTAGAGAAAGGCTCAGAAACAAAAGAGACAACTACAGAGAAACAGGTTTTTCGCTGAAGCAAAAAAATCGCTATTTTCTTTTTATAGCTGAAAAAATTAGTTATCAAGAATACATGTCAGCCTTTTTTTTTTAAGTTTTTAAAATGTATTTAAGTAATCTCTACACTCCATGTGGGAAACGAACTCATGACCCTGATATCAAGAGTCACGTGCTCTTCTGACTAAGTCAGCCAGGTGCTCCATGTCTTCTTTTTTTAAGATGAAGTTCTCCTCACATGGAGCTGTGGTTTAGGGGGTAGACACTTGGAGAGTTAAATTGTAGAACATCTTCCCTTTCTTTCTTCCAGAATTTCTCAAATTTCACCATGCCCATGAATTGCAGAGATATTCTTACAATGCAGATTCTGATTATATGAGTCTAATGTAGAAATTAATACCCGATTTCCAGCAAGCACCCAGGTAATGCAGTACTGCTGATCAGGGACCACACTTTGAGAAGTATGGTTCAGGACAGCGTGATGATAGGTGGGAGGGATGCGATGAGTAGCCGTCATGACTACTGAGCTCTGTTAACTAATATGACTCCACATTTGGGGCAGCTTTCCAAATGTATCATCTTCAGAATTACCATGGAGAGCTGAAATGAGATCATCTCTGTTTCAAATACTGTTTGACCTCCTTATCTCCACCAAAAGAAGTAAACTTTGTGCAATTAAAAATTTAAAATAGAAAAACTACTTTCTAAAATCTTCTGGAGAGGTTTTTTTGCAGAGCATCCAGAAAGTGAGCTAGTGGCCAAACCTCAAGAGCAGGTCCACAAAAGAGGGAGGACATACTACCACACAGTGTTACAATATGAAGACGTTGTCACCACAGCTGACAATCGTTAAAATCTATAAAGGAAACCCAGTACACTGGGTGTTAATTACAGTAATGCAAGATGTTTCTGGAAATACACTGGCTTCTTTTTCTTATCCCTTGTCAATTAATGACCAGGTTTTTTTGTAACCAACCCTTCAAGTATCCTACTGCCTTTTGAACAAAAGAGAAATACTTAACAGACAACAGCAGAAACTGCCGTTCCTGAATCTTAAAAAGTTTTTCATTTCCCTTATTGCCAAAGAAATTAAAAATTCCATTAGTTCTCAGAGTAGCAACAACTCTAATTACCTGGACATCATAGAGAAGTTCTTCTCAACCTTGAATGCTGTCCTAGGGAACTTGTTAAAAAGCAAATTCTGATTCAATTGGTCTTGGCTAAGTCTAGATCACCTGCATTTCTAACATGCCCCAGGTCATGCCAATGCCCCTGGTCTGCGGACCACACTGTAGGTGGTCACAGGACACATTACTGCTTTCATCCTGAATGATGTCAGCTCCTACACACATATTATCTTGTTAAAATAAAAACTTTTATGAGACAAGATGTAGTTAATGGAAATTAATTCATAAATTGTTGAGTTTAAAACCACTACAACTTCCAAGGGGGATATTTAACTTATTATCAGTAATTGCTATTAATGATAACACTAATTGCTGCCACTGTCCTTTGTTGGTCTCATTCTCTGTTGTTTCGGGCTTTTGAGGAGTGAGAGTAGGCAAGCAACTCTTCAGGGCTGACTGTTCATATGTATGATAATCCTATAAATCATGACTTTGAAAAATTCATATTTTGCCATTCTCATATGATAGTAATTTTTTCTTGCTCTGGCTTCCAATGACATGTCATTAACAGATAGAATCATAAAAAATAAATGTTATCTGTAGGTCACTCAATAGCTATCTATCTAAACTGAATGGAACGAAAGGCTCACACAGACTACCACTCAGAATATTACAGAGGAGAATTTAAGAAGATAGGGATATCCCAAATATTGATAGAGGAATTAGAGGAATTCTAGTAGGAAAGAGAGTGCACTGAATCACGTGCACTGTATTTGGCGTTTAAGCAGAAAGCTGGGATTAGGATGCTGTGTGCCCTGATGAAACATACATGAACACTTACCTGATCCCAATGTCAGGAATCTTTTAGAGTCACCACGTAGCATGATATAAAGCTCAAAGACTTTTGGTTTTTTCCTGAGGGTCTCATTTTTCCATACTTCATTCTTGGGGTTCTTTTCTGATAAATCAAAGTTACAGTGGAACCAGGTCTTAGAAATACTTGCTCCTATAGGTTTGCTCTTATGTGACATCAGAAGATTGTATGCCAAATAGGGGTAGAAACTTATCAGTCTGCCAGTGAGAGAGGGAAAAACTACAAATGGATTTTAATTTCCACTTGCCACAAATGATAGGTAAGCTACAAATTGGGCTACTGAGACCATGTGTAAAGGAAATTTTAACCAAAATAGTCATCCTTATTGGAAGTTTTGTATGTGCAAACTGTCCTTCACTCAGACATTAGAAGTTTTTCTTGCACTGCCCACTTTTAGCATAGCTGTAAAATTCTGGGAAACAGACACTCGGGTGCAAACCCAGTATCCAGGAATGGAAGTTATTGTAGATGGGGCAGATACTCCTTATTTCCCTTCAGGAAACGAAAAAGGGGAGTGCCTGGGTGGCTCAGTCAATTGGACATCAAGTCTTGATTTTGGCTCAGATTATGATCTCAGAGTCCTGCAGTCAAGCCCCGCATCTGGCTCCACCCTCAGTGGGAAGTCTGCTTGAGATTCTCTCTCTGCCCCTTCCCCTGCTCATGCTTGTTCTCTCTCTCTCTCTCTCTCTCTCTCATAAATAAAAAAAAAGAAAGAAAGAAAGAAAGAAAGAAAGAAAGAAAGAAAGAAAGAAAGAAAAATATGAACACCAATAAAAAATAAATTTATTATTAAAAAAAAAAAAGATGCTAAAAGTATAGCCCAAACCAAAGGTCAGGAAAATAGGGAATTCCTGGTCATTCCTTAGAATTTTCAGATCATAGGCTTGTCACTGGGTTTTATTTCTTTTGCAGGCAATTTACCTGCTACCAAGAATTCCTAGTTCATAACTTGATTCATTTAATCCTCAATGGGAACCTTCTTGTATCAGAATCATTTGGGGACCTATTCCAAAATATATATCCACCCTAGTTACAAGATTCTGATTACTTCTTCTCACCCCAAATATGGGAAATCAGTATGGCTTAAAGCCTTTTTTACAAAAGGGAATATATTGACTCTTGGTTGTACTGAAAGAAAGAAAATTAGGACTATTGCTTTTTTAAGAGTTATACAAATTCTCTTTTGGTCTTTTTTTTTTTTTCTTTTCTTTTCTTTTTTTTTTTTTTCTTTTGGTCTTGATAGAAAATTTTTTTTTAAAAAAAAGTAAAATATTACCTAGACCCTTTCCACAATTATACTTAAAATGCCCAGACTATAAAAATGGCTGGGCTGAGGTATAGGAGATGGAATGGGGAATTGAGAGCCACAAGAACACAAGCAGTAAAAATGTTTCCTTCAACTAGAAAGTACCTTAACAGTCCACTCTTACTACCATTCCTGATGGGTTCTTTTAAGAATTAAGGCATTTCGATGCATCAAAGTGATGCATTTTCTAGTGAATGCATTAGCCTGGATTAGTTAATCTAACTTAACACCTGCCTTAACCAGCAGGGGGTTCTGAGGGAGCAGAACAAAAAGACATGTACATTTTGATCATCAGGAAGAACTGAACACACAGTGGTTTTTTGCAGTGTTGTAGGAAGGGGCGCTAAGCAAGGAAGAGCCTTCAGGAGGTCCTGCGGGGAGAGGAGAGAACTGTCATCTTCAAAGAAGAGACAAACTGTGACTAGTTTATAATTGTTGAATAGGACCTGCCTGCCAGATCATGGGGTATTAAATTAATTGTACTTCATGAAGTGATTTTATATAAGGTAAAACATCAAATTATGTTAAATCTTTCATGATATTCTTTGACATACAAAGATCACTTCCAAAATACTATATATGATTACTTTTATACACACACAAAAATGAATGGATAAATAAAATTTTCACTCTTGTCTCCACAGAGGATTATTGATAGAAAAAAATGTAAGTGAGCAGAAGATATAAGAAATGGAAAAACAGAGAAATGAGCACATCTCAAGCCATCTCTCAGGGCATTCTGGCTCCTTTATGCTCATCTTTCAGAGAACTCTGTTGTTGAATTAATCCATGAGTCACACGAGAGTAGGAAAGTTGAGCTCCTCCCTCAGTTTCCTTATGGTGCTTTCACTCTCACAGCTGGTGTGATCCAAGCCACCAAATCCTCCCTAGATGTTCAGCTTGAAACCATGATAAATAGCATGTCGCAGATCTACGTCCACTGCAAGATAACTGCCTGGGAGACAATGGCTGGACTAATGGCAAGACAACTAGAAGTGTTTATTATATTGGAGCAAAAATGCCATGTATTGTCCTAATCAGTGTCTGAAATACTCTGCCTTGAAGACGTGCTTTATAAAATACCTAGTATGAGCTATGATGTTGTAGCTTAGCAACTATTTATCTTAAACGAGAGCAAAGGAACAGAATTAGTCCTTTAAATTATTTAAGTTTATCTTCACCTCTAATGAACCTCAAATTACCTGTTCTGCCATAATAGGTAAGAACGGTCATAGGTTTTCCAAGTCAATAATCCCTTCCCACACATAGCAACACACATATACCCTTTTAAGTGACTTCTTTCTCTTTAAAAATACTGTTAAAATGTTTATAGTTCTTCAGGATTACATGTTGAGCTAGGATAATAAATATGTATAAATATGCAGATGCTCTATCGAATCATTCCTTATCCCATTTGTATTTTCCGAGTTGTATAAGATAACCTTTGTGGCTTTCAAAAACATCTTCTCACACCCTAGGGGGCAAATTACCTCTATTTTCATTTCCTTTAGAGTTAGATCATTTTATAATTAAGAAGTTATTGAAGCAGATTCTCCCCACGTGTAAGTTACTCCCTGGGGAGTAATTTATGCAAAGAGTGCCTCTGACTTAAAATCATATAAGCCTAACAACTAACTGTACAGTAGATACCTGGTATTTTTAGTCAATTTTGTAATCATTATAAAGAATCCACTGTTTGAAAGGTTATTACTAAAAAAAAAGAAAATATACAAATAATGTATAGTGTCATTCATTTGAGTTTTTAAATAAGATTTTTAATAAAGGAATAACAACATGATGTATCATAATTCTTGTCCAATAGCATTAGAAATACCAGCTAACAATAATTCTAATGCTGATAAAGACTGACATTTTGTAGCTCTTTACTGTTTGCCAGGCACTTCTTCATGAAATATCTCATTTAATCCTCACAAATCATTGTCGTTTGTCAGCTAAACTCTATAAACCAGATAACAATATAAGAATTTTATCTTAGCCATGGACCCAACCATTAACAGATTAGGAACAGGAATCCAGGAAAACAGAAGAAAATTACGTCAAATCTCACATTTTTTCCCCATATCACTAAACCTTGAAAACAAATACCAGTTCATGAATTCTGAAAGTTAAAGAAACAGAAGCAATATAAAAACTTACGCTAATAACTATTTTAGTTATTGTCTCATCTTCTCATGTTTTTATCATTAAATCTTTAGCTGGTGCTGTTGGGATAATATAGGAATTCAAAATTGCATTCATATCGTATCTCTGTGATAGGAAGAGAAAGGGTTACTAAACAAAGTATTGGGAAAACTGGCTAATTTCTGGTTGCCATCTCCCAAATCAACTCAAGGGTATCATTAATGTCTTGGATCCTCAGTTTTCTCATATGAAAAATAGGCCCATAACACTGAATTTTTTGCTTATAAAGATGACTTGAACTTACTGTAAAATATTTAATTTCAAAAAATTGAATATGTTCTCCTAAAGCTAAGGATTATCTTTTTCAAAAATGTAAAACAATAAGAAAAAAACAGGTTATGTCTTGCATTTATCTGTTTTGTATATTCCAGGGTGGGAAACTGTAGAAAAGCATCCAAATGGCAGATTGATGTACCAAGCATTTTGAGGCATATTTTGCATAATTATTTTAAATTTGGAACAGGAATAGCAGCTCTTCCTGGTGTGTACAATTTTAACAACACTTAGAATACTACCAGGGACATAGGAATTACTACATTCTAAATAAAGTTTATCTCACGAATTCATCCATAATCTCGATACTGATGACTTAAACTCATCTTTCCAAAAGGTTCAACATACAGGTGCCTCCCCGTGCACACATACGAGTTGCCTTACCAACAATCCCATTTGTGTCAAACCTGTTATTGAACCTTACCCTCCAGGGTGAAGCTGGAAGTCACCTTTTGATTCTCCATCAGTTTTTACCTCTGGATTTTTTTCTTTCATTTATTATTCCGATTGAACTGTCTTTCTATTTCCTTCTTCCTCTCTATTTATCCTGTTATTGATGTAATCCACAATTTCATCTCCTAGCACCAGATTTGGAATAGTCTTTTAGTTGGTCTTCTGCTTATTTCTGGTTAGCTTGCTGAACCCACCTTTCTCCTTTCTAAGGGACCCAAACCATGCTTCTATCATGTCTTCACCCTGTTCCCTTCCTTGAATCATTATGGCCAGAAAATTCCTCTATGTAACTCCCAGGAGCTCCATTATCATATCACTCCCTTTATCCAACCATATTGCCCACGTTTCCTATAGAGCTGAGCTGTCTGTCCAAATGATCACGAGTCACTGTCATTCCAGACCTCTTCCACTCCATTCTGCTGGGCCCTTTGCCTTTCACGTCAGCATAATCTCATTGTAAGCAGTCTTCAACATCAGCCCAAATGTCCTCATCTCCACGAAATTATTTGTTGGTATTGACATCATAGTAGCCACATGTTGTATCATTTTTCCCCTGATTTCTCCATGTATTAATTTTGTTTTATTAGTGAAATTATTTCTGTCAATATAGCCTATCTTGTGTCCACAACTTTTATTATTTTCATGGACATACAGAGTATACTCAATAAGTATTGTCACCACTGACATTTTCACAAGCAAACATCCAGCCACATAATGCATAAAGCCACCGCCACCCCTTCCAGTTTTGCTTTATTGACTTATTTAAAATGCTGTTGAAAAAAGGCGGTGTGATAGCTCTCAGTGACTTCATGTTTGAAATGCAAAATAAGAAAACCAAAGCCACAGGTTCAAGGGATTTTTGAGTCAATTTAATTACCAGATCAAGTTTAAAAAGGAGAAAGCAGTGAACTAAGAATTTAGAAAACTTCTGGTCCCTGGTTATATATTTTTTAGTTTTGGAATAACAAAGCAAGCGGTGGTAGATGGATGCCCTTTTACTTAGAAGCAGCTTAGAGAAGCCATTCAAACAGTGGCAGGTGACCCTACGCCTCAGGGTCTTCGGACACTGAGGTCATGCCGGGGGGAGAGGTGGGGAGGGAGATAGGAGAGCAAAAGGAAGAAGCTCAGAATGTCTCTTTTCCCCTTTCAGCACAAATTGAAGTGATACCATGCAAAATTTGTGGCGATAAGTCCTCCGGGATCCACTACGGAGTCATCACGTGTGAAGGCTGCAAGGTAGGGGACTTTAACACAGCACTGCCGACAGCATCGTGTTTGCCTCAGGCACTCGTGTACATCACCCAGCACGTGGTGACAGCTTTTTCAAGAAGGAGCCCACTGAAGGATGCTTGTGCCTGCTGCTGACATTCGGGAATTTCTACTTGGTGTGTGGGTGGGTTGGTGTTCTGTCCTTGGGCCTTTCAGCTTTTTGTGATTGCCCACCTGGTCAGCAGCTACTTACAATGGATTGTTACTTAAATCTTGAATTATTCACATTTACAGAGAGAGAAATACTGCTTCTTGCTGTTTTAACAGTACTATCTTCAGTCAACTCAGGGGCATTTATTACAAGGGGAAACAAAGTTTAAAGTTATAAGCAGATGGGCTACAATTATTTATCTGCTTGAGAAAGAAGTCACAGGCAACAGTTGCAATATGCATATGGTCATCCTTTATTCTTATATTCCAGAAAAATAAAAGTAGAAGCATGGAATGTCAAAAGTATACCAAATAATATCTAAATTAATCAAGAATCATCTGCCCCAACCTGCTCATTTTTCAATGAGATAAGGAAGTATAAACAAGATCATGTCATTTGGCCAACATCACTGATCTAGTTAGTGAAAAAGAATGGCTGAAAACACAGGATTTTTCATTCTTCACCCCGTGTGTCTCTCCAAGGACAGATCCAACCAACCCTTCCAAAGACAACCTAATTCCAATGAACAAGTCGCTCTTAAAATATAAAGTTGAAAATAGCAGTTAACATACAGTTAACCTGAAATAAGAGAAACTTGAAATTTCACAGTATGTTTTTAAAATCCTTCCTTAGAAGGGAAAAAAACAAGAGCGAGAAACTAAATACTATGAGGGAAATAAAAAACAATTCCACACCTAATTTCAAAGGGCAGTATGTCACCAGAACAAACAAAACGCAGCTATGCTCTGCGAGTGAAAAGTGTTATGTTGGCAAATTTGCATTTTTGATCAAAGATGGAAGCAGAACAAATCATTCATTTAAGATCAGTAGACTAAGGGCACCTGGCTCGCTCAGTTGGTAGAGCATGCAACTCTTGATCTTGAGGTTTTGAGTTTGAGCCCTATGTTGGGTGGACAAATTACTTAAAACTTTTTTAAAAATTGTTTTAAATCAGTAGACTTAAGGAGATGTAGCATGATCATAGATTCTAAGAAGCACCCTTAATCCTAATAGACTCAAATATACGTGAAATAAAACGTACCATAGCTGTCACGTGGTAATGCTGGCAAAATAGTCTCAAAAAAGTATGATTCCTGAAATTGAAACTTCAGCGAAAAAAAGAAAAAAAGAAATGAAAACAAAGTGGGAAAAGGATCTGGAAAGGGGAGAATAAAATGAATATAACTAACCCATCGACATCCTGACCTGCTTTAAAGGTGATTAGTGATAATCCATATTTGAATATCATGAGACATGCCTTGCGTTCTGTTCCTCTGCAGACCTACAATTGAGGACTGTATGTTATCCACCTTAATGCAATTTTTTCAACTCATCAGAAGAAACAATAAAGCAAAATTACAAGTCAGTAATTTTTTACTCTCCTTAGAATAAGTTATTACTATCTCTGGGAGGTAGACAAATAGTTTTCTTTGTAAACGCTAATAATTTTGGAATCCAGGGCCACCAAGAAAAACATTTCCACCACTGTGTTGGTTTATTTTGCAATTTTAAGGCCTCTGGTCTAGTTTGCAAAGTATCTACCAAATATATTTTTTTAGATCAGTGTCAAAGTGTAAATGTTTTGTGTCTCATTGTATAAGCTGTATTTGGAAAATGACTGATTTCAAAATAGGAGCCTGCGCTCATATTAAAAAGCAAAACATTTTATTTTACTTTTTAAAGATTTTATTTATTTATTCATGAGAGACACATAGAGAGAGGCAGAGACAAAGGCGGAGGGATGAAGCAGGCTCCCTGCGGGGAGCCTGATGTGGGACTCGATCCCAGGACCCTGGGATCAAGACCTGAGCTGAAGGCAGACACTCAATTGCTAAACCACCCAGGCATCCCAAAAGCAAAACATTTTATTTATTTTTATTTTTTTTTAAAGATTTTATTTATTTATTCATGAGAGAGACAAACTGAGAGAGAGATGCATAGACACAGGCAGAGGGAGAAGCAGACTCCATGCAGGGAGCCCGACGTGGGACTTGATCCCGGGTCTCCAGGATCACACTCCAGGCTGCAGGCAGCGCTAAACCGCTGCGCCACCGGGGCTGCCCAAGCAAAACATTTTAAACAGTAATTTCTACAAGGTTTAACCACAGAACAAATATATTCCACAAGGTCAATACCCAGAAACAAGTGTGGAGGTCCACGGCATCTTTTCTACTTAAAGGAAGAAGACACAATCCTAGAAATTACACTGCTATTCAGAGGCATACTCTGAAGTTGTAGCCGAAATGACATTGTACACGACACTACTGTTTTTTATTTCATGGGAAAACCCACATGTGTAAATATGCTGCATTTTTCTCCAAATAGAAAACTCAAGAAACTCTGTTCAGAATAAGATGTCAGTATCAGCATGTTGAGTATCAACCTCTGAATTTTCATAAAACCATTCTTGAGTCAACATAAACAACCCATTTCAAATAACATCAGTTCAGCTTGCGCACTTATTCAAATTCCTCCTCGTTCAATAAAATTTGAAACAGAATCTCTTTTTCATGCCAAAGACCTCATTTGCAATAATGAGCAACAGATAAGCAAGAAATGCCTCGTAATTAATGTCAATTTGGCCTTAAATTAGGCCTGTAGCTGTGACTTCAAAAGTCTTCTCTGTCAGCTCTTTTGCTAAGTGGCACTGGAGTATCCAAAGATTAAAAAAAAAAGAAAAGAAAAGAAAAGAAAAGAAACTCACCAATTCTTTCTTAAAATGTAAATTCCAAGCCATCTTTTATCAAGACTGATGGGCCAAAGTTATGGCTTCTGACAGCTTTGATGGTACAGATTTTCCTTGATGTACATGGGGTTATGTCCCCACAGACTCACTGTGAGTTGAAAATATCTTAAGTCAAAAATGCATTTAATATACTTAACCTACCAAACATCGTGGCTTAGCCCAGCCTGCCTTAAATGTGCTCAGAACACTTAAATTTGCTTGTAGTTGGGCAAAAATCATCTAACACAAAACCCATTTTATACTAAAGTGTTGAATATCTTACGTAATTTGTTGAATACTGCACTGAAAGTGAAAACCAGAATGGCTGTGAGTGTATGGATTGTTGACCCTCGTGCTCATGGGGCTGACGGGGAGCTGGGACCGCTGCCCTGCCCAGCATCACAAGAGAGCACCATACTGCCTCTCACTAGCCTGGGAAGAGATCCAAATTCAAAATTCAAAGTATGGTTTCTACTGAATGCATATTGCTTTCATACCATCTGTAAAGTCAAAAAATCATAAATCGAATCATTATATGTCGGGGACCATTTACATGAGGAGTACATCATTTCAATCCCTGGGGGCTTAGATGTGAACTCTCTTTTAAAGGGCCCCATGAATTCATACGAACTGGACAAATGGATATCTCATTCTGCCACCACTGGTCCATGATATAAGTAATACATGTGGACCTGTGGGCACCAGACTAGTCCTTGTTTTGAATGGCTTGGGGCTTACAACACAAAACCAATAGTCATTTATTCCTCTCTAAAAAGATACCAGGTCACTCATCCATTTCTAAGGTTCTTCACAAGAGTGGCCAACTTCTCTTCATGTGCCAGACCATATCATATGAGAGCCCAAAACTAAAGAAAAATCGATAATCTTGATCCTCTTTAAACTTTCAGGGTGTTTTACATCAATGTTGATTCTTAATATATTGTGTTAAAATAATACTTATCCCAATTAAGAGGGTTTTTGGGCTGTACTTAAATTTTGTGGCCAAGGTGGGTGCCTCACTAGCTGCTACCCTATCATCCCAGTCCTGCTCTATCCTCCTGTTATAATTGAGGAAACCCCTATTTTCCTATGTCGAGTTTTCTATAACTAAGGCAGTTTTATATAACTAATCATATGAAAAAAAATCCAAAGCATTTTTTAAATGATTAACTCAGCTATGGATTTATTTAGGAGGGTAGTATATGGTCCATGGCAGTTAAGTTTATACCAGGAAGACCCTAACCTACTTGCATGAAAACCCCCTACATCTCCATAGCCTGAGGTCAAGCAAAGAGCATCTGTTCAGCTTTTATTTATTGCTTATTTTTATTGAAGAGTTTATATGCCATGTTTCCTTTATTTAAAGATGAGGTTAATTATAAGGCATATCACTGGTTTAAAAAGCAACCAGTGCTTCCAGATGCATGCTGGCCAAATTTAAAATTTTTTAAATAGGTAAAAATGCATTTTAGAAACCAGGAAGATAGGGGTACAGACTGTGCCCACTCTCCTCGGTATGGCTATGATGACCAGTACCCCGAGTTTCTCACCCCTAAAACTCTTGATGTAAGATTGTGTTATTGTCCCCATCGAGTTATATTGGGCTTAGCAGTGACACTGTCCTTTGCCACTCTTCTCTCACTGCTCTGTGAGGGCAGGAACTCTGTTATGTGTTTCTTTGCATAGAATAACACAGCTCACAAATGTCTTTGATAAACATTGATTAAATGAATGAATGAAAGATATCTTCACCTCTCTGTAGATAGTACATATTTTCCCCAGTAGAAACATCTGTAAGCTATCCAAGGAGAAGTACAAAAAAAAATCTTTTTAATTAAACTCAATTACATTCACTGTGGAAAATGTAGCAAAGGTATATGTTAATTGTCTCCATTTTCCTTCCTGGAAATCTATCTCCCTCACATTCTCTTTTTGCTTCTAGGGATTCTTTAGGAGGAGCCAGCAAAACAATGCCTCTTACTCCTGCCCAAGGCAGAGAAACTGTTTAATTGATAGAACCAACAGAAACCGTTGCCAACACTGCCGACTGCAGAAGTGTCTTGCCCTAGGAATGTCAAGAGATGGTAAGGAACTGCCTTCCTATTTCTTACTCAAAGGCTTTCACATTGGATGTTTTGCTGGAGTCTATTTAGCTACTGGAAGGATTCTAGACAAAGGGAACTGGGGATAAAAAGAAAAGAAAACCATGTGCTGGTAGTACATGAAGAGGAAAAGCAAAATCATATTAAAACACACACACACACACACACATACATTGTATTGTCTATGAAATAGGAAGCAAGGAAAGACTTTACTGTAGCTCATGGAGCAATCTGTGCTGACAAGGTTAAGTGAAAGTCACACAGGCCTAGGCTGAAAGGCAACCACTTATCTAGTTTTGCCTGTGCATGAACTGTGTCCTTGGGTGTGAGATTTTTAGAGCCGAAACCAGGGATAGTTTCAGGCAAACCAGGACCATTTGGTCATGTGTCCGTCTGACTGGTACACAAGTTGCTTGGTATGTGGAGATGTTAAGGAATAGAATGCACTTCTGTAGGAAGCCCAGAAGTTCTACTAGCAGACATGGACTTTTCTGAAGCATTACGAAAATTACAAAGGCAATCAGAAGTCCAAGTCTTAAAAGGGCGGTGTGGGTGGTGTCCTTCTCGTAATACGGCACCAAGGGGTGAGGTGCATTCCCAACTGAATTTCTTAGATTAATGAAAGAGGACAAATAAACTCACACAAAGAATTTCATCTAGTATTGCTTCTATTTTTAAGCACTTATCTAAACTAATTATTTCCCCACTGACATTGACTACAGCACTCCTGTGTCAGGTTGTGAGCAACCCTGAGTCCTGGAGGCATTTCTGTCTTGTTCTCACTGTATCCTCAGGGTCTGGTTAAAAGCAGGCACCTAAATGTTTGTTGAATGGACCATGGAATTCTCTTTTACCTAGATTCTGAGACACAGACAGTTCCCCTGGTACTTATTCTTTTTATGTGGATCATTGTGGATTCTCTACCTCTGGTCACACTCCTTCTAATGAAGTTCAAGGTAGTATGGATGAAAGGAAGAAAGGAAGGAAGAAAGAAAGGGAAGGAAGGAAGGCAGGCAGCCAGGCTTCTAGATTTTAAAGAAATATGGATAATTGGCATGATGTAAAGGGATTTTTTGAGTTATTAAATTACTATGAGCCTTTTACTCATTTGGATGAAATCAGTTCTGCAAAAGTCTTAATATCTAAACATATAAACTACTTACTCCTTAGCTTGCATTCTCCAAATACTTATATTATAAACTTGTGTTTACCTTTTTTCTACTTCCCAACCTATCTAAACTTGCCTTGCATAAAAGTATCACTAGGAGACACATTTGACCAAAAAAAAAAAAAAATAGAAAGAATCTGATCTTGTCCCTTTCAGTTTATAGGTAGCTTTTAAATTTGCAGAGATATGTTTCCAAAACTTTTCTATTAACTGACTTTTTGTTTGTTTCTCTAAACTTTCTGTGTAAAATTATTCCTAGGGTAAATTTATGGCACTGTGTACTTCCACATAACTAAAGTGAAGAAGGTGGAGGGTGGGGATTTAGTGGTTAAGGATTTATTTAGTGAAATTGTATGGGAACTTAAGTTGATGATTTTCCAATATTAATTGACATTATTTCCAATATTCATTGGAAATATTAATTGACAGTATATAAATGGCAGTATATATTAATAATTGCACAAAAAGGATAAGCCATTGGTTATTTGTCTTTGTTACTTCTTCCTTTATACAATAAAAGAAAGTGTCTCTTTTGAAGGGTAGATCTTGGGAGTCTGTGCTGGTAAAAAGAATCATGGGCAAGAGACAGGCATATATATAGTCCAATGTCCTCAAAATCTAGAAAATTGCTTGAATCCCATGGCATAAAAGAAATGTGTTGGGGAGTGGGAGGATTATTTAATAGAGCCACAATCTACTCTCAAGGAGGAAGAAATTTACCACAGCACTTAAATTTGCAAGTAAAAGCAATGCAGTGTCTAAGGATACTAGGGATTAAGGGTAATGATCCATCTTAATTTTAGGTCCAGAGACAATCCTGAGGCTGCCAGAGTCATCTTCGAAAATAACCTCCTAAATATGTCGTATGTCAAACTAATGAGGAGAAATGCTCAGGGGTGGGGGTGGTGCTTGGGAATTAGGATAAGAGGCTCCAACAGAAGAAAAAAATGATTCTTCCTAAGAGAAAATAATTCTTTTTTACTCTGTTATATAGAGGAAGTTTCATCTGAACCTTGATTATATAGGGCACTTTATAGCAAATAAATTATATTAATACCAGGGTAGCTGAATAGGTTTAATCTCTTGTTGATACGTAGTGGCTCATTTGTGGTGTCAATGATTTTAAAAGCCCTGGAGTTATGGTTGATTACCTATGTCTAGTAAGGACTCAAGAATGAGAGGTGGTACTTCCTCTGCCACTAATTGATTTATACTTACCTTCTACTGATTAAGCAAGCATTTTCAAAGTGCTTTAGTGGAGTACCAGTAGCCAAAGTAAGATGCCCTCACACTAACTTCTTTCCACATTCACCTTACCCATGTTCCTTCAGACATAAAGTGGCATCTTCATTTTGATATCAGCATTTGCCTTCTGTCGGTTATGCATGGCACCAAGGATGTTTATTTCACTTGTAGATAGCTTGATATCACTGAACTTTCGTTATATCCTGAATTTCCACTTCTATAGTGGTTTATTAGCCACAGCATGTATATAAGTAGGCAAAAAATTCCACAGTAACAAATTTTTTTCTAATTTCATTTAGATGGAGCATGAAAAATCAAATCCACTTGAGATGCATACACATGTGTTTATGTGTGTACAAAGGTGAAGGCATGCATGTATATATGTGTGAGAGTGTATAGCCTGTATATGCCCACCAAATCTTCACCATTTTATTTATTTTTCTTTTTAATGGACCCTTCACAAATGTTAGTTGGAGGAATCAGGATAAACTATTCCAGCTGGATTACTACAAACAAACCAACCAACCATAAAAAAAAAAAAAAAAAAAAAAAAAAAAAAAAAAATTTGGTGTCAGTAGAAAGCTATTGGGCTCAAGGAGAAAGCATGATATTCACCTTGCAATAATTGAGTGTGTGTCATCCTAAATGACATGCATCTATGAAAAAGCAGTAGCTGCCCTACAAGGGCAGGTTTCACAGATTAGCCTTCTACTTCTCTAGAACAGCATTGTCCAATATCCAGAATGGTATTCACATGTCACTATTTAAATTTAAATTTGTTAAAATTAAATTAGTTAAAATTAGTTAAAGTTAAATTTTAAACTAGTTAAAATTAGTTAAAATTAAAATTCACTTCTTCACTCCCAGTAGCTGTTTTTCAAGTGCTCAATAGCCACATGTGGCTTGTGGTTATCATATTGGAAGGCACAAAGAACATTCGATCATCACAGGAAGTTCTGCTGGGAAAGGAGAGGGAGGAGAAAGAATATTTTTAAATTATGAATAGGGTTGGGTAGATGGAATCTGATCTTTTCTACTAAGCTTAGAGCACTATAAAAAAGGCACATCCTTGAAATTGAAAAAAGTTAAATTAAGACCGGTTTCCTTGGTAAGCAGCAAGATGTAAGCATAGAAAACTTTACAACCAAAAGATTGTAACAAAATAATTTTCAAAACGACTATGGAAAGTCACAGATGATAGTTTTATAAGTTGGTTCTCTTGAAGCCAAAAGCGTTTATCTAGTTGTCATGTGTTAGTAAGTAGAAATCTTCAAAGAACCAATGACTTTGTTTTATAGTTACTCCAAAACCTTCCATTCTGTTTAGAATCCCACAATCCAAATAAATATGAAAAGATTCCTGATGATTTTGCATAAAATTGTTCTTTGCTAGTATGGGATCAAAGTGAGTGATAAGAGCAGATCATGAACAAATACCATCATCACTGAATATTTATAAAGCACTTGCGATGTATAGAGAATCATATGAGTTTGAGAGCTAACAATTTAATAAGTGGCTGCCTCTATACTCAAGTGAAAATCATTAACAGAATATCTAGTCTGAGAGGGGCAAACACTTAAAATATGTGCCATTCTGATTAATGAGTAGTGGTAAGAAGAACCCTAATACTTGAAAATATAATAATAATACAGCCTTTGTTAAAAACAGGCCTATGAATACAACAAATGTTTTTACCTATAGTGACAAGGAATTATATATATATTTCAGGAAAGTTCTCAGATTTATTATTCCATGTACTGGAATGATTTTCCCCAAGTATGTCACTACTTTTGTTACCAGAAGGGACATACAACTGAAACACTGGCTCATCAGAAGCAAATGGCAAATATATTCTACAATACTATTATAGTAATAGTCAGCAAAGCTCTTGGTTTAGGAGGAAGCTGGATAATTCCAAAATACAGGAGAGCTTTAGGTTGTCTCTGAAAATATTTCAGTTTGTTCAGTGACCTGTAGGTTAGGACCTTGGAAAAAGCATAATGACTCAAGATTGGATTTTCAGATGTTTACCAGGCCAGAGGTCTTGACAGCATACGTATTTGACATCGTTTGCTTTGGTTACGAGACTTGTGGTTAACAGCAGATTTCCAGACCTAAAATTATTACATGGAGGGTCTTAACTGGATTCCTTCATTCATCTGCCACCAGCTTTAGGCCAGTCTGTGCCTCTGCTGAAGGTAGATGGCCTTTTCTGGAAAGACCAAGGTGACTCAGCTCTGCTTCACATACCTTATCCTCCAGAAAGCTAGTTTAGGCACGTCCTTTTCGTGGTGAGATATTCAATCACACAAGCACTTTTGAAAAACTTCTGTTTGTGTCACTCATAGCAATGTCCCATTGGCCCAAAGTGGATCACATGACCCTGAGGCAAGGGCGGTGGGGGGGGATGGTGGGTGGAGGGTGGGGGTGGGGGGGTGAGAATAGGGTGCCTGACGAGAATGAAAGGGTGTTACTATTTACACAGGGAATAGGTAAGAGGAATCAGGTCATCAATGCAATCAATCCACCGCCTTGTATATTTTCACCAAGTATAGAGTGTATGGAAGTCTAAAGCAAGCGTTACATGGAAAGGGTTTTAAAAAGAAACATCACATTTATGTGTCTGTGATAGAGGACTTTCTCCTCAATATTTTTTTCTCTATAGATTTTAAACAAACACAAAACTATTCTAGTAAAGTAACTCAGAAGGTAGATCTGCTCCGGCCAAAATAAAATTTCAGTCTACAACAATAGAAATTCTGTATCCACCTGCATAGCTCTGTAATAAATTGCTGTTCTGAATGTACATGGATGCAAAGAACAGGTTAGCAAATAAAGAAGCGTGTCAATTAATTTCTTGGGGGGGGTCGTTCTTCCTGAATCGAAAGTTACAGTTTATTTTTTCTTACACAAAAGTTTTTTTCCCCAAAAGGTTATAGATATATACATATCCACATATATAAAGCACATAAACTTATTTACTTATGAAATTATGTTATTTTATATATATAATTATAATACATATATAATTTTATATATGTATATATATAATTTGTAAAGATACAAAGGTAGAAAGAATACTTTCCCTAAAATTGTCTTTAAAATTTGGTCCAAAGACAAACTGGAAATATCAGTGCAATTAGTAAGCAAATAGGTGTGTGTATGAGAAACAGAATGTAATAAAGACCATGGTCTCTATCAACAAAGTGAAACACAATGATCTAAATGACTTGGGACTCTATAAAAATGACAGTTGAGGTGGAAAGGGGAGTTTGCTGTGAATTAAACATATGAATTATCTTCGTTCAGAAAACTTACTGGATAATTGCTCCTTTGTTTTTCTGTTTAGGCAGCACCAGAACATAGTCTTTTTAGGAGGATTAAGAAGAAACAGGAAGTTTGGGCTGCTCTAAATTGAGCCCTCATATCCACAACCCATCAGGCAAGAAAGAGGAAAGCAATGTGCCCCAACTCGCAGGAGCATATGGAGCACTTTCATTTACTTCCTGCTACCCAGAGCTTAGTCACACAGCTGCACCTGCCAGTGAGGGAGGCTGGGAAATGTGGTCTCCATTCTGAACAGCCCATGCTTAGATAAAATTTGGTAGCCTTGTAACCCACAGAAGGAGAAAATGAACATTAATGGAACCGGGCGAAGGGGAGGGCATTGTGAAAGGACATCTCTTCCACAGACCCCCTGTGCTGGAACGTTCTTAAGCACTTCACCGTTTAGTTTTTCTCAGAAATTGTTGTCACCAACACGAGTGAATGAATCCAAGAATTGGACCTGCTTCTACCCTCCACTTTCTTCTCTCTACAATCCCTGGGCTCCCAATACCAAAAGGTGATGGGGTGTGCCTGGGTGGCTCAGTTGGTTAAACATTCGACTCTTGGTTTCAGCTCAGGTCTTAATCTCAGGGTTACAAGGTCAAGCCCCGAGTCTGGGCACTTTGGGCCTGGCAATCATCAGGGAGTCTGTGTGTCTCTCCCCATTTTGCTCTGCTCCCCCCCACACACACACACACTCTAAAATAAATTACCAAATAAAATCTTTTTTAAAGGTGATGGGAACACTGTCACAAAAGAAAAGAAATGGAAACTCAGAGAGGAATCTTGTCATAGTCTGCACTGTTAACATGGGCTGAACGACGTAGTGTTTGATGATTCAGACAAGGTGGACCCTTGGCTTAAAATATTCACAGCCTAAACTGAGAGTTGACAGTTTGTGGGGGAAAATGTCAATATCCACAATGGGTCAGGAGGTTCAGCTCTCCTAGTTAAGAAACAATGAATTCAGATCAAAGCATCTTCAGAGCACTCTGTGATCACTTACAGAGCGTCTTCCTCCTTTTTCCTTATAATGGCTGAGGATTTTTCCAGAAGAGTTGGGCAATATAAAACCTGGGGGCGGTAGAAGGAGAAAGGAGGGGTAACTGTGGGCTGACTTGCTGAGCACTGGATATACGAAATTGCTATTTTCCAAAGATTCTTTGAATTTGGTCCCAAAAGCCAAATGAAGACAAATGCTTCCTTAAAATGCTGTTTATCACCCTACTCCCACATCCTTGGTCTTACCCAACATGCTGTTTAGAAAATGTGAAATAATAGGGTCCCATCCAAGAATCCAGCAACCCTAATGCTTCCTGGAGAAAGCTAAGAATGAATACTGATGGACGTTTTAACAGCAGGTACTATTTGGTAATTTGGGGTTTGTGGATTATTTTTTTCCCCCACACGTAAGAAAAAAACAGGAAATATGCCTTTTAATTCCATGGCCATAAGAAATACATAGCTAAATTTTGACATTTCTTTGTAGCTTCGATTTATTGCTCACAATGCACATAGACCAGTACAGACACACCTTTCTCCAAACGCGGGGTGCCGGCAAACACCCCCTTGGGCTTGTGGCACCTGCTACCCAGGGGACAGCTCTCTGTGATCCATTGGACGTGCTGGAAGTGATAACCCCAAGTGTTCTCTTCTGCTTTTTCTCTCCACCCTCCACCCCAGCTGTGAAGTTCGGGAGGATGTCCAAGAAGCAGAGGGACAGCCTGTATGCTGAGGTGCAGAAGCACCAGCAGCGGCTGCAGGAGCAGCGGCAGCAGCAGAGCGGGGAGGCCGAGGCGCTGGCCAGGGTGTACGGCGGCGGCATCAGCAACGGCCTCGGCGGCCTCCACGGCGAGGCCGGAGGCACCTATGCCAACGGACACGTCATCGACCTGCCCAAGTCTGAGGGTTATTACAACGTGGATTCCGGCCAACCGTCCCCTGATCAGTCAGGACTTGACATGACTGGAATCAAACAGATAAAGCAAGAACCTATCTATGACCTCACATCCGTCCCCAACTTGTTTACCTATAGCTCTTTCAACAACGGGCAGCTAGCGCCCGGGATAACGATGGGTGAGATCGGTAAGTGGGACGTCGCCTCCCAGCTCCTTTCTGGCAATTCTGCTTTGAAGCTTCCTGGGCCCTGCTGGGGATGGTCGTTGTCGTGGGGCTAGGTTCCATGACTTGCATGCATAGCTTCTCCTGAAGAAAACGATATTGATTTAAAAGTTTTTTTTTTTTGGAGGGGGGCGATAAATGTCATTGTTCCCCCAGCCCTGTGCAAGTTCATGGCAAGCAAAGGAAGGAAGAAGAAATTATCACTATAGATAGAAAGATGCTATCTATAAAGAAGGGATGCTCTCTGTTGAATCTGGGGTCATCACTGAAGGAAAAGTGTTATTGGTAGAAACCAGAGAATTGCAGCAAGTATTCAGAGTGATAATATTTGAAATAAAATAGCTAAGGGATATAGAGCAGTATGTAATACCTGAATGAAATAAGGCTCAAACTCTTCCTCTAGGGTAACTTGGGACAAACCAGAAGCAAACGGTACCTCAGTTTCCTTCCCTTTAAGGGCAGAGAGGTAGACCAGAAGACAGCTACGTCTCTTGTGAATCTGAATTCAAGAATTCTACATGGGGGTAGCGTCTAAATTACTGGCAGTGAAGAGAGGGTAGTCTGGAATGTTACAGAACATATGAGCAACAAATACGTTACTGTGAACAGGGCCAGTCACAGGCATGATCACACCAGCAACCCGATCCTCTTTTGGCTGCAGTGAACTTTGATCCCTTTAAGAAGTGGTCCTCAAGAGTGCGCTATCCTAGGCATGCTCTCTTCTGACCCTGTTACAACTTTGTTTTAAGCTCAGAAGTCTATTAAATGTTTATCCAGTTGATCTCATTAACTAACTGCCATAAAAATATTGATGTAGGTTTAACACATTAGCCTCCTGGGTCATGAAGTCGCATGTTAACGATCCTAGAAAAGCTACGCAAACAGTGGCTCTATCAGGCTTCACTGTAGTATTTGGTATGGCGTTGGGGGTGGAAGCAAGCCAGGTCTTAGGGACCTTTGGAGGAAGCACCTCCTCACATCCTGCCCTGAGGGGTGGCAGTACAGGGTCACTGAGAATCAGGCCACCCGAGTCCACACGCTGACTCTGGCTTATTATTTAGGCTGGAGCAAGTTTTCGGATCCCAGTTTGCTCATCTTTAAAAAGGGAGAGGTATTAGTTCCTAGATCCCACGGTTGTAGTAAGAATTATATGAGTTCATCCTTGCAAAACAGAGCAATGTTTGTCACTCAGCAAGTGTTCAATGGTTATTATTTGTATGCCAGTCACCTTCTCTGTCTAAACTGTGAGTAGGAGCCCAAAGCCTACGAGTGTTTTAAATAAAGTTGACGTGAACACATAATGAAGTACATGCCATATGTATCTTGGCTACTTCTACCATCTGGTTGAAGAAGAAGTGATGTTACACAGTTATAAAACCTGAAACGTTATTTCTCCTTTTTAGCAATGTAGCATGTGACAGTGAGTAAAGAAGTTGTTGACAGAGCACCTGCAATGACATTCACAGCTGAGAGACACAGAAATCTAAACATCAGCTAGCAGAACAAAAAAAAAAATCTATTTTTATTGCTACTCTTAGCCTTGTTTCTATAACTAGACATAGGCACTTCACATGCATTTAATTTTCACAAACACCTTATGAGTAAAAATATGATTCCCATTTTACAGATGTGGAAACAGAGGCATAGAGGTGTCTCATGGCCTTCCCAGGGTCCTTTGGTTCCACCCAGGCCATCTGATCCCAGTCCTTTGTCTTAGCCATTGCCCTGATACTTGCTCTGTGTTTAATATACAGTAACTGCATTGTCAGCCAATAGGCACAGTCTTTTTTTTTTTTTTTTTTTTTGGCAGTCTTTTAAAGTGGAGTCACTCCAGGTGCCTGGATGGCTCAGTCCGTTAAGCACTCTTGATTACGGGTTGGGTCATGATCTCCGGGTTGTGGGACTGAGCCCCATGTTGGGCTCCATGCTGGGCATGGATGGAGCCTGCTTAAGATTCACTATCTCCCTATCCTTCAGCCCCTCCCCTTCTCTTTATGTAAAAAAAAATCTTTAATATTTTATTTGTTTATTCAGGAGAGACACACAGAGACAGGCAGAGACGTAGGCAAAGGGAGAAGCAGGCTCCCTGCAGGGAGCCTGATGCAGGAATCGATCCCAGGACCCCAGGATCACAACCTGAGCTGAAGGCAGACACTCAATCGCTGAGCCACTCAGGTGCCCCCCCACCAAAATGTTTTTAAATAAATGAATAAACCAGAGTCACTCAATCTTTCCAAGGAGGCATATTAAAAAGAAAAAGAAATAGACACCATTTTTGGCTTTTATCCTCCTTCATATCTAAGTATCTGAGTCTGGTATTGATTTTGAACATATGTATAAAACAAAATGAGGCAAAAACTCATAATCGATGGGCAATCTTCTGCCCCATATCCCAAAGGAAGGTCTTCTAAGAATTCAGAAACCACAGTTTCTTTGTGATTTAGAATCTGTTGGAAGTATTAGTGAAAGAGAACTACAGCCAAAGCCATCCAATCTGGGTACCCACCTCCCAGTAACTTTTCCTCTTTGGCCCTCACTCTATTTATTTATGAACTGATGCATTTGGACTAGACGATTTCAAAACTCATCCAGATTTTCTACAGATATCAACACCCTGAAAAAACTAGTACATATTTTTCCTATTTCTCGATACCATTAGTCTTTTAGAGATCGGTAGCTATGCTGCAAAGTTTGGGGGTTTCTTCCATCTGACTTTCAGGAATACAACTGGCTTGTGCTGCCGGTGTTCTCAAATTTAACAGGCACCTAAACCATAGTGGCTTGGTTCACATTTCGTTAAAACAACAATGCCATCTAGTGGACACAAACTCCTGGTATGGGTGTCCAACATAGGTGCCGGTGACAAGCCACAGTAATGTGGTACACTATTCTTTCTTGCACCATCCAAAAAACTGTCATTCATTTCACTAAAACACCATATCCACAGCAGAATCATTGGACAGAAGAACGTCAGTGATATGGATGGTGGTTACGAACTCTGATTCTAAAGCTGAATTGCTTGAGTTCAAAACCTAGCGTGCCCTTTCCCGTGAGCACTTTACCTAATCTCTTTGGGTCTCAGCTGTAAACCTAGAACAATAATAGTCCCAACAAAGGGTGTTGGTTGAAGGAGTTAATATTCATAAGTTCTTAGGGTAGAACCTATCAAGCGTAAGCTTTATTACTATTATTATTATTAATGTAATTGGTATTGCAATGTTATTTATATCATTATGATTAATGACATTACTGGTTATTACAAGTAATGTAATTACCTTTTATTGAGCACCTGCATTGTGCTAAGCAAAGTCCTACATTTAATTCTCAGAACAATTGTATTATGCCTATTATGGAGGTATGTGTATGTCCATTTTACAGATGAAAAAAGAAAGGCTCAGAAGTCAAAAAACTTGTAAAAAGCAAAATAAGCATGTGAGCTCAGGTCTGAGTAACATCAAAAGCCATTCTTTGAATTATGATAATGTATGTCTTCCCACCAAAGGGAGCCCCTCATAAGTTAATTGACATTCCCACTGAGCAAAACATGCTTAACGTTTGCTGCCTGCCTGCCGTCCTTCTAGGTGCTACACAGAGGAGCACACAGAGAGAAAACTGACATTTTGCTCTGACTTGATTAATGAGCATCTACACTAATCTGGTGGTGGCAAGCTGTCACAGAAAGAACTCTGTGCAGACAAAATAGAAAATCTGATTTCAGCTACATTCTCACTGGGTGAATTGAAGGCGATATGACACTAAAGAATTTTTGAACATCATTCTTGGCTATTAGAAGCCCTGATCTGCTTCCCCTGGTTTCTGAAGGAATAATGAACTGTGTACAACCAGGACATTATTCTGATATTGAATTTATCATAAAAGCAGCTGTTTCTTAAGCCAGTTTTTGGAATAGCTCATATGGAATATAGTCTTACAGCCTGGAGTTCATTTAATAAGACCACATATTTAAGAACCATAAAGCAACTGTATAAGCAACAATATGCAGGTCCCAAAAACGTGAGTTAAAGGACTATCGTGAAAGTCAGGAATATTCCCCAGAAAATCCAAGCTTGTCTTTCTAAAACAATGTGCCAAAGAAAAATAAATAAATAAATAAAGTAAAATAAAAATTTAAAAACGTACCAAAGAAACTACAAACTTCTTAGGCTAAGGACATGATAATAATATTTAATGTATGGAAAGAAGTATAGAAAATGCATGTTAGCCATCTTGAGCCTCACACTAATGAGTTCAGGTGAGAGAAATCATCCCATTTTGTAGATGAAGAGATTAAGGGATTTTCCTAGAACACAGAGTTAGTTAGGTGACAGAGCTTAAATTCTAATGTACATCACTCTACTACCCTAGATCACCAGGCATTCTTTCAAAAACATAGTTTTGAAATGTGCCAGGTTTTCAAGACCAGAACACCACGGCTCCTGCCCTCACCAGCTAAGAGCCAGACATGAACACAAACAATTGCAATTCAGTGGGTCATATACTGTAAGTCCTGGGCATGATGGTACCATGGACTCTCCAAGAGGTGAGGGAGACGGGGGCTATTGCTTACTCTCAGCCATATCTTCTAACAGGAATGGTTTATTCTCATGGTCTTGGAAATAGAAAACAAAATGTGGGTAAGCAAACAGAAAAATCTGAAACATTCCAAGAATTATATCCTTGGGCTTCTCAAAATCCCTAGGAGAAAAAGCCATGGAATAAGACAAGGACAAAAGTAAGCTGCAAATTAATATTTAGACAGGAGTATTAACTGGTTTTAGCTGGAACTTTACTTCAAGCTGGCGTGAGGATGTGTTATATCTTCGGGGATAAAATTTTGCAGTGGTTGGTGGCAGGGAGAGGATGCTGGCTAACGGATGCCCCATGAGCAAGCAAAAAAGGACGGGGAGGCTCTTGTATGTGCTCCTTACTGTAGCTCTTATCAGTGGGGGGATTTTATAGGACCAATACTCTTAACGGAAGCTCATTTAATCTCAAAAACGATTGACAGTGTGTCTGTGAGGTACTAGGCAACAAAACATTTCAAATAACCAAACAATATGCTTTTAAGAAAGGTGGAGGGGGGGGATCCATCAAATTAGCTGTGAGGCTAAGGGGATAAATTACCTTTTACACACATTGCCTGAATTTCCTGTTGCTTTTAGTAATTTTCTCTCAAGATAAAGACAAAGAAATACGAATTCCTTGGTCTCTCCTATATAATCTTAAATATAGGTTTAGTTTCCTATTTCTTGTGTGTCCTATTTATGGAGCCTGGAATTTTAAGCATGAAAACTAGACAATAAACCTCTTTTTGAAAAAAAAAAAAAAAAGCTACCTATTCCAGAAGCTGTGTATTAATAGTTAGAGGAGATTACAAAGATATTGATCTGAGAGTGTCTAGTCCCTTTTACTACTACTTAATTCTACTAAGTCTATATAGAAACATAGAAGACCTTACTAGTGCATTTTATTTGGGGGAATTCTGTCAACATTGATGTTTCAACTGTTTCTTATTAAGAACCCCAAGCAGGTGCTATGGTCTAAGGCAGCACCTTTAATGACATATGCTTCTACAGATAAATCTTTTATAACTGCTTAAATCTATCTATGCATTTTCACATGTATATTTCATAAACATGCATTTCTCTATGCATAATTAATGACTCATTCAGAAGTGGTAAAGAGAATAGAATTTAACTCTAGCTACGTATTTCCTTCTTCCCCCAATGGCACGGGTAGCAAACACAGATAGACAAGCGATTCAGGAGCAATTGTCTAGGAAGTCATTGAGATAAATAAAAATAGACCAGATCAGTGAGAAAAGTCCTTCAAGCAGTGTGAGGAAAGGAGTCTTTCGTTCTCCCTTTCTTGTGTTGAGGGAAGACATCTTGAGAACTTCACTGTCTTCCAATACCTCTTGCTCCTCCCCCAACCACAGGCCCCTTGCACTTTAGGGATCCCACAGGCACATTAGGAATAGTATATTGAAATGGAGAGTCCTCATTCCATGTGCTTGCCTTGTGAACTTGTTCAAAATCAGTTCTGCTTTCTGAGGCTCAGATCTCTTCATCAGGAAAATAAGGTGGGTTGGATTAAATGACTTTGAAGGATTATGGTTCTCCCACCTCCTGGTGAGAGCTTTAGCCCTCTGTACAGATAGTCCCTCTGTTATAGCCACTTCCCAAAGAGAAGTATAGAGTGGTAGAGAGGAGGGACTTTCAGGCAACCAGGCCGTCCTTCAAGATGCTCAAGCCCTTGCCTGTAGCCAGCCACACCTCCCTCATAGGCAGGAGAACCCATGGGGTGGAATGACTCTGATACAATTAATAATCACAATCAAACCAGAACTATGCACCAGCCTCTTCTCTCCCTCCACCCTCCTGAAAACAAAACAAAACAAAACAAAAACAAGAAATCAGATTAAAATGAGCATCAAGGATAACCAGAGGCAGCTCAAGAAGAGAGTGGCAAGCAACCTCCAAATACCCTGGGTTCATGTACATTCAATGTGAAGGATGAGATGCTGTACAGATACAGCGTCAGGGTAAACCCACCTGTCCTCACTGGTTCATTCCAACCTGACTGCCTCCCTGAGCCTCTCTTGTGAGAAAAGGGGAGACTATAAAGTGAAGATACAAGTTTTTGACGCTAAGGGGCCTTAGCCTTAGCCCCAGGCCTACCGGGTCACGTTAGTCACTGGAGAGAGTCTTACTTCACTCCTCTGAAATTTTAACATCCTTGTTCTTTGCCACCTACAGAAGAGGCTGCTATTTCTAGAATCCTGCTTTCTGTCTCAAGAGAAATTTCCCAAATATGGGGACTGGACTAATCAACTCCATTTGTCACATTTCTGGGATCTCTACCACGGCCACACTATCATATTAACCAGTCCATGGCCATGCATTATTCTAGAATGTCCTGGGACAAAGAACTACAGTTCTTTGCTAGGGTCATTCAAATCCATATCTTTCTAGATACTTTTAATAGCTTCACAAAGATCTAAAATTACCTAGTGATATGTTGTAGTCACTCTAGTATCTAGCCCTGTGCATTTACTGGAATAAATGGCATAATATATACAAATATACTTCGTGACCTGCAAGGCTCCTCTAAACAAATATAAAGATGATTTACATTATAAGCAATACAGAGATATGTATTCAATTCAAGTACTTGTACATGTATGCATATTAGTCACTATATGCTTTACCCCTATTAATACAGCTTTCCTAATGTGCTAGCATTCACTACTTTAGGTGAATATTCTAACTCATTATTTCCATTTTGAGTTGGAGTTGTGCAAAATTGATCTTCCTCAGTGGACTTTTCCTAGAGATACTAGTTTGGGATTAATTTTTGACTCCGAATCCAAAACTTCATAAGAAAACTCCAAAATCCACCAACTGAAAAAAAAAAATGCTATTGAGAAGCTGTCAGAAAACCAATTCCACTTTATACACTCAATTTCAAAAGCCATAGTAGATATGAGATATTCTGCAGTAAGGAAGAGGAAAGGGGATTTCCAGAGGTTCTGCCTATGTCGAGGAGGGAAATGTTTATGCTCATAAGATAATCTCTAAAACCACCTCCACTGTCCAGTGGCATTTCAAGTCATTGCATGCTTAGACACTGGCTCTTGGAAAGAGCCCTGAATTGCGTTTCCACAGGTCAGGATGGATAGGTACTGCTTTAGCCACATTTCTGAGCACCTATTTTGGGAAGAGCTCATTAGGGTTAAGGTACCACATGGGCTGCATGGAACACAGAAATGTCATTTAACGGCCGGGTCACTGGAGGTTAATACACCTTGGTGTTATTGGAATAGTATACAACCACTTTGAGAGCCTCCCCTGTCAACAGGTTCAGGATTTACTTCCGTGATGCTTCCGAATGTGGAGAGACCTGTTGGAAATATGCCTGGCTTGGAAAGACTTTTGTCTTTGTTTGTTTTATTTTCATTTTATCGTTTTGATTTTATTTTAGGATCTAAACTCTCCTGTGGCAAAAATACTTTCAACACTAAGGAGAAAAAAAATGTACCATTTAAATTTGGGCCATATTTGTAAGGTCTATTGTGGAATGGCTCTCTTGTTTTCAGACAGGTTTGTTGTAGGCTGACTTGGTGTTAGGCTACTCAGGAAACACTTATTTTAAAACATTAGCCTATTAATGGTGCTATTTAAGTGATCAAGTTACTTTTAAAAATTCAGATTAAATGTTTGAAAACGTAAGGGTTACCTCCGAAGATTTCCTCTGAATTAGCTTAGGTCAGAAGTACATTGACTTAATTTCCAAAAGGGAGTGGTGATGTCTTCTGTTTAAATTCACAGTTAATCCCTATGTCCACAAAATCCAAATAGGAAAAGTCAATCCTGATGATGCCCTGAGCAATATTCATAATTAGATTTTCATGATTTGTGACCTGCTAATTGTCCTTCGGGTTGCATGTGGAGGTGCAGCCTTTTGAAGAGAGTAGGGAGAGATTTTAATGGGGTCTGGGTTCCGTTGTTCTTGTTTGTTCCATCTGAGACTCTTCAAGTGCTTTTAAGACCGTGAGCCGAACTCTCACCCTCTGTAACTCTGCAAGACATCTCCCTCATGAGTCAAAACAAAGAGAAATTCCCATGCAGCCCCTCAGACTCTAGTCGCCATGCTCTTAGGAGATGTCTCTCCTGCCAGATCCTTCTGTAGAGAGAAAATCAAACCCAAAGACACCAGGACATTCAGCTGTTAAGTGACTTCCCAAAGGTCACAAAGTGGAAGTCTGGAGGGGTCCATATTGGCTTCCTTCCTTAGAACTCATCAATTCCAGGACATTGAAGTAAGCTGGGGTTTGCTGATTGTTCTGTGAAGGAGGTCTTTCATTATGAAAGTTAACTTTGAGGGGCGCCTGGGTGGCTCAGTGGTTGAGCGTCTGCCTTTGGTTCAGGTCGTGATCCTGGGGTCCTGGGATGGAGTCTGGCATCGGGCTCCCCACAGAGAGCCCGCTTCTCCCTCTGCCTCTCTCTCCGTGTCTCTCATGAGTAAATAAATAAGAGCTTAAAAAAAAGAAAGTTAATTTTGAAATGTAACATTTTCATAAAAGATTCCTTCTCAATTTTATTAACTAGTTTGAAGAAAAGGAACTATATTTTCCCAAAAGTTAGACATACACTATTGCAATAAAACAAGAACACCTGTGATCCCAAACAGCTTTCCATTATAAAATTATTAAGAAAGCACCCTTTTAAATGGTTAATTTGTTTTACTGTTTAAGATGCTTTTTTGTTTGGCTTATAGTCTGCTTAGACACAAATGCTATATAGATTCTTCCAGTTTTTCTTTCTGCTTTACATTCTATTTTCTTACCTTCTATTAAAGTGCTGTTACCTGAGCTTCTCAAAATTTGAGAAAATAATAGCCATTTTATTAACCATCCATTCATTCAGTCTTTGCCCACATACTGTTATTACTTGTAGTAATGGTAATCTAAATTTTCATTGTTTTTCACTCTGTTCATATTCCATTGAACTGTGTTGATCACATTTGCATCATTTTTTAGAATTAATTACATAATCTCATATTTTGTTAATACATCTGGAAAATTCTAAAAACATTTTGGTTCAGGTCTACATGAAGTAAAAATCTGTTATACCATTTTTTGTTATGATTATCAGCAATAGGATTTGTGTGAAAAGGAGACCAGAAGCTATCTTAATTCACTGGTAAGGGAGTAATGAGTGGTTAGACCATGGAAACTGAGCCGACAAAGGAGTTAGAGGTTATTTATGCCTCCAATCCCGTCTTTAAAGAATTTGAGAAACTTAAATGCTAAAAATATACAACTGTTTTAACTGAGGCTACACATCACTAATAGACGGCTGCTGTAAGCTTAAATGTTACTGATGTCTTTATGCTAACAGCCCAATTCTATTTATGCTGAAAATAGAACGATTTCTAAATGGAGATTAGAAAAAATCAGAAAGGTCCTGAAATTGACATTATCCTCTCCGACAGTGTCGCCTGTGACACCTCAACCAGTACACTTGTTCTATTTAATGACAGAAAACTTACAAAACCAGTAGTCCGTGGTCAAAAAGCCAAAACACACATTGGTTAAATGTTTCACCTCTCAACCAGTTTTCTCATATATTATCATTACTGCCTCAGAGCGTGGATTCCGAGGAATCTTGATACTCTGAAAACCTAACGCAGGCACTTAAACCTTGCCTTGAGCAAGTCCGTAGAGATATCCTGGCATTAATTCAAAGTGAATCCCCTAAGAATTCTACTTTCACAATAGTAGTACAAACGAAACAGAGAATTGAGTGGTTCTCTGGATCCTTAAGGCAAGTGATAAATTAAAAATTCATTAATCATTTTGATTGAGGCTGAGATATAGTATTTTGGGGAGAATATTTCCAAGTTTAAAAGAAATCCCTTGTGGAGGAAAATGAATAGAGGGTATAGTTCACCAAGAAGAAACCATCATTTCTCATGAAAAAAAAAAAAAAGGAGGGGGAGGAGAAAGAATTAAGAAGTTCAGATGCAACCCCCTCTAGTGCTATATATAGCGTGGAGTCTCAGCTTTCTCGCCTTGGTACGGTTGGACCACGGGTGCTCTTGGTAATAACACTGAAAGCAGCAGTTTTTAAAGATATACTCAACTTTCCCAGCTCCCAGGATGTGGGATTCTAATGAAACCACCTGTGTAATCCGTGTCAGAGATGCTACAGCCTTTGGAGAGCACCATTTGCTGAAATGTCTAGTGAGAGCTAAAATAAGCCCCTTTGGTGGAAAAAAAACCCGCTGAGTGGTTGAAATCAGAGCTGCAGAAGGTCACTTGCTATTTTAGAAGCTGCAAGATGGTCCTCATTTTATAGCATTAGAGTTATAAACAAGAAATTGTCACCTTACTTGTCAGTTTACTTATTTCTCACCGAAATACACACACATAGCCTTTTTTCTACCTAGAATTAGGTAATTTAGATGACTTGTTGCCAAACTTTGCTTTACTATGCAGATGAGTTCATATGCAAAATTATTTTTCATGTATGTCTTTAAGCGTTACTTTAAAATATGATTTTTACATTGTGATATGCTTGATCTTTAAAACTCCATTTACCTTTGTGAGCTTTATCATACACATCTCAACCATCTCTAAACACCTTCAGGAAGGACTTCCTTCCTACCCCCTTAGATTTATTCAACAGATCACAATGAAGACTAATGAGGATGGGGGAGGAATGTGGAAATCCTTTAAGTCTCAGAGACTAGGGAGCCAATTCACTTCCGGAATTATTTAGATACAGTCCATTTGGAAATGGAAAGAGGTTAGTTCCAGCCCCAGGGTTCTATAATTTTTGTACATACTGTTGAGAATTACCATCAATTTTATTCTACCGTTCCCTTCAAAAATTTAATCTTTCTCTTCTTATTGCTCACATCATAAGTGGATTTAAGATTACCCCTAAGAGCTCCAGGGAAGTGCAGCAATTTTAACAGTATTTTTTTAGTGTTTTTGTCATCAAAAATGATCAAGTGAGTATATTTGCTTATATCCGTTTTCTAAGCCGCTTTATTGAGGTATGATTGGTGTACAAAAAGCTGCATATAATTAAATATACAACTTAGTTTGGAGATAAGTATGCCGCAATCTGTGCCATAAATGTATCCCTGTATCAGTTATTTTAAGGATTATTCTTACATTTGAATCGGACGCTGTTTCTGTCTCATAAAGAAAGTTACTTAATACTTGGAGTTACGAATTTTGCTAGTCAGTTATGCCTTGAGTTGCAACCAAACTTCCTTCAAGAAAAGTATCAGGATCAAAGTTCCAAAAGCAAAACAGCAACTTTATTAGGGGAGAGGGGTGTGGACAGAAAGTGAGAGCAAGACATTGTTCGTGGAATTAAAAAATAAAAAACAAGACTCACAGACTTGACATGAACACACCGTTTTTCCTGGCGGCATCAGTGTTTGCATTTCACCTCATCGGTGATTGAAAAGAAATGACTAGATGGAGCATATCAGATTATTTTTCTCATTCCTTGACATCATTTTATGAACCATCAAAGCAGCCTGCGTACTTGGAGTGAATTGGACAAACCTCTATCTCACTGAACATACACAGAATCTTAACTCCTGAGAAAAGGTAGCTAGCTAACTCTTCATTTCCACTTAAGAAACCTCTAGATCATCCCTGATCCCAGGGAGAACAGGGCAGAGTTCATGGACATTCATTGCCTCTGCAGGTGGGAGACTTTCCCCTTTGGCAGTCATCTGGGCCATACTCCCCAGGAAACCCTTACCCCAGAACAGTGGGGCGCCCTCCCCCTTTAACATGCGCACTCCACAGCCCAAGCTGGTGAAGGAATCCGAGGAAAACTAGGCTCTGACCAGCATCTGCAACCCAAGTCCGGGAAACGGATGAAGGGTGTGCGATTGCCCAGAAAGATTCCATATCCTCCGCTCTTTGAGCTCAGTCTCTTTGTCCGGACTTCTCATGTGGTCGCTCCCTGGAGAGGGCCGCGTTTACTATTACCTTTGCTATTTTTCCAGGCAAGGACTCTTGCAAGTTCCTTTGGCTTCTAGCAGGAACTTTGCATACTGTATTCTTTGTGGCTCCCTTTGTCCCTTCCTCTCCAATCCTTTCTTCCTTTCTCCCCTTTTCACAACCGCAGCCTCTCAGTCCCGGGAAACCATCTCCTCTGACGGCCGAGCATCTTTCCAGGGGACAGAAGGCGGCCTCAGGCCCTGCTCCCAGGGGACCGAGGCTCGCTTTACCCCGTGCTTTAGGGACCTGAGCCTTGCGGGGGCCTGGGCGGGTTTGCAGCCGGCTCTGGCTCTCGGGGACCGCGGCACCCCCGTGCCTTCCCAGGCCTTGATGTTCATAATAACTCTTACATCGAACAGAGATTTGCCTTTTATTTCTCGCCATGGGGGTGTGGGAAATAGTAGGCAGCGTTCCATGTGTGACCACCAAGCCCTTGTGAGCGCTTAGGCTTGAAGATCATCTGACACAGGACAGGACACGCTTTCTCAAATCCTTTGTGAAACAAAGCAGAAAATGGAAGAAAGGGTGGGTGGATGGACATTTTCAATATTACCTGTCCTAACTCAACGTTGGTGAATGTGGCTCTGTCTCTCACTGCCACCTGCTAGTCCTGTGGATCCTGTTTCAGAACTGTCCTGAATCCGGAGGCTCATCTCTTGCATGACTTCTCACCACAGCCTGATTAATCTCGAGTACTCCCTCATGCCACTTCATCTTCTTTGCCTTGGCTAAGATCACCTTTGTAAAACAGAAACCTGACCATATCACCCTCCTGCTTCACAGCTCCCACTACCACCCAGTTTTCTTTTCTTTTTCTTTCTTTTTTTTTTTTTTTTTTTTTTTAGATTTTATTTATTTATTCAAGAGAGACACACACAAAGAGGCAGACACCTAGGCAAAGGGAGAAGCAGCAGGACTCGATCCCAGGATCACGACCTGAGCCGAAGGCAGATGCTCAACCACTGAGCCACCCAGGTGTCCCAGCTCCCAATTTCCTAAAGATAACATCCATCTTCCTCAGCCTGGCTTACTCAGCTGTTGGGTCCTAAGTGCCAGTTTCCTTCCCCGGGCTCATTTCTCCCATCTCTCTCAAGCTCTATGCTGCAAGCACTACAGAGTTCTTGCCAGAAAAGACAGATCTGATTTCAAATCACCATTTGCTAGCTCTATAAAAATGGGTCTAGAGTCACTCACTCTTTCCCTCAGTAAAAGGGAAATTGGTTGTAAAAGGTAAGGATTATGAACAGCAGAAATTATCTAGCTCCTAACTAGCTTTCTATCCATGCCTGTGTCTTTTCCACGCGACAAACCCCCACTCAGACCAGACCAACAGGCATCTTATTTTTCTGCTTCCCCTAGACTGAGTTAGATACATTGCTCCTTGGGCTCCCACAATAACTCAAGGACATTTATTACAGCATTATAAGATATATGATATGATATATGATATTGTAAGACCCTTAAAAAAAGACAATATCCTTTTTAAAAAAATCTATAACTTAACCTGGTATATAATCATTTTTTAAAACTGTTTGCTGAATGAGTATGTGAAGGCATTATGCTGGGCTTGGCAACCCAGTTCTTGAAAAGCACACACGATCTTGAAGGATATGGGACAAACAAATCCACACAAATAACCACAATGCAAGTGTGAGTGGAATAAAGACCCAGAGAATCAAGTATAACAGAAACTTACCCCTCTACCTGAGGACACAGGGAAGCAGGGAAATCTTCACAGGGAGTGCATGTCTGAGCTGAGTCCTAAAGCATGTGTGTGGATTTTACTTCCAATTTTGCTTAACCTGTCCATGTATTTATTATGCCCCACTTCTCCTTGTACCCCATAGGACCCCAAACTTTGGTGTCAGAAGGCTAGAGATTTTTTTAACTTTGGCCAGTAGCTCCCAGGAGATGTCATAAAGGAATAGATAAAGAGTTTTTCATAATGCAATTTTGAGTGGCAGTTGTAGTTTTCCTTATAAACCCTGAAGCCTGTAAATTACTGACAAATCAGCATATCTTTGAAGATGAAAACAGACTACACCAAGAAGATAAAGGTTTGAAAGCTAGAAAGCCATAGAAATCTTATGTTTTCATTATATACTTACTGAGGAATAGATATGGGGTTTTTTTGAGATTCTAAGTAATTAGACTGCCCAAGTAAAATTGAAAAATGATGAACCATGACATACCAATCTATTTTAATATGATGTATAAAGTAATTCCTGTCCTTTTTTTTACAACATAGGAGGATATTCAATAAAATTTTGAATATAGGATTTTTTTAAGAAGGGATTTTAGAATGATAAGCAATGAAAGTCTAGAAATTCATTCAGCTCAATGCTGAATCCAATACATCCTATAATCATAATTTAGCATTCTGTAGGATCTTCTATATCTAGCACTTAATGGTTCTGATTGAAAAACCCTAATAAATATTGAAATATCTTCCTCCAGTAGCACTGATTCCAAAATTAAACATCTCTGTTTTGTGTCAATTGGAGTCATCCCATTGCTTCTCTAATGAGAAATTCTATAGAACATCCTAATAATGATCATTGTGGCTACCATTTATTCAGTGTTTCTAATATACCAGGCAATGGACTATATAAGATTTTTTATTTGGTAAGCTCATTAGAGGCACAAGCTTACATGTTTTTATTCCCTACATCACCAAAACTCAACATACTTTATGCCACATATACCAGAATTTTAGCAAGGTAAAAAGAAGGTACCTTGGGGTGCCTAGGAGGCTCAGTTGGTTAAGCATCTGCCTTCCACTCAGGTCATGACCTCAAGGTCCTGGGATTGAGCCCCACATCGGGCTCCCTGCTCAGTGGGGAGCTTGCTTCTCCTTCTCCTTCTACCCCTCCCCCTGCTTATACTCTTCTCTTGCTCTCTCTCTCTCTCTCTCTATCTCAAATAAAGAAAATCTTAAAAAAAAAATAAAAAAAGAAAAAGTTATCTCAACACTGCTTTGGGAGTTATCCTGAAGGAATGAAATATGGCTATTTAGAAAGAACAGAAATCGCGTTTGAAATGGCATAACCTGAAACGCTAGAAAAATTCTATTTCTGTATGAGCCAAGAATAGTTATCAGGCAGAAAATTTGGTCTTCTTCATTCTACTCATCCTGCCCATATTAGAATTCCTGTGTACTTTGGTTCCCAAGATCTCACGCTCTTGTTATGCTCAAAAAGCAAAGGGGATTTAAGGGAAACCTCCTATCAGCTCTGTCTAACTGTAGGGGACCCGTTGCAGGTTTTTAAGGAGAGCTGTTGTATCTGGTTCTATAGCTCAACTTCCATACTTCCAAAACCAGAATGTTCAGTATTTAAGAAACATTGCCAAATACAACTCATTTGAGATGAATGGCCCAAAAGACTGACTTTGTTTGTTCCTACTTTTTTATGAATGTAATCATTTTCTCATCTTTAACATTTTTAAAGAAAAATTTCATCTTATAAGAAATTAGAAAGGAGAATATAATGGTCACCATGACCCAACTTCAATAATTATCACCTCATGAGTCAATACTGTTTCATTTATATCCCCTCTCCCATTATTTGTCATATAAGACATGGTTCCAAAGTCCAATCTACAAAAATATCAGAGTGTCTAGCCTCTGCCCTTCTACTCTCTTCTCTTTCCTTTATAGAAAATTTATCTTTTTAGATTGTTTTATCTTCTCTTTAAAAATATAAGCCATTGAAGTTATATTTAAATTCCCTCTTTCTGAGATAAACAGTGGGACTCTAGTGATTTTCAAAATACTTTAAAGTCTTTGGGTTATAAATGTCAAGACTGTTAGTGGACTTCTAGGCTGAAAAGCAGGAAATATTGTCATTAGTATTTATTTTAAAAATAATCATTTGAACACTTTACAACTTTTAAGGCCTCAGGTTTCTGACTCAAAGGGGTAGAAAAAGGTGGTAAATTTTGATTAAAAGACTTAAAATTGAAGGGCATCTGGGTGGCTCAGTTGATTAAGCATCTACCTTCCACTCAGGTCGTGATCTTGGAGTCCTGAGATCTCACCAGAGTCTGGCTCCCTGCTCAGCGGGGAATCTACTTCTCCCTCTCCCTCTGCCCACCCCACCCCCCACTTGTGCACTCTCTCCCACTCTGTCTCAAATAAATAAATAAAATCTTCTTTTAAAAAAGACAATAGGGGATAGATAGATTGATAGATAGATAGATAGATAGATGATAGATAGATAGATAGATAGATAGATAGATAGATAGATAGATAGTAGTGTTAAAGACACTCATGCAATTGGAGTGTCTCCAAAGGGATTCCTGTAGTAAACATTCGCAGCTAGTGTCTTTGCAGAGTGAGAATTTATTCACAACCCCTCAAACTGATATTCCTTCTCACAGATCGAATTGCACAGAACATCATTAAGTCCCATCTGGAGACATGTCAGTACACCATGGAGGAGCTACACCAGCTGGCATGGCAGACACACACCTATGAAGAAATTAAAGCGTATCAAAGCAAGGTACTTTGGGAAACTAGGAGAATGTTTTCCCTGGGATTTCTCTATTTCTGGCTTTCTCAAACCTCAGTGTTACTGACATTTGGGGCTGGATAATTCTTTGTGTGGGGACTGTCCCGTACACTGTAGGATGCTTAGCATCATTCCTAGTCTCTCCCCATGAGATGCCAGTAGCAACCCCTTGAACACTGTTGTGACAATCAGATATTGCCAAATGTTCCCTGGGAGGCAAAACCACCCCAATTAAAAAACAGTGCCCTATTTAAGGGACCAGGGAGCCTGTGCCCACATCAAATGACTTTAGGACTTTTCATGGTGGCTTCCTGGGGCCAGCCAAGGAAGAGAAACAGTTGAGAAATTATAGCAGTAATAATAGTTGCAAATTTGTGCTACAAAGATATGCAGTAAAGCATCTTAAATGTTTTTTCTTGCCCTACATGTTAAAAAGCACCAAGGAGAAAAAAGATATCTCATTATTATTATTTTGATTATTACTTTGTGTCCATTAAAGAAGTTTTTAAGAGAATTTGCTGTTATATAGTCATATTACTTTCCTTTGGGATTGAGAGCCACAATTATAAGATCTACTAGCAAATGAAATTTTAAATAAAAAACATAAATGTGTCTATATCTAAATATATGAGGGGCATCCGGCTTGGTCAATCAGTAGAGCATGCAACTCTTGATCTTGAAATTATGAGTTCGAGTCCCACATCGGGTGTAGAGATTACTTTAAAATAAAATCTTAAAAGATATATAAATTAATAAATATATGATTACAACATACTGATTTTTCTCCAATGGAATAATTAAATCTTACCACTTCTATATTAATAAGGAGACAAAAGCACAGATATTATGATGGTCAATAAAAGGCAGAATGCATACACATGGATTTATGCTTCCCATTCCAAAGAAAATAACCCAAGGATCAAGAGACATTTCTGAGATTTTAAATTACTTCAGAGAGTGATTTGACTTGAAGACTTTACCTTGTAAAATTCTTATTATGCCAAAAAACCATCTCCATAAGTTCTGGATACAATGAAAAAATCGTACAAGTTTAGTGTTAGGTGCACATGAAAATAGCTATCTAGAAGCCTGGGAACAAAATCACTCTTCCTCGATGCAAGAGTTGGTTTCACAAAATGGACAAAGTTTGTTTGGGATAAAGAGTAAAGAGACTCTAAATATCTATCCTTACATATTATTGCAATGTTTTCATTATTCTGGTCCCAGCACATTGATAACTGTGGCATATCAAGGTTCAAACATATCAGAACAATATGTTGGAAAATATTGTCTACCTCTTTTAAAGGAATTGGGGAAATTCCGGCCTTGGGCCCTAGGAGAAGCACTGATAGGGAAACTGATTATTTCACTGACTTTCCAAGATGTTCCTTGCTCTGTATACATTCTGTGTTTTCTCTCTTGAAGTCCAGGGAAGCACTATGGCAGCAATGTGCCATCCAGATCACTCACGCCATCCAGTATGTGGTCGAGTTCGCAAAGCGGATAACGGGCTTCATGGAGCTCTGTCAGAATGATCAAATTCTGCTTCTGAAGTCAGGTAAGCAAGGAGAAGATCCATGGAGGGCCTGTTTTAGACCAGGACATCATCAACCCTTCCGTCAGTGTTGGTTCTGGAAAAATCTCCCTTCCAATATGTGGTTCATTTTTACCACCCACACTATCAGCCAACTCCCAAAGGAAACTCTCGGTAATAAAAATGCCCTGATACTCATTCAGTTCCCTTTTGAAGTCAAATACAATTTTGCTTATTGAAAGTAGAGCTATTAATTGCGGAGGTTGAGATACCCAGCCTGACAGGCAGTGCAAGTAATTAGCGTGTCAAGGTGGCTGAATTGCTGAGCTAGCTCTAAAACGCACTACTTGTCTTCTGTTGGGGGGGAAAAAAATCCAGGCTAGCAGAGCTCTGCCTCTGTGGTCATTTCCAATCATTTTAATGAGGATAGCCTGCAGCCAGTATACACCCGGAGAAACTCCCTGAGCTCTAATCTTTCCCTCCCTTTCTCTCACACATGCTCTCTGACACTCGCATAGTCACTTAGGAGGTAGCTCAAGAAACTCTGTGTATGACTGACTTTGCAGATGGTATTACCCAAACAGCAAACAAATTTTCCTTCTTGACCCTTCTTTGAAAATATAAAATAAGAATCATCCAGGTGTTTGTTAACCTCCATGGACCTGGGCCATTGTAATAATCATAACATATATTACATGTGTGTGTTCGATAACACACATACATGTTCATGTTTACCCATGACGTCTCATTTAGTCTGATGACATAGGTATTATTTCCATCTTATAGGAGGAGGGGAAGATTCAGAGAAGTGAAGGCTGCATTCAATATCACAAAGCCAGTAGATGGCAAAGCTGGTCATATGCTGAACCCGGGCAAGACAGAATAATTATAAGTTGCTGCTGCTGCTTCACCACATGATGAAAGTCAATACAAACCTTGACTCAAACATGACCTTGATCTATCAGTTATCTATTGTTGGGTACAAATGACCCCAAAACCTAGTTCAAATGACAGTGATCAGTGATTTCATTCCCAAAGCCCCAGTGTGAGCAGGGCTCAGCAAGGGATGGCTTGTCTCTGCTCCATGTGGTGTTCACTAAGGCAGCTTGATTGAGGGTGGGAGGATCCACTTACAGAGTTGGCGGTATTTGTTAGTGGAGTCTAGAGTTCAGCCAAGGCTCTGGGGCTGCAGGCCCCAGTTCCTATCCAGGCATGTCAGCCTCTCCACAGACGGCGTGGACTTTCTTAGAGCATAGTTGCTAGGTTTCAAAAGCTAGCACGCCAAGAGAACAAGGCCAAAGTACATAGCATTTTTCTGGCTTAGCTTTAAAAGTCATGCAGTGTTATTTTCCATTCCACCCTATTCGTCAAGGCAGCCATGATGGCCCACCTGGACTCAAGGGTAGGAGACATGGATCCTTCTTCCTGATGGGGGAGTGCTAAGGCTCTTGAAGAGCATGTGGATTGGAAGATATTTTTGTGACTCTTTGAGGAAAAAAAAATCTGCCACATTTGATATGTGACCTTGAGCGAAGCTCTCTAGATGGTAGTTTCCTCCTTTCAAAATAAAGAGATGGACTAGAAATAATGAATTCCAAACTTAAAATTGCATCGGCAGCATTAGAGGAGCTTATTGACCGTTCTAGGCATCATCTGAGGCCCACGGATCTGAATCTCCTAGAAGGGAACCCAGTTCACTGTATTTATAAGTGTCAGATATAACTGGTGACAAAGATGGACACTGGAGAACCACTGCATCATATAATCTTGCAACATCTCTGGCTGCTTAAAAATGTTGACTCTAGTATAAAAGGCATTTAGTCTCCTTAGGCCTCCTGTAACTCACCCATAAAAAAGGGCTAATAAAACTCACCTGAAATGGCATTGTATGGAGCAAATAAAATAAGCAATGTCAGGATCCAGGAAAGTGCCTTCCACCTTATAAATACACAATAAACGGTACCTATTATTGTTTTTGTCAGAAAAGCACTGTCTTTTAATTAAGATTTATAAATCCCCGTCTATGTGTTAGCCCCTGTGCCAGCTGACATATAAGGGAAAGCAAAGAGAAATCAGCAGATCAAAGAAAATAAGGCACAGACATAAATATTAAGTGGCAGCATAAGAAAGGCACCATGGACACCCTTGAGCCACCATGGGTGTAGCCAAATCACCAGTATAGAACATCAGTAAATGTTGAAAGGGCAAAACAAAGACAGCAAACTGATTCATTCAATAAATACGTAGGAGCACCTGGATGGCTCAATCAGTTAAGTGTCTGACTCTTGGTTTTAGCTCAGGTCATGATCTCATGGGTTGTGAGATTGAGCCCCAAGTGGGCCCGTCATCAGCAGGAAGTCTGCTTAAAGATTCCTTCCCTCTGCCCCTCCCCCCAGTCACACAACCTCTTCCTCTCACCCAAATAAACAAATAAATCTTTAAAAAATAATAAAATAATACCTTCTATATGCCAGGACCTTTTCTAGACCCCAGTGATATAATAGTAAGTAAAATCACCACCACCACCTATGGCTGCTGACAAGGGTCCTGTTCTGTTTGGGCTAACAGTGAACTCAGAGGAATGCTAGCATCAAGGTTGAACAAATTCCTTCATGTGGAGGCTTCCCCCAGTCTTTGATCTGTGAATGCTGATTATAACTCTCCAAAATGACATGATATTCAGCAATTTGCCAAAACTCATTTGCCCAAGAAAACTTCATTTTTTTTACTTGGGAAGGATTCTTGAGGTATTTCTGAACGTGTGCATCTGTGTCTGCGTGTGTGTGTGTGTGTGTGTGTGTGTGTGTGTGTGTTTTCAAGCTTTTTTAAAGTCTCTTGGCCTATATACAATAATACCTTCTTTATTATCACACATATATACATATTTTCTTTATTTTCTTATTCATAGGTTGCTTGGAAGTGGTTTTAGTGAGAATGTGCCGTGCCTTCAACCCATTAAACAACACTGTTCTGTTTGAAGGAAAATATGGAGGAATGCAGATGTTCAAGGCCTTAGGTGAGTTTACCTTTGATGGTGACATAATTTTCTTAGCTGTGGTCAGTTTCTTCACTTGGATCGAAGGTGGGAAGTGAAATGCCTTTATTTCTGAATGTGAACTAGCATCTCATTGGATAAGGGCTGGACTAGGTGAGCCTCCAATGTTTTATCTAACCCCTTAATCTTAGATCACAGTTATGCATCCTATTATGAGGGGCAGGAGAGGACAGTGGACACTGTCAAAATCAACCATACCTCATCCAGAAATCAACGAAGACCAGTTCTGAAAGAGCTGAGATGCATTCTAGATTATTCTTTGTAGGTTCAACTTTTATTTTCCCTTCTATCTTACTGCCTCACAGAGTATATTAGGCAGACCACTGGTGGTCCACGGGTGATCTCTTAAGTGTCTTCTGTAAATTCATAATCATTAGTTAAGATATTTAATTAAAAGAAGAGCTCCTTCACTTGCTTCTTACCCACAGCAGTGACTTTCTACCTGTTAATTCATGAAGTTCTGAGAGCACAGGTAGAGTGGGTGTCAAGCTGCCCCAATGATCCCCAGACCATTCCTGTGGGTGGGCATGCACAGGGTCAGTCTCTGGAAGTGTTGGGTATCATCCACATGTAGGCATCAGTACACCGTGCAGATAAGAACATTAGCAAAGATGGGCCGATGCCAGGAAAGGTTTTAACAATTGACAGTCCCATTTGTTCCATATCTGGCCCATGGACATCGCAGAAGGCTGGTGCCCTTTCACCTTCTGTGCTGTCAGTTGATAGGGTAGCCAACAGCAAGTCTGTCTGGCTGGCAATGTTTCCCTTCTACAGTTGATATACATCCATGTCATCTACAAGGCTAGATTTTCAAGAAAGGAGGAAAAGCCTTGGCAAGCAACTTGGGTATATTTCCAGCCTCATAAAATAAACATTTACCAAGGATCAGTGTAGGGATGAAGCATTATTTTGCCAAAATTCACAATTGCTAAGCAACTGACCTACGAGGCATCCATCAGAAGGTAAAAATAAATGAATGCCTGCCCCTCAGTGAGATTTTCAGGGAAGTTACCAACTCAAAAGCTACCTCCTCTTCATTCTAAAAGGAGTTTATAACATCTCAGCTTGAGGCCTCTGGACATTCTACATTGCCAAGTTCCAGCACCACGAAAACTGACAGTCCCTGGCCCCTTTTACATCCTGTTTTCAGTTTTCTCCAAATGCTCTCTCTACTGAAGAATCCCCAAATCACTTACTTAAATTTTTTTTAGTTGGAACTAATTTCAAACGTACAAGATTAGGTTTAATTTATATGATCCCAGTTGAGTATTACAGTGGGCACACACCATTCCCATCAGCCCCTCACTGGTAATGTTAACTTTCAGTACTAGATGGAGATGTTGCCCAGTTTCTTCATTCTGTAATTATTAGGAACTTGGAAATATCTTTTCCTCGTGTGCCAATCCTTGAATACCCTTCTGATTATGGGGCTTTTCTTTCTATTGCCCCATCCCTTTCAAGTATTCTCATTTAATTTGCCTTCTTTTATAGGTTCCGATGACCTAGTGAATGAAGCATTTGACTTTGCAAAGAATTTGTGTTCCTTGCAGCTGACTGAGGAGGAGATTGCTTTGTTCTCATCTGCTGTTCTGATATCTCCAGGTAAGGAGGTCTGAGGTCCTGTCCTTAAAAAAAAAAAAAAAAAAAAGTTTTTTCTGTCTTTAACAAGTATTACACCTACCCAATCCTACATACTCAGAAGTAATTTAAATTTTCTTGAGCAAGCTTGTGATATTTATGGACAATTCAAAGGAAAGTAGCCTTAAGTTAATTAAAATGACCCATTTTGTCCCACAAGCTAAAGTAGGGTAAGTAGTAAGGGTCACTCCAGATCCAGATAAACAAAAGGTTTCCTTAACAGATTAATGAGGATGAATGGCGGCCTAAGTTATGGCTAAATTCTACTTTGATTTTAAGAATAAAAGACACAGAAAACAAATGTCCAGCAAGGTGAAACTTAGTAGAAATATATTTAAGTGAAAGATCCGGCATGAAGACAAAAGTAAATAAAATGTACACCTTCTCCTCTTTAAATAACTCTTTTGTTGGCTTTTCCAACCAAATTAGCAATAATAGAGTTTTTGAAAGGAGGTGAGGACAGCAGAGGGAAAAATTACTCTAATTGAAGACTGGAAAGGAAAGAATCTCTGATGTGGCCACAGACATTCCTGCACGGAGATCTGACATCATTTATCTCTGTGACCTTAAACACTTGCCCCCCAGACAGAGACTCAGTCTCCTCATCTATAAAGTAATAGGTTTGGACTTCATTCTACTAAAGATCATGGCGCACCCGAGTGGCTCAGCCAGTTAAGCATCTGACTCTTGATTCGGCTTAGGTCATGATCTTCAGGTCCTGAGACTGAGTCCCATGTGGGGCTCTGCCTTCAGCTCTGAGTTTACTTAGGTTCTCTCCTTCTCCCTCTGCCCTTCCCCTACCTCCCTCCATGTGTTCTCTCTCTCTCTCTCTCAAATAAATAAATAAATCTTAGAAAAAAAATAAAGATCATCTCTAGCTCTAAAATCCAATAAAAAATACCAAAATGTTTAAAGAAGGTAATATGTGGTATTTATAGATCAAGTAGAACCACAGCAATTGAAATGCTATTTAAAAGTATATGCCAGCTCAAAAATATCTAGAATCCCAAAAAGTACATGGCTCCTTCTTCAACTAGAATGAGAACCCAGAGTCGCTCAGCTGTCTGCTCAGTTAGATTTTGGGTAAAGGGATACCAATGCCATTTACAGTTCTTTATTGGAACATATTCCTAATAATTTTTATGGCCAAGAGACACATTATTTCCATAAAATTTATCTTAGAGACTAGATCTCTTCTTATACCCTGACAGAGTTTTCAGTGGGGCTGGAAGAAATTAATCTTACCTGTGTTTGCACATACCAACATGTCATTCCAATACCAGTTTCTACACTATTCTATTCTATTCTATTCTATTCATTTGAGAGAGAGAGTGAGAGAGACAGAGACAGAGACAGAGCAGGGGGTAAGGAAAGGGGCAGAGGAAGAGAAAGAATCTTAGGCAGGCTCCATGCCCAGCACAGAGCCTGATATGGGGCTTGATCTCAAGACCTTGAGATCACAGTCCACATTGAAATCAGGAGTTGGATGCTTAACCGACTGAGCCACCCAAGTGCCCCACAGCCTCTACACTTTTTGTCAGTGAGGCTGTATCTAATTATTTTTAAATTTTATGAAGATTTTTAAATTTGCTTCTGTTTTTATTTAACCACGTTATCAAAAATGGAAATTATCACTTGGCATGTTACTACTAACCGTTTCTGCTGTGGCTCTGGCTAAAATCAAGTTGTGCCTTTAGGCTTTTTTTTTTTTTTTTTTTTTTGGATTTGGGAGGTGGTTTTTGTTGTTTGTTTTGAATCCTACAAAGGTTTCCAGGCCTGGAAGCATAAAGATCAATGGGAGAAATGACAAGAAATAGTTACTTCTGAGAGCAAGTACATGCCAAATAGTTTTCCTCCATTTTCTCATTGCATTTGACCATTTTCATGGAATATAGTTAAATATAAGATTCATTCTAAGCCTGTGGGTCTGTGATGAGGGAGGTGGTTTCTTCATTCTGGTTCCTGCTCGGTCAAAGAAAATGCTGCAAAATTTACTGTCTTTGTTAGGTATATCTCTGGTAAGTCAGTAAATTCCTAGCAGCAAATTCTTAGGACATGGCATATCCAACCTAAGCAATCCATGAAGGTAACTGCCCCAGACATACGGTAGGCCTATTGTTTATGGATCAGAAATCAGCTGACCTATGAGCCTTTTTCCGTAAAGAACGCACCCTAGTCATCAAATGCTACTGAGTTCGGAAGCATACCATTTGGCTTACTCTACCTTGTGAAGACTCTTCCAGCCCTGGTAGCAGACCCACACTCAGAGGCTTCTGAAGCTCCAAATACCTCGTTTGCCACCGTGGCCTAGTGCCATATTCAAAAAGAGAGGAAAAACAGATGTTCAACCAAGGCAGTCTCTATTCGTGCCAGACTCCACCCTTCCCCCATTTCTTGTCATAATAGCCACTGTCTGCTCAGCTCCAGATAGTTTAGGGAAGGGAGAGGGAGGGGAACTTAATTTATTCTGATTGACAATTGTCACTGAAGGCTTTTGTACCCACTTACGTAAGGGTTTGCTTAACTGGTGGCCAGACTTGTCCTTACCCTGGCTAGGATTACAGAATTGAGTTTCTCACCTGACCTGAACCGTGTTCAGATGGATCGTTTCCAGGTTCTTTTCCATGAGTATTTGTTCAGCATTTGGAGACTCTTGATGTCTCTTCAGTGAAGCTCCAACCTGAGGCATTGATGCCGGGCTGAATTTTGTCACCATGGTGTATAAAGCTTCTAGGAAGAAAGGAAGGAAGAAGACGATTTAGGAAGGAAAAAAGAAAAGAATGTAGGATGGGAGAGAGGAAAGGAGGGATTATTCTATCCACCATTTAAAAATTCATGTGGCAAACGGGCGTACAGGATTAAATTTTTGAAATTAATTCATGGTTTATGCTTTGCATTGTAGCATAGCTTATAAAAGGGAAGGGGGATCCTAAATACCAAAAATATTCCTGTGCAATAGATTTTCTTACTTCTGTAATTAATTTTCTTCACAAGTCATTAACTTTTACTTTGAAAGAATCTAACTACATGTCCAAAAAAACAAACAAACAAAAGGAATGAGAGATGTAAATTGTCACAGGTAATAAGAAACATGCTGGTGTTTAAATTAGAACCATTGGGTCCTTCCCTCCATCCTCCTTTCCTGAGTCAGTGTATATGGCATTACTGGCATCAGGGTATTTCTTATAAAATATCTGTATTTATGTAAATAACTACATGTCTTCAGAAGCAAAGTAGAATTAAGTGATTGAAATGGGTCTGAAACCCACCACCTTATATATGCAGGTGAAAGCTCACATTCCCCACCACCTTCTTACCTAATTCTTTGCCTTTATCAGATCGAGCCTGGCTGATAGAACCAAGGAAAGTCCAGAAGCTTCAGGAAAAAATTTATTTTGCACTTCAACATGTGATTCAGAAGAATCACCTGGATGATGAGACCTTGGCAAAGGTAGGTCCTCAAGATCACAGACCTACGATCACCAAAAGAAAGCACAGTGACCAGAAAAGGGCTAGTTATAAAAGCAAGGGTTATCTCTCAGCAGCAACAGTTTCTGGAAGTTACCAAAGATGCATACATGTAGAGGTGCCCATTTTAAAAGGAGACTAGTAAATTATAGTAGACTGAGAGGAGAATGACTTTCTTTGGGAAGGATGATATTGATGGATCTTAACCCCAGGCATACGAAGACAAAGGCTAGAAACTAAAGGTGCTTTACATGAGGAACAAAATCTTGAAGCAATGAATCAAGTCCTCAAAATTGACATGCAATGAAGGAAAAGACTGTGTCACTTCAGAAGCCAAGTGAGGGCCAAAGTTAAGAGTAGAGAGATTTGTATGCAAAATAAGAAACAACTATAAAATGCTAAGAATTGCTGAACAAAGGATTAGGCTAACCATTGTGAGGTAGTGAGCTCCCTGGCTTTGGTCATATTCTAGTAGATACTGCTTGGTCTCCTGTCAGGTGTGTTGTAAATCAGAGTCCTCTCAGAGTAGAAGGTTAGACTGATGACTTGTAAATTTTCCTTCAATTCTGATCTTTTCATACAAGATTTGCCCTAGGGTTCCTGCAAAATGGTGAGGTATCCCAGGGGCAAAATGCATGCAACCTGCCACCAATTTCTTGATTCAGCTTAATTAAGAATGGTGATCTTTAAGAAGAGTTCTGAGAAGAGATGTTTATCAGAGTAAAATTCTCATAAGAGGAAAAAGTGATTTTCTAATGATTGATATTCAGCATTATTTTAGATCTTAAAGCATCTTTGATTTCTTAAGAACTGGGATTTTTTTTTTTTTTTAGAGGGCAAGCAACTAGGAAATGGAGCGTATTTTGTGTTGAGGATGCTCGGAATCCTGGTCTCTATTTATAATCATTAAAACCCTCCCACAGCTCTTAAAAGTCTTTATTTTTTTAAAAGGGGAAAGATTCTTTCAGAGATATTATCAGATATTACTTAGCACATAGAGAAACTCCTATTAAAAAGTCCATGAATTATGAATTAAATATGCTGTTTCATTACAGTAATGTTTGGTTAAGATAAACACCTCCCTAGGAGAAACATTTTTACACTATAGAGTGATAGTTCTCTTTGGTAGAGATCTTACTTTCTATGTAGGCAAGAACAAGTCACCTGCTCTCTGCACCTCAGTTTTCTCCCTGTCAAGAGCAAAGCTTCCGCATGCTTTCAGATACACCGGGCAGAAGAGATGATTATATACAGATCTGTCTCTAAAATTACTCCACAGAAGATACCATAAATTCATCTGGTCGATTAATGGAGGGAGATGCTTCCCACGTTTTGGATCTCCCAAAGACCTTGCTCCCCATATCTACCACCCTAAAATTAAGGTCTTGATATGAGGATAATGAGAATTATCTTTTTTTTGTTTTTGCTTCTGTACAGATGTCTAGAGGTTCAAATGAGATATGTATAAATCCTCATGCTTACACCATCTTCTACCTCCTGGTGTCCTGAGGGCAGCAATCAGAGGTATTTGGGGTAGAAAGGAAACAGAGAAATTGAAGAATGAAAGATATTTAGTGGCAACAAAAAAACAAAAACAAAACACTGACTATAGGTCACCTCGACTTTCTATTCTCTATCGTTAGTGGGCAAAGTACACAGTTCAGCCCACTTCTTATAGAATGTCGTAAAACTGGGGACCAGAGAAAGCATTAGAAGAGGATTGTTTCAAAAAAAAAAAAAAAGAAAAAAAGAAGAGGATTGTTTTCTTGTATCAAATTCACCGAAGCCAGACGACAAAGCATGGCTTCCACAGGGCATGTGTGCATATAGGGTTTTTGTGTGGACCTTTGCTTGTAAGCCAACATTTTAATAGGATGCTTTGTGAAGTAAGGGGGAGGGACCATGAACCAGAATGACCATTGGACTCTGGTTGATCCCAGCCCTGAACTGTGTGGCTTTAGAAGAGTCTCTCTATTTGTCTTAGTCTTAGATTCCTCAACTGTCAAGTGCTGGGGGTTGGGAGCAGGAAGGAATGGGCAAATGTCTCAAGTTCCCAACCACTTTAACACTGTAAGGACAGTGGTACCACCCACACATAGGCACACCCTCTCATCAAGCAAGTACTCCCTAAAAGGAATCATTTTATTTGTAGCTAGTAAAAACTATTCTATACGACCACAGATTCTCATCTTTTCAGAAATGTTCCTTCTGCCCCCGTAGTCATGGAACTCTTCTGCCTCCATAAGGCCTCTCAAATAGTGGCAACCATTCTTAATATTTGTAATTTATAGACATGTTAAAGAATCTGGCAGACATCATGAAACCTATCTCGTGTGTGCACATACTTCTAGGGATAGGTTTCATTCAATTCCAAGGACTCAGGTAAACCACAGTAAGTAGGATAGATCTGCTTTCTGTGTAAGGCGTAAAGACTGTAGTGCCGACCAGGTTGACCCTGAATGAGTGATGGACATCAGGTGAGAGGGGCAGGGCTCTGACACAGTCATTGGACTTCATCCTGAGAGAATGCACAGCCGTGCCCACTTCCTGAAATTAAAGTTCAAGTAGCAGTACCTTACACTTTTGACCAAACTTGGATACAGGGAAGGTGTGAAAATTAGGAATTCTGTATCCATTAACTAGAAGATTTCAATCCTAATGTATTAATCAGTTTATTGATTTATTTTTAAAATGTTATTAAAGAATCTAGTTTTCTTTCCTTATCAACTTTATGATAGTATATAGCACATTTATAATAAATCATCAGAACCCTTCCTAGCTGAGGGACCCTGGAAAAGTCACTTAATCTCTCTGTGCTTCAGTTTCCTCATTAGTAAAGTGTAACTAAAGACAATGTTAAGGTTATCTGGTTATATCACAGCAAATATAAGCAAGGTGCACACTCCATAATTATAGGTCTAGTAGGTAAGTGCTGTCATTGTTGTGGATGAAAGGAATGCTGTTTTGGCAGGGAAGCTTTTATCCAAAAGGTGGTATATTTGAGTTAATCACTAGTGGAAGACAACTATTTCAGAAAAGGACATTAGAGGGTTGAGGAGATGGAATATGGCCTTTCAAGTGATGGGGGAAGTGATAAGAGGTAAGAAAGTTTAAGGTATATTCAAGCTATGAATAATAGTTAGATTTGGCTAGGTCCTGGATTTGAAAAGCCAGGAAATGGGATGACACTAGTCACTTTAATTAAGCTCATTTAGAAAGAAAGAAAGAAAGAAAGAGAAAAAAAGAAGAGAAAAGAAAAGAAAAGAAAACCACAACATATATATTCTTAAGCCTCATCTGTTCTCTGAGCTTCACTTTTCCTGTCTGGGAAAGGAGTAGGTTGGACTGGATGGTCATTAAGTTCCTTCTGTATAATGTTTCCTGGACTCCAAAAGAGAAAAACAAAACTTGCTCCTGACCTCTTTCTTCTTCCATCCCCCAGTGCTCGGCATGGTGCAGTCATGTTAGGGACTCTTTAGAAGTCTTACCATTACAGTGGAGCACCTGGGTAGCCTTCAGCTCAAGGTGTGATCCCAGGGTCCCGGATGGAGTCTCCCATTGGGCTCCCTGCAGGAAGCCTGCTTCTCCCTCTGCCTGTGTCTCTGCTCATGTCTCTGCCTTTCTCTGTATCTCTCATGAATAAATAAATAAAATCCTAAAAAAGAAAAAAAAAAAGCTTTACCATTACAGTAAGTAAAGAAATAGACTGATTTCACCAAGTCTTGAAGATTCAAATTCATACTTCATGCACTCCGGTGATCTAGCATAGGATGCCCTTCTAGGCCCAAAGCCGCAAAGCATGCAGTGTATATGAAGCCGGCGTCCCAAGGTCAGCAGTCCCGTTGGGCCGTCAGCTGGGGCTCCGTCACCCTGTGCTTTGGGTGCTGATGTGACTCAGTCTGAACCTGTGGTGCTCTTTCTCCTCTCAGCTGGGACCGGCGTGAGCATGGCCGGGGTGAGTGAACGTTTGAACTGCCAGAGACTGGCAACAATCCGGTTCTCTGTCCTATGGGCTTCCTTTATGACAGGTCACAAGAATCTATCATTCCTCTTGCTCTGGCCAGAGGACGGAGGGCAAAGGAGAAAAAGGAGTCAATCTAGCTCTGGCCGGGTTGTGGCAGCGTCCTCACGGCCAAGGGCGAAGCCTGGATCTGGACACCTTGCTCACATCCCAGCCGCTGGGCCAGGGCCATAGCTGGAGGCTTGTTTGAACAAGTCTTCTCCAGACCATCCTCCTGTTGCATCTCCTGGATAATGAGTCGTGAAATACTGTTCGGTAGTATATTTATTGGTTCCTAGCGCTCCTGCAAATATGCAACACTCCTGGGTTCTTTTTTGTTTATTTTTGTTTTTAGGATTTTATTTATTGATTCATGAGAGACACAGAGAGAGAGGCAGAGACACAGGCAGAGGGGGAAGCAGGCTCCCTTTGCGGAACCTGATGCAGGACTTGATCCCAGGACCCCCGGGGGGGTCAAGTCCTGAGCCAAAGGCAGAGATGCCCAACCACTCAGCCACCCAGGGGTCTCAATGCTCCTGGGTTCTTTCCCAAAGCTTTACCGAGAAGTTTAAAAGTAGCAAACTCCATAATGACACATATCCAGCAGGAAGGCATGGAGTGTGAGTCCGGTGTGAGTCGGACTGCCAAGCACCCTCGCTCTGCCATATGCAGAGGAGAGTTCTGGTTTCTATTTCACCACAGCTCGAAGATTTCTGTCAGGACCTTCAGTCCATTTCTCCAAACAGTGTTCAATTGCTTGTGCCTGGCCATGTGCCATATAGATGGGCCACACCACCCTTCTGGGTATTTTTAGACTCACAGTTCTGTGCTAGTGGAACTTCTAATTCTTCTAGATATGGAGGAGTCTAGTGATGATGCTGAAGCTCAGCCTCTCCATCAGACTTCTCTTTCTTCCTTTTCCTGGTTGGCCAGGAAGTTATTACCTGTCCCCTGTGACTCTCTTCCGATCACTCTTTTTTTTTTATTTGAATTCAATTTAATTAACATATACTGTATTATTAGGTTCAGAAGTAGAGTTTAGTGATTCATCAGTTGCATACAACACCCAGTGCTCATTACATGAAGTTCCCTCCTTAATGCCCATCACCCAGTTATCCCGTCCCCTCCACTCCCTTCCTCCCCTCCAGCAACCCTCAGATTGTTCCTTATAGTTAAGAGTCCCTGATAGTTTGCCTCTCTCTGTGTTTTCAGCTTATTTTATTTTTCCTTCCCTTCCCCTATGATCCTCTAGGTTTTGTTTGTTTTTCTTAAATTCCACATATGAGTGAAATCATATGATGTATCTTCTTTATCCACTCATCTATCAGTGGACATCTGGGCTCTTCCATAGCTTGGCTATTGTGGACATTGCTGCTATAAACACTGGGTTGTATGTGACCCTTTGAATCATTATGTTTGTATCCTTTGGATAAATACGTAGTAGTACCATTGCTGGGTCATAGAGTAGCTTTATTTTTAACTTTCTGGGGACCCTCCACACAATTTTCCAGAGTGGCTGTACCCAGTTTGTATTCCACCAGCGGTGCAAGAGGGTTCCCGTTTCTCCACATCCTCGCCAACATCTGTTGTTTCCTGACTTGTTAATTTTAACTATTCTTCCCATTATTCTTTCTAAGCCTTTGCTGCCCGAGAAGATGTCCCGCCACATCCCCTCATCCATAGGATATTAGTCTAAGATTGTACCATATTAATGAAAACAGAGTGGAGAGCTCAGGTCAACTGTGGAAAGACTGTCCTGGACTAGAATGGCTGTACCAGGTGGTGACAAATCTGGTTCTTTGATGTTCATCTCCTTCTCCGATCATCTGGAAGGCTCCAGCCTTCCCAGGGAGAACTGTGATGGGTTAGGCTGAGACAAGTACAAGCCAACAGATACACTAACTTCTTAATTCCTCAGTCTGTTTCTGGCGTAACAGTAGCACAACCGTATCATCAACATGGAAAGGGAAGTTTTTCCTGGTATTATAGAACCAAGTTACTAAATAAAAGCTGACAAGATGAAAGGCTTAGACAGTCCTATTTCACATGTTCATAAGTTGAAATTTTACCATAAAGAAATCATTCCTGGTCATTGTCATAGGAATGGTGCTCTTTTGATACAAATTTAGAAAGAAAAAAAAAACCATGTTTATTCACAGATAGAGCCTATGAAGCAAATACTGACTAGAGATCCATGAAAACTGCACAGGGTCATTTACATTGACGTTCATTGCTTTCTCAATGAGGTCAAAATAGGCTATGCCCTGATTAATAATGGAATGTTTAGATCAAAACCTGTTTTCTTCTTGCAAGACACTAGATGTTACACTGGAATTCTTAGTAGGTGGCTCTCAGGACTTGGGATCAATTTAATCTTGAGCACTTGAGGAGGCCCTACCCAGGTGATGAGCCTCCCCATTCCTCTTTCTATTTGGCTAGGAACTTGTCTCATAATTCAAATTTTCTATGCTTTTTAAAAGTATAGCACATGCTGATAAGTTTTTAAATCATAAGTCCATATAGATAGCTCAGTGAATGATCACAAAGTTAACATACCCACATAACCACTGCCCAGGTGAAACCGGGCACCCTGGGAGCCCTGCTCAGGCTTCTCAGGCTTCCTCATGAGGGTATTTATGCTTTAAAATAACCCAAGGATAGGCAAAACTATAGAAAACAATTCAGCATGTTACCCAAGTTTTTAAATTCCAAATCCATACTCAAGGAGCATAGCTTTGTCCTGGGGCAGTTTTCTACTTCAGCACATGCTTATGAGGAGTATGTACTCTGTGCCAGATGCAAGGCAGAAAATGGGGATCACACATGGCCTTGGCCTTGGGCAGTCTCCTTGCAGAGTTCCTGTGAAAGACTAGATTGCTTTGGTCCATTTTAGCTGTTCCAAGTTTGCTGGCATATGCTGCATGTCCGCCACCCAGAAATTCCAGGGTTTCTCCATCAGACTAATGGTCTGTGAGTAAGAAGAGAGGTCTTGATGTGATTCCTCACGCATCAAGTTGCCAAGTTGATGTATTCATTAGAATTCTTTGGTAACAGTAATAGGAACCAACTCACACTAGTTTAAGCAAAAGAGAAGAATGGAGAGATAGCTCATGGAACCTAAGGATGAAACACAGCCACCATTCAGGAAGGCACTAGAACAGGGAGTTGGGAAGCCTTCATAATTCTCCATCCCACGTGTTTATCTCTCTTTAGGCATCTCCTTCATTCTTCTCCCTCCCTGAATACCAGCTAATTCTGCTTCCCTGGTCCACATGGTGAAATAGGGTAGCTCTTAGCTTCTTCAATTACTTGTAGCTTCTGCTACATTTAGAAAGTAACTTGCTGGTTCTCAGTCTGATTCCAGACTCCAGCCCTAGCTGAGTGGGTGTCCACTCTCACTTTAGTCAGTCAGCTCAGCATGGAGGCCAAGGATGGGGAAAGGTGGGCCCAGGAGGGCTTACATCCTGACAGGTATCTCAAGTTCAGTATTACAATTCTGATCCACACATCCAGGTTTAGCTAAGCAAACACCCAGAAAAAGAAAAGTGAATGGGCATGCGAAATCGATGTATTTAACCTCCCTTGACATGCCCGGTTTTTATCAGTGCTTCTGGAGTTTCTTCTACCGGTGTCAAACCAGTGTCTGCTCCCTGCTTCAGGCTGAGGGCATCCTGATGGCCTGGAAGCCCCTATGGACAAGATCACTAGTTTTCCAAATGTACTAGTTATAAACGTACTAGTTATAAAATGGTGGATTTTCTCATAAAACTACCCTCTTGAAAAGAAGCATAGGATTATGATCCCTCCTCCAACAGCTGCTTTTTCTTCTCGTAGACCCCTGTGGGTATTAGCCAAAGCTTCCTTCTTATAAGAAATGCTTGTCCTGAGAGAGAGATATGAATGCGACACTGCCTTTTTCTAGACCCAGTGTCTCCCCCTGCTCAGGGGATTATTGAAACATGAAAATAATTTCACTATGATTTGAAATCAACTACCCCCTCCATCTCCAAATGCTTGTGGATCACTTCCCCACCTGTTTAAAAAGTTGTTTAGCCATTAACTGCCGCTGAGGCTCCTTTAAGCTCCCTTTGAAATGGGGGTTCCCCCAGCTGCAGTACATAATATTAATGAGCAGTAAGTGACTGCCTGCTGCTCCCTCCACCAGGCCCTTCTGGGCTCTAGCACTGCCACTGCCTCTTCGTGCCCTCCTGGCCCTTCATGCCTCCGGGGTGAAGCATGTCCCCGGCCCCATGTCTAGCTCCACAGCTGAATGGATGCCTCTAAACTGGCCTCCTCCAAGAGCACACAGGTTAGGGAAGCTCTTTGCCTTCCTTGGTACTCTTGCTCGAGCGGCCCCCGTGCTCATCACAAAAAAGCAAATTCTCATCATCGGGCCCATTATACAAATGAGAAGCAGGGACAAGATCCAAATCCCATAATTAGGTCCTGAACCAGATGTTCCTTAAACCCCAGTTTGGGGGCAGGAAAGAAGCAGGAGTCCATATTCACTTTCCAAAACCGAAGACACTAAGTTAAGTATTTCCAATGCAGGTGAGCGACTAAAGAAGGGTGGTCCTCTTAGGCATTTAATGAGAAATTAATGCTTAGCTAAGAGGACAGTTCCTCCCCTTCACTAAAGAAGCAGAAACAAGCTTGAAGAATTGTAGTATATAGGATTCCACTTTATGAATCACAGTTTATTAAATGAGCAAGTGACTAATTGCTACGAGAAAATGAAAATCAGTATGACTTTGCTTTTCCGTTTCAACAAAAGTGAATGGCTGATTTCCCCCATGCATTAACACATGACTCGATTTTCAGTAGTTGGTTAAAGTTTAAGTGGGGTTCTTGCTCTCTGTATCTTTTGGCTGAACAAGCATGGCCTTGACTGTTCATCTCCTTGAAGGAAGCATTATGTGGGAGTGGAAGCATAACACCTAATGCATGTATCGCCACCACGTGCTGGGCACTGCTCTAGACAGTTTGTGTTGACTCGGTTCACCCTTACAACCCTCTGAGGTAGGGACCAATTGATGGATAACAAAGCTGAGAAATAAGTGACTTGCCCAAGATCACACAGCTATAATAGCAGGTGCAGTACTCAAACCCAAGCAGTCAGGCTTTAATTTTTTTCTGATTTTATTTATCTGAGAGAGAAAGAGAGAAAGAACAAGAGAGAAAGCACAAGTGGGGACAGGGAGAAGCAGACTCCTCGCTAAGCAGGAAGCCCGATGTGGGACTTGATCCCAGGACCCCAGGATCATGACCTGAGCTGAAGGCAGATGTTTAACCAACTGAGCCACCTAAGTACCCCCAAGCAGTTGGCTTTAAAACCCATAGTTTTTGTTTTTGTCTTTAATCATTAGTCTAATCCTCTCTGTGTTGTATTTGCATGCCATCGGGAATTCCAGAATTCCATTACTTATCCTCCACCAAACTAATGGAGCTAAGCAAATGAAACCTCCCCTCTCTGAGGATGATAAATTCTATCTCTGCCTCCTGAAAAGGAGCTAACTCTTCACTCAGCTCCCAGGTCTGTTTCAAATATGATAAAGAGTTTACTTTTCAATTGTGAAAATCAGCTGTAAATGTATGAGATTTGAACCTCTGTAACAGTGTTTTCTGATGTCCAGTCGATGGACACAGCCCAACAGTATCCTGGGGATGTTTGTTTCAAATAGGGAGGCTGAGCTCCACCTAGACTTACTGAAACAGAGTCCCTAAGAATACATCCCAGGAATCTGCATTTTTAGGAAGCACCCCAGTGATTCTTACACAGAGTAAAGGTTGACAGTCATTATAGAATCACATCTGGAAGTTTCGGGAGCTCTGCATATCATCAGTTCAACTGTAGATGATTATAGAAAGCTTCCAAAGCCTCTCTGCATCCAACTGCTATTTCAGGGAGATTGTAATGTGTAAGAAGTGTTCCAAATTGTTGTAGCCTCCGTCTGTGTGAACCAGCTGGTCGGGAGAGCTTGGATAATTTCCCAAGGGACCTCAGTTACGTGGACCTGGTATACTCTTTACCTATGAAAATATAGAAAAGACACCATTTTCCACCCCGGATCCAAAGCAACTCTTTCAGAATGCGATTCTGATCGTCTTGTTTGCTGAAAACCCTCCCAAAGAGCCCTTACGTAGACTTGCATATACTGGCCAGGCCCATCTCTCCATCTTTTCCCTCCAATGTGCTCACTCACTGCTCTGATCTCCTGGTGTGCCACGTACCACAGCATCTTTACCATGGCCCCCCGGTGCCTGTCATGTACCCCAGCCTCTAGCCAGCTCTCACTCTCCCTTCGGAGCTCAGCTTATGGAAGCTCATGGAAGCTTTCCTTGGCCTGACAGGAGTCAGAACATTCTGTTACCTTCCACTTCTAGCCAATTCCTGCATGGCACCCACCACAGTTTTTCAGTCTGCCTCTGACTGTGTGATACCATGACTCACATCTGTCTTCACAAGCAGGTTATAAGCAAGAACCCATGTCTTGGGCACTTTAGTGTCCAACAGAGTACCTGCTACAATGTAAGTGACCTCATGTTGGAAAGACAGCCTTAATTCTCAGTCTAGAATTTAACATCTATTCTATAAACAAAGATTTCACATTTTTTATTTCTACCTCTATTGTCAAACAGCCATGGAAATGGATAGTCTGAACTCCAAACTTCTTTATGTGTTCTAGATCCCTTTAATGAATATGTCAACAGCTCTAATCCTGATGCTATTTTTGAATTGCTCCTGGTGTGGTTTTACAGTCATTAGTTGTTAAAAGGAAAGTTAATGAAAGTGGAAATTTCTGATTTTGAAGAGCCACAAAGTAACTAATTATCTATTTCCTCTTTTACTTCAAAGGCTGATATGGTTTCTTTTTATTGAATAGGGTAGGGAACACAGCGAGCCTAATTGGTGATTAGATGGGGTTTATTTAATTTTATATTTTATCATCACTTTCAAGTGTACCATTGGTCAGCTATATGAACTATCAGGATTATCTTTTGTGAGAGTGTTCTCCACATGAGAACACATCTTATTCCAACAGTAGTTTGATCACAATGACATTAGCTGATTTTGACATAAAATGATGATTATAAAATATTATAAATATGTTAAAAGCGAGAATTGTTCATCTCCTAAGACCTATGTAGCATTTAGCAAACTGTGGACATTTTAAGTTTTTATAAAACACTATCTTCTGGGTATTTGAACTCAAAAAAAATCCATCCCACATGATACATATGTACCAAAATCTAGCAATTATAAGTGGATATTCCCCCACGAGTTTTTTTTTTTTAAATGCCTCCCTGAGGAAACAAGAGCCAGTGACCTCCCAAATTTTCTGTTGATTAAATATAGGTTTCATTTTATGCATTATAGTGGAAAAGAACGAGAAAGATCCAGGCAGGCTAGTGAGCAAAGCAGTCCCAAGAATTATGGATCACGCCTCGTACAGTTTAGATTACACCTTCCTCGCATGGTCGCCTTCCAAAACTGGAAATCTCACGTTCATATCATAAAAATCTGTGGGAAATGATAGATAATATTAGCTCCCAATCGGGTTCCATGCCTACACTACTCTTAGCACTATTCTGTGAATTACATCGGTCCACACAACAACCCAAGAGGTAGGAACTGTATGAGTGGGCCCATTTTACAAACAGGAAAACCGAGACAGAATGTATCACGGCCATACAGCCATCTGGCTATTTTGGGATCAGGATTCTGAGTCAGTCGGCCTGGCTGTGCAAAGCACCCACTCCTAACGATTAAACTCGACTACCTCCCATACACACTTTATTTAAGAGCAGTGAATCAGGAAGCTTGGCCCCCGCTCGCTTGCTTTCTCTGTTTTCCCTTTAGAGGATGGGGGGGGTGGGGTGGGAGGGGCGCTTTGTTTTGTTTTGTCGAAAAGGAGAAGCAGCCCAAAGTGAGCTTTCCTTTCTTTCTGAGCATCTTTTTTTTCCCAAAGCCACTTTCCTTCATCCGAGGCCAGGAAGGACACGGATTCAGAAGACAGAGCACTAATGAGCTTCCTTCCCCCTCTGTGCCCCCCCACCCCACCTCCCTCCTGTCTCTCCCCACTCTGCAGTTAATAGCCAAGATCCCCACCATCACGGCGGTCTGCAACTTGCATGGGGAGAAGCTGCAGGTATTCAAACAATCACATCCAGACATAGTGAATACACTCTTTCCTCCATTATACAAGGAACTCTTTAATCCCGACTGTGCCACCGTCTGCAAATGAAGGCGACCAGAGGACTGTCTCCTAGTCGGGAAAGGCATCACCGTTAAGACAAAAGCAATGTGTTCATGAAGACTTAAGAAAAAAAAATGTCTACTGCAACATTAGGAATGTCCTGCACTTAATAGAATTATTTTTCACCGCTACAGTTTGAAGAATGTAAATATGCACCTGAGTGGGGCTCTTTTATTTGTTTGTTTGTTTTTGAAATGACCATAAATATACAAATAGAGGACACTGGGTGTTATCTTTTTTTTTTTTTAATTTTATTTTATTCGGGTATGTTTTGGGAGACAACTGTTTATAGAATTTTATTGTAGATATATACGAGAACAGAGCGGTACTTTACATGATTACTTTCTCCTGTTAATTGTTCAAATATAATTTAAGAAAATCCCACTTAATAGGCTTACCTATTTCTATGTTTTTAGATAGTTGATGCATGTGTAAATTTGTAGCTGTCTTGGAAAGCACTGTGCATGTATGTAATAAGTATATAATATCTGAGAATATTATATATGACTATTACGTATACCTGCACATGCACTGTGGCTTAAAATACCATACCCACTAGCGAAGGAGGTTCAGTCAGGCTCTCTTATATTATTTCCCTTCTGTGTTATATGTTACCTTTACGTTAGACAATCAGGATTTTGTGTTCCCAGCCAGACTTTACAACTATCGTGTACAGCAGGATGGTACCAATTCAGAGATAAGTCTATAAAGGAGTATATATAATGCACGGCCTCTGTATAAGAACTCTATCTCTATCAGTGACAACAAAGCCTTGTCAGGATGGTAAATATTGGGGGGGTGGGGGGCAGGGAAGGATTTGGAGCCATTTTCCTGTTTTAAGAATTAGGCCACAGGTAATATTTGAAGTCCAGGACTTTTTTTTTTTTTTTTTTAACCAACAATCACTGTTTCCTATTTTTCACCTAGACAGGCAAAATACTTTTTTTTTTTTTTTTTTTTTTTTTTTTTGGCTTTCAGGCTGGGAAAGAAACTGATTTTGGTGCTCAGCAGAGAAATACAGACTATAGGTCTGACCACCAGCAATTTTTTCTAATAAAATTAGAGTCACAGAGGAACTCAGAACCCAGGGTCCGGATGCCATTTCATGTAAATGTGTTCTCTCTAACCTGTTTTGGTTTGGTTTGGGTTGTGGAGGGGCTTCTTTGGTTTGTTGTTGTTGTTGTTGTTGTTGTTGCTGTTAGGGTTTTATTTTGTTTTTGGCAAAGGAGAGGTAGAAAGAACACATACAAAGTAAAGAAGTCGTTCTTTATATGCATTCTCTTTGCTAAGTTTGTTAGAAAAAGCAGCAATAAAGGGGGAAGCAGGATTTTATATGTCCTTCTAATGTGGGACCTCTAATTTCTCTCAACTCCAAAATGCTGTACTGTACACACAGAACTCCACAGATAACAAAAACACATCTGAGTTATTCTGTAGAACTAATACACCTCAAAGCCAAAACTATTTCCTATGCAGTTTAAAACTGCATCATCCGTCTAGCCTGGGCCTTTTTTTTTTTTTTTTTTTTTTAAGCAACTTGTACAAAGTACAGAATGCAGGAGGCAAGGTGAGGCTTACTGAATTCCGACTTCCTAGGACAAGTCTCCTCTCTCCCCCTGCTCTCCAAGCAGAGTACTGGGAAAGCATAAACCCCAAGCAGCCTGTTCTGCCTACAGTCTGGAGGCCCTATGCCTTTGGTCTTAGCTGATCCCAGACGAGAGCTTTTAAAAAGGAAGCTAGAGCTGAGTTTTGTGCAAAAGACAGTGGAATTCACCATCTCCTGTCAGCACAGCACAGCCACCAGCTCAGGAGGCACTACCCTTTCCTCCTCAGCAAACACACACACACACACACACACACACACACACACATGCAGGTGTGCACACCTGCTTCGTGAAGTTTCCATCAGGGGAAATTTTGATTTCCCTTTCATCTCTGATGCTCTCCTGAAGTTACATGGTCTTGAGAGCCATCTCTGAGAGGCCACAGAACCCCTCTTTGATGATCAGTCGTTAGTGATAGTCTTTTTTTCTAGAAAACAGGGCCTTTGCCCACCTCATGATTGATGAATTCCAAGCCAGTGGGGAAAAACAAAAAGGCTTTAAAATAATGACTCTCCTTCTCAACTACTGTTATATTCAATTAATTTAACTACATTGAACCAAATTACCTTTGGTGTCTAAGAAGACAGCTGCAGACTGCATATTATGCTGCTGCAGGGACTTGGTTGTTTCTGGTGTAAATGTCACTCCTGCTAGCTCTTTGTATAAAGAATTAATTCCAAGAGTCATATTTCCTTCTAATGGAAAGATTACTTTACTGATTGCTAGGAAAACAGGGTAATGGAAGGCGCTCAATTAAACCAAGCCGTTTCCAAATGCAATGTATGTTTTATGATTGGCTTGTGATAGGCAATGCTTAATGTGTCTACTTGGGGTTTCCCTTTGAGCTTTGAACTTATGTCAAACTTTGTTTTCATTGTTCCGTTGGCCTAGTGTTTTCCATTGTCGGCCTGTAATTCCTGCTCCGTTGCAAAGGGAATCATTCGTTTCCTCCAATTTACCTTAGAGGATTTAAATTGGCTCAATTGATGAAGTGGCTGAGAATTTTTTCCTCCCTTGTCCCATGGGTGATGTAGGAAAAGGATTGTTCCCCGCATTTGCCTCAAGAGGTACTGGATTTGAATTTGTTTGTCGTTTCCACTAGTGCAAGCATTTCACTGGGACGGCGTGAACCTTTTGAAGCGAGGGGACAGGAAACAGCTAGCGATTGAACCAGAACAAAACAGTGGAAAACCAGTACATGCTCAGCCCGCTTCAGTTGAGAAGAGAGATTTCCATTTTGCGCCCCAGTTGCCAAATCTGTCCCTGAAAAGAGAACCAGGTCATATTTTCAGTGGTAACAAATGCCTTTAAAAGCTGCCTTTTGAACATCTTCTGTGACTACATCCCAAGGTATTTTGAAATTTGGTTGAGAACAACTTTCTTTACCACACACAATCTTTGTCCCTTCCCTACGAAGACTCACAAGTATCCACAACACCTTCAGGCACTGGATGAAAGAATCCATGATCTGTACTCTTCACTTCATGCTTCGTAAATGACAATCACTGCTTGATGCAGATGTTGCACTGTAGCCACTCAGGGATGTTTCATTTAAAAAAAAAAAGTACATCAAGAAGGAGGGAAAATAAAACAGGAAAATGACAACAAAATGTAAATGGCATAAATTAAATATGCCAATGAGAGAACCTCTCTGACAAGGCTTTCAGAACAATAAGCAGTAACTTCCTGTTGTTAACTGTGTGGACCTGCTAGAAAGTTGCACACGAATAAGGACAACTTAGTCTCATTTTCTAAAAGCTGCTAAGAGCCAAATAATCCAGCTGCCCTATTAATAGGAATATGTGTCTCCCGAGCAAACCCAAGCTTCCTATACAAGTCCTGAACAAGGAAAATACAGAAATCTAAGTGGTGTTAGCTGAATCTGACAACTTAGGTAAAGCTGTGTGAATTCAAATTCCAGTGTTTCTATGATCTATAGAAAGGGAAGGCAAATTTTGGAGGGAATATAGGAGAAGAAGGAATTCTAAATCTGGTTTAAGATGCCACACATACTACCGTCCATGATCTGGGTCATCTTTGTATCCTTTATTTTGTGGCTCTTTTTTGTCCTCCAGAGCCTGAAAGCCCAGGGTAGAGATGTACTCTACAAACATACCTTTTCTGGATTTGCCTTGTTTGAATATTGTCTTCAGCGCTCTGGAATAAAGGACCACTGTGTAGGTATAAACAGTGAATCTAGTGGTCTCTTGTATAATTTGACTTCTTGGGCAGAATCTGTGACACCTTAAATCACAGTGAACTCTGGACATTAGCAAGAGGTGCCAGGGAGACAATAGTCCATTTCCTATCGCAGCTGCCTTGTTCGACACATAACGTCACAGCAGTCAAGTTAAATTGTTTGTAGAAAGCCATGCACATGGCTAGTCAACTCACGCTCACTCTCTACAATCCCATGTGTACCAGGCTTGAATGCAAAAGCAATTCTTCTGTCCCAAGGACAACCTAAAACTTAACCAGCCTTTTTTTTCCCCAAAAAACATCAGTCGGATGTAAATGATGTCAGTTTTGTTGCACGTTGTTTCCATTTATTACAGAAGCAAGGACAAATTCTACTGCTATTGGAAATTAGAAGAAATAACTCTTTCCTGACTCTCTTTTTCTCTGTAAACTTTTGCTTCCCATGAAGTCACTACAGTTGGCAGTAAACTCAGGCAAGGATGCCTGTGTCCTGACAGAGCCACCTTTCAATAGCACAGCAATAACTTGAAAGTATGCATCTGTAGTGAAACTTTGCACAAAGTCCCCTGTATAAAGAAGACGAAAAGTCCACTATCTGCTTTAGATAAAGTGGCATTTAATATTTTTCTTTCCAACTGCTAATAAAAGCAGCAGCCTGGTATAGGAAACCATGTGGGTCTTTAGATGGAGTTGCCAACCTGTCTTTGGAGGGGCAGCTGGGGACAGGGCAGGGGAGGGCACAGGGCTCAGGACCAGAGGTACGTGTTCATTTAAAGCAGGAGCTAAAAAGTGAAAAGCCTAAAGAGCCAGGGAGTTGATGCAAATGAGGGAAAGCAGCCCAGTGGCCAGCTGGCAAGGAAATGCCCCATGGGTAAAGGGACTTCCGAGAGTGAACTAAAGCACAAGTTTTGCTCAAGCTTCTGAATCTTACATCTCTCTAGTTTAAGTGATGTCCGTTGATTCAGAGCTCAGGGCCGACCCAACCAACACGTCTCCGAGCAGAAGAGGGTCTGCAGTTTGCAACCTCTGGTTTCAAGCAGAGTTGAATGTAGGGGCCCGTTTCCTGGAGCAAGTGTGGCCAGACAGGACTCCGCATGAGTCAGAGTGGGGCGCGGGTGGGGGCCAAGCTCTTGCCCACTGATCCTGCATTTCTTTTCCTTACCTGACCATCACTGCCAGAGGACATAGCAAGAGTCGGGTTGAAAAATAACCAGCAGTCTAAAAATGCAAGCGATTCAATTTAACGATGGCTTAGAAGAGACGCTTCTATTTGTCTTGCCCAAACTCCTAGCTTCATAGAGCCAGGTGGCTGGCTTTCTGGCCACTTTTTTTTTCTAAACACCAAACACACAATTTTTATACTTTTGAGTCCCTGATGCGTCTCTTTAAATGTGTGGTGGCTTCGATATCTGTGACAAGTTTTGATTTTCCCTTAGCAGTATCTGCAGAACCTATTCCGTAGTCATGATCACGTAGTCCTCCACGTTCTCAAGTGCGGGACCTGGGATTCCTATGCAGCAGATGGAGGTTGTGTGTTTGTGCACTTTTTGCCTAAGCTGCTGAAAATCCTCCGAAGTGAATTGGCCATAGTGATCTTTGCCTCCTGCATGACTGTAAGCACGACCTCCAGTGGATTAGAAAAAGCAGCTCAGTGATTGTTCTCATGGCCAAAACTAAAGCACAAGGTGACCGGCATTGAATAGACCCAGTTGAGGGAGGCGCAGGGTGTCCACCCCCAGCTGGGCGGCACGATCCTTCTATTAAAACCAGACTCCTCTGGCGGTGGCTGGAGGGGGGCATCTCCATGCCTCCATCGCGACCACACACAGACACACATAAGGTATGTCTGAAAAGCTCCAGATCGCACATCCAAGCACAGTACTGTCTGCTTCATCTGAGGAACACACACACACACGCACACACACACACACACACACACACGAGTGCAAACTACACCCACAGAAAACTGCATATGTATTGTAGAAATGTAGAGGAAAAATAAAAATATTTTTTCAAATGTAATTACTTTTAATATATGCTTGTGGAAGGTCTAATACAATGTATGCTGTCTCTGTAATTTTTGCTGTAAATAACTGGAGACAGTGGATACACTGATTTTTCTATGTCTCTGTTTAAGCTTAAGACTTTGTAACAATTTTTTTAGAGGGGGAAAAACCAACAAAGAGCAAATATGTACTTGCTTCCTTTCTGCGTGTTGTGCGTGTTACGTACTTCTCAGAAACTGGTTGTTAACAGTTTAAGCATCTTGACGGGTCATTGGTGTTAAGTGTACGCTTCTTTTTGTAATACAGCTGAGAAAGGGACAGGGCTGTCAATTAAATCTGCTCCAAAGAATTTGTATGGAAGATTGGCCTAAGACCTGCAAACGCTATCTGAACTAGACAATGTGAGAAAAGAAAGCTTAAAAAAAAAAAAAAAAAAAAAGGTTGCCTGAGTTAAGTCATCTTTCCTTGTAGCAAGTGTGGCTTTGTCCAAATCCTTTCTGCATGGACTAGCTTAAGGAACACAAACTCTGCTTTCCGATGAACAAAATATTTTTGTACACGTTTATTTCTTATGAGTAACCTGAGGTCAGATCACTCATTCGCTGAAGCCATAACTGACCTTCACCAAATAAATGTTGTCAAGAACCTGAGGGAGGGTTGGGAGACACCAAGAGAAAGGAAGATTGAAGGTGTCACGAGCTGTAACAACACAGGCAGGAGCAAGTCTGATGAACCTGATGCTTTTCCTGCATCCCAGATATGACTTTAAAGGCTAGTATTTTATGATGATCGATTTATAATAAAAAAAGATATTTAGATTTAAATGAGACTTTCCAATATTTTTTAAATCCCTGACAACGCTTCCCTGCTTTTAGGATTGAGAGAAATGATTTTCATCTACTTCCAACATTCAGAGATTTACTTTTTACGTTAGCTCCAGCCTACGTGTGTAAAGTGAAGAACCACTCCAAGTCCTCCAGCGGTTGGAACCAGGGGCTGTTGGGGGACTTAACTGTACCTTCCAACCAGGATGACACCTTGAAGGGGCACCTGTGAGGTGCAGTTGACACAGCATGCACACCACTGCTGGCGATGCACGAAGGCTGCATTGCCAAACACATGTACAATGAAAGTATTCACTCTAAGATGCATAATAATTATACTTTTTAAAAAAGCATAATGCCTCCTATAGTCACCATTGATTTTTCTGGAGCTTAATTACATTATTACCTTGTATTATTATTGGCCTATAGAGGCCGAAGGCAAACTACAAATAAACCCAGTGACATATAGTTTTAAAATCTAAAATTTTCTGATCTCTCTCTCTCTCCTTGTTTAATATATAAGCCCTCATTTCTGTGTATGTGAGTAAAACTGCAGCCTGAGTCATTTAGGAAGTAAGCATTGAGTTGTTTTTTTATTATTATTATAAATATACTAGAATAAAACAGCACTCCCTAACAATTAAAAAAAAAGAGTTTTATATTACTTTAGAATGTAATAGATTTTTGTCCTTATTTTATGTCCTGTAAATTATTAGTTGATACTGTTAGCATTCCCAGATAATGCACACATGATTTCTGAATGTTTTCTGTAAATGACAATCAATGTTTATGAAGTTCCCTCCTTTAATGCTGAACAAAATTAAAAGAAGAAAAAGAAAAAAGTCTTGCCTAATTCTTTTCTTTCCCCCAACAGGGAACAAGGAGGGGATGAAGGAGATAGATTTGCCTTTGAAAACATTATCCCCTGGGCTCTTACCTTACAGAATTGCCCTTTTCCCAGGAAATAATGAATAACTTTTTTCTGGAAATTCTTGCATCCTCATGGACCTAGCCTGAGTTAGAAGTGCTCACTGAGAAAAGACCCACACTTCACTATAGCCAAATAACTCACCAAGTTGCAATTAAAATAGGAACAGCAGCTCTCCTTTTTCCAGAATTTTTGTAAAAGAAGGCTCTAGCAGCTAGCGGAGCTGTAAGCAGCTCCTTCCCACTTTGTTAGAACAAGTTGCAGCAGGTTTGCAATAGATGTGACAATCCCTACATCTGATGAAAACTTTCAGATCACAAATAATTGATGATTAAGTCTCGAGATCTGATTTTTATTTTTAACAAAACAGCACCAAGCTGCTCCACCATCAAAATCAATGCCCACCGGGGATCCCTGGGTGGTTCAGTGATTTAGCGCCTGCCTTCGGCTCAGGGCCTGATCCTGGAGTCCCGGGATCAAGTCCCATATCAGGCTCCTTGCATGGAGCCTGCTTCTCCCTCTGCCTGGGTCTCTGCCTCTCTCTCTCTCTCTCTCACGAATAAATAAAATCTTAAAAAAAAAAATCAATGCTCACCAACATATAAATACTCTGAGTTCTATGTGAAGATGTAGTAGAAAGTAATTGAGAATAATCATAGACTCACAGAGATGCTTAAAAAAAAAAGGCAATTCTAAGAGAAGCTGGTGATTTTCCAGGTGCTTGGAGGTTGTTTCAGGTTGGCGTCCTAGAGCTGAAATGCTCCACTAGTTGTTTAAAGCAAAATTTAACAGATTTTAAAACTAAAAGCATTGATCCACACAACAAGATGAGCCTTATATAAAGTTCCTCTTGACTTCAGTCTTTGGAACCAGTGGTAGCCCATGCAGTATGTTTCAAGCAACGTCTCTATTCCAGACATCCAGACCCCATGTGGCCCTGAAGAGAGGACACAGAAATAGAACTGCACCCATCCTTCTGTTGGGGCACCACTTGTGCCCCATGGTTTCTAATCAGGCTTCAAATAACTGGTCAGAGACAGCCAATTCACGATCTCTATCTATCCCAGGCTTGTGTCAATTGCCACCAACAATTGATCACAAAACTCGTTATTGAAAAATTATCAATTTTTTTTTTCAGAAATCTAGATCTAGGCAGCATTGAAACACAAAAGGCGAAACTACTTTTAAACTCTGGTTGGACCATATAAGATGACAGATATTAACCTTTTTTTACAAAAAATATTTTATTTATTTATTTATTCATGAGAGACACAGAGAGGCAGAGACATAGGCAGAGGGAGAAACAGGCTCCCTGCAGGGAGCCCAATGTGGGACTCGATTCCAGGACCCCGGAATCATGATCTGAGCCAAAGGCAGACGCTCAACCACTGAGCCACCGAGCATTGTTCCATTCCTAGATCCTCTTCTCTATTTAAGAGTAAGAACTGGCAACATGTTCCCATAATCACACCAAGCTGGTGTCCACAAGACATTTCAGATATCGCAGGAGTAGCCACCATTTGGCCCCATACTCCACATGGCAAATGGCTTCTTGACCCAGTTAGAGAAGAGGTACAAGTGAAGCAGATCCCGCCACACCATCTTGGTGGGGGCGGCGGGGGTGTCTCCCATGGCCAAGCCATCATGCTATACAAGTTTTCTCTCACTGTTTACTGAACTTGAACTTGCTAAGTTTAACTGGATGAATAAATATTACTATAAAATAAGATGCTATAAAATTCTTTATAGCTGTGTCTCCCAGATCTTTAAATCTCTCAAGTTCATGAAGCAGGGCATGGCTTGTATTAGTACTCAATAATGTGTCAACTACATGTATTGAAGTCCATTCTCTTTTGGTCATTTTAGCTTCCCAACTATTTGCTGTCATTTCACTGGTTTTACCCTTGAACAAATGACCCTCTTGAAGAGACACCAGATTTAGACATGTTTTTGGTGTTGTTTTTGGTTTTTTACCATAAGCAGCAGGAGGGGAAATAGCAGCCCCTTGGCAAAAGCACTGGAAGAACTCTTTCCCTTCTTTTCTCCAAAGATTTAACCAAAAGCAATGAGAGAAGGAGCCTGAGTGACTATTAGAGGTTGAACATGACTTCCTAGATTTTCACAAACTACTCAGCCAGGCAGGAAATAAAAAATAGAGAAACCAGAGAGCCCATTTTGTTAAAACAAATTGGATCTAAAAGCCTGGATTTGGCATATCCCTCTCAAATCCCCTCATCCAGTCTGATTAAGTCACAAAATCTCAGTCAAGATGAAGGAGAATCCAGAGAACTGATCACTTCTTGTGCTATTTCACTGGACAAGTAAGAAATTTTAGAGAAGCTACTGCTTTTTAAGAGAGGGACATTATATGCTTGTCATATGCATTCCTCATGCAGTCAAAATGGTGAGCCAGATGTCATATTACATGTCACCTTAGTCACTGGACATTTGCATGTGGCCGGAAGATGAGGCAAGCAAGAGAGAACACGCAAGATTACATAGTAGGTTTGGATGAGGTAGGCTTATCCACATTCCACCAATCAGAATTGATCCAATGGTGCCACATAACAGTAAAGTTGTGGGAGATGTAGTCCACTTGTGTGCCCACAGGGAAAAGAAAGCAGGTTGGAAACACTCAGCAGTCCTGACAGAAATGTGAAAAGAATCCAGGAAAGTCTCTAATTTCCTATCAGGTACTATAACAGACATTTATTCAACAAATATTTACTTCTACTACAATATGCCAGGCATTGTTCACCAGGTACACAAATCATAAAATATGACAGATGAAGATTATGCTCTTATCGTTCAAGAACAGTTGATATACAAGAGGACAAAGACATAACATAAATAACTTATAAAAGATAAATTTTATTACAACCACCACACTAACTAAAAAAAAAAAAATTAAAAAATGCTCTTACAGATGGTCATTTATTCTCTAACTCTACTCTTGAACTCATTATCACTCATCATTCACTCACCATTGCCCATTCTGGTTAAAAAAAAAAGTAATTAATTATTAATGTCTTAATAGTGAAACCAAATCTTCCTTTTTTTTTTTTTTTTTTACCCCTGATTATAGCTGGTTCCACTCATTGAAATTCAGCAGAACAAGTGTGTGTCCAAACCTCTTGGTCATATCAACACCTTAAATAAAAATACACCTTTCACTCCTGACTCCCAGTCTTCCTTTTCGTACACTAAAAATTCTCAAGTATTCCAAATATCTCTGACAACGTAATCTGCTCATTTTGAAGAACCTCTTCAGAACAACCAGTAAAACAGATCAATGACATGAGGGGCACTTAGGGATTCGATCTATATCAGTGGTATTAGTCATCTATGCATTTAGAACATGGTTTTTACACATACTTGTGTTTTAAAACATAGTTTTTGTTATTATTCGGGTACCAGGAGGCCAACAGATCAGGAGATGAGTACCATTTTTTTTAAAGATTTATTTATTTATTCGTTCAGAGAGAGCAAAAAGAGAGGCAGAGACACAGGCAGAGGGAGAAGCAGGCTCGCGGTAGGAAGCCCTATGTGGGACTCGATCCTGGGTCTCCAGGATCACACCCCAGGCTGCAGACAGCACTAAACCGCTGAGCCACCGGGGCTGCCCAGATGAGTACCATTGAAAAGAGTTTGCTGCCAACAGTTTCCAAGAGAAGGGGGCATCCATTTCAAGCCATATAAGACCACATGGGGAAGCACCAGCTTGGTCAGGAGGCAGAAAGAGTGAGGGAGAAACCCAGGAAAGCGCTTTCCTCGTGGTTTCTAAGGCAAGGAACTGATGAGACAAGGTAAAGAGGTTTAGGATTGGCCGATCTGGATAATTGGACTTGGATCATTTCAGCAGGCTCTGGGGTTTAGGAACTGTCTCCAATCTTCCTCTGTACCTAGGCCTGGGGTGATTAAGGTGGGGAGACAGTGAGCAGAGTGTGAGAGCCCAATTAGAGAAGCAGTTGGGGCAGGGACTCTGAATTGGTCACTATGCATTTCAAAGAGCATCAGGACAGGAGCATCATTTCCTGTCCTGGGAACCTGTCAGCCCTGGTGGGGGTTGGGAGTCTTTCGTCTTTGCAGGGTCAGCACAACCCCACATGTAAAAGCATCACAATAAAAAGACAGGCTAAATGCAAATTGATTTGTACGTATTGACCCACAGGGGAAAACACCCAATCTCAAGTCTTATATGTGAAGAACAGAACAATTTCTGTCTTTCATGGGAAGATATATTTTGAGATAATCATCTGTGTTTTTACATTTTACATTTTTTTTCTCTGGTTCAGGCAGGCTCACACCTTAGGCTCTTCGTAATTCCTTACTCCAAGGATTTTTACAAGGCAGAGAGCTGAGTCCCAGGCTCCTGAGCCTGTCCCAGCATCTCACCTAGAGTACCAAAGAAGAGATCTTTCATCTTCAAGGTTTGGATCATGAAGAAATATGCAGTGATTGTGCTGACTGGAACAAAGACACTTTATCACAATTTCTAGGCAGGACAGAGACCTCCCTAGTGAGGGGGGGCACCATGATTTATTAAGCACCCTACTACGGCCAGACAGTGTGCGGATCATTACAATAATAGTTTGCTAGGGCTGCTGTGATAAAGTGCCACAAACTGGGTGGTTTAATGACAGAAATTTATTGTCTAATAGTTCTGGGGGCTAGAAGTCCATGATCAACATGTTGGCAGGCTTGGATCCCTCTAAGGGCTGTGAAAAAGAACCTGTTCTGTGCCTCTTACCTAACCTCTCGGGTTTTCTGGAAATCGTTCATGTTCCTCCGCTGATAGAAATAGCATCCCGATCTCTGCCTTCATCTGCACCTGGCATGCTCCCTGTATGTGTGTATCTGTGTCCAAATATCTCCCTTTTATAAATCCTATTGGTTGGGGCCCACTCTAATAAACTCATTTTAACTTGATTACTGCTGTAAACTCCCTATCTCTAAATAAGATCACACTCTGAGGAATAAGGAGTTAAGACACCAGCATGTCCTTTTTTTAAGGGACACAGTTCAGCTCATGAAAAGTAGGGGGACAAAATAATGAACAAGCACACAAGTTCCTTCCTCTCACACAGCGTGCATTCCACTGACATTTTGTAAGTTCCACCTGTCCAATGAGATGACACTCAAATTTGATCTCAAGAAAATAAAGGTTTTTCTTGAACATTTGTATGAACCAACAATACACAGATCACACAACTCATTCATAAGGCAAAGGAAAGAGGCCAAAGCAGCCTTAGAAAATAACAGGGCAGAGGGAAGAGAGAAAGTTGTTTAAAGGATGCTATAAGAGGCATTTAAGAGGTAAGTGAATTAAGTGGGAATTCAGAGATTCCAACATGGCCAGCCAACCCCAAACCTTCCAATCATCCTTCTATGAGCTTTTCCCACAGACCAAAGGCCCCACTTCTCTATTCAAACAGGAACTGAGAATTTATACTTTCTCACAGCCAGCTAGAAATGTTTAACCAGGAAGGCAGAAAATGGAATTAACAATCCTTTTACAGCTCCAAGTAGCAGTAGAAGGGATCTGCCAAGTAGGGAAGCTTTATCGGCGCTATGTTCCATACAGATACTACTTAGTATCATCTAGAATGTGTTAACAACCTCTTCCTCGATACTCTCCATCATCACCACACTTTACAAACCTAAAGACCTGAAGTTTCCTAACAAACTTGGGTAAAATGCCATTTTACTAAGGGTTGGAGATAGGTAAGCAGGGGAGGCAAAGTCAAGAAAGATTTTGCCAAAATAAATAGTAACTCTAAACTCAACCCTCAATCCACAGAAGCTTTCCCTCTGCAAACCTCTCACCCACATTGTTGGTCAGGGAATTCTTGTTCAGGAAGCCTTGAAACTCCCTCTGCACACACCAGACAAGATAGAAACATGACACCAGTGAAAACTGTTGTTTTGTTTGTTTGTTTGTTTGTTTGTTTGTTTGTTTTGTGCTTAAAGCCATGGAATCCTAAGATGTTTCTAGTCTTGGAAGAGAAAGTCAGAATATTTTAGGTGTTAAAATAACAGGCCCCTGAAAAAAAATCCCTTGGTGTATGTCTTAATTCTACATCATCCATCTAAAAACCAAAAAATCTTCATCGTCATTGATCTTTAAAATTAAAACTAACTATTCCAGGTTCATGAGAGGGTAGGGGATTTAAGTTCTCTCACTCTAAATTCTCTCCTCCAAAACACCGTAGCCCTCTCCCCCAAAAGATTAAGAATTAAATTCCTAAAAGTAATGTTATAGGAATGTGTGGAGACTTATCCCTCAGATGGTTAAATGGCATCGTGCTATGGGAAATACTCATCTACTTCTTAGAATTTAAATCTCGTCTCCAGACAAATTCAAGGTAGCAGTCAGATTGCTTTCTAATTCATGTTTCAGAGAGGACTCCCAGGTGCCATCTAGACAGTTCTGTCTCACGTCCCGCTTTTGCCTCACTCACACCCGCCTTCTCCTTCACCCTACGAGAACAAATGCCTTGTCCAATTGCCCTCAATGGATTGTGCAGTGAAATACTTTTTAAAAATAAACTCTTCAGTGAAAGAGCCCAGATACTGGCTCAAAATGGCCAGTAAATTGTCTTTCCCCTGCTAGCTTTTCACAGAGATTGTATTAGTTATTTTTCTGCGTGTCCCGGGAGGTCAGGAATAACAACTGCCAAAAGGCAAGGCATTGTGAGCAAATGTAAAATAATAATAATAATAATAATTAAATAAATATATAAAAAATAAATAAACAAACCCCCCCCCCCAAAAAAAAGAACCATCTGAAAGGTAAGCACAAAAGAAAGCTGAGCTCAGGCCCCACCCCCAGAGTCCTGTCCATTTCCCTCAGCCATCCAACAAACACTGAGTGAGTGCTTGCTCTGGGCTAAGCATCATAGCAGATCCGAGGATAAAAGGATGGTTAACCTGGTCCCTGTCCTTGAGGTTTTCATGGTGTGGCAAAGCAGGCAGAGCGGCCGAGCAAGAGCAGCCACACATTTAAAAGCAGTATTTATAGAGAGGGTTCTGATCACTGTAAAGAAGGAGTCATTATATCTATTTGGGAATCGCTGTTGGAGAAAATGGGGGAGATCTAGAGAAATAGGACCATTTGAACTGAGCCCTGAGGGTGACAAGATGTTTATCAGAAGGAGTATTTCCAGCTGGGGAAGCAGCCCGAGCCAACAGAAAGTGAGAAATCTAGAACATGGAGCACTGGAGCTGCATTCTGAATATCACCCCCAGACATGTTTTGCCTGTGTTATACTTAATTACACAAATTCTGTACAAAATTGGAATCTCCAGATGCTTTTTTTTTTAAGATTTTATTTCTATATTCAGGAGAGACACAAAGAGAGAGGCAGAGGGAGGGTCCCTGCAGGGAACCCGATGCAGGACTCGATCCCAGGACCCTGGGATCACACCCTGAGCCGAAGGCAGATGCTCAACCACTGAGCCACCCAGGTGTCCCTCCAGACGCTTTTATAAAAAATAGAAGATCTAGCAACATTGTGCACATATTCCCAGCTGGAAAAACTGTTGCTTTTAGATAAGACATGTTTTCTCTAGTTCTGCTCTTTACTCTTTTCCTAACCTGTCTGGTTCCTTCGATGATTGCGTTCATGGGGACCGATGACAGAAGATCAGAGGAGAGAAGTCAAAGTAGCCTTGCTACAATGGCTCTGGAATGCCTACCCGAGAAGCTTCTGTAGTTCAGTGTTTCTATGACTGTGCCTTACAGAACTGGTCACTCATAAGTTGGATCAAATACCTGATCTGTTATTTCCTTATCAATCTTTTTTTTTAAGTATTGGGGTTGGTTGCCACTCTTCTATGCTGGTGTATTAAAAAATATATATATATCTGTTATTCATAACCACAACTACTTGCTCAGGGAGACAGTTTTTGGTAAATAGAAAACCCTCAGTTTCATTGAGGGTTTTGGATTTATAAGTTTTGTAGAATACAGAGTTCCCAAGACAAAGGAAGTACATGAGGAAAGGGGAAAAAGACACCAAGAAAGGAGTCAGTGAGACCCTGAAGCTTGGGCACTAATGGGCCAAAGGATCAATGAGAAACTGTCAGTGTCGGAATGTCCCAAAGGAGTTTTAAAGCAAGGATGGTGGGGCACCTGGGTGACTCAGTCCATTTATCATCTGCCTTTGGCTTGGGTCCCGAGGTCCTGGGTTCAAGTCTCAGGTCAGGCTCCCTGCTCAGCAGGGAGTCTGCTTCTTCCCCTTCCTCTGCCTGCTACTCTACCTACTTGTGCTGTCTCTCTCTGTCAAATAAATACATAAATAAAATAAAAAGGGCATTTATTTAAAAAATAAATAAAGCAGGGATGGTAAATGTATGGTTTCAGGTTATTTGCTGCTCAAGGAACCACATGGGACATACACCCCCATGTGGGACATACACCTCCCATTGATGTGGCTTCTGATTTTTAATAATATCAACCTCAAAATGCTATGTGACCTTGAGGATTTAGATATGCAGATACTCACAGAAATCTTTAGAAGATGTTTAGACTTCTTCAATTAGATATTAGATGGAGATGTAGAATTGGTGTGTTTTAAGCTAGATCGTGGAAAATGAAAGCTCTGGCCAATTTTAAGTTTAGAGTAGAACTTAATCACTGGTGAAATAATATTTAAAACAAAATTACATATTAAATTATTTTATGACTAATCTTAATATTTGGTAATAATGTATGATTTTTTAAAAGATTTTATTTATCTATTTATTTGAGAGAGAGAGACAGAGACAGCAGAGCCAGAGAGAGAGCATGAACTGGGGGTAGTGGCAGAGGGAGAGGAAGAAGCAGTCTCTGCACTGAGCAGGGAGCCTGATGCAGAGCTTGATCCCAGCAACCTGGGATCATGACCTGAGCCGAAGGCAGATGCTCAACCGACTGAGCCACCCAGGCATCCCATTAATGTATGATTTTTTTTCTGTAAGGAGCAACACGGGTCCCAGCAATTCTGACACCTGAATACACTTGATGAGCATGAAGCAAGAGAAGACTTTCTGAGGCTTTCCAGTTCTCTGGTTGGGAAATGGTTCATGGAACTCAACCCAGGAGAAGCCAGAGAATATTTTCTCTCCAAGTCTCCATTTGCCTCGCGGGAAGATAGTGTTCTTTTAGGCAAATGCCCTCGCCCTCATAGGCAAGGTTGATGCCAGCTTGCCTGATTGCCCTTTGTTAGTGAGCACAACCCTACCTGTGTGGACCCGAATCACAGTCTCACCAGCTGGTGAAACAGCTTTGGTCCATAATTCACCTCCTGGCTCCTGATCCTTTTGCCTGATGGATGCAAATCCCTGTGCTTCCCATTCCAAATGGTGCCTACAGTAAAGCTTGGGTCTCACAGTAAATCATCAGCTCATAATCCTGCCTTCAGCTGCAATGAAATGTGTCCCTTAGATTTCCCAGTCTGGAGACTCTTGCTGAGATAACAAAGGCCTGCCAGGTGGTTGGGGCTCAAGCAAGCATCTGCTCAGCTTTGTGTTTGACCAAAATGACCACAGGGATGCATGTATCCACAGATGTGTTATCAGAATCAACAGAAAAAAAGGGAAAAAAAAGACCCTAATGTCTTACTTTAAAAGAAAGCTTTATATTGTAATTCATTTCTAAATAAAAATTCCCATGATCTACTGTGTCCCTGGGCACAGGGTTTCATATGCCTTTTGTAAAGGGCACAGATAATTGAAAAAGGAAATATGTGGTAAAGGTGGCCAAAATAGGTATCAAATTGAATCAGCACATACTGACTGAGTATCCACTCTAACAATAGTGACCAACCATGGCAGAGTTCTTCGTACCTTAAAATGCCTTTAACATATATTCTTCACTTGAGCATCACAACAAGCCCACTATGGGAAAAACAGGTGTTACAGAAGATCATCAATATTTGTAGCCAGGACTTGCAAAATTCAGCTGTGAAATCAAAAAGCATCCTTATAGTCTACACAATATCTAGAAAAGCCAAAAGACTACTTTTCAAAAATCTATTCAAAGTAAAAAGATAATTTCATTAGCTTCATGGATGATAAATATGCAAAAACCTAAATTTTAAATTACTATATCAGTAAAAATGAAGTGAAAAAAGTCTCATTTGCTACAGTAATAAATACTATAAAATTCAGTGAATAAATTGACAGTAAAACTACAGAACTTATATGAACAAAATTACAAACTTTCTCAATAAGGCAGAGAGACTCATCACACAGCATTCCTAAATGAAGAATGAGAAAAGAAACAACAAAAACATAGTATGTAGAAAACATAATAAAATGACTCAAAAAAGTTTATGGTAGCAATAATTTATGAGAAATGTGTTAATTCACCTTTCTAAAGGTAGAAGCACAAATCAGGTTTTTGTAAAAAATTTAAATAGATCGTGTTTTTAAGAGAGCTTTAAAACAAATTGATACAGGAATGTTGCAAATAAAGAAACTTTAAAAGATACCCTAATAATGATAACAAAAAATGATCTAAGGATGTAGAAATAGTAGTCAGACAAAACAGACCTCGAGGACATTATAGTAGGGACTAGTTAGCTTTTTTTAAAATTACAAATCCACCTAGAAGATTCAATAGTCATCTATTTTTTAACGTACCTATCACTGTAGTTTTGAAATATATATACATCAAAATTTATTAGAGTTCCCAGCAGAACTTGAAAAAGCTACAGTGAACAAAAATCACACAGACCTCAGATCCTAGAAGATCAATTTTTTATCAAGAAAATTTAGAGATTTTAATACCACAGTTAACAACTTTGATCTAAGAGATAAATATTTAACTCTGTACCCAATAAACAGAGAATGCATATTATTTTCAAAAACATGGAACATTCATAAAAATGGACTATGTATTGAGTCACAAAGAAACTCTCAATAAATTCCAAAAAGATGAAAGTACACCCCACAATGGAAAGAACTAGAAGTTAAACAACAAATAGACAACAACATTACAAGAAAGAAAGAAGAAAGAAAGAAGAAAGAAAGAAAGAAAGAAAGAAAGAAAAAAGAAAGAGAGAAAGAAAGAAAGAAGAAAGAAAGAAAGAAAGAAAGAAAGAAGAAAGAAAGAAAGAAAGAAAGAAAGAAAGACAGAAAGAAAGAAAGAAAACGAATGTAGAAATTTAAAAATAAACTCCTATGTAATTCCTGGATAAAGAGGAAATCAAAACTTAAATTACAAATGATTTAGAAATAAAAGTAATCTAAGCTCTAAATACCAATATATATATACATACATATGAATATATATTCATATGTTTTAAGAAATAAAACTAAGCTTTCAGCTCAAGAAATTAGAATAAAATAACACACAAAGTTAAGAGAAAGAAATAATGCAGACAAAAGCAGAAATTAATCAAAATTAAGGAGAGTTGATCAAGAAAACAAAGAGTTAAAAAAAAAAAAAAAGGAAAAGAAAACAAAGAGTTGACCCTGGAAAAAGCTTAAAACAGACTTCAAGAGAGGCCTCTCTTGCCAATGCATCTACAGGAAGAAGTACCTTCACGTCCCTCTCTATCCCCCTTCCCATGCTTTATTATTCTTCGGTGCATTTGTTGTATACATATTAGTGTGCAATGAAGAATTAACCTCACCTAAAAGGAGGTTTGATTTTGCCCTTCGCTACAGGGAGGTGAACTGCAGGGCCCTGGAATGTCATAATAAGAATGTCGTTGTCTGGAGGTTTGGGGCACTGGAATGTGTAAAAACATGATTTACACAGGGGACTTTGGGCTATGCCGCATCTGTTCCAACTTCTGGAGGGATAGAAGATTAAAGATAGTAGCCCAACCTCAGGAGGGTTAGAGCCTAAAAGACAACAGGGCAAGCTGCATATGTGATTGAGCCCAGTAAAATCTCTGGATCCCAGAGGCTCAAGTGAGTCTCCTAGGTTGCCAATACTCTCTGCAAACTGTCACACATTGTGGTCAGGAGGAGGTAATGCCACCATGACTCCATGAAGAGAGGACAACCAGAAGTTTGTACCCCTCTAAGAATCTTCCCTATGTGTCTCTTCCTCTAGTTGGTTCTAATTTGTATCTTTTCCCCTGTAGCAAACTGAATCCAGTAGTACAATTGCTTTTAGCAAATTCTGTGAGATCTTCTAGTGAATTATCAAATCTGAAGGTGGTTTTGTGAATACCCTAAATTTATAATTGGTGTCAGAAGTGAGAGCAGTCTTGTGGGAACTGTTCCCTCAGACCTTGGATTTTAGCTAACTCTGGGTAATTGGGTTATTGTCTTCCTCCTGCCCCATACCCCAAAGAGGTTGTCAGCTTCAAAAGGTTTGGTTCACTGTTGTATACCTAAAGCATATAACTGTATCTTACACATAGAAACAGCATAATAAATATTTATTGAACTGATTAATTAATCCAAGAAGATAAAACAGTTCACCTTCAAGGGACAAAAATTGCATTGACTTTTGCAACAATAAACACTGGAAGACAATAAAAAGCTATTTACTAGCTTTCAGGGGGAAAAAATTGTTATCCAAGATTCCTACTCCATCAATTTCTTGCTCCTATGTGAGGATGCAAAAAAAAAATCATATTCAAATATGCAAGATTGCAGAATAATCATAATTAACTACTTTTTCTGGATAAAGAAGAAGTCACTTTCAAAGACATTTACCAAAACACTAGAGGATGATCCAAACACAAAGAAAAGAGAAAATAATAATAGCTAATAGTGCTTGCTATATGCTAGGCACTCTCCTGGGTGCTTATAATAATTCAATGAGCCTTTTTGTGCAAACCAATGAGGTAGCTACTACTATTATTCCCCATTTCCAGTGAGGAGGATGAAACATAGAAAGGCTACTCAAAATCATACAGTCAATAAGAAGTGGTACCAGGATTTGAACTGCAGCATTCTGGATTTGAGTTTCAAACTTACAGACCTTATACCTTACTGCCTTTTTTTTTTTTTTTAAGATTTTGTGTATTTATTCATGAGAGACACAGAGAGAGAGAGAGAGAGAGAGAGGCAGAGGCAAGGGAGAGAGAGAAGCGGGCTCCATGGGGGGAGCCTGACATCGGACTTGATCCCGAGACTTCAGGATCAGACCCTGGGCTGAAGGTGGCACTAAACCGCTGAGCCACCCAGGGCTGCCCATCCTTCCTGCCTTTAATAAACCTGTAAACATAATCACGAAAGTTAATTGATGAATCTGAATATTTACTTCACTTATTGCAAAGCTAAACACTAAAAAAAGAGGTTTTGTTTCAAATGGTACAATTATTTGAATGTACAGAACACAATGCAGAGTCCCAGGGAAAATAAATGAAGATTAAAAAGTGGAGAACACATCTTTAAAACAAAGATGGCTGGCTCGGTCAGAGCAGTGTGTGACTCTTGATCTTGAGGCCATGAGCTCAAGTCCCATGTTATGGGTAGAGATTACCTAAATAAATAAACTTAAAAAATTAAAAAAAAAAAAAGAATTCTCTTTTTAAAAAGCTTTGATGTAATCTCTCATAAAGTATTTAAAAGAATGTCTAGCTATGATTCAAAACATACTGGGACTTTGTCAAAATAAAAAGCGTCTGCACAGTAAAGGAAACAATCAACAAAACTAAAAAGCAACCTTCAGAAGGGGAGAAGATATTTACAGATGACACATCTGATAAAGAGTTAGTATCCAAAATCTATCAAGAACTTATAAAACTCAACATTCAAAAAATGAATAGTCCAATTAAAAATGAGAAGACACGAATAGACAATTTTTTCCAAAGAAGACACACAGATGGCCAACAGACACATGAAAAGATGTTCATCATCACTCATCCTCAGGGAAATGCAAATCAAAACGACAATGAGATATCACTTCACACCTGTCAAGATGGCTAAAATCAACAATACAAGAAACAAAAGGTGTTGGTGAGAAGGGGGAGAAAGGGGATCCCTCTTACACTGTTAGTGGGAATGCAAACTGGTACAGCCACTCTGGAAAACAGTATGGAAGTTCCTCAAAAAAGTTAAAAATAGAATTACCCTAGGAACTAGCAATTGTACTATTAGGTATTTACCCAAAGAATACACAAACACTAATTCAAAGGGATACATGCATCCCAATGTTTATAGAAGCATTATTTACAATAACCAAGATACGGAAGCAGCCCAAGTGTCCATTGACTGATGAAAGGATAAAGATGTGCCATATATATATATATATATATATATATATATATATATATATATAATATTATTCAGACATAAAAAAAATAGAATAAGGGATCCCTGGGTGGCACAGTGGTTTGGCGCCTGCCTTTGGCCCAGGGCACGATCCTGGAGACCTGGGATCGAATCCCACGTCGGGCTCCCAGTGCATGGAGCCTGCTTCTCCCTCTGCCTGTGTCTCTGCCTCTCTCTCTCTCTCTCTCTCTCCCTGTGTGACTATCATAAATAAATAAAAATTTAAAAAAGAGAATAAAATCTTGCCATGTGTAATGACATAGATGGCATTAGAGAGTATTATACTAAGCAAAATAAGTCAGTCAGAGAAAGACAAATACCAAGGATTTCACTCATATGTGGAACTTAAGAAACAAAACAAACAGCCAAAGGGGAAGAGAGAGAGAGACAGAGAGAGAGAGAGGCAAACCAAAACACAGACTCTTGTAGCACCTGGGTGGTACAGTCAGTTAAAGTATCTGACTCTTGGTTTCAGTTCAGTTCGTGATCTCAGTATCATGGGATCGATCAAGCCCTGAGTTGGGCTGCATGCTCAGCATGGAGTCGGCCTCAGATTCTCTCTCCTTCTCCCTCTGCTTCTCCCACTCATGCTCTCTCTAAAATAAATAAACCTAAAAATACAAAAAAAAAAAAAAAAAAAAAAAAAAGAACTCTTAGCTATAGAGAACAAACTGATGGTTCCCAGAGGGGGATGGTTGTAAAATAGGTGAAGGAGGTTAAGAGTACACTTATTGTGATGAGCACTGAGTAATGTATAGAGTTGTTGAATCACTAGATTGTACACCTGAAACTAATTTAACACTGCATGTTAGTTATACTGGAATTTAAATAAATAAACAACTTAATCATGATGAACACCAGGTGATTAAAATAAACCTTAAAAAAGAAATAGAAAAAAAAAAGAAATAGAAGAAAAATGGAAGTAGATATTTTGAAGAAACAAAAATAAGCACCATCATGAGTCAAAATTCAATAATGACAAAACATTAGCTAAATAGAATCAGATATGAGGCATCGAATTCAAACTTATTTGGGAAGCAGGTAAAGCTTCCTTAAAAAGTTATGATATGGGTAGCCTGGGTGGCTCAGCGGTTTAGCGCTGCCTTCAGCCCAGGGTGTGATTCTGGAGACCTGGGATTGAGTCCCACGTCAAGCTCCCTGCATGGAATGGAGCCTGCTTTTCCCTCTGACTGTGTCTGTGCTTCTCTCTCTCTCTCTCTCTCTCTCTCTCTGTGTGTGTGTGTGTGTGATGAATAAATAAATCTTTAAAAAAAAAAGTTATGATACTTGTTTCCTGCTTGCTCATCACCCCAATTCATTCTCCATCCTTCACTGTGCCCAATGAGTGTCTCCATTAATTGAAATTTAATTCATTGCTTTTAAGTCATTTTAAACTCTTTTCACAAATATAATTGCTATCAGGACACATATATACACACACATACACTCTTCCCAAAAACTGAAAAATTTTCACAAAGCAATATATAACCTTACCATGTATGAATCTCTCTGATGCATTCTATGATAATTTGTCTTATCTCTTTCTTTTTTTCTTTTAAATGTGGCTTACAATCAACTAAATTGATTTCATGACTTACCATTGGACTAAACCTGTAGTTTGTAAAACATTGGTTTAAAGGAGGAACAAGCCAGTATGCATAGGAAAAGGTACTCAATGTTGCTAGATAGCAGGAAAGTACAAATTAAAACTATGAGATACTACTACATAAATATTCAAGTCTAACAAAAAAACAAAAAAACAAAGCAAAACAGAAACAAAGTCCTTATACACACAATCACGTGAGAAAAATCCCAAAAACATGTTAAGCAGAATAAGTCAGACACAAAAGGGTATATACCTTGTGATTCCATTTATAAAAAGTTCAAGATCCAGGAAAAAATGATCTATAGTAATAAAAATCAGTACAAAGGTAGGGGTTGGGAATTGACTGGAATGACACATGAAAAATTTTTCTGAGATAATGGCATTATCCTCTATATTGATCTAGATGATGGTTATATGAATAATTTATCAAAACTCACTAGTCTGTATGCTTAAGATTTCTATATTTGACTATATATCAATAAATAAATATTGGGATTTTTACAGGCTGAGACTTAGCCATCAAAGAGAAGGTGGAGAAAGAAGAGTCCCGGCAGAAGGGACAACATAACAAAGGCAAGAAGGAGGAAGTACAAGGCTGTGACCTGCATCCAGAGAGGTAAAGGGGACTCACGTGCCACATTGTGTTTGGACATTATTAGAAGTGCAACAGAACCCCTCTGCTGGGCCAGAAGAATGACATTAATAATATTGCCAGATTTTCATATTGGTAAGTCAATCTGGTAACAATGTGGGAGATTGAGATAGGCCATTGGGAAGTCAACTGAGTGTCTTAAATATGCATCTGTGAGGAGGTAGGGAGTGTGGGTTTAGGGAAAGATGGGTTGCAAAATGAATGAATGAAGCAGTCAATCAGTGTACATTGGCAGAGAAATCTGGATAAAGTTTTAATAATCGGAATCTGCAGGTGGTAAGATAGTGGGTGACTTGCACGTCCTTTTTGGGTTCTTTGCTGCACTGCTTGAATTTTTCCTACAACGAACATTAGATTGTTCTTTCATATACAATAACACTACTTTCAAAAGATAATAGAAATTTACATGTAATAAACCTTGAAAGTAAATACATTCTCTGACGCAGGTGTACAATAACTAAACCTTAGCACGTGTCTTCAGTTTACATAAAGAGCCAGAATGAGTATGTCCTAACATCAGTTTTAAACACTGTAAATCACCCCTTTTCAGATTATGACTAGACTGGATGCCCTTTATTGACAATATTAAGCCTAAGCCAGCCTGTGGAGTAGGTAGGTATATATGTGTTATGTACGTAAATTTCTGTGTGTGTGTGCAAATCTGCATCAGGACTTGGCAGGTGCCTTCCACACCAGTGCTACAAGACTCCTTGCTAAAGAACCCTGCCTTTTAATGAGTTTACCATTAAAAAAAAATTGGGGACACTGCCTAGCTCCACAGTGTTAAATGAAAATAACATTCAGAGTTGAATTAATCTGATTGCATGGGATCTATTTTCCCCCTTGCTGCAAATCAGAAGAGTTTTTCAGCTAACAAGAATGGGTGCCCTACTTGAACGGGCAGCGGGCGCTGCTGCTAGTCAGAGCAGCACTTAGCGTGGCATTGCCATCATAACATCCCCAGGTTCACGGCAATGAAACTCCGGGAGTGGCAAAGTCAAATCAGTTCAATTGTCTGATTGTTCATACTCATAAAGTGGGGAAGCTGGCAGGGGTCCGGCATAAAACTTGGGAGTTCGGCAGCGGAGCTCCTTTAAGGTAATTCATTGCCCTCTGCAGTAGCTTAAATCAGAAGGGCCAGCACGGTCACAGTAAATGCAGCTCCCCACACTGCTGGAGAGCAATATCGCAGATAGCCGGCTGCTATGCCAGATGTCAAAGGTGCACTAAAAGCACTTGTTTTTGATCTACCCCATTCCCGAGAAGTACAATGGATGGGCCTTTAAGTACTGCCATAAAAAAAGATTGTGATTAATGAAGCAGCACAACTTAATAAACCAAGCTGACTCCCGCTTCTTTCTCCTAGGCATTTTCACTGTCCACAAAGCAGTTCTTTTACTTAGCAGCAGGGACATGTAAAATGTTAATCATCAATCTGTGGGCCATTAAAGAAGTTGCTTTCCCTTTCTCAACTTGAAACCAAGGGGGAAAGATAATAGGTTTGGTTAACAGAGCTGTTCACATAATGGAGATGTGCGGAGGAAAGCTTTGATAGAGTCAGCGTGGGAGCCCTGAGCGCTAATCCATCCTGCTCTTGGGACCACGAGTTCAAGTCCTTGCTGGGGCTGGAAGGTTCAGTTATGGAGGCTGGGGTGAGTGTCTTGATCTGGCTGGATGTGCGGGAGGTAACCGTACCTCAGTGAGGCCAAAAATAAGATGAGAAGGCGGGGGTGTTCTCTGTGTCAGAAGAGAGGGACCAGAGCTGTTGGTATTGTTGACTTATCTGGCCCCCTTCCTTCCAGAAAAGAGGGTCAAAGTAGCCTTCCCAGACGGCATGTGTCTGTCTGTGAAGGGGAGGCCTGAGCAGTAGAATCCTCCCTTGCCCAGAGGCCAGCGGAGTTTTCGGCTAATTCTCCAAAATCTAATGAAATACTTCCTCTGCAGAAGTCAAAGGTATGTCAGAGATACACAACTTAAAATTTTACTCTTGACATAAGAACTGCTTTCAATGGGGGCGGGACAAGAGACACAAGGCCCAGGCACAAGGTGTTTGATACAGTCAATCAGTCTATACTAGGAGAAAAAGTCAGTTTATACTGGTAGGAAAAGAGAAACTACTGGAAAGCAGTGCCAGATTAGGGCATTTTGAAATGGCTACAGTTTGGAAAGTTTATGCTAAAGCTAAGAACAGTTCCCTGCATCTCTTTTTAATCCTTTTGGGAAACTCCTGGTCTCGTCTTGCCTTGGCAGAGAAAGCTTAAACCAGACTGTGACCAGAGCATGTATCAGGAGAGGCCTCCCACTCCTCCTAGAGTATGTGTAGCCGATGGCCTCAATGAAGAGGACCCATGGTCCCTGGCATTTTAAGAAACCCCATCTGGTCAGCTGCAATGTTATTTCCCTGCCAGAGGTTTTAATCTTCAGTTTCCATGCTTTCTCTAAAAATGGAAAGGGGCAAAGCCAGTTTCTATTGTTTAAAGTCACAGGTATCTACAGGTTTTTATGTTTTTCTCAGGAAGCTTCTCCTGAGTCCCCAAGTTAGGAGGTACAATGAAATCGGTCTCTTACTAAACCAGTTGTTCCTCTTAGCCTGAGGAATACCAACCAGGCTCAAATATGCAACACCCAACTTCTCAGACCCGGACACACAGGTCACGAAAGACATGCCAACAATCTTGCAAAGCAGACTATGGCCAAGATATCTTTGGCAGTCTATGCTGGGGCCATGATATTCATTGTTTTTGAGTCTTTTTGCTTTTAAAGATTTATTTATTTATTTGGGAGAGAGAGAAAGCAGGAGCAGGAGGGGCAGGAGAGGGAGAGAGAATCTCAAGCAGACTCTGGGCTGAATTTAGAGCTGGACTTGGGGACCCATCCTCTGACCATGAAATTACTACCTGAGTCAAAACCAACTCCAACACTCAACTGAGTGCACCACCCAGTCGCCCTGATGTTTGTCTTATGAGATTTCTTGGAGCAAGGGAATGAATTAATGGGACAGTGATGCTGAGTCAATAAGAGTGGGCTTCCTTTCCCCCGTCCCTGCATATCTCACTTAAATTATTGTATAGTTGTCAAGGAACAGATCTTGATCAAATGAGTCTGGACACTTTCTTCAAAACCTTTCATTTGTCAAGGTGACCATGTCATTCTCCCACCCTCAACCTCCAATCTCTCCACCCCCCCAAAAAAACACAGCAATTGGTCCAAAACACTGATGTTCCTGCTCCCTGGCGTGCTCTCTGTTGAACATGCTCTTCCCCAGTCTTCTCATTCCCTAGGACTCAGGACAAGTTTGGGCCCCTCCAGGAAGTCTCCCCATGCCATGCTCTTGCATGTACCTGCTCGCTCTCTCTCCCCTGTGCTGTAACAACTGATTTGGGTCTTTGTGTCCCTCTAGAACACACCTAGTAGAGTACCTTGTATACAGTAAAACCTGTCCTTGTTGGCTATTCCAGACTTCCTGTACGGGGCAGCTACAGAGAGGGAACAATCTGATTGAAAGAGCAGACTAGGGATCTTTTCTTGCTTGTCCTTTGAGGACATTGTTTTCATACAGGTTTTATGTTGTAGATCAATAGAATAGCAGTATTTTCCAAAAAATGGATTTGACATAAGATTAGGAAAACTTCTATCAGCCATGTATAACAGTGTTAATGGTGATATGAAGTGAATTTGGAAGGGGTTGATGGTGTGAACAGTTAAAGCCCTTCCCAAAAAACCCCTAGAGCCATCTCTATTGGTTGTAACTGCTCACCAAACTGAGAGTTGCTTATGGGCAGAGTCTACATTATTCTCAGTGTTGTACTACTAAGGCCAAGCAGTTTATACTCAGTGGTTAGTTACTTGATTCATTAACCCAGTATCGACTGTGTTGAGAGCAGTTCCTTATTTCTCCAGCCTGCGTGGTAAAACTTAATTCCTTATAATTGCATGAAAGGCTTTTAACAAATTTCCCCCGCTCTTCTCACATTTTTGTCTTGCCACCTTCCATCTTATTTCATAATGTGCTCTAGGAATAACCACCCATGGACTCATCAGTCCCCAACCATCTCTGCTGGCTACCATTCCCTTCTCCAGGTAAATTCTTATCATTCTCTCTGAAGCTTTCCCTTCCTTCTCGACGGAGGGAGCCCTTCCTTCACTTGACTCCCAAGAGCATTTTGCAAATGTCTCAATTGTGGCTTGTGGTACAGGAAGGTTTCTAAACACTTCTGTCTTACCATGGACCTGTGAGCACCCACCTTGGTGATCTTGGCATAGTGGCTGGCAAATGCTAGACACTTAATGAATCTTAGTTAAATCAATGAATTAACGACTCAACCAATAAAGTAATTGAGGAGCCCTGGGGTCGGGGGTTACAAAAAGATCACATCTAGTCTAGTCTACATGCGCTCTATCATCCATGGTCCTTGGGCAGCTTAAAAAAGAGACAATAAATTTTCACAAAATTACACTAGAAATGGCTTTCCTTTTAAAAATTGATAAATTGAAATATTTTATTTAAATGTTTCAATTCCCCACCCACTGCCCTTCAAGAAATGATCCAAGATGACTCTTGAAAATTATTTTCAAGCTTAGGCACCTAAGCTTTATTTTTTTTTAAATTTTTTTGGGGGGCATGTAAGCTTTTTTTTTTTAAATATATATATATATATATATATATATATATATTTTATGATAGTCACAGAGAGAGAGAGAGAGAGGCAGAGGCATAGGCAGAGGGAGAAGCAGGCTCCATGCACCGGGAGCCCGACGTGGGATTCGATCCCGGGTCTCCAGGATCGCGCCCCGGGCCAAAGGCAAGCGCTAAACCGCTGCGCCACCCAGGGATCCCTGGCATGTAAGCTTTAAAGTCAAAGCACCCTTTCAGGTCTTCTACTTGGTGGAAAAGGTACGTGATAACTCTCTTCATAAAATGTAGTCAATTCCCATCTCTTATGTACATCCAAGTTTTCCACCTCCATCTTAGCTCTTGCCGTGATGAAAATTTACAGTGATCATGGCCATTCAGTGTAAGAAATGAATTAACATTCTCCACAGGACCCTCATTTGTATAGTATATTAATAGGCTTCTTATGTAAATTTCTACTCTTACCTCACTGCTTCTATGCCTGCTAGCTGATTGTATGCAATTTAGAAATGAGGGCAAGATATGTTTGATTTCACATGATGTTGCTTAAAGGGATGATAAGGAGGAAAATGGGTGGGGTTCAAGCAGCGGAAGGAAAGTTACAATGGACATATTTTATAGTTGTCACCAAATTAACAGTGCTCAGTAAAGCCTACTCTCATTCTAATTAGATTTTACTCCTTGTGTCCAATAGTTTTTGCCATTATAAATGAATTATGGGAAAGCAATAGGGAATATATATGATGATATTTTGAAGATGGCTGGTACAAGATATGGAGAGTTAGTCAAAAATGTGTCCTGTCCTAAATAAGGAGAACTTATTAAAGATTTCTGAAGAAAGTAAGAAAAAAATCCACTCTCCAAAGCCTTACCAAAAAACACTCCACTTTCAGAGCCACACTCACTCAAATGAGGAATTAGATCAGACTAGATAATCCCTAATTTGGTAGAGATTTCTAGCTATTCATCACATTCCTATTTCTCTTTTTCTTAGATATATTGCTAGACTGCACTTGCCTTTTTGCAAGTAGGCATGACCTTGTGATTGAGTTGTAGCCAGTGTTATGAAAAAAAGGATGTTTCACTTCTAGGGATGGTCCATAAAACCTCCCATGTGTCTCCTCCATGGAACCCTTTTGGAACCCCTTCTGGACCCAGGGCTGTGGATATGCAACAAGGGCAATCATGGGATCCATCTGTTAAAAATGGAAGAACTACTGTCAGCCTGGGCCCTGGAATATTAAGTAAGAAAGAAAGAAATGTCTATTGTGTTAAGTCACCACATTTTGGTGTTTACTGTTATTGCCTAGTTTTCCCTAATATAGGACTCTCTTAGTTTTGGCATTCTAGGATCAATCCTATGAACTATCATATTAGTCTTCTGTTTGAAAAGAGAAGCAGATGGGGAGGCTATGCATATATTGGGGTAAGGAGTATACTAGAAATCTCTGTACCTTTTTTTCAACTTTTCTGTGAACCAAAAATTGTTCTAAAAAAATAAAGTCTATTTTTTGAAAAAGAAAGAGAAAGAAGCTCTAGCTCCACCAATCTTGAGTTAGAGGCTGTCTTGATGATGAAATAAAAATGTCTCAAATAATGATTATTAACAATTTCTCAATAAGTCTATTTTGTGCCAGACACTGCCCTAAGTGCTCTATGTATGTTATTTCTAATTCTCAAAATAATCCTGCTTGGTAGAGATTAGGTTGCAGAGATAATGTTCTCTATAATGCTCAGGTACAAGAAATGGCACCTTTCTTTATTTTTCTAAATCTAGAAAGAAGTTTCCTCTCTGTAAAATGATAAGAGTCAATCTCAGTCATACTTTCCAATTATAAAACAAGTAAAAACAAAGGTAATTTGTTGGAAAACAGGGAAGGTCTTCTAACCTTCAGGACATCAGGCCCCTGATCGCAGCCTACATGATTCATTGAGAGGCAAGAGGTTCCATTTGATCCATGACTAGCATGGACATGTAATGCTCCCTGTGACTTCTCAGGCCATAGTTCTTAGTCCTCCTGATATCCGTGAACCAGCCCTTTCACAAGCCCTAAACCCCTCACTGAAAACACTGCCATCTTTCCTATCTACAGGAATGAATCCCTCTTCTTTTCCCTAGGGTAGACTTCCTCTGCCTCATCAACTCCGCATTCTAGCCCCTATCAATTTTCCAGAAATCTTAGTGAGAGGTTGTCATGTTGGGGCTTTGCAACTTCTGTAGTAAGCCATGTCTTGAGGCAAGTGCATCCACCTACCTTCTTGGGACAGAAAATAGCAAGAAGAAACATAGGTCAGTATATTATCGGATTATCCTGCCATATTCAGATGATAAAATGGGTTCAGAGAGGTTTAACAAGTTGCCCAAGATCACAAAATTTTTAGTGGTAAAGATTTAATTCAAACCTAAGTCCACTATCTCCAAAGTCTAGAGAATTTTCTACCATTCCCATTAACCCATCCTAGGAAAACTCAAGGCATGCCACAGGTCTAAGAGACTTTTTATGGTAATAGGAAATAAATCATCCTCAATAAATGAATATTTGACAGATTCATTGAAATCCAGGTCTTATACAATCTTTTCACTATATATCTTCAATGGTTACCCAAGCCTGGTATTCAAATAGCTACTTTCCACTTACACAAGCACACATACACACATAAAATTAAAGAATTGTTAAAATCATTAATTTGCAGTATCAGTTTGCAACTAGAATTCTGAAGTCACCTATCTAATGTAGTAATCTTATTGAGAAGCATAAACAATTAAATCTCATTTGACTCATCTTAATGACAGCCATATAAAGATTTCCAAGTTCAGAACTTAGTCACAGAAATATCTGAATATTTCCCAAGAAGACAGAGAAAGGTTTTAATACAACAGAACATCATTTGCCTTAACAGAAATTCGATCACTATTAATATAAATGATGGTGACTTAGGAAGGCCTGAGTTCTAGTCCCTCCTCTGACAATAGTTATATTAACTTTGAGTGAAGCATAATCTCTTTGGCTCTCGTTACTTTCATCTGTCTTTGTAGTTCTCACATTTTCTAATTCTACATTTCTGAAAAAAATTGGTATCTCACTTGTAAAATTAATGTTTCTTGGTCCACATTTGCAGTCAATATAGTGTAAAAAAGATGTAACATAATGAGAATCAACTGAAATTCTGTTGCATCCTTTGGAATTAGTCTGGAGTTTTGTAGGCTTTGGTATTCCACTCCCACCAGCAGGCCCATCCCTCTGGAGAAGATGGGATGAAACAGAATGTCTTAGCCCAGAACCATTAAGTACTTGATTTATCTAACTCTCTTTGTTCTGAACCCATGCACTTCAAGCAACCCTCTGATGATAATTCATCTGCCAAGTCCTTCAGGGACACAGTGTGATGGTCAGGCTGATTAAGTTTTTGTAGTTTGCATAGATTCTACTTTTCACTATATTTGATAAACTGGAATGTCACTAGATGTTATCCAATAGTTGTTGTATTGACCAAAAAAATCTAATTGTCTAGGAAAACATAAATAAATAAATAAATAAATAAATAAATAAATAAATAAATAATAGTACAGTAGAGGCAGAAAATTTCACTGGCAGAAACAATGCTGGACTCAAGAGAACCCACTCATCATCTTGCACTTACCTTGTGTGATGTCAAAAGGGAAAGGCTTTACCATGGACTTACACAGTCTGTAAGTGGCCATTGAGGTGCAGGAAAGATTTCCTTGATATTGACAGATGCAGAGGACACAAGGTAACATTCCACAGATGCCAGTTTGGATTTTCTCATCTGATGACCTAAATTAGGCCCTGACTTTCAAATCTGCAATTCAATCTGTTCCAGAATGCATGCTCTAGAACTTCTTCTTCTTCTTCTTTCTTTCTTCTTTCTTCTTTCTTCTTCTTCTCCTTCTCCTTCTTCTTCTTTTAAATTTCAGGTATAGAATTTAGTGATTCATCACTTATATACAACACCTAGTGCTCATCACTACAAATGCCCTCCTTAATACCCATCACCCATTTAACCCATTCCCCTCACCCATCTCCCCTCCAATAACCTTCAATTTGTTCTTTTGTTAAGATTCTCTTTTCCCCCCACTATGTTCAATTGTTTTGTTTCTTTAATTCCACATATGAATGAAATCAAATAGTATTTGTCTTTCTCTGGCTTATTTCACTTAACATAATGCTATCTAGTGCTGTCCATGTTGCTGCAAATGGCAAGATTTTGTTTGTTATGGATGAGTAATATTCCATTACATATATATATTTATAAACATAGTTATATATACAGTTATATATGTAGTTATATATATCACATCTTTATCCATTCATCAATTGATGGACATTTGAGCTCATTCCACAGTTTGGCTATTGTCAATAATGCTGCTATAAACATCAGGGCACATGTACTCCTTCAAATCATTTTTTTTTTTTTTTGAATGCCTGGGTGGCTCAGCAGTTAAGCGTCTGTCTTTGGCTCAGGGCATGATCCTGAGGTCCTGGGATTGAGTCCCACATCAGGTTTCCTGCATGGAGCCTGCTTCTCTCTCTGCCTGCATTCTGTGTCTCTCATGAATAAATGGATAAAATCTGTAAAAAATGAATCTGTGTTTTTGTATCCTTTAGGTAAATACCTAGTAGTGCCATGCTGGTTCATATGGTACTTCTATTTTTAACTTTCTGAGGCCTTCCATACTATTCACCAGAGTAGCTGCACCAGTTTGCATTTCCACCAACAGTGTAAGAGGGTTGGTTCCCCTTGTTCCCCATCTTTATCAATATCTATTTTTTCCTGTGTTGTTAATTTTAGCCATTCTGATAAGTATGAGATGCTATCTCGTTGTAGCTTTGATTTGTATTTCCCTGATGAGTAATGTTGAACATCTTTTCATGTGTTGATTAGACATTTGTATATATCTAGTAATAATTAGCTATGGCTGAGGTCAAAGACATTGCTGCCTGTGTTTTCCTCTAGGATTTTGTTGGTTTCCTGTCTCATGTTTAGGTCTTTCACCCATTTTGAATTTGTTTTGTGTATGGTGTGAGAAAGTAGTCCATTTTCACTCTTTAAGTGGCTGTCCAGTTTTCCCAACACGATTTGGTGAAGAGACTATCTTTTTCCCATTGGATATTCTTTCCTGCTTTGTTGAAGACTAGTTGACCATTTAGTTATGGGTCCATTTCTGGGTTTTCTATTCTGTTCCAATGCCCCATGTGTCTGTTTTCATGCCAGTACCATACTGTCTTGATCACTACAGCTTTGTAATATAATTTGAAGTCTGGAATTGTGATGTTCTGCTCTGCTTTTCTTTCTTAAGACTGCTTTGACTATTTAGGGTCTTTTGTGGTTCCATACAAATTTTAGGATTGTGTGTTCCAGAGCGCTGTGAAAAATGCTGGTGTTTTTGATAGGGGCTGCATTAAATGTGTAGATTGCTTTGTGTAGTATAAACATTTTAACAATATTTGTTCTTCCAATCCATGAGTATGGAATGTTTTTCCATTTCTTTGTGTCATCTTTAATTTCCTTCATAAGTGTTTTTACAGTTTTAAGGCATACTAAATGTGCTGGCTCGTATTACCTAGCTTTCTATGTTACTGATTTGATCTAGCTTTAACTCCTAGGTCCCCTTTGGGTACTGATTTAATCAAGTTACTTAACTTTTAACCAGTATTTCCAAATCTTTATAATGAGCATAGCCATCAGGTTGGTGTTCAGATAAATGAAATGACGTGTAGTGTACATTTAGTACAATGCCTAACACATAATGAGTGCTCAATACATGTTGCCTATAATAATAACAATAAAAAGTTACCATTCTAATTGTTATTACTGCTGGGCAATGATGATCAGCATACTGTGAATTCCTTATTTGTCCTGGAGGACAATGGTCCTTATTTGACCTTTGAGGACAGAAATGGGTCTTATCTAATAAGTCTAACCTTAGTGTAAGGGATAAGACATGGTAAGCCTCCATAAATATTTCTTGAATAGGATGTGTACTGAACAGTAGTATAAAACTAGGGATTGCACCTCTATTCCCACCCTATCCCCTAAGATATCCCCAGAAGCCCTTTAACAGTAAGCAAATATCCAATCTCATGAAGCTCAGCCCATGCTTGTTTTCATCTGCAACATTCATGTGATCTTTCAGAACACACCATCCTCTACTCTCTCAATAAAGCAATTCACTAGTCCTACCACCACCCGTGGTACTCTATCCTCACCCCCAGCAGATGCATGCATCCCACAATCATTTCTCCTCCTCCTCTTCTTTGTTGATACCAGCATCTCTGATCCCCAAGCCCCTATCTACAAAATTTCAAAAGTAAGTAGGGAATTCCAAAATACGGCAACACATCATAACAGTTCTCTAGGGCTGCCATAACAACAAAGTAACAGACTGGGTGGCTTAAATGAAAGGACTTAATTCCCTCACAGTTCTGGAGGCTTAAAGTCCAAGATGAAGGTGTCGCCATGTCCAGTTTCCTCTGAGGTGTCTCTCGTTGGTTAGCAGGTGGCCACCTTCTGTGTCTCGACATGATCTTTCTGTGTGTGTCTGTGTCCTAATCTCCTCTTCTTATAAGGACATCAGTAATACTGGGCCAGGGCCCACCTTAATGACCTGATTTAATCTAACTAATTAAAGTCAAATACAGTCACAATTTTGTTAGAATTTTAACACATGAATTTGGGGGTGAAAGGAGGGGAGGCACATTTTAGCCTATAACACACACCAAGAGTTTCTTTTGGTTACCAAAAGATCCTGAGGCTGTGTAAACTCTTAGTCGATGACCAATAGAGAAACAGAGAAAAAGGTTCATTAGAAGCCAAAATGCAATCACATGATATCAATAAATGGTTCCTCCAAATGTCTCCATGGAAAGGCATTTGGACAGTCATTAGCTAAAGGGTTTCTACCATAATACTTGTGAGGACTTTGTGATACTAATGTAGCAAATGGAATTTCTACAGGTTCACAATGAAAAAAAAAATCACTGGGGAAAGGTGAAAATTCTAAAGGAGGCTATAGTTGACCCTTGAACAACACAGGGATTAGGGGTACCAACCTCCCTTGCAGTTGGAAATCCATGCATAACTTTTGACTCCCCCAAAACTTAACTATCAGTAGCCTACTCTTGACCAGGAGCCTTATCAATAACATAAACAGTCAATTAGTACATATTTTCAATGTTATATGTATTATAAACTCTTATTTTTACAGTAAAGTAAGCCAGAGAAAGGAATGCTATTATGAAAATCATAAGGAAAATACATTTACAATACTATACTATAAACAATCTGTGTATAAGTGGACCCATGCAATTTGAATCATGTTGTTCAATGGTCAACTGTAGTTGCTAAAAGATGCTGGCAAGCTAGAGGCCAGAATTTTCTTATTACTAAACAGCCCCATACTGACAAAATGTAAGTCACCATTAATTAGAATTTTTGTAAAACATCCAGCTTTACAAACATCAAGATTCTAAACCTGCTCTCCTTTATTCCCAAAAGCATCACTGGTCATGGTGCCAGATTTGGGCTTTACTTGTTCTGGAAGGCTTTCTTTAGGCAGAAGATGGCAAAAGAAATTAACTGCATAAACCTAAATACACCGAAAAGCAAAATAAATAGGAGATACTGTGAAATGGTAAATGTCCTGATTTTGAGCTATTTAATTAAGCTTCAAAACAAAAAGGGAGCAATGAGCTTCTTCCCCTCGGAAACAGAGAAATAGCAGAGACCACTTTTGTGTTTACACTGAAACAGGTCCACTGAGCATCCTCTATAAACATTAAATAATGATCACATAATATCAAAAATGAAAACCTCTTATTATTTATTGAACTGGATCCCATGCGCACAGGAAACCTGGTGAATGAGATTCTCAAAGGGCTTTATAAATGCTCTCTCATTATTGTTCACCTTTGTTTGAAAAGGTAAGCATCTCATCTCCATTTCAGAGTTAGGGGTTAAGACAAGGGTTAGGCAAATTATATAAAGTTATACCAAAGTCTGCCAATGATACAGACCAAGGTCTGTTACTGCTTGAGGACTAAAAAAAAAAATCTCTCTTTGAAACATTAAGCAACTTACTAATTATTTTTAGGAGAGCATTTCACAAAAATATATTTTATCTTTACATCATGGTCTGGAAAGAAAAGTCACAAAATAATAACTGTGCGAAATAAAAAAACCAGTGTGGTTTCCGGAACGCTTTCTATTCTATGGACCCACCCATGTGGCTGGAGATTTGAAATGCTATTTTAAGTCTCATTTTCCTTCAGAAGCTAACCTCTGTGGAATAAAAGACTGTTAAGGGGGAAAAAAATCTTTTCTGTCATTTGACTTTAACTTATGATAAATTAGCTTCAACTAGTTTCTTAGAAAATTGCCCAAGAAATGACTACAGAAAATTAAATACCAAGACTTCAAAGAGGCAAACACACAGCCTTCAAATTCCGACCTCAGAGAATAATCCTCCCTTTCTCATGCTTTGGATAGATGTGAGTAAAGAAATCGGACTAGGGCATGGTAATGAACCATCTTTCAAATGACTTTTCTATCAATCTTCTTTTCAAAGGGTAATAAAGTGATGATTATTTCTAGGCAGTTTCTGGGAAGTTATCATCTCATTTCAACAGTCGCCAGTAAGAAGGACTGTACTCTGGTATCACAACAATGATAAGGGCAAGAACTGGTTGAGAATTCAATAGACAAGGTATAGGTTGTTAAAAGCTATTTCCTGGAAAATTAAAACAGAGAGAGATCAAAAGAATTGTGTTGGGTCTTAAGGAATTGGTAATCATTCCCTTCTAGATTAAAAATGCAAATCTGATTTATTACCTAGTGAACAAAATCCATTACCATTTGAAGGTTTTATTATTTCTTTCGACAAATAATGTTGGAAGCTTATAATGTGCCATGTTTTGTGCCAGATGCTAGTGACTGATGGAGAAAGACAACAGACTATGATGGGGCATTTGTATCATGCCTTCTAGACCCTCAGTGGCCCATCTCGTCTAAAACCGGTTAACAAACACCAAGAAAATAAAATTATTTTTTTAAACATTCAGTAAATGGTTGATTGGGAAGTCTTAGTCACCTAGAACTTGTTTTGCAAAACCACAGGAAATAACAATGAGGAAGAAACACCCAAAACTATATCTGATCTCATTCCCCAGAGTGGACAGAGGCTTTAAGATGTCATGGGGCAGGAGTCGCTCCAGGAACATACAGCCTCCTGGAAAGGAGTATGTGTACACAAGATGCCCTCAGAAAGGACTCCTGGGAACCCGGCTGCTTCTCTGATCCCCCAAGTCAGATCCCATCTGTGAGATGGGCTTTGTACTCATGCAAGGATTGTAGACTTTGTTTTTCCTCAGTGGTTCCTAAAACCAGCCTTAGCTAGGTCTTCTTTTTGCCCTAACTCACTTATTCCAGTCAGAACCTACTACCCATTGGCAGAGGAAGCATGGGACACATCACTGGATCCAACATTCTCCATAGAAATCAGGGCTCTTTTTTTTTTTTTTTTTTTTTTTTTTTTAAGTATTAACCAGAAATCCAAACTTGGTACCAAAGGGAAAAAAAAGAAAAAAAGAAAGAAAGAAACACGAGACATAAAGCTTTTTAAGGGCAAAGAAATGCTCTGTTCATTGCATCCTCATTGCTCACACAGTACAGAGAAGGCACTTTGGTAAAAATCTGACCGAATAAAATAAAACTGACCGAATGAATGAATGGACACCCACCCTTCAGTGGTCATGAATCACTCAAAAGTCATGACTGTCACATCAGTTTTTGCATGCAAGCAATCCTATGGGGATCTCTGATCAGCACTTCATCTTTATAAGTATATTATTTTGGTGGCTTTTCTGAAAGAAAAGAAGAGGAAAAGAAAAGAAGAGAAAAGAAAAGACGAGGTACAACACAGGCATTTGAAATCACAATGCATTTGTTTTCAAGTTCCATGCCAGGTGACAAATATTTGACCAATCAATGAATGCCTTTAGTTTGGCTCTTGGACAGTAAAACTGCCTCTTTCCACAGTTCAGTGCAGCACCCAATAGATCTCTTAGTGATTTGCAGAATAGGATAAAGCAGTTAGGTCCTGAAAAAAAGCGTTAACATTTTATCCCCATTGTCAATCTAGAAATCACCCAAATGTCCTGCCCACCACCACTTCCAAGACCAAAAGTAAAAGGGGTACAAATTAGTTTCTTCCAAATCGCCTAAGAACCAACTGCAACCCTTGGCAAATTAAATCTGTGGCTCTCAAGCCCCATGTGCTCAGGCCACATGTCCCCTGAGGTATAACCTGGAAATACAGGAAGGTGGGTTAAGCAAACCAGCTCATGTAAAGGCTAAAGATAAAGAGGAGTTTCAAGCCCTTCCACTCTCTCCTTGTGTGAAAGTCCATGCTTATTCTGCAAAAGAGGGTGCAAAAGAGGGATGGCTGCTTCCCCAAAGGTTCTGTGCAGTGCACCGTCCTGGGAGCCTTCCTCTGGGCCTCAGAAACTGATTGGCGTGTTCTGAGGCCTAACTTAAAATGCACCCCAGGACACTCTTTTAAGCCACCAGCGTTCTGCACTGGAACGAAGTGAACACCTTCAAAGCGAGTTTTCAGTAAGAAACCCCATCTTTCCCCAGAGGACCTGATAGAGTAACTTAGCCCATGATATTATATGCACAGCTTTGGAAAAGAGAGTCGTGTTTTAGAGGTTGGCCTAGTCAATGCTAACTGATAGTACCCCTGAGCTTAAGGGAAGGGGAAATACTTCTTTGGTAATTCCTAATTCTGCATATCCTCATTCCCCTTTAAGAAAAAAAAAAAAAAAAAAATATATATATATATATATATATATATATATTTTTTTTTTTTTTTTTTTTTTTTAAAGCATGCAGGAGCATTTGTTTTAGATTTCCTTTCTCCTTTCTTCCAGAAAAAAACCTGAAATGTCCAGGCATCCTGTGATTTACCAATTTAAAAAAAAAAAAAAAAAAAAAAAAAAACCTCAAACGCATCTAGATTTCACCAGGATACTACCTTTTTAACTGGTGAGACCGTGCAGGAGTATGGTCTCATCTGTGCAAACACATCCCATTCCCCATTCCATTGCTTTGCTGGTTGTTGCTATTCAAAGCCCTCTGCCGTGGGAAAGGAGAAAGGAAGTCAGATGGTTTTTATATCCACGTCCACACAAAAATACAATATGCGGATGAGGTAACAAACAGCAGTGGGGGCAAAGAGCACACACAGTGAGAAAATAAATTAAATTCATTTCCCTGGTTCTTTGGTGCCCACCCCCCACCCGACCTGCTCCAGGGGTTCTAAGCCACCAGCTAAAGCAATGAGGTAGGAAGGAGCAGTCTTCCCACTGGATCATCTGAGTGTCTTCCCACCAAACTGCAGGAGGATGAGCGCATGCAGAGCACCATGCGCCCAGGTCAGTATCTGGGAGAACCCGTTCATCAGACACCAGTGAGGTCTTTTGGCAGGTGAGACTTGAGGCTCAGAAGGCGTGTCTCAAGGAGGGCCACAGGGTAAAGCCATCCTGACAGAGGCTCTGGTGTCACCTACGTTACTCCAATCCATCTCTGTTGCCAAAGATTTCATGGGAAGGAGGGCAACGGCTGGAATCCTCTCGCTTCTCCTTCTCTTTTTACAGTCGTGTGACATCTTCTGGAGAGTTCCTCGCCGTATTCCTTGCCAGAGCCCCCTCCGTGGGTTCCATTTTGATATCAAGTCCAAAAGTGGAAGTTATCCTTCCAGGGGAATAGTCATTTCTTTTTAAATCTGCAAGGGAAACAATGAAGACAGTTACAGGGGATCCTCAAGAAGGCAGTGTCCACATGGATAAAATGAACTTTAGGTCTGGCCAAGTGCTAAGAAAGGACCCCGCTTGCTTCCTCAGGTGGCAGATATGTGAAACTCGAGCCCTCCATGTCCAGACTATCCCTCTCCCCCGGCCCCAGAGTCCATGTGCCACCCTAACTCCCTAGTGCTGCTGTAGGGGCAGGGGAGGGAAGATGTGATTGCTAGATTCCACACACTGCGCCCTAGAAGGCACAATCTGGCTGGAGTTGAGTGAGGCCAGCCTGGAAACAGGGCATTTTCATTGCTCAAAGATGCACAGGACCAGGTTGTAATGATTAAGTTTGTTAACCTTAAATGTATATTCCCAATATTATTTTTTAATGTTAAAAGGGGATTATCTGGATATAAAACTAATACATATTATAGTTAACTGATAACTAACATTTGTTAGACCTATCCATATATTGCTTCAATCTTCACATCAATTTTAGGAACTAGGTGTTATTAAACTCAGTTTATGGATGAGAAAAATCAAGGCCTGAAGTTCCCTAGCTAGTAAAACGCATTAGTGGGATATGAGCTCAACTATCTGGCTCTGGATTCCATGCTTTTATACTCTACTCTGAACTACCTTTCCTTAAAGAGAGGGAGAAAAAAAAAAAAAAAACATAATCAAGAGCAAAGAAATATCACCTGCAGTTCTGTTTTCCTAACTAAGCTTTTTTTATATTCATATTACCAAATGTCTGAATAAATGGGGATATTCCTAATTTCCACTTAAATGCATTAACTATAGTGTTGAAAGAAAACAAAAATTAAGTCCATACGTGGAGGAATTATTGAGTTACTCAACACCCACCATCATGGGTTAAAAAAAAAAATGATCTCAACTTTAATCATGCAGAAGAGCTAACTTGAGCTCACGATGGAAGCAGCGAGTTATGCCTCCCGCCTCCTGTTCTCCCGGCTGATCAGATACAGTCCCCGTGTCTTCCAGAGAGGAAGCCCCTGGGCAGCATGTCCGATGTGTTGTGGACTGATCTCTTTGCCCAAGTCTGCCATGCCACTGTGAGACTGGGTTCTGAGCTGCCCCAAGATGAAAGTGACGGTCCCCCTCTCTGCCACTCCAGTCCGATCTGCCCACCCCCACCGCCTCCCCCGTTGCCAGCCCTGGCTGGCAGGCTAATTCCCACTGGAACTAGAAGCCTGCTCCCATTCCCCGTCTTTGACTACGCCATGCCCATGAGAGCTTCTCGACGTCCTACCTCTATCTCCAACAAGATTAGAAATTGCCCTTCTTTGTTGTAAATTTACACCTACTCCATCCCAAGCTACAAAGGATGATGATCTTTTACTGATTTCCGATTCCGGGCTTGGTCATTTATTCTTAGGCAGGAAGGGCTACTCTGCTTAAAATGTGAGATTCCGGTCTAAGGACAAGTTTGGTATGACCTAAGAAAAATAGTGAACAAGCAGGGACGGACATGAAGCATCCGTTCTGGAATAAAAGAGAAGAATTCGACAGAGCTGGGACTGCCAGCCTGGGGACACAGACGTCCAGCTGCTTGCTTTTATGCTAAGAATATTTGTCTGCGGTGACTATATCAGTTCCGGAAAAAGTGTGCCATATTATCAAATCAGATTTTTGAAAACATGCATTGCAATATATGTTTAACATGGCAGGTTTTTTGGAGTGAACGGCACTACTTTAATTGACAGCTGTTGTGTCCCCAGATCCTTCATGGTCCCAAGTGTCCAACGAGTAAATAAGAATTGAAATCCTGTGGACGCCACACAGGACTCAGAGCAGGAGGGGTGGGGGTGGGGGAACCCGCCTCCGTTCAATTTTACCCCAATTAAGTCGGTAAACCTCTCCCCTTGGAGAGACTGTGACAAGAATTGGGCCCAATGTTGTTTTATCACATTTTGGCAGAACCTGAAGTAAATCCCCAGTCCTTGTAATCCCTTCAGAGACTTGAGAAATTTGCAGTCAGAAAGTCAGGCCTCGACTGTGAATGAGATAAAAATGTGATTGAGATTTTCGGCTCTATCCCAGGTTACAATGGATGTTGTTCTAGGAGAGATTTACTCAGAGAGAAATAGAATTGTTCGGGGCATACCCGGGAGTTTGAGCTTCCGGCAGCAGGAGTTGCAACGATGTTTTGCAATGAAGTTTCTAATTGCATCTTCCCCTAAATTGGCTGGTCCAAACACCATTCCTCTTGATCTAGAGGAAATATCAGAATATCAATGAGATCACAGCGGAGGAAAAGGAGCTCAACTAGGATTCTCAGAGATACCGAGCAGTATCCCATAGTAACCCAGTAAACTTGAAGGAGCCAACAAAGAACTGAGCGCTTTGGGGAAGCAACTATGTTAGGTTTGCAAATTTAAAATTCAAATGCACTTCAATCTTTGTACCCAACTCCAAGACCTGCTGTGAAACTCATTTCAACGCTAATCTGATAGAAGAGTGAATTTTCTATGTACCCGCAGTAGAACAAAATACAGTGAGACCCTTTGCGATGCATATGGGGTGAGAGAATGACATTCATCACCAAATGTTCTTTCTACTCGAGTACCCGAAAGGTGAGGTGAGACGTAAAACAAACTTGTTATCAGAACACACCTTCTGAAAAGATTCACATACACTGTTTCCAACCCAAAATACTTTTCAGAAGATAACTGACGTCTTCAAAAATAAATGCCTGACAAAACCCTACTTCTAGTACTCACAGCTCTTGCGACAGTTGGTTCTTATCCTGCAAACTGCTCTAGCTGGGCTCCTTGGGGGAAAGACAAGACCACGAGGACACAGTGACTTTGTGGACGTAAACTACATATGCTACGTGTAAGTGACAAAATTATAAACAGACCAGCACAGATGAGGCACATTTTGAACATTCCAGAACACGACAGATCCCTAGAGGATTCTAGGATCCATGTTCATCCGTGGTTAGATCCTGCACGACGCTTTTTTCAGGCTGACACTCCGCACACCACGGAACAGAGCACACCAGGGACACTCCCAAAGAGACTTCATGAAAGGTAATATTTTATTTTAATGACATGCAGAGTGGAAACAGCACATTCTAAAATCTGAACTCAATTACCACTCTTAAATACCACGTCTTAAGAAAAAAGAAAAAGCAAACTCTCCCAAAAGGAAACAATAAACTTCGCTTCTGAGGAATGTGGTTTTTCAAAAGGGACGTGGTGTAAAAATGGACTTTTTTCCATCTGAGTATTGAAACATTTATCTCAATTTCCACTTCCTTTTGGCAGAACAACAGTAGCTGCTCTGAAGATGTGCCAAGCTCAGAATGAGGGCTGATGTCAGTTTGCTCTCGGATTGCCTCGTGGCTCCGAGGCGAGGAGGTGGAGGAAATCTCTGGGGAAGACAACGTGAACAGACACCCAGGATTAACTTTCCTGGTCACTCAATCGCCTTTACAAAGTGCGGCTCTGCTGGTATCTACCCGGCTGCATAAGCTGCCTCTTGTTAACTACTCCTCTCCTTCAGAGCATCTGCTAAGGAACCACTTTAATAAGACGAACCCAAATGTGGCAAAAACTATTTGTAAAAAAAGATAGAACCACTTGCAATTTAGTGCCAGAACTCTTATGATGCCGCTGGAGTGAAAAATAAAGGTGTTGTTTCAGCCATTCAGATGGAAGCATTCCTTTTCTATTCTCTCTAGTGTGACCCTGCTGGAATACTCCACTCCTGCATTCCATACTGTCATTACTTCCCCCCTACCCCCACCCCACCCCTAGAAAATCAAGAAAACCCCCAACTTAGAGGGTTTTCCTGATTCTCAGATAAAAGTGGTAAACTAGATAATTTCCCTCTCTGAGCTCTGTGAAAGTTAACACAAAAGGATCAAAGTGTCTCTGAAATGTCTACACGAGGGGTGTGACCACTCCCCGTGTAGGGTAGATGGGGAAGGAGTCATGGAAACACCTATTTGTAGCTATCGGGTCTACGATCCTAGCATGGCCTACAGACTTCCAGTCTCAGTTAAAAAAAAAACAAAAACAAAAACAAACAAACAAACACCTGTTTTCCAGATTTTCCACAGCATAGGAAAAGCAAGTGGTAGCTTGGTTCTACAAGAGAGGTTCGCCAATTAGTGCAATGTATACACAGTTTAGATACAGATTTAGATACAGATCCTGTAATCGCCATCATTTTGCACTTGTCAAAGGCCCCAAACCATCAAGACAGGAAGTGGAAGACAACCCCAGACGGCCAGTAACTGAGGTTGCCTCCACTGAGGCTCAGTGACCTGAGGAAGTGCATTAAGTGGCCAGAGAGGGCTTGGGGAGGAGCCAGATGACCGTGTCTTCACACACACAAGTGTGCTCAGGGATAACTGGCACTACACATAATATCAGAATCTGTACCACAAACACACACACACACACACACACACAAATCCAAAAAAACACAACCCTCTTCTCCTTTGGTAGAGGAGTCTGTCCTCTCATTGACTTCTTATCCTCATGGGCAAGTTAGTTCACCATCTTGACTGAGATTCAGTTTTCTCATTTGGGATCGGGGACAGAAGAAGCCTCCTCCAAACGTTGTTCTTAAGGGTAAAGCAAACATGTGAACACGTTTGCTTAGGCACTTCTCAAACTACAGTTTATACCAAATCACCTGTGGATCTCACCAAAATTCAGATTCTGATTCAGTAGGTCAAGGGAGGGTCTTGAGAGTTCGCAGGTCTGACAGTCTCCCAGATGGTACTGCTGTTACTGGTCTATGGCCTGTGCTTCATGTAGCCCACACGGCACTCAAAAACGTGTGTGTTGGTGAACTAATTAGACATCGCCTGCCACCACTATGATAAAAGTTACCTTACCCAGGAAAACCAACTGCACCCAAAATTAGTAACCTCATGAAACCAGGCAGGCTACAGCCATCCTACCAATTTCCAAAGTTCCTATCTTCAAGTCATAAACGATAAAGTTTGCCATAAGACAAGAGGTGCCCATTCTTGGTTGCTCATCAGAACCACATGGGGAACTTCTCAAAAAATATAAACATCAGAGCCCCATCCTCAGAAATCTTGATGTGATACTCATTCTCAGAAGCTTTTCCTTTTCTTTCCTTTTTCTTTTTTTTTTTTTTTTTTTTTTTTTTTTTTTTTAGTTTCCTCAGTGACCTTAATAGAAATTGAGACCCACTGGCCTACAGAACGCAATTAAAATACTCAACTGGGATAATATAATCCTCTGAATTCTAAAAGTTGGAACCATTCAGGTCATATTAAATGATATATATCAAGGTCGAAATGTAATAGATGATGGAGTGTATATAAACTGGGTTCATTCTATATGCAAACCATTTTTCACTGCAAAATTATGAAGGAAGTACCAGGTTCCTGGTTCCCTACAAACTCACGGGCACACAGGGCTATTGAAGAAATAATAATAATATCCTTAGCTAAAAACACTTTAGCTCTGCTAAAACAAAAAAAAAACAATAAAGCCTTTTTCTGAACCCTAAGGGTTACATGAATTACATGCTCAAATATTAAAGGAGTTGGATGCACGGGGGCATTATGGCTCACCTTTACCTTCTCTAACTCATCTAGTCCAAAAGAATAGCTAATATTACTTCTAGATGGACCTCTTTGCCTACAGATAAGAACATATTTAGAGGAAATCACCGAGGAAAGGAATAGAGCTTTAAAGCAATGAATGTTTACAATGTGAGTGCTGTGGAAGAAAAGTAAAAGTTTCAGATTTTATTTTACAAACATTTCCCATCTATGTAATTTCTTTTATATATATTCTTTTCTACAATCCAGACATGTACAGCAACAAAGAAGTAAAAATACCACGTGCTAGCAGTTCTCAAAGTATGCTCCAGGCAGGCAGCATCAGAATCATCTGGGAACTTGTTACCTTATTTGACCTCACCCCAAACCTGCCGAATCACAAACACAGCAATCTGTGTTTTAACAAGCTCTCCCGGTTGTGATGGAAGCTCATGTTTGAGAACCGCTGTCGTCTGCCATATTGATCAGTCCTTAATCAGCACCAACACTGCTCTGTCCTCCACCTTTCTCAGAAGAACCTTGACCCTCTGCTGCCAAGTTTTCCCGAAAGCCTATATATGGGATCAAATGCCCACAGGAATTCCAAGGCCAGGCAGACAATTCATTCTTCTACATAATTTAAACTGAATCCCTGAATTAAGTCAGACAATCTGATGCTTCATATGTAAGCCCCATTGTTTTGAACGCTTGTAGATTTGCTGTTACTGACTAGCACACTCTACGCCTTTCGTTTTATAGGCATGTGATAGAAGACCCAGCCCATGACAAGAACGCAGGGACTCCGTTGTGAGCACAACAAGGGAAGCTGTGTTTCTCCTATGACATTGCTTCCTGGTCAAAGCCTATAGACACGGAGCTTACCCCATACTTCCCATTTGCTTGGGTCACCAGAAAACTCAGAGTTAAATTTGCAACAAAATCCTAGTTGCTGCATTGTTCTCTATACTTTCCATTTATGTCTATTAACTCCAAATTTCATCTTATTTTATTTCCATATGTTCTTTTTGCCCCTCTGTCCTCATCTATGCATTTTTCTTTATAAAAAAATCTTATTGTATTGGATATAGATATATAGATATCCAACACAGATATCCAGCCTATAGGTAAATAAAGCCATCTCAAAATCTTTCTAGGATCTAGGCAAGAAATATATATGTTTAGAAATTAATTTTTAAAAGCCGTGTACAATGTGTTAAGTGCAATTTTCTAAATGATAACATCATAAATCAACTTACTGTTTGTCTTCAGGTTTTATAACAGATGGATCAGTCAAATTTTCTCCAACACCTCCAAAGGAAAAATAAAATACATTTAGCAAATGGGGATTTCATTTCCTCAGGAATTCAAGTAAATAATAACCAAGTCTTAATTTCTTTCTTTAAACTTACATTCACCCTGTAGTAAATTCAACATTATGTGATTTCAGTGTGCCATAAAAATTATTCAGGTGAGCCTGAAGATTTTAGTAAATTCACTGTCTCCCTCAATCCCCTGTTATGCCATAATAAACTTCGAGGCCACAAATGAACGTTTTAGTGTTGTGTTCACAGTTACTGACAGTGGCATCCATCATTCATTTACCATTTGCCTATACTAGACATTCCAATTATATTCCCTGTAATTCTCAGCAACTAGAAAGGAAAAGTATTAGCATCCTCATATCCTCATTTTGACAACGAGTACATTGATGTTCAAGAAGATGAAGCAGTTTGTCAGAGACTGCACAGTTCACGAGTGATGATAACAGGATTCGAGCTGAGCCAAAGCTTGTGACCCTCCCATGAGGCTGTGATCTCCGTAGGTGGAGTCCATCGGTGCTCAGCAAGGCGCAAGGGGCTGCACGATTCTGTGGATACAACCTCTGCTCCATTGAAAGCACCTGTCATATGCTACATATTCAGCATTTATAAACAGATTCTTGATCTGGATGCTGGTTACACCTGTGCTGGAGAGGTATGCTTCTGCTGTGTGCACGTCCCTGAACAAATGTTTTTCTTCAATAAGATTTAGTTTTTAAAAAACTGACACCAAAGCATAAAAGGACAGCATGAATGGAATTTAGTGCTAACACTGATCGAAACGGCAATCGACCTTCAGAATAAATCTGTTATAAAATGCAATTGGAGAGGAGCCGTCTTCCACCAGTAGTAACATGTACAGACAAGCTGATCAGATGCAAATGCATCATTTGGACATTACCCAACAACTTCAGAGATCAGCCTCTGGTCTGTACTGGTTCTCTTTGCTTGGAAGAGACCAACCTTGCAGGAAAATTATTTAAAAATCATATGAAAGGGGTGCCTGGGTGGCTCAGTTGGTTAAGCATCTGCTTTCAGCTCAGGTCATGATCTCAGGGTCCTGGGATTGAGCCCGGCAGGGCTCCCTGCTCAGCAGGCAGCATGCTTCTCACCCCCTCTCTTTCTCGCAAATAAATAAATAAATAATCTTTTTAAAAAATCATATGAAATGTAGAGCTTTATTATGTATTTCTATTTGGTAAAAAAATATTCATGTTTTCTAACCACTATTTTAAAAAGATTTTTTTTTTTTTTTGCCATGCTCAGTATGTTTTACCATATGCTAAACTTTTCACAAGGAAATGTAATCCTTATAGTTTGTAGACCTTTCCCCCAAGAAACTGACTTCCTTAGAAAAATAACCTGTTTAGGGTAGAGCTTTCAACCATTTTGCATCAGGACCCTCTTTGCCAGTCTGGGGAAAATAAGGGACCCCCTTCTCAGAATAATGTTTTAAAAATGAGTAAATTAAATACATAAGATTACAAAGAAAACCAACAATACTGAAATACAGGCATCAAAATCTTTGTTTAAATTGTTCTGCAATACATGTGCCTCTTTATTAACACATTAAATAACAGAATCTAGTGCAAGTCTATAACTACCATAACATCAAGTAATACATATAAACACTGTTTTTGTGATATCTGCCAACACCATAATGTGCTATGTTAATATTGGTAATTGCTATTGCGAATAGTCATGGGTACTGCTAATACCACTGTGGTTTGTGGTCTCCCCCCCATAATTGAAGGAAATGATGAATTTCAGTTGTAGGTTAGTGAAAATAATGGTGTAATATGTCTTTTCATCAAAGTTCACAAACCCTCTGAATTCTCTTTAAGAGCATCTGGCTTACAATCTCTTCATTCTCTGATTTTGTATAAGGAAAGAAAAAGTAAGGCTCAGGGGGAGGTGTGTAAAATGTGATCTGCTCAGCCTCTATTCTTTTTAAAGAAGTCATAGGAAGGATTGGGTTCTTTATACTTTTCTCATTACACATACAAGAAGGAACAGCCTAGGCTGACTCTGCTTTTCCAAAAATGTAGTAAATAAACAGAAAAACAGACAGAAAGATAGTCCAAGGATCATCAGCAGAGAGACTACAAAGGTTAAAAATCCTTTTCATGTTTAAGCTCAGATCTAACTTTAAGCCTGGACTTTGTAGCAATGATAAGCTTTAGGCTGATGGCTAAGGAAACTGTAAATTTAAGCTGAGAATACACTAGTACCTAAGGAGGTCATGTCAACCAGGAAAAAGAAAGTTTATAGGGAAGATTTTGATGTGATCAAAATCACATCAGCTCCAGTTTACTTTAAATCTTGTTGTCTATTATATAGGCAGGAGTCAAAAGGACTGGGTCCTATTCATGGCTCTATCACCTTCTAGTTATGTGACCTGGACACCTCTAATCTCTCTGAATCTCAGTGTTCTCATCTGAAAGTGTGAGTAATAATGGACCTTATCTTACATGTTTACTGAGGATTAAATGAACTGTTGTATACAAGTTGTTTCACAAAGTATCCCACTCAGAGGAAGCCAAAAAAAAATGTCAACTACTATCTTTATTATCTTTATTCTATCAAGACCTATTGTAAAGTAAAATTCTATTTTCTTATCACTGGTAAAATCATGTTCTGATGATCTCATTTTCCTAATGAATAAATCCCTCTAAAAGAATGAGAGTGGAGTTTCCACAAATCTGTATATTCCTAAACTCAATCTAACGGTTCAAAGCATAACTACTGGGATCCCTGAGTGGCGCAGCGGTTTGGCGCCTGCCTTTGGCCCAGGGCGCGATCCTGGAGACCCGGGATCGAATCCCACATCGGGCTCCCTGTGCATGGAGCCCGCTTCTCCCTCTGCCTGTGTCTCTGCCTCTCTCTCTCTCTCTCTCTCTCTCTGCGACTATCATAAATAAATAAAAATTAAAAAAAAGAAAAAAAAAACAAAGCATAACTACTAAATACATATTTTGGGGTCCTCCAATGGCAGAAGGAACATTCTAGAGAGTGATACAATATGGAAGAAAACTAGGCATTTCAACATCTCCATATCCCCATCACACTTATTTACCAACTTTAATAAGGTAAATGCCCATGTGCAGGTGGTATGTTGCATACCCTTGCAAGAAACCCAGACACATACATTCTGATTCCAACCACCTTAAGATACATCTGTGAACCTCTAAATCTGTGGAAATAAGTTAACTTCTTTGTAGCAGTAGAATTCATGATGATGGTGTTGATGCAAAGGCTGACTCATTCTGGAAACTGCTTTGTTGAAAAAAAAAATCTAATATCTCTAAAATTCTTTGAAAAAATATAATGAGCTGTAAAAAAAAAAAAGAAAGAAAAGAAAAGAAAAAAAAAGAAAAGAAAGAAAAGAAAAAGAAAGAAAGGAAAAGAAAAAAGAAAAGAAAAGAAAGAAAAGAAGAAAAAAGAAAAGAAAGAAAAGAAAAGAAAAGAAAAGAAAAGAAAAGAAAAGAAAGAAAAGAAAAGAAAAGAAAAGAAAAGAAAGAAAAAGAATGCTCTAGAGGTGCCTGGGTGGCTCAGTTGGTTAAGTGTCCGACTCTTGATTTTGGCTCACGTTGTGATCTCAGAGTCGTGATATCAAGCCCCGCAATGGCTTTACACTGGACATGGAGCCTATTTGGGATTCTCTCTCTCTCTCTCTCTCTCCTTCCGTGGCCCCTCCCCCAGCCTCTCTCTCTCCCTCTGGAAAAAAAGAAAGAAAGAGAGAGGGAAAAAGAGAATGCTCTAGACCACTTTGATTTGAAGTGTAATTGTTTTTCATTGCCATTGCTGGAAATCAAGTGTTGGATTTCATATGTAATGATGATGATGCAAGCCCCACATGTAGGATTTCTAAATGGAAAGAGAGTAGAAAACTATAGTATAATTACAAGTGAGCAGAAACCGGTCAAACCTTTCCTTAGAATTCAGCTTCCAAGCCCAGTGTGGCAGTTCCTGGGTTAATGATTGGCACTCCCTTGGAAGACAGTAGAAAGGAGAAGAAAAAGAAAAGCTGCCAGGATAAACTGCCAGAGTGTTTCTCATTCCACTTTTCCCCCAAAGCACTAGGGAACCACAGCAAGCTGATGAAGAGCCATTTTAATGAGCTACATGGAGATTAATACTAACGACAACAATAATACTGAGGGCTTACTATAGATCAAGAACTTGCCTCATTTCAGCTCCTTAACATGAGAGATTAACAACAAGGTAAGGGCTTAATATTATTTCCCCAATTACAAATGAGCAAAGTGGGACTCTGGATGGCTGTCCCCTGGTTATACAGCCAATTCACGGTGTAGCCAGGTGTCCTACCCCAGCACTGAAACTCCAGGGCTCTTCCTCCAAACTGCTGGTACCAGGCCTCTCAGTCTCTACCTAGTACTACCTGAACAATTATACCATCGTCTCTCCAAAAACTAGAAATGCTAATCAATTAAATACAAAACTGAACCAAAAACTATGAAGGTATTTTAAGAATACATATATTCTCCCCATTTTTCCCTTCCAACCTGGCTTGGATTAAATATAATAATGCATTAAGTCTTTATCCAAGTGTCTGACAGAAAATAAGTGCTTGGTAAGCATTAGCTAGTAGTTGTAGTTGTATAACTGTTCATAGTTACTAGCATAGGATTCATCTTCTTCCATAAATGCAGGCCTAACCAATTGGCCAAAGCTCTCCAGTAAGTATCTCAATTTCTTCACGCTCATCCTATGAGGCCCACTCTCCTTTTCTTTGAAGGTCAGTGTTTTGACATAGTTTATTTGGAGTGGCCTATTTCTGCAATTCACATAATTGCCCAGTAAAAGAATAAAGTTAATTCCATTTTCCCCCCAAGACTATCAACGCAGCATTTGTTCTGTTTAGTGTCACTTTGGATTACTTAGAGACATAAAAATCCCCAAACATAAACATCATTAAACAAAAACCTATTCAAGTGGAATACAAAACACACTAAAGAGTCATCATTAATTCCTTAAAGTTTTTCTTTGGTTGTTTTTTTTGTTTGTTTGTTTGTTTCTGTTTTTGCTTTTTAAACAACTCCACCCAAAACTCAAAGCACAGACACTCGAATACAGATGAAAACAATCAACCTCTCTCCAACATGAGCTACAAAACCAGATGCTGTGGGCATCAGCATGCTGGGCTTAAATGGATCATGCACTTGCTGGTTTAAAAGCTGAATCATGTTGACTGTTTTAACTTTGTTTATATTGCTTCCCTAAATATTGTGTTTGAGGGTTAGAAATATAACTCAACTCTGTGAACAGTGCAGATCTGAAAAGACAGAGAGACTTATTAATAAAAAGTCTATACACGTCCTTGAACACATGGCACAAATTTCAATCAGAATTTACTGGACATTGCTCGCAATGCCTCAGGATTACATATCTCAGTTGTGCCCAGCCTCCAAGGTTGGCTTTTGGTACATAATCCCAGGACTGGAGAGGTGGGGAAGTCAGAGAGGACAAGGATTATGCCCAATCTGTTTAAATGAACCTATAACATGATTATGTCTTATGAAACTCATAAAGAAATAAAAGACAGTACAGTGAGAAGGAAAGAACATATAGATGGTCAAAACAGCTTCAGTCTGCAACCTGGCTCCCTCTTCAGTAGCTGTGCAACCTTGGGCAAGTTATTTAAACTTTCTGGGCCTACGTTCCCTATAAAATCTACCTTGAGGTGCTGCTTCTGAGATAACTCTTATGAAAGTCCCTGGCTAAATCCCTTATTTAAAACCAAAGCCCCAGTCAGTGAGCCCAAGGACTAAACTTTGACCTGAATACATATTTCGTTCTGTGTCTGCAAGGAAAGCCTGCTAGAGATACTCTGTTTCGTGCTGCAGGATTATAAGTCACATGTGAGGTGTTGATAGCGGGGAGATGCACTGATCAAAGGCTTCCATTAATTATGAGTGCACTGTGTTACCTCTCTCAGACTGAGTTTGTACTCTTATGAACTGTCATATCAAGGTACACAGCAAAGAGAGCAAGCTAAATTATAAACTGCCAAGCACTGAGCTCAAAATCAGTACATTTAAAAAGTCTATACACGTCCTTGAACACATGGCACAAATTTCAATCAGAATTTACTGGACATTGCTCACAGTGCCTCAGGATTATATATCTCAGTTGAAAAATGCCCAGAATTTATACTTTCCCATGTGTATAAATGCATGCTGAAGTGTTATGAATATAAGTTCAAGGTGAAGCCATAAAGCTAGAAAATTTGGTACAAAAATCATTCCTCATTTAGGGGTGCCTGGGTGGTGCAGTTGGTTGAGCAACCAACTCTTGGTTTCGGCTGAGGTTATGATCTCAAGAGTCTTGAGATTGAACCCCACATGGATCTCTTCCCTCGGCACAGAGTTTGCTTGGATTCTCTCTCTCTCTCTCTTTCTCTCTCTCTCTTTCCCTCTACCCCTCCCTGCATACTCTCGCTCTCTCTCTCCCTAAAATAAATTTTTAAAAAAATCATTCCCCATTTAGATAAAAGTTTTAGGTGTATTTAAATTTTAGACAGCTAATCATCTGCCTATATTTTTCTCTTGTGCTAAGTGGGAAACAACATAGTAGGTGCTCACAATCATCACCGCACAATGTCTCTGAAATAAATGCCTCTACCTCCCTTCAAAGCTAGGTAGAGCAACTCCATACATTACACATCCTAGTTCTTATAAGGTTTCTTGGGCCACCTGTCTGGTTCCTTACACTTTAGACAATTTCACAATAATAAATACATTCAGAAAATGGATACAATCTTTCAATTTTCAAATTAAGAAACACACATACACTATCAGGGAATGTCTCCATTAAAATACCTTAATGATGGTTTTACAAAGAAAGAACCAAGGTCAAATGTAGGTGACAACGACATGGACAAACCATCCCTGGTTTGTCAATGTTTCCCAAACTGTACCTCATGTTTGTATGAAGTCTTAGGCTATTAATCACCTTGCAAATCTAAAACCAACAGCTCTCCCCGGGTGTACTCATAGGTCCAGTGAGAGAAAGCCAACATCAGCTCCTCCAAGGTGTTGCTGGGGGCAATTTCATCACCATTGTTGTTGTTGTACTTCCGGAAGTCTCCTGTCATGTACTTCTCAATGGTCAACCATTGGTTGGCCGAATGGCAGTAGATTAAGAAAACTTCTAGGAACCTGTAAGGGTGGGGAAAGGAGGCCACTGAATCCCCAAAAGGCAGCAAAGGTGAGACTTACATTACCAAACAGTCAGTAGCAGGGGAAATTATCTAACTATGCACATGCCTCACCTTTCTATGGCAGGGACAGAACGCAAAGATTAAGCATTTTACCCACATTTACCCACTTCCCTTCTCTTTGAGGAGACCTTTCAACTCCTTCATGAGTATCAGACTTAACTTTTCTTACTGTGCTCTATAAAGTTCCTTGTAATTGAAACAATAACACTTTACTGTCACCCCCAGCATGAAATTATATCTGGCTTGCTAGATGAATGCCAGTGTCTTGAGACACTCAAGTGAAAGTAACAAGAGTTCAATCTCAAAAAGTCCCTAATTTCTCTAAGATATCAGGGGAAGAAACTGTGCTTCAAATAGAAATGATTTTCTTCCATAATGTTCCTGGACATTAAGAACTACATCTAGGGTCTTCATGTTTCACATAACTGAGATGTTAGTCATGGCCTCTGCCTAAACTTCTCTTTTCCACTCATTTACGTTCAGTGTTTAAGTCAAGCTATTCCTGAGACATCTAATTCTCTTTTTAACAGAACCATAGAAGAAAGAATCCAAAAATAAGATCATAGAGAACTTCCCCACAGCTCTGGCATTTCTCGTGACTAAGAGGACTGAGAAGAAATTGAAAGAAATTCCCACTTAAAATGAAGGATCATGGTGCCCATACTCCCTGTACTCACCTTGGTGTGTAGGGAATGTTTTGTGGTTTTACTTGGTTGAAGGTATAGATTAGTTTTTGAGCAGCTCTTTGTTGTTGGATTTCCTACAAAATAGGGAGCATCGATGATAAAAAATATTGGTTTGTTATCATATGCATGCAATCAATAATCATAGAAGAACTAGAGGGCCCCCCAGTATGATTTTTAGCCTCACTCAGCTCCCACAACACTCCATTCCACTCCAAAAGCAAAACCTCTACAAAACAAAAATAATGGAATACCACCACTTTCGGAACAGAATAGGCTGTCCTCTGCATTAAAGATAATCAATGGCCTCCAATCATTACATATATAATACATACAATTATGTATCTGGGTGTAGTCCAGAACTTTCTTTGACCTATCCCTCTAAGCTCTGGGTCTCAGACTTACCCTGAGGCAAAGATGAAGCACAGTACTCTCCTGGAAGATTTTGTGCCATGACTGTACCACCTCAGGAAGAAAGGACTTCACAATGAAAACCTGCCCTGGCTTGAGAACATCGTCCTCAGACCAAGTGCTGATGACTCTCATGGCTTTACGGAGCCCGCCATCCATCTCCTCACGGGACAACACCTGGATTATCGCAGCTCTCCCTCGCTGGGACCAAGAAGACATGCTTTTATCAAGGTTCAGAGGGGAGCTCTCCTCCAGCCTGTAGACAGTTACTTCTTCTCCTGCTGCAAAAAGAAATACAGGTGAAGTGCAACGACATCGTGTGTCTGTAGCAGGTTACCATGTCCTAAATAACAACTCAGAATCAGTTTACTTTCCCAAATGATCAGGAGAGAATGGGAATTTCAATTATGCATGAACAAGTAGAGAATAAAGGCATGGATTTTGGCCATGTTATTTGTCCCATAAAGGGAGAGAGTGGAAGAGGGAAGGAAGGGACAAAGCATCAAATGATACATAAGAATTAAGTTGTTCTTGTTATAAACTATAAGTAGAGACAAACAAAATCAAAGTAGCAGGGCTAGGATTCCTTTGTTAAAGACAAAAACTTTCAAAGAGATAGTTTAGCCCTATGTTTTCATTATCATCCCTTTTACAAGCCTTATTTTTTCCTAATTCCTCCTTCCATGATATTCTAATACCAAAAATATACCATATATATATATGTGCATGTACACATACAGTATGTACACACACAGCATCTACATACAGTGTATATACCTATTTATATATGTGCTTTATATGGAAAAAGAGGTTTCTGCTCCCTTGGGGGTGATATCACCCCACTGAGACTTCATGGTTTAACACAGTTGGAGTTAACACCACAGTCATACTCCAGAGCCTCACCCTCCTTCCTTTGTGCCCTTGGACAAGTTTCTTAAAGCCTCCCTTTTCTGATGAGTAAAATGAAGGTGAAAATAATGCTCAACCTCACTGGGTTGTTGTAAGGATTAAATATGTTAATTTGGCTAATGTGACCTAGACCTTCAGACACAAACTCAATCCCACTTACAAGATTTTACACACAAAATGCTCTTTAACTCCCAGATAGCTTCCACTGTTAGGCTGCTGTACAGGAAGCAATGCAGCCTAGACTCCTAGTGTTTAACGCTTTATAACAGAAGTAGCATATTCTATACATAACTTCTGTCCAGCCTGTATTTGATTTTCTTCTTACACCTGTTTCAAATACCTTTTGTTGTTGTTGTTAATACTATTCTGGTTTACAAAGAAAGGTATTTATTCACTCTTGAATGAATTCCTTACCAAAAAAAAAAACACATCTAGGTAATTCTTAATAACATATTTTCAAATATTTATTCTTGGTGCCCAGATAAATGCCACTGAGGTCTGTTCAGAGTTCTAAGTACTTAGAGAATTTACAGTACAGCTCCTGGGTTATGAAACCAGCCACGGAGCCATGAGGAAGGAGAAGGCATTTGCATCCATGATCAGAAGCCACCTATCTGTCCCTGTGTGAAGAGAATTAAGATCTAGGACAGAGTGGGGACCCTTGTTATATTGTCAGTTGGCTGGACAGAGAGACTCTGGTAGCCTTGGCTTAATGCGAGCTTGTTTTTCTTTACTACTCTAGCCTTTAAAAATGACATTTACTATCTGAGCTAAGAGCAATTAGTTTACATGAGACAAAACAAACTGAAAACAATATACAAAGATTTCTCTTCAGATGCCTGTTAGTTTTTACTGTATTGACATTTATCGCTTTCTTCTGTGTTTATTACACATGGTTGGTTGGTTCTTTTCTTTCCTACTTACTTCCAGCCTTAAATCAGTGAATGCCAGGTGCAACATTATTGCTTTTTTCCCAACTGCTGCTCATTATAGGTCCCATCCCCACAGTACTAGATTTTGACCCTAGATGCTAGCTGACCAGTTAACAAGAATTACCACTTTAGAAAATTAATCTCACTGCAACCACTGGCAAAACAAAATTTTCCACTAAAATGATGCAAAGTACTTTCTCCTTCAATTTAATCAGATGGTATGCCTCTGCTCTGGCACAGCCTCAGGAAGGTAGAAATGGCACTCACCAAACAGTTGGATTGGTGTAAATGGTATAGTCTGAGAAAGCCTCATTAAATTGTTCCTTTCAATGGCTGCAAACAAAAACAGATTTACTGTTTTAAGTATGCATCAGTGGACTGAATTGACAGAAAGCCTCCCCCACATCAACCTATTCATACAATACTAAATTATTTTATTTCAAAGACCCCTTATTTTTGCCTTCATCAAAAATATTATCCATAATCCAGCTTTTAAAATAAACTATGCCTTAAATGGGAAGGATATACCCCCGTCTTGAGGATTATATGAGATTATATACCATGGTCTGAGGTAGGGCTATACCTCCACTCTCCTGAATACCAAATCACAGACTAATCCATACATATGTGGAACTTTCTTTCAAAGAGTGTTCTGTGGTCTTCATTCTCTGGTTTTTCTTTTTCCGGAGCCAATCTAATGCACAGTGGACTGTGGGGACATCTACTGTTGACTTTGCGCAGTTCACCTTCTTTTCCCAGAGAGAACCGAAGGCCAATTTTAATTAGAAGCAAGTGATCTGCATTTTCCTGTTAAGAGCCGTCTCCTAACAGATCAGAGTCAATATGAGTTACAGTATTCTTCACCAGACTTTCCAAAGTTGACAGCTGGAGTCAAAATATTGGATTACTGCTGAGCTGAAAGACCCAGTTATAAGAGCCTGGAATGCAGGGCCTGGAATCCACTGAAACACTGTTCACTACTGAGGAGAATTTAGGAAAAGGCAGTCTATTCCTGGACCCTGAACGCATGTCCTTGATGTAATAATAATGGTAACTGTCACACCAGTAAACTTTTACTCATGTGCTGAGCTTTAGACTGTGTAAAAGCCTTGCCCGTATATCATCTCATCCAATGCTGAGCGCAATGACACGCAAAAGACCAACCAGTGGCACAAGTCCAGTGGGCTGTTACATTGCTTTGCATTTCAAAGTGTTTCTCTCTTAATTCTCAGCTAGCCCTCTGGCAGATTGTTCCTCAGGAAGGGCAAGTATAATTATTCCCACTCTGAAAGAAAGACAACTGAAGTACTGTGAAGCAATGCTGCTTATGAGAGTCAAGACCCTCAACATCTTGTTTAATAACATCCTTATACGGTGTCTTTGTTGAACTTTCTCAGTGGTGCTGGCATTCATTTAGCAGTTAGGTTTGCTGAGGGCCAGTGAGGGTATAAAATCCTCCTTCAAAGAACTAGTTTCAGGCCCCAGTCCAAAATATGAAGATCTCTGGCTTTGGACTTGGAAGGAATTTTTAGACTTCAAGGCCACCCTTTGTCACCATTTGGAACTTGCCAATACATTTTTCTTTTCTCAATCCTACATTCTCTTAAATCCTAACAATTTGTTTCTCCAAGTAAATGACAAGGTAAGAAATCCAGATGTTCTTCTCATGAGAGTGAACAACAGCTTTTCAAGTTGGGAATCATATCAATACTTTGCAATTCATCAATATTTCTATTTACAATTGCAGAATCACAAACGTTTGGCTCAGCTGACATGTCTGACATGCACATGCATCCTACCTGAATAATGATGGTGAGGCTCTGGAGGGCTTTTTAAGGAGGCTGAGATTTCTGAAATTATAGAGAAGATTGGCATTTTAATTACAGGGCTGGAGATAAATACATGCTTATGAATATATTGCCTTCAAAGTTATTATCGAACAGGTTAATCGGAATGGCTCCTCAGTATTTGAGAAAGATTTCCTAATATCCTTTAACCACATTATTGGGCATGGTATCCTGACAGCTTCCAATCATCAATGTAATATCTCCAAACATATTTATATGGGGAATTGAAGAAAGACAGGTAATATTAGCCTCAAAGATGTATTTCCTCCGAACCAATTACACCTCTGGGTTGCAGAAAGCACTGGGCTGCCCATCACACTTCATGACATCCCAAAAGCACAATTCTCTGAGCTCCCACCAAGATGCAGTACCCATATAAAGACATTATTAATACCAAGTTATTAGCAGTCTACTTCACTGACCTAAAATGACAATAAAGTGATGAAAACACATTAAGAGGCATATACCAGAAACAAAGGAGGGGGCGGAGGATATGACACCAAGGGACTTGTTCATGGGGACCACTTCCTGCAAGTTTAACTGCTTCTCTTCTATCTCCTCAAGTCCTAAATTACAAGTCTCTGGAGAAATCCTTTGCAACAGTTTTGCCATTTCATAAAATTAAAATTAAAGTAGAGAGCCTTAGTCTCATGGTGGTAACTGCTTTATACCTAGTAGAGTAAGCAGCATAATGAGCCCAATTTCACAGATCTCTCTGGCTTCTTGTTGCTGGATAAGGAAAGGAACAAAAATCCCTTCCTTAGGGGGTGCTTAGTATAAAGTAAGATCAGCAGAAAGGACCCTTTCTTTTGAGTTCATTCAATAATAAAAATTAAAAAGTATTCAGCTCCCACTATAGGTCATGCTAGCCAAGACAGATGTGAAGAAGTTATGGCTCCCGCTCTAGAAAAGAGAAAATGAGAAATACTAGGAGCCAAAGACATGTAAACTATAGTCACAACTCAGCTGGCAAAGTAATATAATAGATGTGTACACAGGCTTATGGAACCTTTATAGACAAGCAACGTGATATTCTTAAAGAGCATAGCCATCTGAATCTGATAATGCTGAGTTTCAATCCTGACTCATTTAAGGAGCTGTGAGAATTTGTTCACATTCATTCAGCACATATTTACTCAACACCTACTATGTGTTTAAGAGAAAGACCAGTGTAAAAACATATAAAGTCTCTGGCTACCTTCTAATGAGAGGAAAAAGAAAATAAATAATTATGTAAATATATAGTGCATACAGTATTTTATATACATAAGGAACTAATTCCTTATATATATATAAGGAATTATATATATATATATATATATATATATATATAGTTAGTTAGTTAGTTAGTTAGTTAGTTAGAGGGCTAGAAATTGTGAGAATCAGAGAGGTTATTATTTTAAGGACGGCAAGTCAAGACCTCTGTAATAAGGTGAAATTTGAGCATAGACCTGAAGGGAGAAATAGGTCATATGGAAAACTGAAGGGTATTCCGGGCAGAGGTGACAGCAGGTGCAAATGTCCTGAGGCAGGACTACGGAGAGTATAGTCAGAATGGACTGTGCTGACAGGAAATGGAATTGGAGAGTTGGAGGAGAAGCAGCAGATCAACAGGGCTTTGTAGACCACATTTGGACTTCACTTTTACAGAGTGAGATAAGATGCCATTTGAGCAGAAGTGTGACTTGATCTGACTTTCGATTTAAAAGTGTTATTCTGGCTGGGGTCTGGAAACAGACTGTCAGAAAGCAATAGTTTGGAGGTAATCCTATAATCCAGGAGGGTATAAAGAGTGGTATGTGGAGGTAGCAAAGTGATCAGTTTCTTGATATATTTTGAAGGATTTACTGATGGTTTGGAAGTGGGGATGTGAGAAAGCAGGAGTCAAATATGATGGAGACTTTGGCCTCAGTCATTGGAAAGGTACAGTTGCCATTTCATAAGATAAGTAAGGAATGTGGCATGTTTTGTTTGAGATACCTTGTAGACACCCAAATGAAGGGGTAAATAGATAGGTGGTGGTATTCTGCATGGCAGAAATGTTGAGTGAAAGAATGAACATGAGCCTGGAAATCTGGACGAGGGCCAAGCTGTCAAGAGCACTGAAAACGACTAAAGGGATTTGCAGCCTATCCTGTAGGTAACGGGAAGCCACTGGAAGCTTCAAAATAGGTGACAATTTATTGTTCAGAAAGATAATTCCAGTGGGAGCATGGGGACGTGCAAATGGAGAGAAACCAAACAGAATGCTAACATAAAATGGAGGGCAAAACTTTTTATATAGGAAAAAAAATGTTAGAGGCCCTAAGGCAGAAGCTGTGGGGTAGAGCAACACAGACAGGTTCTAAGGATGGGGCTGTGGGTAGTACAGAGGCAAAGCTGATGGCTGAGATGGGCAGAGTTGATGACTGGGAAGGAAAGGCATTGCACATGAACTCAGAGTCCCAGTTTGGGTAAAGGAAGAGTCAGTGATCAATGACAACAGTCAACAAAGTAATACAATTAAGAACAGCCTCAAAGAAACTTCAAAAATGGATAAAATGGTCAAGGATGTCAAATGCTGCAAGTTCCATGAGGTCTAAAAAGAGGTTGTGTGATTTAGCAGCTTCAGTCATGGTGGCCACAGACACCAGGCAGGGAAGATGATAACGTATTTTCATTAATTTGGAGGTGGACAGGAGTGGCAGTGTGAAAGTTAGGTAACATCAAGAAAATGGTTATTTCTTCTGTATGGAAAATGACTTAAGTGTGTTTGTAGTTGGAGGAGAAGGACTGCTGCACAGAAGCTGCTGGAAAACAGAGTGGGATGCACAGGGCCATGGAAGGGAAGGAGCCCAATCCACATCACAAGGTCAAGAACATGGAGAGGAGCTCATAGTCTATGGTAGAATTTGGGAACAGCCTTGACAGTGGCTTTGCCAGGGAGTCATCTCACACGACCCAGCCCTACTCAACCACAGAGTCCTACGGAGGCCAGGCAGGAAAAGGTGTCCACATAAAGAGGAACAGCTCTTGGGGCAGCCCCAGTGGTTCAGTGGTTTAGTTAGCACCACCTTCAGCCCAGGGCCTGATCCTGGAGACCTGGGATCGAGTCCCACATCAGGCTCCCTGCATGGAGCCTGTTTCTCTCTGTCTATGTCTCTGCCTCTCTGCCTCTCTGCCTCTCTCTCTCTCTCTTTCTCTCTCTGTTTCTAATAAATAAAATCTTTAAAAAAAAAAAAAAAAGATGAAAAGCTCTTCAGGAGTGATATGTGAAAGAGTGATGATGGTAATAGTTGTCCAAGAGTCAAAATGAGCTCAGTGGCAACACCCTCACTGATGGAGAACACTGGAAAATCACTGTCAGAACTAGGCAATTAAAAATATCTGTGAACAAGACCTCAGTCCTTATTTACATGGAGAAAGACAAATCAACTTTCTACTTTTCTACTGAAAGTTCTCCTTCATACACTAGACAAAAATCTCATATAGAATTTCAAGAGCTATGAAAATCTAGGAGAGCGAAAGTCACCATCAATAAGTTGAAAAGAATAAGATCTTTAAATATAAAAACTTACTGTCAGCTGCATTTGAACTTCTCAACCTGTTTGAAAAATTAAAATTGTTTAGATAGTGCTTTAAATTTTTCAATGACCAAAGAAAGGAAAAGTAAGTGCAACAGTAACAATACAGCATCTATATGTCTGTGTGTGTGTGTGTGTGTGTGTGTGTGTGTTATTTTTTTTGAAAGAAAAGTGTCATTGGACCCCAATCTCTATCAGTAGAGAAATGGTTTACAACCCTACAACTATTTTCATAGAAAAACGAGCATTGCATATGTGTGCAATTCACTTAAAGTGCATGCCCTAAGCTAACCAGAAAGCAGTTGTTGGATTTTGTTTTTAATTAGCTATATGAACACAAGATATATATAAGATTTAACTGTGTTTGTGTTGTTCTGGATCAATTAAACTAAAGGGTTCCTGAACTATGCAAAGCAGATGCCTACAAATGAGTCTGCGAATGTCTCCGGACAAGCCTGCAAATCAGTTTCATTAGCCCACGTGGCTCCTAAATGTTGGCAGGCTGAAATTAGCTCTCTGCAAATTGTTACTTGCCCTGCTCAAGTGCACACGTGGCCATGGGCAAGTCTGAATAAATGTGTTCAAAGAATATCTCTGGTATTGAAGGTCCTTAGGGAAGAGAGTACAATTACAATTATTGTTTAATTTCATGCTGCAATAACCCACTACTCTGCATGAGCACAAACTACCAAACCTCTGGGAGGAGAGAGTCATGTGCACTTGAAGTCTAGAGGCAGGCTTGCACAGAGACCTGCCTAGATGGGAGTTCCAGAAAAAAAGTCCATCTCAAATAGAGCTGGCTGCAAACTCCAAGTCATGTTCCACCTACTTGGTATCAACTGGCCCTTCATACAATAGATGGTTTTGAATTCTGCTCCCATAGCCATATGGACAATTTGATGATATAACTAGAAAAGTCCAGAAAACACTCCAAATGAAATGCAATAACTTTGCTTGGCTGGTTTTCAAACTTTATTGCTCTGAATAAACAAAATTCCAGGAAAATACTCCAGCCTCCAACCATGTGAGTTTGCTAGCTCCTCTCTCTTTTGATCCCTATCTTCCCTTTGGCTTAATCCTCAATGGGTTCTGCTTTAAAGACAGACACTTCGAATGTTCATGAGAAACCAAAAATAAAAAAGATCAACCTCATAAACTAAAATTAAAAATTTGAAAAAATAATCTAAAAAGAAGACTATCAGGCCTTCAGTCTTTTTCCTTAGGTCAGACAGATTTGTTCCTACTCTTTAATGCAAATTTCACAATCTTTTCTGTCAGAAAAGATAGGATACTCATTATTCCACATGTGCTTTTATTTTTGACATTGAAAAGGCAAATGGTTAAGCTGCTGTGGTAGAACATGTTTCATTATATTCTTAAAAGGCATTTAAGGGAGCTCTTATTGCCAAGAGACGGGAAAACTTGGAGAATAAATTATTTTCCTTCTGGCTGACAAAAGAAAAATATTGTCATTGGAAATAGTTTTCCCCCCTATTTTTCTGACCCAATGAAACCTTTGTTCCAAATAAGGTTAAAAAAAAATAGCAGCCAAGGATACTTAAAACACACATTTAAAAATACTCACGGGGAGTTCCTAGGGAGGTTAGTGCTCCTAGAGTTCCACAATGAATTTTTGCTCAGATCCTAAGAAAAAGGGAAAGGTCATTACATGTTCACCCAACAGTCTCCAACCCCAGAAATACATTTGCAAAACACATGCCTTGGAGGTTTACTTCTTTTTTTGACCCTTCCTCCAGCTCAATATTTCTCTTACTCAACTCAAGTTGGAAAGATGCATAATGTTAGCACAATATCTGCATAATTCAGTGTGTTGACTGACTTTAATAGAATGAAATTGCTTTTATGGGGACATCATAGAGAAAATGTATTTTATACAATGATTTTTACAGAAATGAGAGTAAACAGTTAATGATAAAAAAAAAGAAGGGATGAAGATCTAAGTTGACAAGAAACATCAGTTATTATATCTCTATGTCCTTTGTCCAAACATTGTTGTTTCAGTGGATGATTATTTAGAATAACATTACTTTGAATTTATCATTCTATTTCCTGTTTAGATTCAACTGTTACTCTTGAAACCTACTATATTCCACGTATCACTCTAGGCATTTGCTCTGGTGTTATTTTGTTATCCTCAAACAATAGTCTCAAAAGGATGGCATTAGCCCCATTTTAGAGATACAGTTAATGAAGCTCAGATGTTAATTAATATACAGAGCTCTGAAACCTAGCACATGGTAGACAGGTTCTTGCCTCCACTCACTTGCAAGCAGTCTTACATTTTATTTTCAAAACTTTCCACAGATAATACTCATGAGGTTATTAACTTCATACATACATAAAAGTAATGTGGATAGTGTTCCCAAGTTCATAGAAATAATGTTCAAACCAAGACCAAAATTAGATTTTTGGGGTTAGTTTAACTAGACCACGCTTCCCACATGGTATATGGCAGTAAAACAGGCACATACTTGCAGATAGTAAGGAAAAATGACCATAAAATCAGAAAACCTCAGTGTCGGAGGGTCCTTTACCCTGCAATGCCCAAAGCCCCTTCGACACATCTGCAAAGAGGTTTGCTCAGCCTGTTTGACTAACCACCCTAAGCAAGGAACTTACTACTTCCAGAAATAAACCATTCCATCCTTAGAAAGTTCCAATTGCTAAAAATTCCTCCTCAAATTGGGCTGAAATCTGCCTCCCTGTAGTTTCTATATGTTGACTCTAACTCCGCCTCTTAACACGTATTGAAAATACCTATTTTTCTCCCACATGGCAACAGTCATATATTTCAAAACAGTTTCAAAAATTTCTGAATTATTTATCTTTCATGCTAAAAACACCCACCATAAATTACTAGGTGGACAGATAAATTGCATGGAGAAAAACAACAAGGAAAGCATAAAGGTTGTGTGTGGGGGGGTGGCGGGCAGTGTGAGGGGAGTGAAAAAACTGAACATATATGCAAAGCAAGGATTAAATGTAATACCAATAAAAAGTAGGAGCCAATTAAGGGACGTAAAGGTAAAACAGACATGGTCAAGGAGTTAGAGGAGTATGTGCATAAATTTTTTTTAATATCAAATAAGTTATTTTTACCTCTTGAGACTGCTTTAAATAATCACTGACTTGTATGGCATGCTGTTCCTTTTCTTTAGTTTTCATTTTCTGATATAGAGAGGGTTCTAGACCTTGTTAAAAGAAAGAAAAAAAATTAGAGAATACATAAAAATGTGTTACATTCAAATCACATTCCTAAATAGAAAGATCTGAACATAGTGCATTCATCTAAATTTGAATACAGCTTCTTTTTCTCTTTTTAGCAAGTGGTACCAAGATTCTTTTGTCCTTTTTTTTCTCAAGTGGTTGAAAGCTATATATCCTACAACATTTCTATTCATCAGTAATTTCCTGTGCATTTATAATCATTTATGCTCCCTAATCAAAGTCAAGAATTAAATGATCCATAACTTGAATCCTCCCTGCAGAACACTTTTACCAATTCTTTTTACATTCACCTTCTCCTGCACCCTATTGTCCATGCTTTATTTAAAACACATAAAATGGTCATTCCAAATTGTTAGAAATCCTTCCTTAACAATTGTATCAAGCATCATAGTAGCCTACTTGAAAAAATAAAACAAAACATAAGCAAAAGATAGAAAAGATTGCCAGGAGATGTGTTTCGTTTTCAGCTCTTTCTTAAAAAGGAGGCAAGGATCATTATTGTCGTTATTTTTCATACTGGTACCTATAAAATCACAGGCATGCAGTAAGTGCTCAATAATAATTTTTCAATTGGATTAATTCTGTGAATAATGCTATTAAGAGTCCTTGGCTAAATGTAGGGGGTACCAGTAACTTTTTTCTCTAATTATTTTGTGACAAAAATACACACACACACACAAAGCGCAAAAAAAACCTATTGGAAAAAAAAATCACAAAATGTCATATGATATTTTTGAATAGCATATATATCATATGATCAATATGGTTTTACTGAGAGCACAGAATTAAAATTAAGATAAAATATTTATAAGAAATATTATTTTTAACTTCCTTTTCATAGTTACATTCCTCAGAACTTTTTGTATTCAGGAAGAGCTACCTGACAGCATATCACCCAACCCTCAAAATTTATTTTTAAATTCTTTTTCAATTAATTCATAACTGAGATACACTTCAAAAAAATGAAATTCTTAATTCAGAGTGTAGTTCAAGGTAGATACTGGGCCTCCTTATCTCCTCAGATTAACTTGGTGCCTGGAGTCAGCCTATTTCCCTACATCTTCTTTCCCATTCTTATCATCAGACTTGAGATTCTTTCCCCAAATCCCCACTATCACCTGCATCTTTCTCTATTCGAAAGTCATTAGGAAAAACTTCAATAACTTGGGAGTGGAGGTTGAGTGAAATGGGTGAAGGTGGTCTCAGGTACAGACTTCCAATTGTAAGATAACTAAGTCTTGGGGATCTAATGTACAGCATGGTGACTATAATTAACAATATTGTATATTTGAAAGTTGCTGAGAGAATAGATCTAAGAAAGTTCTCATTATAAGAAAATTATAACTATGTGAAGTGATTACTGTTAACTTATTGTAGTAATCATTTCACAATATATACATATACCAAGTCATTACATCTTACACATAAAACTAATACAATGTTATATGTCAATTATAACCCAATCAAAAAAGAACTTGAATAGTTTAAGACATAATAACTTAAATATCAGTTAAACTATTTATAAAAATATAAAATATAAATAAACATTTATAAATAAATACATTTGCAATTGGTTCTAGAATCATATCTTTAGACATAGGACCTGATTTATTCAATATTACAGGCTCTCATAAACTGTGATTTAAGGCAAGACAATTGAGCTATCAAGTCATATCTGTAGGTTAAGGGAGTTCTGAATAATTTAATTTTTAATGTCTCTTTCAGCTTAGAGTCCACTTGATTCTCAGTGATTTAACAGACAATTGAGTATTTTAAAATATAAATTTGGGTTTTTCAACTGTGGCCCTGACATTTTGGGCTGGATAATTCTTTGTCAGAAGGAAAGACACTATCCTATGCATTGTAGGATGTTTAGCAGCATCTCTGGCCTCTAGCCATTAGAGGTCAAGAATACCTGTACCTCCTTTAATTGGCATTACCAAAAATGTCTTCAGACATTGTCAAATGTCCTAGAGAAGAGAGGTGTAAGGTGTACAAAATAGGCAATTGGCTGAAAACTACCAAGCATAAGACAAAGCAAGGTTTTAAAGAAGCATAATATCATATATTTCAATACAGTGTCTATTTGTACCTTAGTTTTAGTATTCCAAATTATTTTAAATATTTATGAGTCCTGATCACATAGCTCCTCCTGTTTAAAAATTAGTAAAAGGGAGCATGAGGAAGGTGGTGATGAAGTATAAGGACCCTAGGCTCACCTCTTCCCAAGAATACAACTAGATGATTATCAAATCATCCTAAATACTCCAAAAATTGACCTGAAGACTGGCAGAACAAACTCCATAACTAAAGGTAGAGAAGAGGTCACACTGAAGAAGGTATTTGCACTCATGTAATGGAAGCATTATTCACAATAGCAAAGAGGTGGAAACAACTCAAGTGTCCATTGATAGATGAATGGATAAATAAAATCTGGATACCAATTGCATTCCCTCTTGCCATGGCAGCTATGGAGGTGTCCTGCAGAACCCCATGTTGAACATGATAGAACTACAACATGGATAGAACCTGGGTCCCTGTATCCCTACTTGGGAGGCTCCCTGTAAAATATTTGCATAGGGCTTTGCCTAAGTAAGAATAAACCTCAAATGTGGGAAAGCAAATAAAATAATTAGTAAAGGTCTCTTATTGTTTAACACAAGAAGTTCAAAGTTCTGACCATTGCTCCCAATTCTGACCATAATCTGGCTTTATCTCACTTGTCGAGTCTTAGTTCACATTCCCTTCCTACCTCATAGTTTTCATTCATAGCTAGTTGATCATCTTTTCTCCTTTACAAACACCATTAAGGGATATTTGCCCATGGAATAAATACTATATGTCAGTTGTAATAAATAACCAGCCACAATTCATCCTGCTGAGTTCTGTGTAAGGGTCCATATCAATGTCTCATGAACCTTAAGAACTTATAACATTAGATCACCCCACTCTATACATCAGATTAAATGAACACTCCCTGAACCAGGTTTAACAGCTCTGGATATGAAACTATCTAAACCTTAATTTTTCCTCTCTGGATCTCAACAACTATTCCATTAAATGAACAGAAATGTTGTCCTTTTCATAAAAATTAAAAATCAAAAAGTTATTTTTCTAAATGAATGTTGCCTCCCTCTCATTCTCTCATCTCTGCTTGATAGAATAGTTAGAATGGCTAAAATTAACAAGACGGGAAACAACAAATGTTGGTGAGGATATGGAGGAAGGGCAACCCTCTTACAATTCTGGTAGGAATGGAAGCTGGTAAAGCCACTCTGGAAGACAGTATGAAGGTTTATCAAGAAGTTGTACAATTGCACTACTGGGTATTTACTCCAAAGATAGAGATGTAGTGAAATGAAGTGGCAGCTGCACCCCACTGTTCATAGCAGCAATGTCCACAGTAGCCAAACTATGAAAGGAGCCAAGATGTCCTTCAACAGATGAATGGATAAAGAAGATATGGTATGTATCTATGTATGTGTGTGTGTGTGTGTGTATCTGTATATATGCGTATATATGTACACATCTTTTTATTCATTACTAGGAAGCCTTAGATCTGACTTAGTAATTCCATAGGACTTCATCTTTCTAAGGCTTCCTAATAATGAATAAAAAGATGTGTACATATATACGCATATACACAGATACACACACACACAAAATGGAATATTACTCAGCCATCAGAAAGGATGAATATCTACCATTTACATTGATATAGATGGAACTGGAGGGTATTATGCTAAATGAAATAAGTCAATCAGTGAAAGACAATTATCATATGGTTTCACTCACATGCGGAGTATAAGAAATAGTGTGGAGGATCATAATGGAAGGGAGGGAAAACTGAATGGAAAATAAAAGAGAGGGAGACAAATCATAAGAGACTCTTAACTCTGGGAAACAAACTGAGGGTTGCTGGAGGGGAGGTGGATGAGGGGATGGGGTGACTGGGGTGATGTGATGAGCATGGGTGTTATATGCAACTGATAAATGACTGAACTCTACATCTGAAACTAATGATGTACTATATGTTGGCTAATTGAATTTAAGTTTGGGTGGTCCAGGAGTATCATGAGGAAACTTTCTCACAGTTTTTGAGATCCAAGAGTCTAGACTGTTACATACTTATCTGATTAAATTTGGACACTGTGAGCCAGTTCTTGCTGCAGACCTCTTCTTCTGAGATTTTATTTTCTCCTGGCTCTGAATCCAATTGGTCATTTTGAGAGCAGGTGTCAACCGTTATGACCTGGAGAGAAAGACACTTGTTGGAACACAGTGACATTAACCTGAAAACATTTTGAGTCATTAATGTGACTCCTAGAGGTACTATGGTGAACAGCAGTGGTTGTTAACATTGGCTGCGCATTAGAATCACCTGGAAATCTTTGAAAATTTCCATTAGTCAAGCTGGCAGGACACAAGCACCCATGATTATTCTTTGTGGTCATGACTGAGAACAAGGGTGGGGGCAACAGTAGTCAAACTTGAGTGTCCATCAGAATCACCCAAGGCAATGCTAAACCACAAATCACTGGGTCCCACCTCCAAGATTCATGATTCAGTAGGCCTAGAGGGAAAAAGAATCTTGCATGTCTAGCAAGTTCCCAGATAATGCTAATACTGCTGATAGAAGACCCCAATTTTAGAACCAGTGGCATAGAGCAAAAAACCGCAAGGCTTGGATCCAAAAAGGACTTGTGTTGGAATTCTAGAGATCTATAATTTTATGTGAACTTCGATAAATCACTTAATGTCTGTGAGCCACTTTCCTTTTGTCATTAAAATAACAGATAATCAACACTAATGGCTGCCATATGTACTAACCGAAGACAGAGAAGAAATGAGATAAATTGACAAAATACTAAGCAATAAGCAAATGCAAGTTATTAGTACCTAAGCCTGGTTTCAATTTCTAGTTAAATTCTGGCCACTTTAATGATTGCAAAAAAAAAAATCTAAAAAATTAAAAAAACTTTCATTTAAAAAAAAAACAAATCTATTGAATTCATATTTTGTAAGATTCCAGCAACTCATATCATTTTCCCTGAAAAAGAGTCTTTACAAGCTAAATCTTCCCCTGCAAAAAAAAGGTAATTTTACATAATTTTCTTAATACTTTTCTCTTTGCTTCTGCTTCTCATTCTAAAAAGAGCTGAGGTGCTTTAAAAAATGCAACCAGATTATTATATGGAAAAATGAAGCAGGGCATTAAGATCATGAAAGATGAAGTCCTATGGAATTACTAAGTCAGATCTAAGGTTACTTAATAACGAATAAAAAGATTCACTAAATGAAAATGTGAACAGAACACTTTGGAATTTGTGAGATATAGCTAACACAATGATTAGAGGGAATTTTATAGCACTAAATGCCTGTATTAGAGAAGAAGACAGTCTAAATCAATGACCAAAGCTTCTATCTTAACAAACTAGAAAAAAAATAGAGCAAATTAAACCCCAAGTAAACGAAACAAAAGAAATAATAGAGCAGAAATCAATGAAAGAATATTCAGAGACAAATCAATGAAACCAAGTACTGGTTCTTTGAAAAGATCAATAAAGCAGATAAGCCAGTAGCCAGACTAATCATGAAACAAAGAGAGAAATACAAATACAAAATATTAGAAATGAGAGAAGTGATGTCATTACAGACCCCACAGACAATAAGGGAGTAAGGAAACAATATTATAAATACTATATGCCAATAGATTCAACAACTTAAATGAAATGGACAAATTGAAAGATACAAAGTTCACTCAAGATGAATCAGATAACCTAAATAGTCCTATCTCTATTACAGAAATTGAATTTGTAGCTAAAAACTTTCCCACAAAGATGATTTCTTTGGTTAATTCTACCATTCTACCAAACAATAAAAATTGAAATAGTATCAATTCTATACAAACTCACCTAGAAAATTGAAGAGGGAACACCCCAACTCTGTCAATAAGCCCAGCATCACCCTGATACCAAAACCAGACAAAGACATTACAGGAAAAGAGATCTATAGACAAATATTTCTCAAAAATACAGATGCAAAAAATCTTATTAAAATATTAATATTACTTAATATTCTAAATAGAACTTCTGCATTATAAAATTGATTAATATAATTAGTTATATTAACAATGAAAAGGAAAAACCATCTGATTATGTCAGTAGGTCCAGATAAAGCATTTGACACATGCTAATCTCTATTAATGACAAAAATTTTCAGAAACTAGGTGTAGAAGGGAAGTTAACTTGATAAAGGGCATTTACGTAAAAAGGTATAGCTCGAATCATACTTATTGGTAAAAGCCTAAATGCTTCCTCCCTAAAAGCAGAGACAAGGAAAGGTTATCTACTATTGCCACTTTTATTCAATATTTTACTAGAGATTCTAGCCAGTGTAAGAAGGCAAGAAAAATAAATAAAAGGTAAAAAGTAAATTTAAAAGGTGAAACTATCTTCATTTGTAGATAACATGACCATTTATATAGGAAATCCTATAGAAGCAACAAAACTTACTCAAACAAATTAGTAAATTTAGCAAGACTGTGTGGTATAAAATCAACATTTTGAAAATATATTTCTAGGGGCACCTGGGTGGCTCAGTTGATTAAGTGTCTAACTCTTGGTTTCAGCTTAGATCATGATCTCATGGGTCATGGGATCAAGCCCTGTGTTATGTTCCACATTCAACAAGGAATCTGCTCAAAGACTCTCTCCCTCTGCCCCTCCTCCTACAGCTCACATTCTCTCTCCCCCTCTCTCAAATAAATAAATCTTTAAAATATATGTATTTCCATATACCACCAACAAAAAAATCAGAAATTTTTATAATTGCATTTATAATAAAATAAAATATATTAAATACTTAGGGAAACATCTTTAAAAACATGCAAGAACTGTATATTGAAAACTACAAAACACTGCTGAGAGAAACTGAGAAATATCTAAATAAATAGACATATCATGTTCATGGAACAAAAAACTTATTATTGTTAAGATGCCAATTCTCCCCAGGTTGATTCACAGCAATTCCACTCACCCTAGTAGGCTTTTCTGTAAAAATTGCCAAAGTGAGTCTAAATATATGTGGAAATGCAAAGAAACTAGAATGGCCAAAAAAGAAAACAACACAAAACAAAACACCAAAAAAAAAAAAACTGAACTTTGAAAAGGAAGAAAAACTTTGGCAGGCCCACATTATATGATTTCAATATTTAATATAAAGTACAGTATTCAAGATAGTCCAATATTATCCTAGACATAGATAAATGGAATAGAATAGACTCAAATAAATCCATACATATTAAGGATATACATGGTCAATTAATTTTTGACAAAGATGTCAAAAGGTAACTCAAGAGGAAAAAGACAATATTTTTAACAGAACATGGTAGAAAAGTTGTTATTTGTATTCAAGGAAAGGAGAGAAAGAGGAAGGAAGGAACAAAGCAAGAAAGAGAGAGGAGGAAAAAAGGAAAAGAAGGAGGGACCTCAATCCTTACCTATCATCATATACAATAATTAACTCAAAATGGGTGCTAGACCTAAAAATAAGAGAAAAAACTATGAAACTTCTAGAAGAAAACATAAGAGAAAATACTAGTGATCTTGGGTTTTGCAAATTTTCTTAAATAGGACACAAAAAGCATAGACTAAGGAAAAAAAAAACAAATATTGGACTTCACCAACATAAAAAAAAATGTATACACTGCAAAAGATATTTATGAAAAGTAAAAGGCAAGATCAAGAGAAAATATTTGCAAAACATATATCCAACAATGAACTTATATCTAGAAAAACTTCTGACAACTTAATAAGAAGACAACCCGATTTTTAAAACAGACAAAATATTCAAATAGACAGGTCACCAAAAAAAAAAAAAGATAATGGATGGTAAATAAGCACATAAAAGACACCATGCAGCACTCATTACTACAGAAATGCAAATGAAACACCATGAGATGCCACTAACTACCCCATACTATGGCTTAAGTTAAAAAGACTGAGCATACTAAGGATTGGTGAGAACGTCGACCACGGGAACACTTACAAACTACTCCTTATAAACTGGTGGGAATGTAAAATGGTACAGCCACTTTGAAAAACAGTTTGGAAGTTTCTTCTAAAATTAAACAAATACTTACCATATGACTCTGACATTCCACTCCTAAATATTTACCAAAGAGAAATTGAAACATATGTCCACACAAAGCCTTGTGCACAAATGTTCATAACAGCTTTGTTTGGAATAGCCCAAAACTGAAAATAACACAAGTGTCCTTCAACATGTGAGCTGATAAATGAGCTGTGGTGTATCCACTCTGATGACTCTTAAATTTACATCTTCACTCCTTCCAGTACAGTGCCATTTTATAGTGTGCCTGGTGCTTTAAAAGTCAGAGAAATCCAACAAAGATAGGCTACTACCTCAATCGCCAACAACACAAAAGACACTTACTGG